>NW_017729030.1:59221207-59232690 GCF_001723915.1 Gavialis gangeticus
AACTGTTCAGATCCCTCCTCACCCTAGCTACTATGAAACTATGAAGATTGCTCAGGTCAGCCTTGTCAATAATTCAGGTCTTTAATTTCCCACCTTTGGCTTGTCTCCTCATGGAGGCAGTGGGCAGGGATTGGAGGAAACTCTCCTTTCCTTCCTCTACTACAGAGCTCTCCAACTTCTGGGTGGCAGGGGGGCACATTCCCCATAGGCCATGCTAGCAGGCACCCTGGGATGCTGCACACTGCAAGCCCCTCCCCCACCAAAGCAGCAGGTTCTCACATCTGCCCACTGCAGTGCATAGCCACATCCTCCCACTGCAGCATGCAACCACACCCCTCCTTCCCACCCCTGCTGCAGTGTGTGTCCCCATAGAGACTCCCCTACCACTGTACCACATACTTCACCACCTGGTCTCACTCTGTACCTGCCCCAGGGGCCAGTGTGGAATGGAGCTCAGAGCATGGGAGCTGGAGGAGGGATGGGGGAACTTGGAGTTTCTGACTACTATTGCAACCAGATTGATATGAGTGGTGGCCAGGTGGGAGCCTGAGGGCCATAACATAACCTCTCGTAGACATCATGTGGCCTGTGGGCCACTAGTTGAACAGCATTGCTCTACTGGGAAGGAGGGGAACTCAACCTTGAATAGCTACAGAAAGAACCACTTTTCTTCTGCATAGTCTTTGCTCTTGCAGAGATTGTTCCCAATTGACTTTGTCTCGGGGACCACAAATGTTTAGATTAGCCAGTATGGCTAAATCTTGTCACAGTGGGCAAATCACTAAGCTTTTGGTCATAACGGAAAGATCCATCTTTAAACGACCTGTGAATCAGTTAGTTCTTACAGGAGTCTGAAATACGAAATATTCCAAGATATGTTGGAAATCTGTGTGGTAAAAGTGATCTAAATGTTCTGACTGAGGTAGTGGGCCTGAGCGCCACAATGAGGAAAACATCTTCTCGTATAAAAATAATTAATAACCTAATCAACACATTCTATTCATTCATGCATTTTCCTCATGGCAATTACTTCATTGCTCTCAGCATGCCTTAAAATATTCAAGACTTTTTTACTGTCAAAAAACTGGGGACTAATATAAATTCTTGAGTTGCTCTAATGGCTTATGATCTAAAAACACAAGCTGCTCTTCCATTTTATCAGAATAAATTCTGATAATTAAACAATTAAGTTTTCCCAGCCCCAATCAAATTGGAGCTTATATTCCTCCAAAAAGTTCTAAAATGTTTCAACTTTCTGTACAAAAGAGTACAGTCCATTCAGATTTTAGGCTTTACAAGAATTTTGAGTGGGTAGAAACCACAGTATGGAATGAGTTAGGATTTTGAGTCTTACCAAAAGGTAAGCAGAACAGACAGTATCTACCCAAAGAATTTAAGAATCAGGCTTCCCAGACAGATTCTCAACTTACTGAAAGCTGCTAGTTACTGAGCCCTCTTGCATATCTGACTACTTCTTATATGTACCTAACCATTAGGGCTGTGCAAAACAGCTGTCCTTTGATTCGGTTTCAGATTCAGCTGTTTCGGAGGACAGTGATTTGTTTTAGTGTTTCAGATTATTGTCCTGTTTCATTTTGGCTGAATCTGTTTCGGAGATTCAGCTCTGCCAAATCTCCTTCAAATCTGTTTCAAATGAGCTGCAAGCTTCATACAGCCCTACTGCCCAGCTGGGTGGGGCTTGGGGGGCGGGCTGCAGGGCCCCAGCAGGGAGCAGGATGGGGCCATGGGTGGCTCGTCCGGAGGGGGGTGGGGAACCACTGCCCTCCATGCAGGCAAGGAGACCCCAGCATGGATCTCTGGTCCCTGTCACAGAGTTGTGGGACAGGGAAGCAGTGCAGCATGGGAAGTAAGCCTGCTGGTCCCTGCTGCGTGATTCAGCTCTGCAGAGAGCAGAGATCCGTGCTTGGGGTCTCCTTGCTGCTGCTGCCCACCACACACTGCCCCAGTGATGTGGGGTTGTGCTGGGTGGGCAGCAGTGGCGAGGAGACCCTGGCACAGATCTCTGCTCCCTGCGGAGCCAGGTCATATGGCAAGGACCAGCACTGCCCTGCTATATGACCTGGCTCCACAGGGAGCAGAGATCTGCATGGAGGGTCTCCTCACCTCCCTACCTGCCCTGCGCTGCCCTGGATCTCTGCTCCCTTTGAAGCCAGGTCACATGGCAGGGACCAGCACTGCCTTGCCACATGAACTGGCTCTGCAGAGAGCAGAGATTCATGTTGGGGTCTCCTCGCCACCACTGCCCATCCTGTGCTGCCCCAGATCTTTGCTCCCTGTGGAGCCAGGTCACGTGGCAAGGACCAGCCCTGCCCTGCTGCATGACCTGGCTCCAAAGGGAGCAGAAATCCACACCAGGGGTCTTCTCACTGCTGCTGCCCGCACCTCGCAGCCCTGCATCACTGGGGCAGTGTGGGGTGAGCAGTGGCAGTGAGGAAACTCCTGGTGCAGATCTCTGCTCCCTGTGAAGCCAAATCATGCAGCAGGGCAGCAGCATATAACAGTTTCCCTGCAAGCCCCGCTCCAAAACTCTGACATTTTCTGAAACATTTCTGAAACATTTTGGATGCTTTGTTTCATTTCAGACATGTTTCAGAGCCTTCCATTTTGATTCGGATTTGATGTTTCAGGTGCTGAAATGGCCCAAAACACCTCTGAAATGAAACAGCTGTCAAGTTTGTGCACAGCCCTACTAACTATGACCTGAGCACTTCTACAAATTTGACCCCTCAGTCTAAGTTCATGTCAATAGGTGGATGCAAAGTGGAGAGGAGTGGAGAGGAGTAAGTGGAGAGGAGTAAGGCAAACAAGGTGAAATGAATATGTTGAATATAATAAGCAGAATATCCAGTCATAAGCTCAGCCTTCAAAATACTAGGATGTTCATCCTAAAGATAAAATTTAGGTGCAGCTTGGGATGCTACTAAAACTTCCTGTCTTGAGCTTTTCTTTTCCCCAGGGAAAGATCCCTAGTATATCACATCTCTCATCAATATTTAAATGGATGTTGGCATAGGTTCTCCCAAAGAGGGATAAGAACCCACAAAAAACAAAAGCCCCAGTTTATCTATTCTGTTGTTTATCCACTTATGCTTTTTGGATGGGACCTCTTAACAAGGAGTTTTTAATAGAGATATATTAATTTTAAAAAAAGGATTTTGAAAAAAACTTTGAAACCAACATTTTTGTAATTATTTTTTTTAAATCCATAGCACTGATGTGATACATCTAGTTACTGAACATTAATACAGATTATCTGCTGTGGTGTACATCACTGTTCAGACAACTCAGATTGTGAGTTTAATAGCATCTCAAAGTCTTATGGAAAACACAAGAAGGGATAAAAACTTTACAGCTACTGGTCCTTATCATAACCAGAAGCAGGAACCCTGGGAGAGCTTACATCTGATAGTTTGGTTTCCTCTCTCCATCTAGCTCCCTTTCCATATCTGTGTCTATGATTCACAGATGAATTTAAACTGTTCCTTAACAATAGATTTACATAGGGACTGGGTCAGAATCAGGAGCCACCCAGTTCAGCATCCAGTCACTGATACAAACAAGTATAAAGTGCTCCAGGGGAAGATTTTAATGAACCATATATTACAGGCAGAGATGAGAAAATCTGCCTTTCAGTGAAAGCAGCTAGCTTCCTCCAGGTTGGTCATGAACATTTTTTAATTGTTGTACAGACCCAGAAAATATGGTTGTTTCTCTAAGCAAGCCTGCATCTTGCTTTTTGAACTACTCAGTGCCTACAACATCACTAGAAATCTCATACCTTGGTTTACTTGCAGTCTGAGCACATTTGATCTGAAAATCAGTGCCATGCTATGCACTGAAACATGGGAACCTACAATGCCTTTTACCAGTTCCTTTGCTGTGAGTGAGAAATTGGTCTAAGAACACAGTGGACATGTCTACACATTCATTAATGTGCCATAATTAAGGTTTATTCAGTTTAGTACCTGTGATGATAATGCACTGTAATTGCACTACTGCACCGTAGCGCAAATGAACACTTTTTTTTTTGTGGTGCTACTGTGCATTAGACTAAATCTACTGCACATTAGCACATTATAATGTGCAGTAGAATTAGTCTTCTGTGCATTAAGTGTCTTGTGTAGGTGCACCCAGTGTAAGACAAAAGGGTAGCACTTGGCATATGTTAATTATCATGAGTGTTGCTGTATGCCAACAGTATGTTGCAAATTTAACTATATTCCATGTTTCTGGATAGAAAATGAGAAATTAATCTGGTGGATGTCAAGTTTGAGTGCATCATGACATGAACCAGTGTCATCATCCATCATGAAGATGTCCTACTAACCTGTTTCAATTTTTAGCTAACAGCTGAGATGCAAATTCTTTCATTTAGTAAGTTTTCTCCACATGAGTTGAGGTAGATTTGTAAGATTGGATCTGTATTTTAAGAGTACTCGGACTTACGACACAATTGGTTCCTGAAAACTGCATCTTAAGTCAAAACATTGTAACTCAGAACCAATTTTCTCATAAGAAACAATGTTATAAATGCGGTATTGGTTCCTGAACCAAGGCTTGATACCCTATTTTCACCAAAAATACCCCAGAATTTTGTACTCAATCAATTATAGATGAGCAATATAACTACATGAATGTATTTATATTGTAAATAGAAATCATATTGATTTGGAAGGACTTATTTGAAGTGACTTTGCTGGACTTTTTGAAAGGCTCTTGGTTGGACTTTTTGAAGGGTTCTTGACTAGAGTCTTCTCAGGCCAAGCATCCAGACATGTAATCACTCATTCAAACCCATATAATTTAAACCCATGTATTACAGTGTATCATAGCTGCTCTAGTGATTGTGAGAGCACTGGTGTCAGTCTGTCTACCTATCTGAGGCCCTGAAGTCTGCTTTTGATGGTCAGCTTCTTTCAAAGTGATGTCTTCTCCAGAAGGGGGTCACCTGTTTGTTCTTCTGTCTCAGGAGGTCAGGTGCTGGTGCCACTGAGGGTCACACTACACTGCCTTTTATTCTTTTCTGGCATACTTGTGTGATTTCCCAGTATCATCTTGGCTGCCCAATCCGGATGTTGCTGTCCCACGTGGGTTTTGAGTAATACATGACAGCTGTTAGTCACGGGTGTCTCTGCCTGCTGGTACCTGAAGTTTCTCAAGTCCATCCTTGATTTGTTGACTTAATGGCTATATTGTCATTGGTTACAGGACTAGGTGCTCAGTTCCAGGAATCAGTTCCTTGGCTTGATTAGCTTAAAATGGCTTGTAGAGTAGAGTTTTGTAATGGTAAGTTCCTCTGGCTAGGGTATTATCAATTAACAGCCAGAGGTACTTGGTTTGTCATTCATGCTCACGTTTATTCAAGGGACCACCCAATATAGCAGATTGTATCACTTAACCATTACAATTTCAATGCAGTTTTTAACAATGGTCCAAGGTGTAACTTCATTCTACAGGAAGTACATTCCTTATGGGTTTAAAAGTATAAAATATACAATATATAATGCCATAGAAAAGATGAAACAGATAAAATATAGAAATGCACTGTGAGAAATATATAAAAATGCAATGCAAGGTAGTGAGGATCAAAGGTTACTGGGGACAGTAAGTGAATTAGGTTAGCACCAGAATATATTTACAGTCTTTGAAGTGGGTATTTTAGTTCGTTTGGTGTTCTTTAGTGACACTGAGCTTAATGGATATGTAGATGTAGTTTCTAGGTTTCTCCTTCAGAAAGCCATTTCAGCTTTCCAGGTTGCTCTGAGCCTTGCCACACCCATGCAATGAGTGTGCTAGGTCTCTGCTAATACTTAGAAGGAAAAAGAAATACACAAAATGGGGGGTGGGGGTGGGAAGTGCAGGTAAGAAGGGGGTTCTGTTATATCAATGTCCAGAAGGGAAATGTACAAAGGGGGCTTTCTGTTACAACAGCAAGTGTTATGTGCATTCCAGTGGCTACAGAAACAATAACATTGCAGTTCTAGCAAATCAAAACCAAAGTGAAGATGTCAACCCTGGAAGTCTATGATATAGTCATTCTTAATGCAAGATGGGACAGGCTTATACATGATTCACTGGAAGATATGACTTTATATTATTTAAGCAGTATATCTGGAATGCAGAAGCTGGGACTGGAGTCAGAAATGTGGGGCATTCCCCTTTGAGATCTGTAATAAATTTCTTACATTATCATCTGTCGTGAAAAATATTCAGGCTGTCATGCTTCATACACCAGAGGCATCCTAAGTGGCTTGCAACTTGTTCCCTGTTGGAAGATAACACCGTCCAAATTTCTCATCATTTTACACTTTCACTCCATAGCTGCATGCTTGTTACAGCTCCCTGCTATAAAAATGATTTTCCATGGAAAAGATCTGAAAGGAACTTTATGCTTCTTTGACAAAATTTTTATTAGGCTGAATACCAGAGTACTACTGACATAGTTCTGGACAGGCAGTTATGAGCTGAAAAATTGCTTTGAAAACAAGCATTGAGATCTACACCTATACCTCTGAAATGAGATGCTCACAGACCAGTGGAGAAGGCCAGGATTTTCCTCTGAAAGAACTCTGGATTTGTCACTGCACTTGCACTGTCATGAAGTAGGGTATACAGCCATCATTTTTCCTCTAAGGATTTATATGGACCTGATGACTAGAGAATTTAAAGGCAGAATTATTTTTCACTTTATGCACCTACTGACACTTACCAAGCCATGTAACTGTCATTTTGGATACTTATAGTTTGTGTTCCTACTACACATGTACCATGCACATGTAAGCATACACATAACTACTAAGCATGATTGGTAGGCTGCGCTATGGTCCAGCAGGTACATGGCTTCATATGCAGCCCCAGACTTAAGTACCTGAACCTGAGCATAAGTCCCAAAATTGTGGCCCAGCAATAACCAGGAGCAGGATCCTCTCATGGGTTAGCTCAGGGGAAGATGGCAATAATTGGTGTTGACAAGGGAAGTATCAGGCTAAAGGGGGTTATTTACTAGTGCAGACCCTTAAAGATCAGTCATGGAATCTAGTTTGTTTATTTTCCTTAATGAATTTGTCACAAATAATAGTCATTTGCAGATGCTAGAAACAGTTAGGAGGCATTGTCAGGGCAGAGGAAGGTTGAGAACCTGATGACCTTGAGGACCTCAATAATAGAAATGGATGACATTCAAGATTGCAAAATGTGAGGTGAGACAAATATGGACTAGTAACAAAAAAGAATCTGCTACAGACTGGAAAAATAACTGAGGCATTAAAAGGACTAGAGTGTAAATTTGGTCACAGATGACTGACTGGTTAAGAAGAGGCAGCCATGAAAGTGAAAGTGAAAACTGCATGTCTAGGATGCCTCAAAAGAGGCATTTCCAGTAGAGATCCATAGATTCATAGATTGTAAGGCCAGAAGGGACCTTGGAAGATCATCGGGTCCATCCCCCTGTACCAAGCAGGAAAGATAACTGGGGGTCAGGTGACCCCAGCAAGGTGACTGTCTAGTCTCCTCTTGAAGATTGCCAGGGAAGAGGATTGTACCACCTTTGGAGGGAAATTATTCCACAGTCTGGACATCCTGACTGTGAAGAAGTTTTTCTTAATGTTGAGCCTGAATCAATCTTCCAAGAGTTTGTGGCCATTACTCCTAGTTTTCCCCTTGGGTGCCCTGGTGAACAATTGCTCAATGAGCCCTTGATGTACTCCCTTAGTGTAGTGGTAAGCTGCTACCAGGTCCCCTCTCAGCCTCCTTTTCCTCAGGCTGAGCAGTCCCAGATCCCTCAGACTTTCCTCATATGGCTTCCCTTTTAAAACTCTGATCATACAGATGGATCTTCTTTGGACTGTCTCAAGCTTGTCCACATCCTTATTAAAGTGCAGTGCCCAGAACTGGATGTAGTATTCCAGCTGCGGTCACACCAGTGCTGAGTAAAGTGGAAGAATCACCTCCTCGGCTTTGCTAGAGATTCATTGATTGATGCATGCCAGAGTATTATTTTCCCTACTGGCTACAGCAACACACTGCCAGCTCATATTTCTACTGTCGTCTATTATTACCCCCAGGTCCCTTTCATTTGTGGTGCTAGTCAGTTTGGTGCTGCCAAGCCTGTAGGTGTGTTAGGGGTTGCTAATCCCAAGGTGGAGCGCTTGACATTTCTCAAAGTTGAACTTCATCAGGTTCCAATCTGCTCAACTTGCTAGCCTGTCTAGGTCCGCCTGTAACTGTAGCCTATCTTAAAGCATGACCACACTTCCCCATAACTTGGTGTCATCCAAGGGAAGTATTAGTGCCATTGGTTTACAGTTCTGGTCACCTACATTCAAGAAAGATTAATTTAAATTGGAACAGGTGCAAAGAAAAGGATAATCTATTTTATAGATGGAGACTAAAAGACCATGGCTTTTTAGTATGCCAAAATGAAGGCTGCAAGGGAATGCTTTCTGTCCATAAATACATCAGTGTTAAGATAGAAAAAAGAAAGCTATTTAATAGGGCTGTGGGAAACAGCACCACTCCATCTTGACTTCCATTTCAACATTTTGATGGAACAGTGTTTTATTTCAAGTTTCATTTTGTTTTGAAACTGCTGCTCTGTTTCATTTCATCAAAACTCTTTCACTGTTTTGCTGTTTTGCCTATAGGCTATAATATAAAAACACAAAACTGCCTATAACTTTGTCATTTCTTGCCTGATTTGGATGAAACTATCAGGGATAGCCCCTTCTGTGGCCATGAAGCCTGCCAAGTTTCAAGGAGATAAGTGCAGGGGTTTCTGGGAACCTGAACCTCAAAGTCTTGAAAGCAAAACTCATACCACATGTGTGTTTGGGCACAGCAAGGTGAAAACTGCAGGCATGGTAGCCCCTGCTGAGGCCACGAATCCTGCTATGTTTCAAGGAGATAGGTTTAGAGGTTTATGGGAAACTGCACCTCAAGCTGATGACAAGCAAAGCTCATGTCATACACGTGTGTTAAGGTGCACCAGGGTGAAAACTGCACGCACACTTGCCTCTGCTGAGGCCTTTAAGCCTTCCAGCTTTCAAACAGATAGGTGCAGGGGTTTCTGGGAAACTGCACCTTGGGATGCTAACAAGGAAAACTTGTGACAGGGGTGACACTGTGTGTGTGTTAAGGCACGCCTTCACTGGTGCTGGGGCCTCTACACAATATGGTAGTGTGCCCCAGTGAGGTCTCCTCCTCTCCTGCAGCCTCAGCCTGGTCCACCACTTTAAATGGCAGCAGGTAATAACTTAGTAAGCAGCACAGTAGCACCAGCAGCATCTCAGGCAGCCAAACTGTCACATACTAGACCCTTTCTTTCCTTTACTGCAGGAGCTTCTTCTCCAGCAGCTGCCAGAGAACTATCCCTGACAGCCCCTGCCCTGGGGCATAGATGTGCCCAGGGCCCTACATGCTTCCCGTCAGGTACTAGGGATGTTGGTCTAAGGACATGGCACTAGCAGACAAGGTCCTTTCTTTTGGCTCAATCTAATCTGGTATGTTTTAGCAGACCAACTGAATAGTTAGTTACAGAAATATATCTTTGCAAGTTGGTGCATGTGTGTGTGCTGTTCCTGGATGGAAGGAATAGTAAGGAAGCCAGAGGCTGGCATGCAATGCAGGCAAGAAAGCCAGTCAGTGAAAATGGAAATGGAGGCGTAAGGGGGGTGAAGGACAGCCTGGGGTAGAGGGGAAGGAGGATGTAGCAGTGCAGGTAAAAGTGGAGAGATACCTAGCGACTCAGATGTCAGCAGTTTTACCATGTCATAAATCCAATGTCTATTTTGAGTCCATGAGTTTCTGTATCTAGGAGGCTGATGAAATGAAGTTCATAGGCCCGGCTCTGAAAAGTGGTTTGTAAATTCAAACAAGTGCCAAACCTTGCTAAGCTAATGTCATCACCAGAACTGAAGCCATCTTCCTACAGCTCAAAACACAAAACCTACCAACAATCTCCAGTACCCCAATAAACTGCATACCAGAATCTATCAAAGACAAGAATACCCAACTACCTATGGGGGCATATTCCTCACAAAAAAACCCACTCTGCCTCCAGTCTCTCAGGCCTGATCCTGAATGGGAATTTACAAACCAGTTTTCAGAGCTGGGCCTACGAACTTCACTTCATCAGCCTCCTAGGTACCGAAACTCACGGACTCAATATAGACATTTGAATTCTGACACACTGTAACTTGCTGGACATCTGACTCCCCAGGTACCTCTCCAGTTTACCTGTGCTGCTACATCCTCCACCCCAGCCTGTCCCTCACCCCCTGATGCCTCCATTTCCACTTTCAGTGACTGGCTTTCTTGCCTGCATTGCATATCAGCCTCTGGTTTCTTTACTATTCTTTCAATCTAAGAACAGCACACATGTACACCAACTGCAGGTGCTTCCTTAGCCTGACAAAGGGTTTTTCAACCCAAAAGCTGGCACCCCAGGAAGCTAAGCTGAGCTCACTTGGAGCCTTACAATTTCACTGCACCCAGCAATCCTCAGGCCTGTCAAAGATGTGTTGAGTCTGGGCTTTCCCCAGCCAGGACTGTGTGCGTGCATGTGGTAGCTGGAGGTTATGGTGCCTCCTACCCACCTTTCACCAGGGGGATCCTCATTCCTAGCATTTCCTGGGGCTGTCACACCACCAGCAGTCCTATCAAGCCTCCCTGGCCCTGGCAGAGTGCAGTTTTAGTGGTCATGTCCAGGACCTGGGGCCTTCTCCTTTGTCATAGCTCCAGCCCATACCTCCAAGTTTGTCCTGGCATGAAAATTTAGCAGCGCAATGTTCTTCCCCTGCTGACTGGTGATGCAGTGAGTTCCCCCTCCAGCTTTGAGAGTGGGGCATTAACTGTCTTTTTAAAAAGGAAAAAAAGGAAATAAATGCTGAAGGAGTGAAGAGGGTGGCACTCACTCCATCTGCATGTGGAGCTTAGGGAACCCCAGGAGTGGGAGGTTCACCTTGAGGAACACCAGCTGCTTCACCAAACCAGAATCCAAGCAGGTACGGTGGGGTGTCACTACATCCCCGCAATGTTGAACATCCTCTCACTCAGAACACTGGTTGGTGGACAGGACAGGTGTTCCCAGGCAACTGTGGCCAGATCCAGCCATTTCTAGCTGCGACTTGCCCAGTAGGCCAAGGGGTTGCACAGCAGTGGCTCCACATCCTCAGCAAGATAAGCAGCCACCAAGGCCTGAGCACTACCTGCCTGATGGTGGGGTCTGGTGCCTCTGGACCCCACCATGGAATCCATGCCCTTGGCCCACATTGGCAGCACCTGTGGTGGATGAGGATACTGGCTGGTGGATGGTGTGCTAGCATGGGACAATGGATCCCTTCTTCCATGTCCCCCTGCCTCCACCATTCTGACTCCCTGACTCTCACCAGCACCTCTGTCCTTCACCTCTGGGTCACATATGATGGCCAGCAGGGGGACCATACTGGATCTCAAGGGATCAGGCC
>NW_017729030.1:59237690-59238083 GCF_001723915.1 Gavialis gangeticus
CCAGCAGGGGGACCATACTGGATCTCAAGGGATCAGGCCATTTCCTGATGCCTTCCTTCAGCCACCTCAGCAGTGCTTGGATGTCTGGTGACAGCGTCTTGCCACAGCCAGGAATATTGATCCCCTGGAAGCTCTCCATTTGGTCCTGAAGTTCCCTCACTAAGGGGATCACCCAGCTAAGAAGGGCATAACCAGCACTGAGGGTCTTGGTGGCCTCAAGGAAGGGCTTGATGACCAACAAGATCTGGGAGATGGTATCCCACTCAGCTCTGTTAAGGGACTCACTGATCCCAATCTCCCTGAGCAAGGCCATATCATGGATGGCCTTCTGTTGCTCCATCAGTCTCTCAAGTATCAGCTTTGTGGAGTTCCACCGAGTCTCCACATCCTGCA
>NW_017729030.1:59243083-59250602 GCF_001723915.1 Gavialis gangeticus
CCAGCTGCTTCACCAAACCAGAATCCAAGCAGGTACGGTGGGGTGTCACTACATCCCCGCAATGTTGAACATCCTCTCACTCAGAACACTGGTTGGTGGACAGGACAGGTGTTCCCAGGCAACTGTGGCCAGATCCAGCCATTTCTAGCTGCGACTTGCCCAGTAGGCCAAGGGGTTGCACAGCAGTGGCTCCACATCCTCAGCAAGATAAGCAGCCACCAAGGCCTGAGCACTACCTGCCTGATGGTGGGGTCTGGTGCCTCTGGACCCCACCATGGAATCCATGCCCTTGGCCCACATTGGCAGCACCTGTGGTGGATGAGGATACTGGCTGGTGGATGGTGTGCTAGCATGGGACAATGGATCCCTTCTTCCATGTCCCCCTGCCTCCACCATTCTGACTCCCTGACTCTCACCAGCACCTCTGTCCTTCACCTCTGGGTCACATATGATGGCCAGCAGGGGGACCATACTGGATCTCAAGGGATCAGGCCATTTCCTGATGCCTTCCTTCAGCCACCTCAGCAGTGCTTGGATGTCTGGTGACAGCGTCTTGCCACAGCCAGGAATATTGATCCCCTGGAAGCTCTCCATTTGGTCCTGAAGTTCCCTCACTAAGGGGATCACCCAGCTAAGAAGGGCATAACCAGCACTGAGGGTCTTGGTGGCCTCAAGGAAGGGCTTGATGACCAACAAGATCTGGGAGATGGTATCCCACTCAGCTCTGTTAAGGGACTCACTGATCCCAATCTCCCTGAGCAAGGCCATATCATGGATGGCCTTCTGTTGCTCCATCAGTCTCTCAAGTATCAGCTTTGTGGAGTTCCACCGAGTCTCCACATCCTGCATGATTTTGTGCTGCAGGACGTTCAGCTCTACCTGTTTGTCCTGCAGCATCTTGCCCCACTTGATGCTCCAGTGGAAGTAGTTTGCCAGCTTCCTGTATTTGGAAATGAGCTTGTTGGTGGTGCTGGCACCATCACTGGCAGCCCTGTCCCCCTCCAAGGCATCCCTGACAATGAGATGGAACTTGTGTGCCACACAGCGGATGCCAATAAAGTTGGCATCATGGACCACCTTGCCCTTATTGACCCCATTGTCAGTGACCATGAACCTGGAGGTAAGCTCGCACTACCCAATGAGCCACCCCCAAACCAAGCAATTCATGGCCCCCATGATCTCCCTTGCCATGTGGGACACATCCATCACCTTATCTTGAAGGACTGCTGGGCAGCCTGACCGGTTGTACCAGGGCCCCGTGAGGGAGAGGTATGAATGATCTCCACCCTGGATGTTCCAGATGTCTGAGGTGAAGTATAAGGCCACCTGCGGACCTGCCTTGAGCAGCTTCTCCCTCAAGTACTCCTGCATGCCTCATACAGGGAGGGCACCACCGTCCTGCAGAAGGTGGTGCATGCGGGCACCTGGTATGAGAGAGGCACAGCAGCAGGTGGAGCGGACTCAGCTGAGCCTCTTATCTCCATGACCTCTACCTCAGCCTTGTCTGAAGTGCCTTCTGGGGAAGGAGACCTGGCTCCAGGGGAAACTTGAGGGTTGTGGAGCACAAACTCAGATGATTCCCTCTCCTTCCCCAAAATTTCCCTTGCTAGGGCACTCAGATCCTCATCCAGCTTTTCTTCTGGCACTGGAAAGCTCAGCATGGAAAGCTCAGCATGGGAAGTGACATGGGGGTGGAGGAGACTGTCATGCTGGTGGTGGTGCTGCTACTTGTTGTCATGGTGGTGGGGGGGGGCGGTTATGGCTGATGCTCTTGGAGGGGATGCAGTCTCTGCCACAGGGAGTGGCTTTGCTCCCCTCCCCTTGCTGCTTATGGAAACCTCATCCCTGCCAGTTGGAGAAAAGGGGCTGCATCTCAGTCTGGAAGGTGGAACTTACACCTCTCTCTCTACCCCCTCTCCCACCCCTCCCTGAAGGCTTGCCACCTGCCTTTCTACCATGCTTCATGGTGTGTTTCATAGTGTCTTGCTTTTATACAAATACGTAAATGTATCCACATTCCTATATAAATTCTCGAAGATGTGTAGTGTATTCCACAAGGTAAATGTATCCATGTTCCTATATAAATTCTCTAAGTTGTGTAGTCTTCTATGCCTCCAGGTATAAATGTATAGAAAAAAATATAAATGTATCTCTCTTCCTATATAAATTATATCCTATCCAATATAATTATAAAATTGAAAAGAATAAATCAATGAATTTAATAATAAAATAAAAGCATCTAGAAGAAAGAAAAAGGAATCTCCCTTGCTAGGCTAGGCTAGCAAGTAGGAAATCATTCAGATTAATGCTAGTAGTAGCCTTCCTTGTGTAACACTCCTGAGCTACTGGAAGATGGCTCAGTAACAGTCAGACCCCAAGGCAGAAAGCAGGGCAGTTCAAACAATTCTGCCTTTTATGCTGTTTTTCCACCCCTCCCCCAGAGCACTGGGATTGGAAGGGACCTCAGGGAAGGATCAAAGTCACTGGTCATCTACACAGTCAATATGAGAGCAGTCCTTTCCTCCCTTCCCCCTCCCTCTACTTACTTGCTGTTTTCCTTCAGGCAAGCCCAGCTTGAGCTTCAAAACTTGAAACACTGTGAAACTTTTGAAATGTTTCAACTGGCCTCATTTTGTTTTGAGGCTGTTTTGAAGCCCTCCGTTTTATTTCAACTTTACTGTTTCAAGCTTGAAATGAGATGAAACAGCATTGAAACAAAACAGCTGGTGAAATTTCACACAGCCCTACTATTTTAGCTAGGGGACAAAGCTGTCATAATATAAAATGGGTATAAACTGGCCATTCATAAATTTACAGTCAGATGCAAAAAAGCACTGTTGGAACTAAAATGTAAAATAGGTAGAATCTAAGGATCTAAGTCAAAGTGAACAATCCATAAAAAGTCCACCTAACCCCTACACACTAAAGAGGCTGTAGCTGCTTATTTTTTCTAAAGAAAATATAGAGATCTCACACTATTGTGCATGCCCAGAAATACCACTAATGCCTACCCTTCCTTGGGTTTTACAGTTTAGGTGTCCCCCAACCTAAACTCCCTTAAGGTGTACTCAAAGTACACCTAACAAATCTGGAAAAAAAAAAGCACAGCCCAAAGCACAGCATTCCATTCTAGGACACGGTTGCCATAGAAAGAGGCATCTGTTTTTAATTAATAACCTTGTTTTAAAGCACTCACCAGAAAAGTGGAAAACCTGACCCTCCTCAGCCTAAAGAAGTTCAGCCCCCTACCTCCATTTCCCCACCAGCTGTCCTAACCACCAGACCCTAAAATGGATTGGGTTGTGGGAGTGCCTTCCAGATTTCCTGTTGAAATTTAGCCACTTAGCAGCCAAAAACACAAGATGCAGGGATTGAAATGAGAAGAAGCACGAGTGCTAATGAAGTCAGTCTTTTGGGAGTAATGCAGAGGGATGTGTGTACAGCAAGGACCTGGTAATGTAAAGAGAGGAAGAAGTTGTTAAATTGAATTAAACTAAACTAAGTTGTTTAACAAGGCATTCAAGAGATCCTGGACAGAGAACCATACACACCTCTACAAAAGAAGGCAAAAAATTCACTGCAGACCATGCCTATCTGACTATGAGGTAAAATCCTTTTCTTGCCCGAAGTGTGGTGATTGGTCTGATCCTGAGTGCAGGACCAAGACGCTCTAGCAGGGAGCCTCTGAGCTTTTAAGTCCCAGCAGGAACACTGGCATACCCCAATCAAAATCCCCAGACTTGAATGCAACTGAAGGCCAATGCTTCTGAGGAAAACGAACAAAAAAAACCCCCAAACCCTGACACCTGTGATATGTTTGGGTGTCTCCTGAGCTTCCAACTGCTGCTCTTCACAACACTGCTATAGGTCAGCCATTATCCAGTCCATTTTCTGTTGCTCCTTCTGAAGTTTGCCACCTAGGCAAAGGAGATCTGTGGGAGATATGTGAGGCCAGAAGGAATGGAGCAGGCCAGAGGTTGTAAATCATGGAAATGGCTACTGGCTCAGAAGGGAGGGGTTTTGTGTTCTAACTGGTGTCTTCCATCCCAGTATGGCAGAAGCTCCCCCTTTGCATTGTCATCCAGCCATTATTTCTAAGAACTATATTAGTGGCTCAGTTTCAAATGAAGCACCAAAGAATGCTCTGGACCTGTGGTGTGGTGATTCAAGTGGTATGCTAGGAAGCAAATGAGTCCCTGGTTTGAATACCCTCTAGGTGAGGATAGCCTAGAGCCAAGGGCCTCCAGCAGATGAGTGCCCTAACACTGAGATTTAGGGGCAGAAAAGAGACACCCACTCACCCCAACCCTTTTCTGTTCCTTAGTGTAAGCCCAATAGTCATTTTTTTTTGGCTGGTTCCATTTTCATGCATCTATGTCTGCCACCAGTGCACAAGTACCATACATAGGGGCTCCAGCCACTACTACACCTGCTCAGTCTTCATAACTGCATAATCACCCACATGTCTAGGGCTGTGCATTCAGGAACAGAACGCTGATTGTGTGTAAATGGCTTTTTTTAGGACTTAGAAATAAATGATCACATCTACAACCTAGTTGACCAGCAAAGAATAGACTGTCAGTCTTGGTGCTTAACTTGCCTAGGTGCTTCTGAAAATTTTACTATGTGCCTAATGTAGGATTGCCCAAGGTGCCAGCGTACCGAAAATATCAGTATAAATATTTATAAAAACCTGGCCCTGAGGTCCATTGATTTCAGCATTGCTCAGAAAGCCCAGAGGCCTTCTCAGAGCTGTTCTGTAATGAGTCAAAGTCCATATGTGGCTCATCTGACTTCAGGCCCCAGCTGGAGGTAATCAGACAGCTGAGCAGAGTCATTCCTCGGGAACAGGCCCTGCCCACACTAGCTGTGTAAGCATTGATGAAGCAGCAGAGAGTAATAGACTGCTTTGCTTTCGCTTGCTTGGAAACCTGATTTCATGCTCTGAACCTGGCTTGTGACTCTCCTGCTTACTCCTGTCTTGGATATCCTAACTTGGATCAACTGCTTGCCCTTGTCTCAATCTTTGGCTTCATATCCTGGACTCAAATTAATACCTAGCTTGACTTTGGATTACACTCTAGTAACCGTCTGACCTAATGTGGTCTATGACCTGGTCATCCCCTTACATGTCCTAAGGCTCTAATAATACTGCCTGATTTTCAAATGACATAGCAGGAGTAAATGGACAAAACATGGTTCACAGTGATGATCCCAGGCATCCATGGCATATGCAGTGTGGACATGCCCTTTAGCTCTCATGGATTAGATTTCAATAGGAATTAAACATTTAAATTCTTTTGAACACTTGAATGACTGGGATCTCAGTGCTGGGGGGAGGCAGGGGAAGACAGGGTGGGAAGGAAGCGGCTGTTTGCTTTGTTTTTTTAAGTCTGGCCTTTGACCTGCTTATTTTTCCAGATAATGTCAGTGTATCCTCATGATTCTGGCCACCTTAATTGGCTGGCATTTGCAAGTTAAAAGAAATAATAAACATTTATATGGTATCTATCATTAATAAAAAAAAACACAAATGTATAGCTTTCTATTAAAGTGAGATCCAGAGTAATTGAAGCTATGTGTTTAATCAAAAGCATTGTGGCAGAGCAGAATACTGCATAGACACCTCTGATTGCTCCCCAAGTGTATCTTGGCCCAGTGGAAATCAGTAGCTATTGAAGAAAAGGTTAATTAAAACTTAGAAGTGGAGTTTGCAACAGTTATCAATCCTCTAGGGCTCTTTAATTGTATGAAAAGTATCATTTACAAGCAGAAATATTTCACAGAGATCACTTAGGAGAACATGCAAATCATGTTATCTACTGAAATAGAAAAAGTCTGAGCTTTTGGTTTAGAGATATACAGGATACAGGCTAAGGACCTAATTGAGCATACTCACCCATGTCCAAAAGATGCAGCCGATACTTAATCATTTGATCCATTCCAGATCAGTCAAATGGAAGGGGAAAAAAGTATTAATTGAATGAGTGCTTTGATAAATTTTCACTCATTTTCCTTAAAATATGTATTTTAAGGTACATTGCATTTCCCACCCCTGGAAATGTTTTATCCTTCATAGTGTGGAAGATTAAAAAACTAATACTGTTGCCTACTACCAAAATTACTCCTTTATCTCAGGTGGTGGGAGTTCAGTCTGTAGCCTAGTGCATATTTACTCCATTACTGTCCCCCAAGATAAAGGCTGAATAAATGCTAAGCACTGGGATTAAAATATTGTGTCTACTGAGATTGCATGAAAGAGATATCCACTGTAGCCATAATGGAGAAAATGGAAAAGATGCAATTATGTCTGATCATGTGGGAAATACTTTTGTTCCAAAGTAATTTAACTATAGGCCCCGACTTTCCCCCCTCATATTTCTATCCCTGTTCTACAATGAAGGTGATTTTGTAGAGGTGTAAGGCATTATAGGTGGCACCATGGTGCATGAAGGTAAGGAAATTCCACAGAGCTGTTACTCCAAGGGTGTGTCTACACATGCAATTAATTCACCTTAAGATTACTGCACATTACAGTAAGGTGCACCTGGGAATGCATCTACACATGCACCTGCATCAGCAGCAAATAAGTTCACAATGGGAGCAGTTGAATGCAGGGATGCTCCTGCCCCCCTCCTCTGCTCTGTTCCCCTACAGCAGCCAGGGAAAGCTCCAGGCTTCACCAGTGCCAGTCCCATGCTGGCAGGGAGCATGGGGTCAGGCCCCAGTTAGCTCCAACTCCCTGCTCATGCCTGGGGGGATCTGGGAGCTTAGCAGTGCTGGGACTAGTGGGGAGCCATGGGGGAGCCAAGCAGTTCCAAGACTGAGAGGAGATGCGGGGAGGGGGGTAAGCAACATTGGGATCAGGGGGACACATAAGGAGTGGTAAGCAGCACAGGGACCAGAGGGAAACATGGGAACTGCAATCATGAGCTCCACACTTTAGCCGCAGACACTCCCCCTCCCACACACCTGTTTTGGCTCTCTGCTGCCCAGGCTGACTGAGAGAAAATTACTCCTAGTTAGTATCTATGTGTGCACTACTGCAAAGTAGCTAATGCACAGTTAGTCTAGTATCTGTATTTCTTGTTACTAGCAAAGCACACAGTAGCCTAATTTTCTACACATTATGTCCCACACACATATAGATGGTGACGCTTGACCATGCATTAGACTAGTCTAATGTGTAGTAAAGAATCTTGTGTAGGCACACCCTATGTTCTGTAAGAGTAGGTGGGAATGAGAGTTGGGATTGGGGGTGACCAAAGCATTTGACTCATCGACTTAGGAAACCAAGTAGTAAAGCTACAAGTGGCATATGAATAGGAATAGGAAATAAGGTAGAGAACAGCCTTTTAGATCTGGGTGGGAGCTGGGAGGCAGACTGTGACATCCTGAAAAACATTGTTGCCTGGACAGGTGCAGGGGCACTACAGAAAGGTGCTGTCCAATCCACTATGCTTGTGGCAAAGATACAGGGAAACTCTCCATTTAATTTTTTTTTCATGAAAGGGTGGGT
>NW_017729030.1:59255602-59258547 GCF_001723915.1 Gavialis gangeticus
AATAAGGTACAGAACAGCCTTTTAGATCTGGGTGGGAGCTGGGAGGCAGACTGTGACATCCTGAAAAACATTGTTGCCTGGACAGGTGCAGGGGCACTACAGAAAGGTGCTGTCCAATCCACTATGCTTGTGGCAAAGATACAGGGAAACTCTCCATTTAATTTTTTTTTCATGAAAGGGTGGGTATCTTCATTGAGCCTTTCTGCTGTTCACATTGGAGGATTGCTGGGAGATACAAACATTTGAATACTTATTCTGTATATTCTGTCCTGCTGCATATCTGCACTTTCTGAATAGAAAATAATTAATTAAAAAACTCCTAGACTATAACCCAGTATCAGAAAGCACTTCCACATTCTAGTAGGAGTGTCTGGAGAACAAAAATTGTATTGCAGGAGAAATTTTGACATTTTGTTTTGTTTTATATCAACAAGAAAACAAGGCCCTCCAAAAGTTTTCATGAAAAACCATGTGAGTTACTGATGCACCCCAGAAGAAAACATTCAGCACCCATACAGGATGTAGAACATAAAGTGAAAATCATCAAGGATCTGAATCAAGGCTTCTTGCATCCCAATAAAGTGCCCTACCCATCAGATAACAGAGCACATTTATTTGTTCTGGCCCAATTAATATGTATCCATAAAAATAGAGACATTCCAAACTGAAGGGCTGCAATGGAGCTACCTGAGAATAGTTTCTTAATTAGAGAGGTCATCCAGGGTGTGGAAAACCCAGTTTCAATGTACTTTTCTAAATTGCATAGAGCAGAGTGAGGTTTTCCCCATGTCCTAGGTGAGCACTCATGCTTTTTCTTCCCCATTTTGGTAAGAAGTCCCATCTTAGAACTGAGAAACCTTCTCAATCAAAGGGCATATTTAAATAAAAAAGCATGTACTTGAGTTGGGGGGAGGTAAATATTTGTGACACAGAGCTACATAACAGCCTGACAGAGCTGCATGCACACATACAGAATGGGGAATGACTTACTAGGCTTCAGTACTGCAGAGAAGGTCCTGGGGGTTACAGCAAACCATATGCTGAATAGGACCCAACAGAGTGTTCTTATTGCAAAAAAGGCCAACAGTATACTGGGTTGTATTAACAGGAGTGACATTTGCAAATCAAGGGAAGTGATTCTTCCACCCTATTCAGCACTCGTGAGGCTTCATTTGAAGTATTGCATCCAGTTTTGGACCCCATGTTTCAAGAAGAGTGTGTATAGTTTGGGAAGAATTCAGCAGAGAACAACAAAAATGATTAGGAGCCTGGGAGGCATGACTTAAGAGGAAATGATGAAATAACTGGGGTTGTTTAGTCTGGAAAAGAGAAGACTGGGGAGCGGGATTTGATAATAGTCATCAAATATCTGAAGGGTTATTATAGAGAGAATAAAAATGGTATTTTCTCTTTGCTGTAGAGGACAAGATCAGAAGCAATGGCCTGAAGCTGCAGCAGAGGAAATTTAGGGTGGAGATTAGGAGGGAACTTTTTGATTACAAAAGCAGTGAAGCATTGGAACAGGCTGCCTAGAGAAGCTGTAGAAGCTCCATCCTTGGAAGTTTTCAAGATCAGGTTAGACAGACACTTGACTGGGATGTTTTCCTCAGAGATGATCCTGCCTTGAGCATGTGGCTGGTCTAGGTGACCTTGTGAGGTCCTTTACAGCCTTACTTTCATATTATTTTACTGAGGTTCTGAACTTAAATAAGGATTTTTCATATCAGAGAGCCAGCACAGTTGGCAAGCTACATAGTGTATAGTTAACTTGTGGAATTTGTTGTTACAAGTGGTTGCACAGATAGATAGTACAGCCAGGTTCAAAAAGGGATTAAACAGATTAATCAAAAAGTGATCTATTAGAAGCTGTTAAAGAGGAACAGTCATAGATGTATACTCTGACAGCCCTAAACCAATGGTGGCTGATTTCAGGGAGGGAATGTATCACTCCAAATATGCCCTATTCATATGCTCTCCCTCTCCCACTGTTAGAGACAGACCATTGTTTTGACCCAATATGGAACTTCTTATGTTCTTAGTCACTCAGTAAACAGGGGCCCATTAAGACTGCATAGACTAGGGCTGTCCAATTTCTAAGTGGCCAAGAGGCACATACTTTATGGGCTACACCAGCAGGAGACACATACTCCATGGGCTGTACAAGTGCTAGCCATGGACCCTCTAGCCACACCCTGTTCCTGCTGCACCAAGTACACAGGCACCATGTGCATGGGCAGTAGGGCTGTGTGAAGTTTCAGGTGCTGATTTGATTCAGAGGAGATTTGGCCAGATTCGGTGGCCAAATCTCTGAATCTGAATCAAGTCAGGGGACCAATTAAAAGGTCAAAATTTATTTGAAGCTATTCGAATCAATTGATAAAAGACTTGGAGAACTTTGGCAATTTGGGAAGTCCCTGCCCTCTGCACCAGGGAGCTGGATCTGGACTCCACACTGGTAAGTAGGAGGCAGGGGAGGGAGGGCTGGAGAAGGTGGGAGGGAATCATGGGGGGACCCCTGCCAGTCTCCATCCCCTGCCCACTCCCCCAGACCCCCCACCCTTGGTTGCCCCACCTGTCCCAGCTTCCAGCCCTTAAAAAAACAAACAAACCAAAACCCTGGGACCACTGGCTGCTGCAATGGCCTTGGGGCTTCTGGGGGCTCATGCAAGAGCCCGCCACACAGTATGGGGCAGTGGCAGGCAGCAGGGATTCCCCTCCCCCCCCGCACCAGGCAGGAGCTGGTGAGTCCAGGCTTTTGGGTTTTTTTGTTTTTTTAAGGGCTGGGACTAGGGGGTCAGTACACACATCCGCAGGAGGCCTCAAATGCCTCTACACAAATGCTCATAGTATGGGAAATAAGCAGGAGGAACTCATGCTCCTGCTAGCTGACACCAGCCCGGACATAGCGGGGATCACGGAAACATGGTGGGACTCAACACGTGACT
>NW_017729030.1:59263547-59265752 GCF_001723915.1 Gavialis gangeticus
GGAGAGCAGGCGGGGGGTTGTGGCAGATGCCCCTACACAGCATGGGGCAATGGGAATTACGCCCCCCACCTGCCAGCAGCCGGTGAGTCAGGGCTTTTTTTTTTCAAAGGACCAGGTGCTGGGGCAGGTGGAGCAGGTGGGGCAGTGAGAGTGGCTGGGGGGTGGGGCCTGTGTGATTTGGGGGTTTGGCTGATTCAGCAGCAGCCAAATCTCTGAATCAGATTCGGCTGAATCAATCTTGGACAGTGATTCGAATCACCAAATCAAATCACTGCCCCCTGTATCAGCCGAATCGGAACCCAAAGCAAATACTATCTGCTTCGCACAGCCCTAGTGGGCAGTACCTTTTCTCTTGTACCACGCATGGGAAAAGTCCCCCACCACCACTGCACCGAGCATGCAGGGCTTCTCCCCACCCCACATCAGACACATAAGGGAACCTCACGTCACCTACCATACTGAACTGCACCATGGGCATCCCTGGTGCTGTGGACTATGTTTTCCTGCCCCTTGGGTAGGAGGAGGAAGTGAAAGCTAAGGAAGGGAGGGAGGGGATACCAAAGACCCTGGCAACAGCAACAGCTGGAGTGATAGGAAAAGTGGCATCCAGGTAGGAGCCTAGGGACTGCACATTAAACCCCCATGGGCCACATGCAGGCTGTGGGCTGCTAGCTGGACATCTGGATAGATTGAAAGATGCTTAGGAAGGAAATCAGAGCCCAACAACAGAAGACAACAGTGGCATAAAAAAAAACAACAAGTGAAACACTGCAATTTTAGAGGAATTTATGTTTTCATTTATTATTGTGGTACCTTTCTTTACTGGGAGGGAGATTGAAAATAAATGACATGTTCAAATGAAATACTGAACAGATCAGGTTTTTATGTTGTGAATATCAAATCATGTCTGTTTCAAAATGCTCCAGAATATGAAATGTTCTGATGAAATTCTATCTTTAGATTTCCACAGGAGAATCAGACTGCAATAGAAAAAAGTTGTGCACTCTACCATTCATAACAAAGATATTTTAGTCAACTTCCCTGAATTTGTTTCTGCTGAGATAGTACTCATGTTTCATGTTCTTTATTAGAAGCTAGTCCATTGGCTGAGAAGTTTGTAAAATACATTGGCATGTTTAGGACTGCTGTTTTTAAAAGAGAAAAATCAAGACAGGGCTCATGTGATATCAGAAGTTACCTGAAGGGTGTAAAGGGATATAGAGCAATTCACCACTGAGTCCCTTAACTTGGTACTGACAAAAAGTTGTAATCATGTAAACACTTGTTGGTGATTGAATCTAGTTTAAGGGCAGGTAAAATACAGCCTGTAGGGCCAGATCTGTAGGGCCTGTAGGGCCAGATTGGTGGTAGGCACCCACCAATTAATTGTATCCAGCCCAACCCATGACTGCCCCCTCTGCGCTCCATGTAGTCCCATGCCCCACCCACTCCTGCAAGGGCACTGTGCTCCAACCCTCATGTGTAGGAAAGTCCCAGCCCCAGCCCTGGGTCTGACCCACACACAGCTTCCAGACAGAGCTGGTGCTGCCACTGCTGCAGGTGCCAGGTAACTGCATGGCTTCCCTAGGCTCCAGTGGTTCCTCCTCCTGTCATTGCTTCAGTGCTCCAGGAAGCAGATAGCGAAGCAGGGGTGGACATGTGGAAGTTGCAGCTGGGTGGGAGTGTGGAGTGCGGGGCCAGGGCTGGCAGGAGCAAGAAGCCCAGAGAATGGGGCCAGGGTAAGTGGGAGTGTGAAGCCTGGACCATGGGGTCCATGCCTGGCAGGTCAGTGGGAGCATGGAGCCCAGTTCAGTGGGAGCATTGAGCCCAGGCCAGCCCAGTTCCATTTTGCCAGGCTCCCTACAGAATACGTTCAGCCCCTGGGACTCACATGCCACTGGCAAGAAGCCCCACACGATAAAACTGGTGGCCTTCCCTGCTCCCTGCCACCACATACAGCTCCCAGAACTCTGCCAGGAGTGGCAGGGAGCCCTATGTAATGGAGCCAGGCTGGCTCAGCCCCACTCTCTGCTTCCCAGCTGAGTTCCAGGAGCTGCACTTGGTGGCAGGGAGTGGGGCCAGGCTGCTGGCATCATACAGGGCTCATCTCCACATGGCACACAGCTCTGGCTGACTCCAGGGAGCTGCACACAAGCCACAGAGAGTCCCCATGTGATGAATCTGGGCCAGCCTGGCCCACTCCCT
>NW_017729030.1:59266013-59269616 GCF_001723915.1 Gavialis gangeticus
GTTCATATACACTAGGCAAACACACATAAATCTGGACAAAAATATTTTTTGAAATAAAATTAAAATATTTTATAGTAGATGTTCAATTTTTAATATACATTTTTTTCTGGTTCCAAAATAGCAACCCCCTCTCCCAAAAGTACTTCTAGGGGCAAGGGGAGGGACTTTCCCCCTTGCAAAGGTCAGGGGTTAGGGATGGGGCTTTCAATCCCAAGATGGTGACCAGGGTTGGGGCACCTTTCAAGGGACAGAACTACCTTTGCACCCCTTGACAGCTCAGCAAAACCCATTAAGAGGTCCTCCGGCTGAAATAATTGCCCACCCCAATCTAGTTCATAGTAGGCAGGTGCCCACATTGTAAAAGAGCCACCCCAGTAAATGGCATTCACAGCAAAACAGGGAATGACCAAATGGATATGGAGAGTCAATCACATGATCATCCTTTGACGTGACTCATCTCACATAGGATCAGGGGTGTTGATGAACTGCCTCGGCAGTACACATTTGGTGGAGTAACAGAAGAAATGAATCCCTGCTTCCCCAGCCCTCTACTATTTGTGCATGTAGCCCATTCTAGTACACTATGAATCAACATCCTCTTTCACTGTCTGGTGGCCATATAGTATGTATGAGTCTATTACAGCTTCCATCTCATAACCTTTGCCTTTTAGCTCAAATAATCATCACTAATGCTCAGAAGTTCATGAGTCAAAACCTGTTTCTAAACTAAAGAGGGTCACTTACAATCATGTATAAGTATCTGCCTTTGGTGACCTTCAGAACTGTCTGTAGAAGCCATTTATTTAAGAAGGTCAAGAATATGTTCCTAGGGGTAATGGTGATTTTCTTTGTAGCTGACTCACTACCTTACTGAGTTAATTTGCTCTTCATGATTGGTTGTTTTCTACTGCTGCTGGGCATATTATGCTGTTTTAAGGTCAACTAAGTGTGTCTGGATGCCCAGAGATCTCAGGCAGACATATTTTTTATTACTGAAAAGAGAACAATGTGGAAATGGCAGCCAAAACAAGGGTTCAAACTTCCAACACCAAAATTAAGAGTATTCCTATTTTCCAGATGAGCTGGTTAGCCTTGTTCAGATTTTTACAACTGTGTAATAGAATGGGGATGTTTTATATCCACTTTAAGCAGATGTGAATGACCAAATTTTTTCAAGGTACACACTCTGCAGTAGAAACAGGCATTCCTTTTCTGGCTCACCTAAATATATACAGGGATTTTAAAATGCACTGGAGCATGTATTTTTTAATGTGGAAACTGTCCCAGTTACAGAGATGGAGGACCAGATTCTGTTCTACCTCTTAGATGTGTTAGTGGACATAGGCTGTATCGACATGTCACCATACATCAACATTGCTATGGCACTGTGCTTTAGTACTTCCTTTTGGAAGTACTAAATTACGGTGCAATGTGGGCAGTTACTGTGCCATGCATGTGGCACACTGTTAAATTTTGCTGCTATGTCGCCGTAGCAGCACACTATACCCAGGGAACACACCACTACAGTGATGTAGCTGCGATCACATGTGCTCATTCTTAAAGTAGCATGTACCCCAAACAAAACAAATGTGAGACTATCTACCTTTTTGATACATATAAAAACTCCCCAGAATTTTTCTTTAGGTGTGTTATGTTCTTGTTCCTCTAAACAGCTTCTTCTAGCGAAGTGTTAAGTCTGACAAAGTTTAGAACAGGCTGCCAGCACTCACGTGAAACATTTCACCCTAGCGGTGCACAGGTTTTGTTGACTCAGAGGCAGAGGCCAAGATACGAAGGAATAGGGAGTGGTTCTCTAAGGAGAGAGGACATAGGGTGCATATTGATCAAGCCTAAAAGAGGAACCCTAATAGCTGGGGAGTAGACTTCACCTGATCTCACGCCCTGTCAATCTTAATATCTTGGCTAATAAAGGTAGAAACCCAGGAAGGGTTTGAATCTCTGCTTCTTACACAATGTGTGAATTGTGTTTCACAGCAGGTTAGAAAAGGTTCTGGCTCATAGAGGAGAATCTCTTTCACTCTTGGCTATTCTCACCCAGCTCAGGTTGCAAAGGAACTGTGTTTTCCTGGGTTTCTATTTATTACCCACCAAAAAAACTCCACTTGAGAACAAAAAGGTAAAGCTGTGATAAATGAAGGAAGGTGGCAAGCTGGTTATCTGCTTTTCTGTCTATCACTCCCCCCTCACATCTCACTTTTCCCCATGTGTCATTCATAGTACATAGTAAATGAGCCCTTCCTGCTGTGCTGAATTACCTTCCCCTCAGAAAGGTAACATACACTCTGAATGCCTCTGCTGCAGTGCTTTTCAGTGTCTTTTTTTTTTATAAATGTTTTCTTAATATGTGGATGCTCTATGAAGTAATTGTGAAGGAAGAGATAGTATTAGCAGCTAGTTCTAAAATGACAATACTTGATAGCTTGAATAAGGACTGATACCAGTCATAGAGAAAAGAGTAGATGTAAACTGCAACCTTGAAACTGTCTGAATTCAGTGTAAATTTGGGGTCCTTTAGCAACCTGTCCAGGTCCATTTGGGTTATGCATCTCAGCTGATATCAATTCACAGTCACATGGTCCATGGATAAACAAGAGAGCCCAGTTTCCAGTGCCATCAATTCATCACATCTGAGGACCGTTATATTCCTTTCAAAGCAAGTAGCATGATAATATTAAAGACTGATTTCCATAAGGGTAGACTTCTTGATGAAAGAATTAATTCCTAGTCACTGACCAGGGACTCCAGAAGCCAGCACAATCCAAATTATAACAGTAATTGTTGAAAAAAAAGGGTGTTTTGCTATCTGAACATGGATACTCCCTAGGCAGGAAGATAGCCTTTATATGGAAGAGTTTCCTTTCCTTCCTTCTTTGATTTGTAATTATTTCTTCATTATTTGCATAACAGTAGCAGCTAAAGGCCTTGAGATTACTGTTCCACTGGGCTAGGAGGTATACACAGTCCCTGCCCCTAAGAGAATCCAATTTAGTAGATAAAGGGAAAGGGACATGGTAGTCACATAGGAGGCCATTAGCAGAGGCAAGAACAGACCTCAGACAACCACTCTCCTCACATGGCCCTACTATTGGGTAAACCATATTACTTCTCACTTGTTTGTTTTCCTTACAGACAGCTCTCCATACAGATATAAGCAAATCAGAGCCTTTCCCTTCCATTTGTTCTTAGATTTTTATTGGGTGCATTTTGCAGTTGAAAAGTGATGTAAGACTACCAAGCAAAGCTGAAGTCCTGATTTTGCTCTTCCAATAGGCCCTTGATATGGCTTCTCCCACACAGTAACCCCCACCCCTTTTCCCTCTCATTCGGTATATCTACTCTGTATTTCTAACCTGTTTGAAGGATGCTCCCAAACATGGCCCACCCACCCACTCCTATTCATACACACCAAATCCAGAAGCCAGGCCAAGGAACTCTTACCCCTCATTGTTGTCCAACAGAATTGTGTGTGTTTTTAGAGATGTATTTGAACCTCTTCACATTTCCCTAGCTTCAGTCTGTATATGATTCCTTCATCCCTGAATAAAATGAAACCCAAAACAACATTTTTTCCTGGTTGTCTAA
>NW_017729030.1:59274616-59281916 GCF_001723915.1 Gavialis gangeticus
CACATTTCCCTAGCTTCAGTCTGTATATGATTCCTTCATCCCTGAATAAAATGAAACCCAAAACAACATTTTTTTCCTGGTTGTCTAAGTGGGCATCTTCTGGTCATCTATCTATACGGCATTGTCAATATTTATCCACCCAAGGAATTCTATTATTGGACACAGAGAACAACTAAATGGACAACTGCTTAGTCATGCAGACTGGCAACAAAGCATGAAAGAGAAAGACTTCCTGCCTTTCCCCCCAAAGAGCTAGGGGCAGGGGGGTATAGCACTCACCTGAGAAATCAGAGAACCTGGGTAATAGCCTCTCCTCACTCAGAGGGGATTTTAACTTGGATCTCTCACCCTTCCTAGCCCAGGACTCTATTTATCACACTGAAATTTAGGACATTATCTAGTACCTTCTCAGGCACTTTTTTTGAAGCTAGCCCCCTGGGCAGCCACAAGAAGATGTGGGGCCAGGCAGAAGAGCACAAGCCAAAGGATGGGTGTCTTGTTGAGGTGGATGATGGCTTAACAGGGAAGGGCCCTGGGTTCCAAACAGGGTCCTTGTTCCCAGTCAGCCAGATGTTTCCCCTTTCACTGCTCCCCATCTATTTTTTCCAATGGCTATTAGTGGCTCTCCTTCAGAAGTAGTGTTGGAGGAGGGAGCAAGTAATGGTTGATTTGTGATTAGCTGGGGAGAGTACTGTACTCACAATTCAGAGAGAGCAATGTTTAAACCTTTTATTGGCAAGGGATCTGGGGTGGGGTGGGGTGGAGGAGGGAAAAATCCAAGACCTCTCCCTATCCAAGTGAGTGACTTAGTCACTGAGCTATGTGTGTAAAAGACAAGAGGCACATGTCTACAAACCTGTTCTGTTCTTGAGTCTACATCTAGTAGTCATGGACTTGGTCCACTTTCGTTCATCTAAGGTCCACTTAGATGCATTCATAAGGGGAACACATTCATGATATGGCTGCTACTATGCACCATCAGTCTCTGCTACTACTTAGTCGCATATAGCAATCCACACGCACAAGACTAAATGCTCAGGAATAAAATTCTTGTGCGCATATAAATGCCCAAAAGTCCTGTAGATATTCAAAATATGGCCACTTAGATTACCAGAAAAGAACAGCATGTAACCCCAAGCATAACTCAATTACTGCTGCTGTATTTTCCCTAGGTTTGAGTTCAACCATGTACAGTCACTTGATTGTCCATCGGTTCTGCCATGTGGATCTGCCCAGTTTAGTCCAAATTCATATCAGAGTTGACCAACAAAGGAATCAGATGTGCCAAAAAGATGGCAAAACTTGGCAAATGGTCTAAGATTCAGGGTTGCAGTGGTTGTAATTTACCAGAAGGAAAATCTCTTTCAACCTGCACAGGGTGATGCAATGTTGACATCTTGTGAGCACATTTAAGTTAACTGTATTGCCTAGGGTGTAATAATCAGTCTTTTTCTTAGTCTAACTGAAGGTAAGGGCCTGAGCTTCATTGGTTTTGAAAGAGTCTGTGAAGCTGACTAACTTCCAGCCACTTTATCCTCTCCTTTCTCTTAAGCTATCAACATTTTTTCTTCCTCTGTTTGGAATTTCACTTAAAAATAAGCCTGAAGTTTTACATGAACAGAAAACAAGAATGATGCCCACTTTCCACTGGCCCATGCAACGGGCTGATTTCCAATCATTTCATCTCAAATGCAGACAAATTTATACTTTCTCTTGTATTGCTTCATTCTCAAATCTATCCTGGCATTGTTTAAACTGTATATTTTTTTAGACTATGTATACTGAGTTAAGCATGCCTTAGTGAGATTCAGATGTGGGGGCGGTGATATTTTAGAACTCCCTAGGGTGTTTGCCAAAAACTATTATGGCATAGTTTATTCCACCCATCCTCAACCTAACTATAGCATTTTTGAGACAAGAGGTAATGTAGTTAGTTGGACCATGCTGTGCTCTGACAATTCTTATTACTTTACAGACGTTTTTCATCTGATGATACACACTAGAGAAGCTCTGAAATCTATCTCTATGTGGCTTGCTCTGATCAGTAAAGATTCTTTACAGCAAATCCTAGCATCTCATACAGCACCTACACATTTATCACACAAAGAGAAATTTATGGAGACACTGGTCTTGCTGTATGCTTCAGTATCCGTCTAGAATGCCCATATGACACAGCGGTCCCAGGCTGTGTGAAAGAAGGATGATCCCACTTGTTTATGGTGGTTCATAAATTTGCTATGATCCCATGGATTTTGTTTTATCTGGTTACAATAGAGAAAACAGAACCTGTAAATTGTAAACAGCTGTGTATGTCTTACATGATTACTAGTAGAGAAAGCAGTTATAGACTTACATGCTTTATTCTATAATTTGGGGATTAGAAAATATCATATGGGGAAAACCTTAATTCAGATGCCTTGGAACTATGGACTATATACTTTATTTTAGCTGTAATTAGAATGGAGCAATACATCTCATTATCCCCTGACAATTCATTCAAGTACAAACAGAATTGCTGTGGTTACATACGTGCTTTTTCATGTGCACTCTTTCCCCAGATATTCTGGTGAGTAAGTTTCCTGGCAAGAACATTAATGGATACAGTAAATTTTAATGTAACATTGGAGGACACTGACAAAAAAAAAGGAATTTCAAACCTATACACATAATTATTCAAAGCAGAAACCTGATTTCAAGATTTAGTTTCATTATAGTCCTGTTTCAGGAAAGTAGCCCTATTCTGGAAAGCACTAAAAGGCATTAAATCCCACTAAAACTGTTGCTGTAGCATTTTTTTCAGAATCAGGGCCTCTGACTAGGAATAAAATAAATACTTTGTTATAAGTGATGCATCCAGTCAGGAAGAACCAGGAGAGCTGGCATTTTGAATGCTTAGTGTGAATTCTTAGTGCTCCCAAGCAACTGTTTACAAATAATTGGCTGATCAAGAAACAATCACAGAAATATTCACAAAATATATTTTTGAATAGCTTCAAATGAATATGGGTAAGAAAAATGTAAATTGTTTCCACACAAATCTTGAAAAGGAATCTCAATTCTTTGAATAAATTATTCTCAGCAAATAGTTTGCTCAGTTCTAATGATAAAGCCATACAATCCAAAAATGTCTTTTTGTTGTTTGAATCATGATCATTGTAGAGCAATTCTACTTGGTAGTTGTGAATGTTTTGCAATGGAGTGTTTTATTTCAGCCTATTCATCAACCAAAAATCATATTGTCTTTCAGGTCATGTTGCTACTCAAAATGAAAGCCAAAAGCAAGGAACCACAAAAGTTACAGTGAAATTAAGTATGGAATTTAACAGGTAAAGGCAGTAAGATAAATATACAAATGCATTCTCAGTTTGTGCAGTCTCTTGAATAAATGTAATAGTGTAAAGTATCATTTGTCTGGTCTAAAATAAACACAGGGAAAAAAAGTCAAACTCCCTGAAATTAATTTTGGAACCCATCTCAAAGGAATATGTTTACCCCAGCATCTTTATAGGGGGGGAAGGGAGTGGATTGTTTTATACACCAAATGGCAGTTAAATGTCCAGCTACCACTGGAGGTTAATGGGCTTTGCATGCTTCACTCTTATATATGCCTTTGAACCACCCATTATTTCTTTGAAAATTGGCTAAATCATTGGTTGCACCTGAAAAGACAAGACATTTTGCAGACTTTAGAACCTTAAGGCTACAAGTTCCCTCCCCAGGAATACCAATCAGAGTTGTCCACTGAAGGGGGGTGGGGGGAAGGAAGGGGGAAGATTTTTGATGAACATAGCATGTTGAAGAAAAGGACTTTTCCTGAAAATGTTTCCATTTTGGAGATTTTTTTTTTTTCAGATTATGTTCATAAACAGAAACATTTTAAGTTTGGGGTGTTTCTGCTTTTTGACTTCTTTGTAAAAAATTATAGCAAAAAAGAATTGCCCTTTGTTTTTTTTTTCTTTCTGGAAAAATAAGCACTTTTTTTAGTAGTTCTAACACTGGATCATGTATTTGGGTGTACAGATTTTACTAGTCAGCTTTCTAAATGTACCTGAAATCACGCAGCGTAAACAGTTCAAACCTTCCACTGGTGTAACTCAGTCTAAAATTGCTGATGTCTTCGAGAACTGTTGTGTGATCAGCACTGTCAAAAATCAGGACCATCCACAAATTTTCACACCTGAATAAGGTTTAGACAGCTACTTTTCTTAAAATTCAGTGCATGCTGCAAACTGGAGTAGCTGCTTGGATGTTACTCATTCTGTTAAAGTTAATGGATTAATTACACCAACTGAGGTCTAAACATACCTTATTGTAAAAGGTGGAGGTTCCTTTGAGATGAGGTAACATGTTTAGCTCATGACAAATATCCATAGCAAGGCATTGGGAGCTTTGGTAAATGCTTATTGAAACACACAGCTTGCTCATGCACAGTGGTAGGCAATTATTTCAGCTGGGGGGCCACTTAATAAGTTTTGGTGAGCTGTCAAAGGCCACAAACACAAAATCTTTCAGAAGAAATACTTTTAACAAATTATAGATTTAAAAAACCCAAATCATATACTAAAAAATCAAACATCTAGTATAGCATATTTTAAAGTCATTTCAAAAAATATTTTTTGTCCCGATTTTTGGGGGTTTTTTTTGAGTAGTGTATATAGAGGCAATTGCATAACAGCAAAAAAATAAAGTCCTACTCTTGTATGTGTATGGAGGACATGAGGGGTGTGTGGGGAGCTTCCCATGCCAGGTACTAAGAGTCAGCTGGGGGTCAGTGGAGAAAGGAAGGGAGGGAGAGGGGGCAGGGGGCATGTGCAGCAGAGGTTGCTTTGGTGGTGTGATCTGCACCTGCTCCCATCTGGCCTATGGCTGCCCCCACAGTGCTGACACCTCTCCCACCCAGAGCAGCCCATGCTGCGCTCCTGCCTACATCTGTCCCTATCCTGGGCCAGGGTGCATAGCTTCCCAGCAGTACTGCTCCCAGTGTGGCTGCAGCCACCCAGTACAGCTCAGCTTCCTCAGCCACAGCTTTCTCCCCTACCTCGCTGGGCATCTACTGTCCAACATGTGTCCCCATGGCTTCCCTGTACTGCCTGTTGCCAGAGCGGCACAGCAGGGGCAGGAGGAAAAACCGCTGGAAGTCGAGGAAGCCAAGCAGTACCAGTACCTGGGCAGCTGCAGCTGCACTGACAGCATCCTCACCAAGAAGCTATGCACACTAGCCAGGGCCAGAGCAGGCAGAAGCATGGTGCAGGCTGCCCTGGGCAGGAGCAGATAGGGCTTGGCCCCATGCAGAGCACCATGGGCAGGATACAGTCAATTGGTGGGCACCTGTCTGTGGGCCAGATCCAATCAGTTGGTGGGCTGGATCTGGCCCAAACACCGTATTCTGCCCACCCCCCACTCTAGCACCTACTGTACTACAGTTCTTAGACTTTTCTTAACATGTTGTTAAAAGGTGAAGCATCTTTTTAATATTACAGGCCAAACTCTGCCATGTCTTGGAGCCTAGACCAATATTTCCAGACAATGGTAAGGTTGATGTAGGTAGGGATCAAACTTGAACCCTACATCCTCTCAGTTCAAAATTAATAGAAAATTCAAACTACTTTTGGTACAGTTTCTAGAGGGAGACAGAGAGCAACACTGAGAAGGTTTGGTTCCACAGCAGTGGTGAATGTGCCATGAAACATTGTCAGGAAGACTGTCTCTGGCAAATGGATGATATTGATGTAATCAGTCATGTTAGACACAAAGTCAAACAAGAATATGAGTGGACTTATACAAGTGAAAGATTTCACTGATTATTGGGAATCTTTAAGTCATCTGCAAGTGCAGGTAGGTCATATTGCCTCACAGTTGCAGTATCCTAATATTAAAATCTGGAAATAAAATTGCAGCACATTATATTGCAAAATATAGGAGACCCACACCTTCCTATTGATTTTATCCCCTGTCATCATATAACACAACACCATTTATTGCTATATTATTTCTTCCCTAAGAGCAAAATATCATCTTTATTATTAAGTAGATGACAGGAGCTTTAACTTCTTTTAAAAAGGGAATGAAATTAGTGGGAAAGAGAATTGGATAATAGTTGTATTATTCATAGGGACACATTTCTAATTTATATAGTGCTTGCTGGTATGCCATCTGAAATTGCTATAACTCCAATTAAGCCCATTTAAATAATGACAGGGACTACTCTACTGTGTCTGAATATTAATGTCATGGTCTGTTTTACACCCAAAAAAGTAAAATGTATTCATAGTTCATCTCATCATTTTACAATAATTATGGGCTAAACTTTCCAAAGTGCAAACCTGCAGCCAAAACCACATGTACAGCCACTATGATCTAGGCTAGCACTACCACTTCACAATTTTTATTTTAAGAAGGAACAAATGTGGGGCAAGAAGCACAGCAGGAGGATTAATAAAAACAACTAATTTCAAGGATGACAGATTTAGGCAGGGATGATCCTATTTTGAGCAGGAGTTAAACTGGATGACCTGAGGTCCCTTCCAGCCCTGCTTTCCTATGATTATAACCCTTTGAATGTTTCACCAATAGATCTCATAATGCTTTCCATAGAAGGGAGTTGTCATGACCTCCATATTACCTATGGAGAAATATAAGAGTACAAACATCAAACAAACCATATGATTTGCTCATAGCCCCACAGCCAGTCAATGCCAGAGGCAGCCTCACCTATGTCTCCTCAATACCAGCTCAGAAAAAAACCATAGTTTCTAGTTAGTAGGGTCAGAAGGGACCTGAGCAGATCATCAAATCTGACCCCCTGCCATGGGCAGGAAAGGATGCTGGGGTCAAACGACCCTGGCTAGGTGTCTGTCTAGTCTCCTTTTGAAGACCCCCAGGGTAGGAGCGAGCACCACTTCCCTTGGAAGTTGGTTCCAGATCCTAGCTGCCCTGACAGTGAAGTAGTGCCTCCTGATATCTAGCCTGAATCTACTCTCTGTCAACTTATAGCCATTATTCCTTGTTATGTCCAGTAGTGCTCAGGGGAACAGGGACTCCCCCATTGCCTGCTGGTCTCCCTTGGCCAGTTTATAGAAAGCCACCAGATCCCCTCTCAGCCTCCTCTTTTGTCCCAGTTCCATCTCTGCCTTGGCCTTCCTAACAGCCCCTCTACAATCCCGAGAAATGGACGTATAGTCCTCCCTGGTGATGGCCCCTCCCTTCCATTGGGTGTATGCCTCCTTCTTAGCTTTGAGACATTCCTGGATGCTTTTGGTGAGCCATGGGGGCTTTTGAGCACTCTTGCCTCCTTTGATCC
>NW_017729030.1:59286916-59302214 GCF_001723915.1 Gavialis gangeticus
TGTATGCCTCCTTCTTAGCTTTGAGACATTCCTGGATGCTTTTGGTGAGCCATGGGGGCTTTTGAGCACTCTTGCCCCCTTTGATCAGTGTTGGGATTGCCACACTTTGGGTTTGGAGGATCATCTCCTTCAGGAATGACCACTCTTCTTGGACTCCCAACTCCCCAACCCTCTGGGACCTCAGTACCTCCCCAACTAGTCTTCTTACTTCATTGAAATCTGCCCTCCTGAAGTCCAGGGCTGTTGCCTTGCTGCAGGCCTTTGCCACCTTGCACTCGATGGTGAATTTCAGCAGGCGATGATCGTTATCGCCCAGGTGATCAAGCATCCATAGTCCCCACACCATGTCTTCGCTTGTGGCCAGGACCAGGTCTAACAAGGCATTTCCCCTGGTGGGACTGTGCACCTCCTGGGTTAGATGGAGGTCCTGTATCTTGGCTAGGAACTTACATGAGCGGTCAGACCTGGCTGACTGCTGTTCCCAGCAGATGTCTGGAAAGTTCAGGTCATCCATGATGGCCATGTCCTTTGACCTAACTACCTCCGTGAGCTGACTTAAGAATTCCTGGTTTAGCTCTTCCCTTTGGTTGGGTGGTCTGTAGTAGACCCCCACCGTTAAGTCCCTTTCCCCCCAACCCCCTTGTATTCTGACCCAGAACGCTTCAGTCTGCCCCTCCTCTGACCCAGTGCTGTTCGTTGAGGACATGTATTGCTCTTTGATGTAGAACACCACACCCCCGCCTTTCCTCCCTGTTCTATCCCTCCTGTACAGCCTATAGTCCTTGATGTTCACCACCCAGTCATGCGTTGGATCCCACTACATTTCGGTGAGCCCCATTATGTCTGGGTTTGTGTTAGCTAGCAGGAGGGCAAATTCCTCTTGCTTATTCCCCATACTAGGAGCATTAGTATATAGGCATTTAAGGCCTCCTGGAGGTGTATGCACCACCCCCCTAATCCCAGGACTATCTGGGTCTTTTACCTGGGTATTTCTTGTGCTCCATGCAGCTCTATGCACTGTACATAGTTGGACTTAGGCTGGACTTACTTATGCTCTGCTTCACCATAGCTGGGCAAATCATGTGATGTGAACTGAAGTGTGATTTTTTTCCTCTAAACTGTGTGAAATAACACAGAAGAACTGGGTTTCAAAATATCTTGGAGATAAAATAAAACTGGGAAACAGCCAGAAAAGGCAGAGATATTTATAACCTGCAGAAAAAAACTGTCTTCTCCTTATTTGTCTTTAGAGTATGCACACAAACATACTAAGGCCTGGTCCACAGTGCCACAGTAAAACAAGTAACAACAAATTAATAGTAAGGAATAATGATGTACTGGTATACAAGCCCTGATAACCCTTTCAGGTGATGCGACTCCAGCACAACCATGTAGACAGGTTTCAAATCGCTCTCAGACATTCTTGCATAGAAGGGCTAGAACTGCTGCCCCTTTAATGTTTATGAGCCAGATTGCAAACCTACTTTGAAAAACAGTAGGTGCATCTACATGGTCACTAATGTGCCTGTAATAACAGGTACTAACTTAATGCACTATAATCAGCACTATTCCACATTAGCACAGATTAATGCTTTTTGTATGAAGTTTAATGAGCATTGGACTAAATTTACATTAGTGCATTAGCACAGTTTTTGCCAGCCATGTTAATGCACAGTAGAATTAGTCTAATGTGCATTAAGCATCTCATGTAGATGCGCACAGAGAGTCACAATGGGAAATCCACTAACATTCAGTAAGCATGCCAGGGTGTATAACTGATTATTTATATAGGATATTTGCAGTCAGAACTCATGGAAAGGTTTGTCTTGACACAAGTTGTGCTGTGAATCTCTAAAAATCTTGGGTCTTGCCAATCAGAGATAGGCAGGTGAGTAGATAAAAGTCTCCCATCACACCAGCTTTACTCTAACGAAACACAGCTTATTTCAGGTGCTTCCTATTTAAAGCAAAAGGGCTCCAAACTCAAAGTCTAGAGGAGAGTGAATGTCCATGTGGGGGTGGGGGAATATATCTCCCTGTGGACACATTCATTAATGCGCTTGTAATAAATAGATTTATAAATGGCTAAATATCTAGAGATAGATATTTAATAAAGGGTTAATTGTGTTATTTTAGAGGCAATAGGATAATGAGGAAAAGGGATGTAAATTCATCCAACAACGTATTAGACAAATACTTTTTGGGGGAACTTTTTGACCAGCTAAAGACTTCACAACCTATTTTCTTTTACTGAGCCCTGATCTTGAACTAACTTAGATGCATGTTTAATTTTAAGTATGAAAGTCACATATTTAAAGTTAAGCATATGCATAAGTCTTTGCAGAATAGAGGCCAGTGTCACCAAGGAAACTGCAGATGTAAGTAACTGCTCATGTAGCTAATGATGCTGACTGCTGTACATCACGTTCAATGTAACTAGGAGCTCAAACAGCCACTATTTGTATCATTAGTTACATTCACACACTTAAAGCACTTGCACCTCTTTTTCCAATCCATTAGCTCTTTGGTAAGTAATATGCAAGTAATTTACTTTTACTTCTCAGTTTCTTGTACTTAATGCTGTCTCTAACAGGCCATTTTGCCCTCAGTTTCTAAGCTGGCAATGGATAAAGGATAAAGAGATAACTATTGAGTACAGTTATGATGACATTTTTGAAAGCTTGAAACTTACTCTGTTGAATATATCTCAGCAATAAAATGTGGCATCTGAGTAGAATGTAATGGTTATCAGCAAGCATGAGGAGGAATCCAACTGAGGATAAGTGTACTGTATTAGTTAACTTAATAATAGGCTTTTAAAATGGGTAGAAGTGGGAGTTAATTAAATATAAAGGGCTGGGGAGCTCATTGTCTGTACCTTCTGAAATTCAGAAACCCTTCATTTGATTCTGCTTTGACATTCTAGGTCATGCTGAACTTTCACAGCCAAGCATTGGGACCAGTCATGAATGCTTACTGAAACACACAGCTTACTCTAACATCTGATGAACCACCACTTTCAGGGTTAATTGAGCTACCTGGACCAGGAAAGGATAGAACGTTTTTTAATGGTGAGGTGGGATCTCTACCAAACCCCAGAGTCTAGACTGGTATTTCCAGACAATGGCAAGAATAGTATTTTTGAAGAAATGTTTAACAGTTTTGGCCATGGATAGAAATAATGCAAAAGCAGTGATCTCCCTGGGATTTGGATACATCCATTTCCATTAACACCAAGAAAGGAAAAAGGGGAAAAAAATATCCCAACTCTTCAGACCCTTAAAGAAATGTTCTAAGTCAAACTCTAGGTGCAGGAAGTTGCTTAGGGGAAAAATATTCTCAAATAAATATACTCCATTCATCCCTCCTAGTAAACATAAATGAATCAGGTACTCAGCAGATATACATATTTCAGTGGAGTCACTCCAGGTTACATTAGCTCTGAATCCTATTGCTCCTAGAGAGCTGTAGAAGTATAAAATGTACATGCCAGCAACTCGTTGATTTTGAGAATGCCCTTTCTCTACCCATCCTCCATTCTTTTATGGATGTTGTGAGTACTCTTATGCCTCTCCACAAACCTTTTCAGAACTACTTTTACCCTCATGTTCACTTGTTCTCATCAGTTATGGTTTAACTGTGGACATACTTCTGCCAAAGTGTAACATGAGAGCCAAAAACAGCCAGATAGAGTTAGCTAGAAAACATCCACAAAAAGGGTGGTAGTATTTCATCCTTAGTGAGGACCCTGCAGTCACTGCTATGACTGCAACTTGTGTACATAGACCTGAGCCAGCCTAAACTAAGTAGCTTGGGTATTGCTAATGGTGTTGCCATTGTGGTCTAGGTTCAGCACAGACTGTTAAACACACTAGACAAGCTGAAAGTTATTCAGATGGTTATCCTTTGCTCCTGTGACAACATTGAAAATGGCAAGATAGTTTAAAGCTAGCTTTCACAGATCTGTGTAAGCTAGCCATAGGTTGTTTGCATTACACAAATACCCTAAGATGCCTAACTTAATGCATCTTAACATTAAAACCCACAGGACAGCTCTCTTGTAGAAAGAATGAAAAAGATTCTGGACCTCTTCCAAAATCTCAGAGCATTCTCATTCTTTCATGGGCGTGAACAACCCAAAATAAGCTAATGAAAAGTTAAAGATGTTTGCAGAGAAAAAAATTTTTTAATTTAAAATGGGTAGGGCACATTAAATGTCTACAAAACCCAAATGCGAGAAAAATCAAGATTTAAAGGTCACCCACATTGTTAAATAATGTGATCATCGCAAACTCTTGCCAAGAAAACTTTATACTAAACCACACCAACTTTTACATTATTAAATATAGAGAGAGGTTGGGAATCAGATATTCATATTCATCTTTGGATGAATGGATTATAAATAGACATTTAAGATGGCAATAAAACCATTCATTAAGCTTTTTTTTTTAAATGAAAAGTTAGACTGAAAAGCAGCCAGAGTAATAATTGCTATGAATATCCACAGCTGGCAGGCAGCTGGATTTCAAATGGGATATCTTTTCCAAATGCCAAGAACAGTAATTCATTGTGTGACTCTGCTGATATGAATTACAACTTTTGCAAACACTGTCTATTAGTGTGATATACACCATATCCATGTATTCAATGAAGAGTTTACTGTATTAATCTGCAGTATGGCAAGGTAGAGGGGAAAAGCCTGGACTAAATAATCAAAGATATCTCCATAAATATATATAAAACTTCAGACTCAGGAGATAAGTTCATTTCTGGTATATTCTACTGACTCCTAAATGCACTTAAGCCAAGAATGACTTTGGCCCAAGAGGAGTCAACCTTGTAAAATACTCACAAGCAAATTATTTCCAATCAGAGCAAGAGACCCAGGTCCACAGAGGATGTAAATGAGCACAGCTCCACATGGGTCAATAGAGCTACACTGACTTATTCCAGGTGGGAAGAAAGCAGGACAGGGTGGCACCTTAGAGACTAACTGGTCAGAAAGGAATAAGCTTTTGTAGGTGATGTCCATTCATTGCATTGGATGAAGTAGGCTAGCATTTGATAAAGTAGGTTGTCACCTTCAAAAACATATGCTTCTCTCAAAGAGTTAACTCTCCAAGGGCACAGACAGAAGTGACAATTTTCACCCAATCTGGTCACAGAAAGCAGTCTATAGCTGTGACCAAACACAAGTGCACAGCTGCAGACTGCTTCAAAAATAGCTGATCAGACGAAAATCTGAACCCTCATTGCATTAGGGTTCAGATGAAGAGATTTCAAAACAGGGTGTCTTCAATAGGTGCTGACTTTGGTTCTTGCCAGTGGGTGGGTTTTTGTTTGTTTGTCTCTTAGTGGGTTTTTGCATTCCCTCACCAAGCCCTACACATACCCAGAAGAGGTAGTGCATTATTTCAAGCCAACTTGCCTGGCATGACTTGTGGGCACTGAGCACCTGCTAATTGTTTTTGGTGGGTGCTTGAGCCTCAGAGCACCCATGGATTTGGCACCTATGGTGTCTTCAGTAACTTCTGTCTGTGCTGCCTGTCAGGCTGTCACTGTTTTCAGAATGGAAGGAGGGAAAGGGATCAGAGGCAGTTTGGTCTGGGGTTTTTCCAACCCCTGCTGGAGGGTGGGGTAGGTGTATTGGAGTCCTCCCTGAGATGGGAAGGGCTCCAATTATCCATCCCATCCCCAAGCTGTGGCTGGGGAAGCCCTAGAATGAGCTCCCTCTGTTCCCTTTCTGCCCTTCCAAAAACAATACTAGCTGGGAGGGAGCAGGGCCCATTGCTGGGGAAAACTGACTGCAGGCTCACAGCCAGCAGCTAAATTTCCCTTCCCTCCTGGAACCAACTGTGAACTACTGTTTGGTCCAGGGGGGTGTTGTAACTCAGAAGGCTTCCTGCATAGTGTTTTCAGTTACAGTAGGGAGCTGCACTTCTGTATATGCCCTAAGAATGCCATCCTGGTTTGCCTTCTGCCTAACATCAGACTAGCATGGCTAACTACCTCTCTTTATTTCAGCTGAGGTTTGTCCCCCCTGTTTTAAATACCAGACATACAACATTTACCATTACAAGTCAGTGTTGGCTTCAATATAGTGGTACCTGAGTAATAACACATACCAACAGTGGTAATAAAAAGTAGCTGTGATACCCTGGGGCAGTGGACGTGGTATTATCAACACTATAGATAGTGTAGTGTCACGGTTCATTGACTTGTGTACATAGACCTGAGCAATATCACTGAATGCAGCCTTTCCTTTATGAGTGAGAAAGATTAGCCAAAAGTGTAGTTAAAAAGTTTCTAGAAGAAAAAGAACATAGCCCAGTGGTTAGGGTACTTACCGGTCTGTGGCTCTGAACATCTAAGTGCTATTTGTATCCCTGTTGCTGTCCTGCCGTGTGGCTTTGTGTAAATCACCCCCCTTCTCTTTGCCTCTTTCCCTTCTTTCCTCAAGTTTATTGATAAGGTAAGCTCCTTAAAGAAGGGACCGCTCTTAGGGAATTTCTATACTGTAGCTGGAAGTGTGATTGTAGCACATATCTGGGGAAGTGTTAAACCCTCATATATATCCAGAGTCTTACGTGTAGGCTGACAATATGGAAATCCCAGAAAACTGGGACATCATCCCAGAAATCCAGGACATCATCTGGCAAACCTGGGAGCTGCCCTCCCTCCTCCCCCTGTGCTCTCAGGAGTCAGTGGGGGTGGGGCTGTGTGCCAGGCATGCAGTGGTTTCTGGCCTGCCCACCTGCAAGGTGCTCCACACTGCTCTGACTCCCTGACCAAACTGTGCCCGCAACCCTGTATTTCTGAGATGCCCATTATAATTCCCAACAACCGCTGGGACCAGCCTCTGAAATCCAGAACTGTCCTGGCTAAAACAGGACATACGGTCACCCTACTTCTATGAGTTTGAACAGTGCCTACTGCCATGTCTTCATTCCTATACTTACCTGCGCTAGCTAGATTAAATCTAGCTTGGGTCTGACTGCATTAGGTTCACTCACCCTTCCAACTGCAATATAAACATACCCTCACTGTGTTTGTCCAAGGTCTAAAACAATGGTTGGTTTCATTGCAGCAGTTCCCAAACTATGAGCCACAGAACACTGATTGTCTGTGAAGCCATGATAACTGGCTTGTGTATTGCACTGAGCCATCTTGCATTTTCAAGGAAACATCTGATGAGAAGGGTGTTCAGTGTCCTATGAGAAATTTGGAGCCTTGACAGTAGTCTGTTGGACCAAACATTTTAGGAATCAAGCTCTTTTGGGATGGCAAATGATATCCATAAAGACAGCTGATTTTTTTTAATAGAATGTATAGACCCTGAAATATTGCAGTATAGTATACTTTGGATGTTTGCCAATATACCCCCTCAAAAGAATGGGTACGTGATCAGCCAAGCAATACTAATAATTTGCCTCTTACTTCTGAGATTATAGTCCAAACTTATACTGACCACTGTGATGGAAAATCGTTCCTCTGATTGCTACAAACTGCCTTTAGAAACATTCCTTTTGGTCTTTTCAACCAAGTCTTACAACTAGTGAAAATAGCCCATATTGTAAAAACAATGTTCATTTATCATAATTAAGCTCAGCTGCCCACTTTTGTCTAAAGTCAGCTGGGTGAAATAATAAAAACATAGAGAGTGAAATATCCTTTGCTCAATAATGAATACAATCCCTGAGGGTAGTAAATATATTCAATGTTTCACTGTAGCAGACAGAATGCTTGGTGTGCAGAAGGCCTAAGCTTCTGGTGGTGTAGCTTATTCCTATTCATGACTCTCATATTTCTATTCATGACTCTCAGCAGATGTGGATTTCTGTTACTAGCTCACTGAACTGCAACTGTGGTGCCCCTTTTCAAACTTTGAATCATATCATCTCTGAATGCCCTCTTCATGCATTTAATGAAACTCTATTGGATCTGTACAATACTACACCTGAGGCAATCAGCTGGCTGCAGAATTTGGACATAAATTGTGAACATGTTTCTCCTTGCTCTGTGATCACTGTATCATCGTATGCTAGATAAATTTTAAAAACTCTTATATGCCACCCATTACTATGGTATTTGACCAGCTCATTGTCTTTCACATGGTCATCCTCACAACTCTCCTGTGAGTTAGGCAAGTATGTTTACCTCTATTTTACACAGGCAAACTAAGGTGAGGCTAAGTGACTGGACCAGGGTCATACATGAAATCTATAGCACGGAACTGAACCCGAGTTTCCCAAATCACAAATTAGCACCCTACCATTGGGCCTTCCCTCCTGTCTGTGGGCTGGAAGCCCCATCATTAAGGCCCCTTAATGATGGGGCTCCCAGCCACAGGGACCACATGCAGCCAGGACCAAGAATCCCCACCAGGTGCAGGACTCTCAGCCCCTACAGACATGGGGTGTTGCTATGGTCTCCCTGCCATGGGGGTATGTGGAGCATGCCACGGCTGGGAGATTGCAATAATTGGGAGATTACAGCAACTGCAATCTCCTAGCTGCTGCCTGAAGCACTCCTGCACCCCTGTGGCTGGGAGACTGCATTGTCTGCGATCTCTGAGCCCCAGGGATGTGTTGTGCTCCTCAGTGGCTGGGAGATCGCAGCAGCTGCAGTTTCCCAGCTGCAGAACTGCCTACACACACAAATTAAAGCTGGATAGAAACCAACTATAAAGTTTTTATACATTTTGAGCAGTAAATTTATATCTGATTGGACCTTTTTAAGGTCAAATAATTAATTTTTACATGTAGCCAATCTAATTGTATTGTGCAGTTAACAAGGTATTGTGCAATAGATATAATGTGTAGAGGGGGCCTTGGGAGCACATAAGACCTATTTTCTGAATGCTCTTCATGAAAAAGTCGCTTGAGCCTGTGTCACTTTTACTTCCCAGAACAGCACTGTAAACACCACACAACACCACTGGTCTATCATTATCCATCTATCTATCTGTTTGAAACTGTTGTCCCACAAGGAGCAGATATGTGGGGACAGAAGGAAGGGAGCAGGCAGAGCACATGTAGGTCAGTAAGATAGCTGCTGCCCTGGAAGAAAAGAGGCTCTGTGTTCTGGCTGGGATATTTGTTTCCTCACTGCAAGTAGACATTTCCTCCCCATGCTGCCCTCCATTTATTTTTCCAATTACTGTATTCGTAGTTCAACTTTAAAAGAAATGTCAGAGAAAGCCCAGGATGAAGGGTGGCCTATGGTGTGATGGTTAGAGTGCTCTACTGGCAAATAAGAAAGACTCATGTTTTAACTTCTCTGTACCATAATAGGTTAGAATCCCATTTTCAAAGGTGCAGAACACCTATAATTCCTCAATCCTACTCTTTGGATAGAGTGCACTCCACATACTTGCAGGACATGGTCAGCATTTTGCAGAAGTGGCCCTGTGATTCCAAATGGCAGGCTGTATTTGCACAGAGAGTGAGCTCAGTAGACACAAAGTGAGCCTATCTCCATATACAGTGTATGACCTTAATTACAACATGTGAAAAGAGCAAAAACTATGAAGCATTACCAACTCTGATTAACTTATGCTGAGTCTCATAATATTTGGCGCTTTTCTTGCAGCCTCTGTTAGCCATGTGGTTATCTGTGACTCAATTTCAAAACAAAAAAAAAGGTTTCTAGTCATTCTGATTGCAAAGAAACCTTGAACTCCAGTCTATCATACCAGCATACAAAAAGTCATGCTTTTTAAACCAATTTCATGACTTTCCGGAGCTACGCAAAGTGATATTATTGTTCATACTCCACCTCAGAGAAAAAAAAACCCACAGGATGCTTATAGGCTTGGCAGTGCTACACTTGCTAGCACCACTGCTGAAAGAGATTTGGGGGTTACAATTGACCACAAGATGAACATGAGCCACCAATGCGATATCACAGCTGGTAAAATGAACAAAACTCTGGCTTGCATCCATAGATGCTTCTCAAGTAAATCTCAGGATGTCATCCTCCCACTGTACTTGGCCTTGGTGAGGCCGCAGCTGGAGTACTGCATCCAATTCTGGGCCCCCACAATTCAAGAAGGATGTTAAGAAGCTTGAGAGAGTCCAGAGGAGAGCCACGCGCATGATCAGAGGGCAGGAGAACAGGCCGTATGATGAGAGGCTGACAGCTATGGGACTATTCAGTCTGGAAAAGCGCAGGCTCAGGGGGGACATGGTGGCTGCTTATAAGTACATAAGGGGTGTGCATCAGGATCTGGGAGAATGCCTGTTCACCAGAGTACCCCACTGAAAAACAAGGGCCAACGGTCATAAAGTTCCCCAAAACTGTTTTAGATTGGAACTAAGAAAGGAAAAAAGAAAAAATTTCTTTACTGTCCAAGCCCCCAGGACCTGGAATAGACTCCTTCCAGAAGTGGTGCAGGCACCTACTCTGGACTCATTCAAGGAACATTTGGATGCTTATCTTGCTGGGATCCTGTGACCCGGGCTGACTTCCTGACCCTGGGGCAGTGGACTGGACTTGATGATCTTTGAGGTCCCTTCCAGCCCTAATGTCTATGAAATCTATGAAATATTATATCCACATTGTGAGAACTCAGTTCTGCTGGATGCTTGAAGTTTCACTCCACATGTTTTACTACCAGTACTACTACTAGCACAGAATTTTTATCCAGAGGTGTTTCAAGAAACATGGTGCTCATTCCAGATCTTCCCTAAGACTTACTTTTTTGTTTACCTTGCACTCTGGTTCCAACAAATCAAAACAGCTCAGCACCTGGATGACACAAATTTACTCATTTCCCATTATGAATACAACACCAAAACTGTTCCCTTTCCTCACATATGAAATATGTCATTGTGCTGGAGAATAAATAAAGGAAGAACACCTGCATTTTTATACCTTCTGTATATCGTTTTAACAATTTAATTTCTTCAGGGGATGGAAAATTCAGCACCCAAACAAATCAATGTTATGACAGTGACCTTTGGAACGATGGAGAGAATTTGAACTCATACTTCATACTGGGTTGCATTTTTCCTGCTGAAAAAAATTCAAGACCAACCATTCTGGTGTCAGAAAAGATAGACCTTAATATTCTGATATATCTTGAGTTGACGGTGCACATGTATCCAGCAAGACCAGAAGCAAAGCTAAGCAGTTCAGACAGCTGTCAGTTTGTTTGTTTTTTATGGAACAGAAGTGAAAACAGCAGTAGAAAAAAGAAATTCTTAGCGCCTTGTCACAGCAGAAATTGCATCTGTCCGGGCTTGTCGTAAGTAATGTTTTCTCTATTTCTTTAATGGATAGCAATGTCTGTGAGTCAACTATTGGAGATGAGCACTTCACAAGTTCATAATAAAAAGTAGAGCTAAACTGAAGAAAACTCAACAAAGGGGAAGAAAGTTTCACTTCTACCAGTGAGAGGAAAAGAAAAATGATCCCTGTAGGAAGTGCTTCACCCCCCTTACATAAGGTGGAGGTAGCATAAGACAGTTGGAGACATCATGATGCCGTGAAGTCTTTATTGGACTGGCATGCGGGAGACTGGGTTTTTCTTCCTTGCTCTGCCACTGACCTGCTGTGGGGCCCCGGACAAGTCACTTCTCTTCTCTGTGCATTCTTCTTTATTCCTCTGCAATGTGGACTCAACTCTTCAGAGCCATGGCTGTTTCATTTTGTGTATGTATGAGCCTGAGATAGTAGATCTCTGAGCAGTGCATGCTATTGTAATCTTAATAGTAATCACTTTTTCAGTATATTCTACTTTTCAGAATATATTTAAGTATATTCTACCTTTCAGAATCCATCCGATTCATCAAAACAGAATAAATAAATACAAGAAGAAAGTAAGTCTTGTTTTTTTTGCCTTTGGACTGGTAGCTTTGTCACAGGCCCATAGCAAATGGAGAGCTTGATGAGATTCTTAAGACCTGTAAGCTTCTTTGCCCCCTGAAAAAAGGCTATGTTCCTGGTCTTTCATGCCTAGATTTTTAGTCTGGTTTTCAAGAAGTGAATAATAGTAAGCCTATAACCATGTAGCAGTCATCACCATCCTTGTACCTGACAGAGGCCACAGGGCATGTTCTTGATTGTGTTTCAGGTAAGCAAAGTCTGGTAACTATATTATAGTACCAGCAACTGTGCTAAGAAAGCATCTGTAAGCACAGCCTCTGCAGGATTACTAGATAGAAATGTAGCAAAGTGATGATGTACAGTCTTGTTCTGGAGTTTCTTTGTCTAGACCCTGCCTACCTGTTTGGAGAGAAAAGAAGGAAGGAGGAAAGGAGTGTTTCTTTTGAATTGAGAAAGGAGAATACTGTTTCTGAAGCACTGCAGAAGCAAGGGGAACTCCTAGATTGAGTGGACACAGAGTTTCGCGTACCACTTCATCCACAAACTATAGGTTGTTAAGAGCTGTTTCTATTTTCTTTCTTTTTCCTCCACCCCAATACATCCTCTTTTGAGTGGAGATTGAAATCCTTGTGTTTGGTGGGCTGGGGAAGCAACCTCAGAGCCTTGCTAAAAGAGATTTGTCTGTGAGGGGAAGATTTTGTTATACTGCCAAAACCCCTCAAAGAGGCTGGAGGCATCATCAACCATAAGCATCTGTATAAGTTCTGTAGAGGATGAAGAAAGGAAAAGACAACTCCTCCCCTTCAGCCCCAGTTGGAGTATAGAGGAAAGGTGGGGGGGGGTTGCGCTCAATGTCAAAGAGCACCTCACAACATCACGGATTAGCTTCGGGTTAGAGGAGGGTCAGGCAGAGACACTGTGGGTCAAACTACAAGGGGGATGTGGTGAAAGGGACCTTACGGTCGGTATCTACTACAGACCACCCAACCAGGGGGAAGAGCTGGACTGGGACTTCTCTGGTCAGCTTATGGAAGCAGTTAGGTCAAGGGATTAAACTACCCAGACATTTGCTGGGAGGAGCAGACAGCCAGGTCTGACCACTCGTGTAGGTTCCTGGCTATATTACAGGACTTTCACTTTATCCAGGAGGTGCACAGCCCCACTAGGGGTAATGCCTTGCTGGACCTGGTCCTGGCCACTGGGGATGACCTGGTTAGGGGACTGCAGGTCCTTGACCACCTGGGCAATAGCTATCATCACCTGCTGGAATTCACTATCCAGTGCAGGGTGTCAAGGGCTCAAAGCAAGACTAAAGCCCTTGACTTCAGAAGGGCCAACTTCAATGAGCTTTCAAGATTAGTGGAGGAGGCACAGAGGGCCCAGAAGGTAGAGGAGATGGGAGTCCATGAGGGATGGTTGTACCTTAAAGGGACGATACTCCAGGCCAAAAGGGTAACAGTCCCTGAGAGAAGCAAGGTGGGTAAGAATGCTCAGAAACCCCCTTGGCTCAGCAAAGGCACTCAGGAATGCCTGAGGACTAAAACGGTGGTGTACAACCTGTGGAAGGGATGAGCTATCACCAAGGAGGAGCACTCCTTCTTGGCCCGTAGTGTAGGAGGGCTATGGGGAAGGCCAGGGCAGAGACGGAACTCAGGCTAGCATCCAAGATTAAGGACAACAAAAAGTCCTTTTTCAAGTACATTGGGAGCAAGAAGACGGCAACAGGCAATGTAGGGCCCCTGCAAGACTCAAATGGTAATCTTGTGGCTATGCCAGATGAGAAAGCTGATATTTTTAACAGTTTCTTTGCCTCTGTTTTCTTGAACAGGGACCGGGACATCCCTCCTACCAGAGGTAGAGACAATCTCAGGGATAGCTCTGACAGACCTAGGGTCAGTGCAAAGGTAGTTGGGGATCTTCTGGAAGGGCTGGACATTTTTAGATCTACAGGTCCAGATGCCCTCCACCCAAGGGTGTTGAGGGAGCAGGCAGGGGTCATCACGGAGCTCTTGGCCCGGCTGTATGACCATTCGTGATCATCTGGCCAGGTGCCAGGGGATTGGAAACTAGCTAATGTGGTCCCAATTTTTAAGAAACGGAGGAAGGAGGACCCAAGTAACTATAGGCCCGTAAGCCTCACCTCAGTGCTCAGGAAGATCTTGGAAAGAATCATGAAGGTTCATATCTGTGGGGGGCCAGCAGGGGAGATCATGCTCAGGGGCGATCAGCATGGGTTCCTCAAAGGCAGGTCCTGCCGGACCAACCTCATTGCCTTTTATGACCAAGTAACTAAATCCTTGGATGATGGTGTCGCCATGGACGTAGTCTTTCTAGACTTTAAGAAGGCCTTTCACACCGTCTCTCACCCCATTCTCATCAATAAATTGGGTGACTGTGGCATTGATGCCTGTACAGTTGGATGGGTAAAAAACTGGCTGATGGGGCGCACCCAGAGAGTAGTGGGGGACGGGTTGTACTCAACCTGGCTAGATGTGAGCAGTGGGGTCCCCCAGGGCTCAGTCCTTGGCCCGCACTGTTTAACATCTTCATCAGTGACTTGGACGAGGGGGTTGAAAGCATGTTGTCCAAGTTTGCTGATGACACTAAGATGTGCAGCAAGGTGGACACACTTGAAGGGAGACAGAGGCTGCAACTAGATTTAGACAGACTACAAAAGTAGGAAGATGAGAATAGGATGGTGTAGCAGGGCACTAAAGTGCCTGCTACTGGAGGCAGTGTAATGAGCTCAGCTGCCAATCACCAGGGCAGCACAGGTGTTGGTTGCCGTGACAACCGGTCTGGCCATCTGACCGGAAGGGGGCAGGGCCTGGCCTTTATAAACAGCATAGGCTGAGGCCAGAGCCCAGTCTCCCTCTAGCCGCTGAGGAAGATGGAGCTCGAGAAAACCCTGATGGGGAGATGCATGGAAGCAAGCCAGGTTGGCTAGGAATTTGTTATGGCCCAGGGGTTTTGTGCTTATGGTTTTAGTTGTTGTGGTGTGAGAAGCGTGGGGTCACCGGAGGATCGGGCGAGGCTGTAGGGGTGGAGGAGGCCTCAATAGGAGCTCCCCAGTAAGGTGGGGGTGCTCTGAGCACCAAGGAAGGCGCTGCAGGGAGCGTGAGAAGTGCAGGTAGGAGCCTGGTGCGAGCTATGCGAGCACAGGGAAGAGACCCCAGTGCGGGCTATGTGAGCCCAGGGAAGAGGCCCGGTGGGCGTGGGCGCGGGCACGAGAAGCGTGGTGCGAGAGGTGCGAGAAGCGTGGCGCAGGAAGTGCGAGAGGCGCAAGAAGCGCGGCACAGGAAGCACGAGAGGCACGAGCAAGGGGCCCAGTGGGCGCGAGCAGGGAGACGCGAGAAGCGTGAGCAGGGAGGCGCGAGAAGCGTGAGTAAGGGCCCGGCGTGGGCGCGAGAAGTGCAAGCATCAGAGGCACCGTGCTAGGGAGGGAGAAAGGCAGCCTCCCTTCAATGAA
>NW_017729030.1:59302225-59312615 GCF_001723915.1 Gavialis gangeticus
CAGGTCCCTCCTGACCCTAGCTACTATGAAACTATGACATAATTAATTTTTTTGTTGAACTAATTTGTAATATAGCCTGCACACACACATACTAACTTTCTGACAGCTAATCTGACTTAACTTTTTAAGCTAACTTAACTGTTAGAGTGTACACATGTATGTGGTTCAGAGTCAACTTAATTTAAGCCAAGATAATACACCTCTAAGGTGTATTATCTTGAGTAGCATTACTTAAGGTGACTTTGCTGGCAAGATGGCTGCCACCATGTCAAGGATCTGTACATGTCTACACTCCAGTATGGTTTAAGTCAACTGAATTAAATTGACTTAACTAAGTGGCCTTATTTTAAGTTGACTTAGTATGCACGTATGCATCCATTGATATCATCATGACATTCTTGCTGTTCTCCTGTCCTGGGGAAATAATATTACTTTTCTGAATCTCTGCTGTGCACTTCCTCCAGTTCTGAGATGCCCTTTTTAAACATTGTCCAGTAGATTGCACCATATATAAAAATGCATGATGATATGCTTGATATAATAAACATCCTTTATACATCCTGTTAGCATTCTTGATTCAGCAGAGATGCCAGCACTGAGCTATCTTCAAGGCCACACAGGCTCTTTCCCAAAGTTGTTACAGTTGATTTAGAACCCTGTGAGGTGTAGAAGTAGCTTAAAGTTTTCCCAGCTGTAGCTATAAACTTAATATTTACTGCTACTGAGTTTCCTTTATCATCTTATTGCCTATTCATCTAACTGGTTTAGATGTCTCTGAAATTCCTTAACTGTCCTCTCTAGTCTTAACTAATCAAAATAACTTTGTGTTATTTCCATGTTTTCCAGACTCCCTACTGACCCAGACACTTTTCCAGAACATCACTAAATATAATGACATGTACATGACCTGATGTGGAACCACTGAGGTACTTGCTGCTAGTATTTTGCCATGATGACAATCCTCCCTTTACTTTTTGTCTCTGAACTCACTTTTGGTGCACAATGGCAGCCTCTACAAAGAGCCACTGACTATGAAGTAACCCAAGACTATGTCCAGTGGTGTCATGTGACAACAACCGTGATGCAATGCTACTGCACAGTAGTGTCACAAAAAACTGTTCATTGGCACTACTACACAGTAACTTGGGTTTCTGCACAGCCATTTAATACATATTTATACAAGTACTTAATGACTCTGCAGTAATGACTACTAAATGACTAAACAGTTACATTGTTTAAGATTGGGGAAGCCACCTGTAAACCAGGACACCATTGTTCCCTGAGGCTAACTTGAGATGGCTGTCATGTTTCAGGAGAGGTTGGAGGCCATTAATAATCTAAGATAGCCTGCCCAAACTTTTGGCTTGGCCAGATGGATGAGCAGTGCCAGTTGGTCTACAGGTTGGATCCAGTCCCTGAGCCTGATCCAGCATGTTGTGGTAGCACAGCCACGGCCAGATCCCTTCACATGGGTCTGGCCCATCTGGGGCCCGATATGTTCATGTGGGGCCAGTCCCAACTAGAGTCTGACCTTTCTGCATGGGGCCAGCCCAGGGAAAGCCCAATCCAGGTGTGCAGGGCTTGGAAATTTGGTGGCAGGGGTGTGGTGGCCATGTTAATTGCCAAATTTCTGGACCTACCCCACTGCCAAACTTTTGGACCCACAGGCTGGATCTGGCCCACTGACCAGGGTTAAGCACCCTTGAACTAAGGTGTTCAAGCTGGGTGCTATAAGTGACAGCCAACCAGAGGGATTCTGTTGTGCCACTAATTATTTCCCTGCAAACATAAAAAGAAGCAACCTTGGAATAAACTCAGTCTTCTGCTTCTCTTCCCCATCACAGCTTACTGACATTGAAGGCAGTAGTAGAAAGATCTGTCTTCCAAGTAACTAGGACCCAGACTAAGCAATAGTTTGTCAGGCTGCCAGTTTAAAGGCACTGTGCTACTGTGACATCACAGTTATGTCAGTTATCACAATCCCCTCTTCATTTACATATTGCATTACTATTGTCTAAAATGATTCAACTTCTGATGCCATGTGGGGTTCTCTGCTTTCAAAGCAAGATCTGCTACAAGTTACTGATTTTTTTTTCCCCCAAATCCAGACATGAGTGCAATACTCACTTCTTTTGAACCATCTGCTAGACAGGTAATGAAAGGCATTTTGGCTTCTTTGAATGCTTTAATCAATTCTTATATGTTGCTCCTTTTACTCTGGCTCTGGCTTCTTTGACTCTGTGGAAAGCACAAGTTAGTTCCTTGCAGAGCTAGTGCAACTATAGCAGTTCTGTACTTGAGCTAGCTTGCTCAGAAGTCTTTAAATTGAATTCAATACGCGTAAGCATCAGGTCAAACACGAGAGTCTGAAGGGTAGTTAAGATCTTTAACCTGAATAGTATTGTTTTAATAGTATGTTCGTGGAAGTGGTATTCAAAAAAAAAAAAAGCAAAGTAAATTGAAATGGTATCTTGAGTTACTCTATCTATTTTTTCATTAATAATTGAGACCCTTCCTCATTTCAGTTTTGTACCCATGGATCTCCATACCTTCTAGTTCATGCAACTGATATTTTCACAAGAAAGCAGTTAATTTTTCAGCACTTGGACCTAAAGTAGGCCCTGATCATGCAAAACACTTAGGCGTGAGTTTAGCTTCTGCCATCTGTGTATCTTTTTAACATATATCAGCATGTCAGTTAACACATTTGCTGACAGCTGTGTTAAAATGGTAGCACTGCACTATCTGCCCAGCCTACATATTTAACATGAGAGTCTCACCCAAAGTCTACTGACATTGGCTTGAACGCACCTCAGGTGGGGAATCAGAGAAAACCTTTACCATCTATCAGCTGCACTTCAGCATGTATTGATGTTCTCTGTCTCTCCAAGCTCTTAAACAATGGTATCTCTAAAATAGTAACTGAACATTTGATATTGAACAGACCAGGAAATCATATAAATTTAATTTACTTTTTTTTCTGGCCCATCACAATGATGTCCTACCTACAGGCCTGTTTCGACCTTCAAATGAACTTAAGACAGACGTGTCCCAGCAATAGTCACACCAACACTATAGAGTTAAGCAATACTGCCTATAAAAATTTCAGTCCTCACATAAAGTCAGAAGTCAGTTTTGTGGTCCAATAAAATGAACTGGTTTGTCCAAGCTCCTTTGGGGAGATGATCAGAAATGCTAAAATTGCTGATTATTTCCCCACCCCTAAGTGGGCTGTACTGAATTAGACTATACTCAAAATATTTTGATAAGATGAAAACTAAATACAACGGACCTTCCTAAGGGGGGGGGGAAAAAAAAACTCATGTGTGCAGAAAATCAAGTTTTCTTGAAGGCCAGCCCTTGAGCTTTCTTGACGGTAGTTCTTGAACTATCCCAGAATCTCCAGGGCCTCTCACTTTCCACTCCTAGTAGTAGGCACATTTCTCTGAGAAACAGGAAGAGAATGAACCACACATGACTGATTAAAAGTACCTTTAATATAACACTGGAAAAAGTTCAGATACCAGGGTGATAGAGAGAGAAGAACCCACACAGAACAGTAAAGACACTTACAGCTATTCCAGACAGCATCTGAGCACACCATTACCATTAGACCTATTAAATGTTGCTCTAAATAGGGACACTTTCCTGATTTGAAGTTAGAAATTAATTTCTGACAATGACCTATAAATCTTGGCTGAAACATTACTGAAACAGCTGCTGATATTATCTGGGAGGAAAATAGATTTCCCAAATATTTGTAGAAAGGAGGACGAACACACACAGAGTGAAACAACTGTGCAAAACTGACATAGATCAATTTGCAAATCTGTCAACTTGTAATATTGGGTAATATTTTCCCTCATTCTTTCTCCTTATTTTGCTGATTCTAAATTGCTTTGATGGAAAAGGCAAGTGGATCTGAACATGGCTCAGCCTGACTCCACTTGAATGGCCAGATAAGCAACCTAGAGTCTTTATTCCCCTTCAATAAATGGAAGTACTTGGTGTTAAAAGTAATGTGATTTATTTCACTGTTCTCTGGTTGAAGCACATAATTCTGTTCTCTGTGCCAGTCGGGACCCAGCTATACAGTATATGGTAAGTGATCGCCACTCCACTGCCACAAAAACTATCAGAGAAAATTATCACATGTCCATTTGCAGGCTGAAGTGGTGTTAGCTGGGAAATGGCTGCATTTTCTAAGTATGTATCACTTCCCCCTTATTTTCTGTGTCTTCACACCCTTTATTTGTTTCTATCACAGACAGAGGGCTGGAACTTTAACTTGTAAATCAAAACAGCTGCTTTGAGCTGAGTGGAACTAAGCAGTTATACCCCCTAATTCTGGGAAAGGATGAAAAACCGCTAGTGTGCTGGGTATTAGCCAGGCAGTGGAATAGCATTACAGACCCTTACATCTTCTTTCTTCTAAAGTGTTATACATATACAGATACTCCTCACTTAACATTGTAGTTACATTGTTGAAAAATGTGACTAAGCAAAACAATGTTAAGCAAATCCAATTGCATCACAGTAATTACCTACTAGGAGGCAGCCACCAAACAACGTTATAAACCAAACATTGCAGGACTTTAAATGTGTATGTTCTCTAATAGATCAGCAACGTAATAATGAAACAATGTTAACCAGAATGACATTAAATGAGGAGTACCTGTACTCTGAGACCTGTGGACTGGTGGATGATAGTCCAAGCAGTTCAGGTCCAACTATCACTCAGATGCCACTCTGTGATGGGATTGATGTTTTTAATATAAAGCTGGATCCTACAAGTGGCAGAGCACACAAGTTCCTGTCATGGGTTTGTTTGGCACTGTTGTGGCCTTATTTGATCTCTAACAGTAGCACTTGAAACCAGCCCAGGCATAGATTCTAGTGCCAGGGGAGCTCCTTCTGGCTCTAAGACCTCAGCCTTTTAGTATCTCACCTTCCCTGGTTCTCTGTGGCCATAGCTCAAAGGAGCTCGCATCCAGTTCCACTCCTAGGAGAAGGACTTCACTCTTTTTGGGTGACCCACTACAACCCACAGTTCCAAGCCGCACAGCAGACAGTATCTTCAGTACAGTAAAGGTTGGTGGTAATACCTTTACTGTACTGGGAAAGGCCAGTTGGCACCAAGGCCCTAGTGAGTCAGGCTGACCTAGCATGTGGCCTTAGTCATGCACATCAGATCAAGCCCCAGCTCTGGCCCTATGCATAGGGCTGTCAGATTGGAAATTTGGTGGTCAGGAAGCAGGGGCAGTATTAACTGAATTTCCAGGCCCATAGAAGACCCTTTGGCTTGGATCTTGCCCAGAGACCAGAGGTTGGGCACCCCTGGGCTATGTGGCTTTGGGCAATTCATTTAACTTTCTCTGTGCCATCAGTTTCTCCTTCTACCCTCTATCTGTCCTGTCTAATCAGAAGGTAAACTTTCTGTGGCAAGGACAGTCTCTCACTATACTTAAATACAACATCAAGCATAATAGAGTCCTATTTTCTATTACAATTGCTTAGGCCCTTGCGTAATGAAAACAGTTCTTACACAGCTGACCTTTACATGAATTCAGAGGAAAGCAGCCAAGCAAAATTAACCATTTATAACCAACAGAATAGGAATCATGCCCAATTTCTGTGTCAGACATCACTGAATCAACAAAGTTAGGTATATCAGCTTTCAAGGTAAAAACTAAAGGTGATAAAATGAAGTGTATATCATTGAAGATGACACCAAGCTGGAGGGAATAGTAGATATGCTGGGGGGTAGGGCTAGGATTCAGAGAGTCCTCGACAAATTGGAGGACTGAGCCAAATAAATCTCATGAGGTTCAAATAAGTAGAAGTATAAGGTCCTGCACAGGACAGAACAATCTCATGCATCAGTGCAGACTGAGGACTTATTGGCTAAGCAACAGCTCTGCAGAAAAGGACCTGGGGGTGACAGTGGACAATAAGTTGAATACGAGTCAACAGTGTCCCCTTGTTGCCAAGAAGGCTTATATCATACTAGGCTGCATTATTAGGAATGTTGCCAGCAGATCAAGAGAAGTGATTACTCCCCTGTATTTGGCACTGGCGAGGCTACATCTGGAGTACTGTGTCCAGTTTTGGGCCCCCCACTATGGAAAGGATGTGGTCAAATTGGAAAGAATCCATCAGAGGGCAAGGAAAATGGTTTGGGGACTGCAGTACATTACTTATGAGGAGTGGCTGGGGGAACTGGACTTATTTAGTCTAGAGAAGAGAAGACTGAGAAGGGATTTAATAGCAGCCTTCAACTCCTTGAAGCATGGTTACAAAGAGGATGGAACTGGACTGTTCTCAGCAGTGGCAGATAACAGAACAAGGAGCAAATATCTCAAGTTGCAGCAAGGGAAATTTAGGTTAGATTTTAGGAAAAACTCTCTCACAAGGAGGGATGTAAAACCCTGGAGCAGGATACACAGAGAAGTGGTGGAATCTCCATCCTTGGAGGCTTTTAAGACCTGGCTAGACAAAGCCTTGGCTGGGATGATCTAGTTGGCAATGGTCCTGCTTTGAGCAGGGGCTAGACTAGATGACCTCCTGAGGTCCCTTCTAACCCTGACTTTCTATGATTTTATGTTGAACTGTTCAGGAAGCTGCATTAATGAACAGGGGAAACATCAGTTATGGATAGCAAATTATCTAGTATATATTCTGTTTTATTAAATGACGCACCAGATTTCATGGATTTTGGGGACCAGGTAGACTAGACTACTCTTTGACTGAATACCTGTCACATTAAAATCATATTAGCCATTAAGGACAGTAATGGTAATTTGAGTACAGAAATTGAAAATCAGGAAAATGACTGTACCAAAATTTGGTATAGATTTTTTTAAATGGAATAAAAAACTAAATAATATTATTGTGGCTACAGTGCTATTGAGCAAGTTGAATTGGAGATTAGCTTCTTGCACTTGATTTTTCGGTAAGGAGGTCACTAGGATTGCTCCTGCACAAGAGATTATTGAAAGAATTAGTTAATTTAGGCTGACATTAGGGCTGGCTGAAAAATCCAGTCTTATTCATGGAGAATAGTATCCCCCTCCTCCCCTCCACTCCCCGATCTAACAAATTGTTTTATTTTAAAATGCATTTTCACTGCATTTGTTGTCAAAATTCATAAACTTCAGTTTGAAATATTTCAATTTTTTAAAAGAAAAAAAATCTAACAATTAGTCAAACAAACCATCTAGGGAAATATTCTAAATTTGGGGAAAACAACTCTATATTTAACAAAAAATATTTCAGCAGTTATTGTTAAGGAAGCCAAAGGACTTTAGGGGTCTCCCTCTAGGACTCAAATACCTCACTTTCTCATCTTTCTTTGAAATCCTAAGCCTAGTTTTTTAACTTTTTTCCCCCAGTGTGGGATGTGTTAATTGAAGTGTAATGGAATTCCTTCCTCATGTAGTTCCTTCTTCATAGCTTTCTCAACATCTGTGGGGCATTTCTTTCTTGCCCTTTGACATTAAAGTTTTCTGCTCTTTAGCTGGGTTTACTGTGGACCATGGGCAAATCCAGGATTCTGTGAAAGGGGGTGTGGGAGGAGTGACTGGCCCTGCAGGGGTGATTGCACCCCCACTCCCAGTTTCTCCCCACTCACAGGGATGGGCAGATCACTTCAAGAGTAGCAGCCAGATACTTTAAGTCCCTGAATCAGGTAAAAATCTTTCCCCCACCTTTCAGCATCAACTTCCCTTTCCCCTCCCATTTCCTCCCTTCACCAAGCACCACTGCTGCTGTCCCTGGCAGTCCTGGGGCAGACAGAAAAATCCAGACCTGGCACTGCCCTGCTTCTATGGTGAGAGGGAACACCCAGGAAGATTGGGCGAGGGAGAATAAACCTACTCATTATTGCTACTGCTGTTCCAGGCTGAGCCCAGCTCCCCTTGCAGCTCAGGTGGAATGGGTCAGGAGCAACTCTGGAGCTCCCCTAAACCCCAGGGCATTTGGGGACAATGGCAATACTGGGAGGAAGATATGAGCAAAGAGGCCCTTGAATATGCAGGGGAAGGGAGGAGATGCTGAAGAGGCAGAGACAGGAGGATTCTTACCTGGTACAGGGACTTAAAAAAAAGTCCCTGGCCACTGCTTTCTCAGCATGGTGTGAAAGGGAGCCGCATTTGCACCATGGCAGCCCCCCTGCATCTGCCTCTGCCTTGAACTGGTGTTTCCAAATCTTAAGCTATCTTACCTCTATTGAAAGATGCACAAAGAAACAAAACGTGGCACTTTTCTTAATGAAATGTGTGGCAGGGTTTTTAACCTAAAATGCAACGTCATTATCATTAGAACTTCTCAGAGTTGTGCATATTTGATCTTTCAGTACAGAACAAGATTTGCTTTACTCCCTCCATGTGCAGGCATGTACTTATAAAGAGGTCCTTTTTTGTGCTTCCTATGTACTCATGAAAGCTCTTTCCTGCACTCTGCTCCAAAGAGCTTTTGATAAAAAAGTTACAAGTTCATAATGGTTAAGGATGTGCCAGCTTGGCCTAAAAGCAATTCAGGGATTAGCAAGGAGTGAAGGCAGGGCTTTGAAAACATTTTCCATTCCTCCCTACATGTCCTATTTCTTATCATAAGGTCAGGAATGTGCAGAGCACTGTTGCTTTCTGCAACTACCATTTCCACTAGGACTATAGTACAAAGGAAAGGTTCCTATGTGGGAAACATCAAACCACTAAGGAGAGTCACTGCTGTTTGTTGGCTGAATTTGTGCTCCTAACAAACATGCAGTACTGAGAAAATCCTTCCCAGGGCATAAAAGAAGATTTTAAGCAGTAGCCAGAAAGCAGTTTTCTTTCTGTAGCATCTACAGGTTCAAGTATGGTTGTTTCAGTGAGAAGGTAATGGCTGAGCTGAGACACTAAGTACAGTAGAAGGTAACCAACCAGCTAAAACTTTAGAAAGCATAAGGATGCCAAGCAATATGAGGCAGAGTGTGTGTCTTTGGGATCAGGGAGATGTACTTAAAACTACTCTGGTGGTTAGACGTGGTACATGGCAGGTTTTGTGGAAGAAATTAGAACTAAGAAGCAGTGGAATTGCACTTGCTAAGTAAATGCAGGACACTAAGGAAGTCAGTGTCATTACCTACATTTTTCATCAGGAGGCAGAGAGAGGGAACATGACTTGCTGAATGTCATCCAGCAAGGAAGAGCTGGAAATAAGCTTCTGGATTTCTGAGTCCCTAAAATAGTGCTCTGACCATCAGCACACACTGACAAATAGCAGGGAACACTTTTTCAATGTGATCATATTGATCAACATAAGATTGGTGGTAAGAAAGCCAGTTGCATGTGTGACCTATGAGTAACGAAGTCACTTGGCCTTGCCTGTATTGGAGGTCTGGCTAGATGATTCAGCTGGACCCAGGCTGTAACAGCAATCTTCATTATGTGTTTGCTGTAGCTCAGGATATCACAGCTGTTCTGGAAAGGCTAGACTGTGCCTCAGATATCATGGTATATGGGACCTCAGAATACCCAGGTATTGTAGAGCTGGCTTAGCCTCACCTGACAGACCCTGGCTCAGAGGGCATAGCTGTAAAAAATAATCAGGTATGTCAGGAGCACCACTTCATTCAGGAAAACTCAAATAGATTGGAATTTGGGAATGGAAAAATCTCTGGGCCTATAGACAGCTGGGCACAATTTAGAGCACTACACAAGTCTCTGTTAGCTCCTATTGCCATATACAACCCCCCAGCTGGTTCAACAATGGGGTTGATAAAAAGATAGTATTTTCTTGCATATTACATGCCCCCTAAATAGGACACACATCATGTTTCTAGAAGGCAAAGTGTAGCGGGAAAAAATGTTTTTTCAGGAGCCATGGATGACTGTGTGATAAAGATTAAGTCCTCCTGAAAACATGGAATGTCCAGAAAGCATGGGATTGTGGGATACAATCTAGGTGAGGCAGCAGGAAATTCCTGGTATGGCAGGAGAACAACAAGGCTAGGCTACCCAGACCCTTGCCAGGTAAGTAGCAAAACTGGTACTTCTTTACTGTAAATAGTTCTTTCTATAAATTCCTATAAATAATAAAGTATTGTTTCCATATCACAAGCCTCAAGATGCTATAGAATGCATGCAGCAGTTCACTCAACTGCAGCAAGCTCAACTGGTCCTTCAATTCAGGCCCAAGCTACAGTGCTCAGCCAATATCTAGGTCTGTAAGAGGGATAACACAAGATTCTGCCCCTTTTGCTTGCTATGTCCAGAGAAGTAGAGGCCATCTCGGCAGGGATTAGGGCACACCATCTGCAAGCTTTACTGCAGTAAAGAAAATTTACCCTAGGGTCACAGGAAAAGCAGGTCTAACATAAACAGAAGATGCATCTCAAGTGTATCTATTC
>NW_017729030.1:59317615-59328845 GCF_001723915.1 Gavialis gangeticus
AGGGTCACAGGAAAATAGGGATGGAAGGGACCTCACAAGATTATCTAGTCTAGACCCCTGTTCCAGTCAGGGTTATCCCTGACTAAACCATCCCAACCAGGTGTCTGTCTAACCTGCTGTTATAAACTTCCAAGGATGGAGATTTCATAATGTCTCTAGGCAGCCTGTTCCCATGTTTGACCACACTCTAGGAGGAGCCTTCTGAGTATGAGTATGGTCAAGACGCACACAAAGGAAGCTGCAGCAGAGAAAGTTTAGGCTGGAGATTAGGACGGGGCTTGTGACTATATTCCTAACCTAAATTTCCTCTGTCGCAGCTTGAGGCCATTGTTCCTCACCCTGTCCCCTATGGCCACAGAGAAAAACCCATCTCCACCCTCCCTCTAATCACTCGGCGGGCACGTGGCGACTTTTACCAAATCCCCTCTCAGTCTTCTCTTCTCCAGACTAAACTTTTCTTTTTCTTCATACATCTTGCCTCTCAGGCCCCTAATAATTTTTGTTGTTGTGCACTGACTCTTTCCAAATTGTCCACCTCTTTCTTGAAGTGTGGGGCCAAAAACTGAAAACAATAATCTGGCTGAGGCCTCACTAGTGCTAAATGGAGTGGAAGATTCACTTCCCTTGATATGAAAGTGACATTCCTGTTAATACAACTCAGTACACCGTTGGCTTTTTGTGCAACCAGAGCATGCTGTTGACTCAAATTCAGCTTATGTTCTATTGTAACCCTTAGGTCCTTCTCTGCAGTACATCAACCTAGCCAGTTATTCCTCAGTCTGTATTTATACATTCAATTATTTCACCCCAAGTCCAGGATTTTGCATTTTTCTTCAATGAATCTCACCTGACTAAATGCAAACCATTTTTCCCAGTCCATCTAGGTAACTTGGATCCTAGCCCTACCCTTCAGGGTATCCCCAACTCCATCCAACTTGGTATCATCAGAAAATGTCCTAAATCTATGTTCAGTCCCATCATCCAAATCATTCATGAAGATGTTAAACAATACCAGACTCAGGGCAGACCTATAGGGAAACTCACTTGGATACCTCCTCCCAGCTATACATAGAGCCATTGATGACTACTTATTGAGTATGATGATCCAATTAGTTGTGTGTAAACTTTACGGTACTTTTGTCTAGTCTTTCATTAGATTGTTAATAAGAACATTTTGAGACAGTGTCAAAAGCCTTGCTAAACTCAAAGTATATCATATCCACTGCTCTCCCCCTATCCACTTTCCCTGCTCAAGAAATGCACTGCTATTTTGGAGGGCTTATTTACATGGTAAAGGTGTGTGTGGTATGTGATTAAATGCAGTAACTAGACCAGACTGGGCATTATGGCCAGTCTTTTTTTTGCTCTTAGCACTAATCACAGTAACATGAGGTAGGGTGGGTATGAGAGATATAATACTACATATAAGGACATAACACCACACAAAGTGCAGGGAGAATGGCAAGAATGTTCTCCTAGAGGCACCTTCCTCCATAAATGTCAGGGATTTCCATACATCTTCCTGGGGAGCATGTGGTGCTAGCCCTTGTCACAAACAAAATAGTGGACTGAATGTGCCACTCCCCCAAAGCTGCCGAGTCACTCTTCTTTCTCATTCTTTTTGAGAAATATTTTAACCATGTTAGGCTTGCTGTGATACCAGCTTTTTATGTTTTATTTACAGTCCGTCACATGTGTAGATAACCTGAAATGCTTACACACCCTTAGAAGAGTCAGCTAAAAGATTCCCATTCATCCATTGGATAGCTTCTTTCACAGAAGCAATGATCAGTCAGCTTACCCAACTAACTACTTGTCACCACAAGACCCCAAGGCATGCCTTTACCTCTTCTGTTCCCCTCCTGGGGCATCTAATAGGGTTCGAGTGGTTTGGTTTTTTTTTGGTTTTTTTTCTTTGTTTTTTCTTTTTTTCTTTTTTTTTATGTGGCTGTGGTATGCAAGAAGGCAATATGTTTGCTTGTGGATCCATTTGGGCAAATGTTCATTTTCCAGTCACATGTCATTGTTGGGGCAAGACCCAATGAGCCAGGAAATCTTCCAGTACTCTGCAATCTTCCACACCATGTTCACTAAAGCCAATATACAATCACTGCATCACACACGACTGATGTCAACACACTATCCTTTTTTTTTTTTTTGCTTGTTTTTTTATAACCACAGAAGTTTTGGGGACACTGAGTCCTAACCTTCACTATTATAAGCCACCACCTTCACTATTATAAGCCACCACATCAGTGTACATCTTTTCACTGTTGTTTATCAATTTCCCACATTCATATGTCTAAAGGCACTAGATCAAGTTTTCCAGGTATGTGAGTTCCATTTCACTCTATCCATTCTTTTAATGTGTTCAAACTTTTTAAATTAATTTACAAAATAAAATTTTAAAAAACCAGGAGCAGGTAATTACATTAGACATAAAAAGCCATTACAGTCTCATTCTGCATTTGTGAGGGTAGCAAGCTTTGCAAAATTCAATTAAACTTTATAGTGTGCTATATCAGGAGGGTAATTTTGATGCAATTGTGTACAAAATTGGATGGGAAGCTTGTCATAATGGCATCAGTGGATTCAGAGAAAATGTTCATTTGGAAATGGGCCGTCACTGCATGGTTCACATCTAAATCTAGGTCTCAAATCCTCTGCCCAGGAGGCACTAGAATTTAGTGTGTAAATTGGACTTATTTAGATAAAGTCCAATCTAAATATTGGAGTCTGAAATCATACAGAAATCTATGTTCTGGCTAGTACCCCAGAAAGCTGACAGATGTTATAGGAAGAGTTAGGTTGTGAAATCAAAGACAAGAGCAGAACACCACCTTTATCAGATTTCTCAGGCCTGATCCTTAAAGGGAATTTACAAACCACTTTTCACAGACGAGCCCATGAACTGCACTTCATCAACCTCATAGGTACAGAAACTCATGGACTCAGTATAGACATTGGAATACTGACACACTACAACCTGCTGGACAACTGACTCCCCAGGTACCTCTCCACTTTTACCTGCTACATCCCCCTCCCCCCCATATCCTGATGCCTCCATTTCCATTTTCACTGACTGGCTTTCTTGCCTCCATTGCATGCCAGCCTCTGGCTTCTTTACTATTTCTTCCATCCAGGAACAGCACACACCAACTGCAGGTGCTTCCTCAGTCTGATGAAGGGTTTTTCAACCCAAAAGCTTGCTAAGATATATTTCTTTAACTATTTAGTTGGTCTGCTAAAAGATACCAATTAGATTGACCCAGAGGACCTTGTCTGGCAGTGCCATGTCCTTAGACCAACACCCCTAGCACTGACCAGAAGGATGAAGGGCCCTGGGCACATCTAAGCCCCCGGGCTGAGACTGGCAAGGAGAGTTCTCTGGCAGCTGCTGGAAAAGAAGCTCCTGCAGGAAAGGGAATAAAGTCTCCAGTCTGTGACAGTTTGGCTGCCTGACATGCTGCTGGTGCTACTTACTAAGTTATTACCTGTTGCCATTTAAAGTGGTGGACCAGACTGAAGCTGTGGGGAGGAGGCGGCCTCATTGGGACACACTAACATGTTGTATAGAGGCCCCAGCACCAGTAAGGACATGCCTTAACACGCACACACACAGTCACCCTTGTCACGAGTTTTGGGTGTCAGCAGCCGGAGGTGCAGTTTCCCAGAAACCTCTCCTTGAAAGCTTACAGGGTTCATGGCCTTAGAAGGGGCTATCCTCCCTGCAAGTTTCATCTGAATCAGGCAAGAAATGAAAAAATTATAGGCAGTTACGTGCTTCCCCACTATAGCCTATAGGTGAAATTTCAACACAGCATCAAAACAGCGAAATAGTTTTGATGAAACAAAATGTAACAGTGCTTTCAAAATGAAATGAAACTTGAAACAAAACACTGTCCTGTCAAAATGGCAAAAGGGAAGTCAAAACAAAATGGTGCTCTTTCGCACAGCCCTACAGGCCAGATCCCTCTACTTCCTATAGAGTCAGGCCAGGACAAGGGATGCTTAACTGTGTACAGATTTATTAATATATACAAATCTAAGGAAAATTTATATTAATTACATATATACACACAAATTTACAATTATCATATAATGCTATGTCTTGCAAATAAATGCTGAAAGATTACACCCCCTCAAGTAGCATAGAGCAATGCATAAATGAGCAGTGGAACTAAAGTAGATAAACCACAGGTAAGCACAAATAAATACAGATAAACAAGTCAAATACAGGTATGCACAGGAAAGTATATATAACCATCGGGGAAGGGGTCCCTGCAGTGTCCCAATGAGAACTTTACACTCAACACTCTATTAAACTACCAATATACACATATAAAGTGTCCACAAAATATAAGGTGCAGTGCCACAAAATGTAAGATGCTTCAACAACAAATCAAGTTTAATTCTGTAATTGCCCCATGTCCCAGACTGATCCTGGGGACAGTCTGCAGTGGAGGAGAAGACCTTCAGCACTCTGGACCTACGGCAGCCCCAAGGGATGCCTCTAAGAAAATTCCAGACCCAGGAAGCCCCTTTCTCCTTTTCTACTTAAGATTCCCCTAGACTAAACCGCCTCATGGCCTAGGTAACTCCTCTCCCCTGTGGGAAATAATTCCCCAACAATTCATGACTTCGGGGTCTGGATGTGTGGTCCTCATCCCCTCAGCTGCATTGCTCCTCACATGCATGGCCTTTCAGGCCACTGGCTCCCTTTGGGCTGCCATCCACAGGTGGCCCTGTGCAGCATTGCATGCACAGAGGGCTTTGCCTTCTGTTGGGGGTCAGAGGCCCACACTGCCACGTGTGGCGCTGGGGCTCAGTCTGCTCCTGGATCTTCCATGCAGCATGATCTTGTACAGAGCCACTACCCTGTGCCAGTGGATGTAGCCCAAGCAGCTTTCAGGGGTCCCAATCCCTCCTGAATTGCCCCATGCCAAGCCGTCGGCACTGTCTTGACCAACTGCCAGGGATGGGGACCCGAGCTGCCTTGTGCAGCTCCCAGAGTCCCAGCTCAGTGCACCAAGTCCCTGGCCTCACATCAGGGATTGTAGACCCGAGCCTGCAGGGGTTGCAGACCTCATGCAGCTCCCAGGGTCTCCGCTTTGTGCACTTGTTCCTGGCCTCATGCTAGGGGTTGCAGACCCGAGCCACCTCACGCAGCTCCCAGGGTCTCTGCTCCATGCACTGCCCCATGCACTGACACCACGTTCTTCGCAGTGGGACTAGGGACACAGCCACTCACTGCTCCTTTCCAGCAAAGAGGCATCTTTGGGCTCTTCTGGGCACTGGCTCCACCCACTGGCCAGCTCACAGCAGCTCTTCCTCACCTGTCCCCTTCTGTCCCTCGACACAGCAGCCCATATGCTGGGCACACTGTTCTTCTATACTCTCCAAGGGCTTGACCCCCACATTGTAAACAGACCAATCAGGTTGAAGCAAGGTGCAGGCTTCAACCAGGTCTGGGTTCTCTGCCTCACCCCAGGTAGGGGCGTGGCAAGCTCCTGCCCAGTAATCGCCCGATTGGTGGAAGGGCTTCACCAATCACAGTGAAGATTCCCTGAGCCCAGACATGCTGGGCAGCTATCAGTAGGTCCACCACAGGCAGATGAAGATGCTTAAGGAATATCAGGTTGCTGAAGCAGCTTTAAGACTGTTCACCTTGCTAACGCAGTGTTGCATTAGAACGAAGACCTTAGTTGTTGTCCAATAAAACCAGTGACAACAATGAGTAATGCAGTGGATACATCCAAGTGCAGGAAAATCACTCACTTCCACACAGTAACTTTTGGAAGTAGAAATAGATTCAAGTTTTCAAATATGACCCAGACTTTTTGACTAAACACAGGCTTCTTTAAGGAATTGCAAAAATCAGAAAATTAGTTTGGAATGTCAAAGTAAACACTGAACTTAGGAAACAAAGAGGTCTAGTTTCTTGGATTCAAGTAATGCATTTTACACACACATACACAGAGCCATGTAAGAAAGTTGAAATCTTTCAGGAAATAGTGTCTGTAACTTAATTTTTCAAAAGATTCTGACTTCCTAGACAGACTCCTGAGAAATCTGTTAGAAACACAACATGTGGCTGATTATTTTCATTATAATGTGAGGATTTGTAAGTGTAACATTTTCACACTGCTTCTTAATATATCAAGACTCTGAGAAATAAAAACAAAACAAAACACCTAACATCTGGATAACTTTTTGATGAAAATAAGCATAACCTGGCCATGAGAATTTCCAAATATGATATTTCATAACTAATAAATCTAATGGTTTTATATGGATTCTTTTTCTGATCCAACTGAAAATATCCATGTAAAATTGGGAGCTGAAGGGTAGGAAGGAGAAGATGATGCAGGCATAAATGAGTGGAAGAAGAGATGGACAATTGGTCTAACATGAAAAATAATACCCAGGTTCTAAAAGGAAACCTCATGCTCTTTTTATGAATAGCCTTCTGCCAGTGACCTCAGACTGAATTGCCAAAGGCCTTCTGAATTTGGAAGCCTCCATTCTTAACTGAGAGTTTAGGCATTGTATATGCAAGTGCTGCATGCCCACACCCTACAGTTGCAGTCAATACAGACTAAGGATGCTCAGTGCATCTGAAACTATCAGGCCCAAATTAGGCACAAAAAATATCCCCAGTTCTGAAAAATGCTGCTCTCCATAGTTCTGACTTCAGGAGTCAGCCCATTTGAAACTAGTGGTGTGACACAGATGTTAAGTTAATGTAAGCAAGAAGAGAATCAGGTGTGATAATACCCAACTGCTGCAAGGAGGCTTAGGGTAATCCAGGACTTGGTGGTGTTTGTGAGACACTAAAGATATTAAGCATACTGAACTGACATTTTCTGAACAGCATTTTCAAACTTTGTCCTTATCATACTCTAATCTTCCCCAAATGTCTCTCAAATATACACATTCCTTTTAAAATAGTAAAAACAGAGGTTTCTAACATTTTCAGTGATTCACTGGAATTTTAATTCTGACAGCGGCCTTTGCTCTAGCATCCGACTGTTCACTTAGAAACAGTATTTAAAGGCCTATTTTTGGGAAATTGGCTTATAGGTATAGCTATATGCATTACAAGGGGTCAAGATGAGCAGCAGGGGTTAAATGGACGTCTAAAGAACTTGGGAGACGCACACACAGCTTCTCATGGCCTTGGAAGTAGACAGGCTGCATAGCACAACAAGGCAAATGGATGGACACAGCCTGAGAATTGAAGGGGGGGCATGGCATAACATGAGATCACAGCCTTCAAGGCAGATGGGTTGTCTAACACATCAAAGACAACAAGGACACATAGTTTAGGAAACAGCCTGGGAACCAAAGGAAGTATGTACCATACTGTCCATAACACAAGATAAGTGACAACAGCAGGAAGGCCCACAACAGAGGGGGGCCTGAGTCCCTGTTTTGGGAGAACAGACCAAATTAGGAGAAGGCCCAGAAGGCTACATGGATGCGTGACCACAAAGAAACAGCCAACCAGAGATAGCCATGGATGAAGAGTCATGAGGAGTCAGCAAGGTGGAAGAAGAATACAAATCAGAGACTTAAGATTAAAAAAGGGTCCCTCCCATCCCTCCCTTTTCCTTCTCATCCCTCTTTCTTGTCCCTCTCCCTTCTTTTCCATGAGACGGGTCCTCATCCCCATCCTTGTCCCCCCAGAAGGGTCCCCAAGGCTACCATAGACTGAGGGCATACCAGTAGCCTAATCCCATCCACCGCACTGGAGGGGGGTTGTGGGCCTTGGCATCCCACCTCCAGACTCCTAACACCTAGAAGAGAGTGCCCCAGAGTGGAGCCTGCATCCTGACCAGATGTACTTTGACTCTGATGACAGCCCTAAGATTGGGAGATATAGAATTGTTTGATTGTTTGTATTGTTGCCTTTGTGTTCTTGTTCTCTATCAATAAATTCACCTATTATTGACTGGCAGGTGTTGTAGGCGGTTTGAGTGTCGTGCCCACCTGAAACAAAGGTATAGGTGCTGGGTCCAAATCTAATGTCAGCACTGACTACCTGGCTAAGTAAAAGAGGGGTCTTATCCTCCTTCTTCACTCCACACACCATACCTACCCCCAAAAGTCCCTTCACTGTTGATGGTAGCAATAAAAAAAACAAAACAAAGAAAGATAGGATCTGGAGTGTTACACTCTCCTGACAACTTGCTCAATCACTTAAGGTCAGAACTAACCATCAGTTTTTAAGTGAACTCCATGTTGAAATCATGACTTGATATATTTTTTGAATCAGCTGCATCTCAAGAGACATATCTTGAAGAATATATTCAAGGGTCTTTTAATTATTTAGGACCATAAGAACCATTGGTTCCTTCTAAAAATGTTACACCATGGATGTCTTATTTATTTATATACTTTTCCATGAGTCTACACCAGCAGTTAGCTACATTTTGTGGTGGCAGGCTGTAATGGCCCACTTGACTTTTGAGGTAAGCTGGTAGTAGGACATAGCTGCCACCACCACTTATCCCTGCTGCTATTTTTCTCCGTTGGCTGGCTGTGGCGGAACATGGGCAAAGCCTCCTGCTGCCAAATACCCCCAAACCACCTCTGCCACTTGCCCCCAAAGCAGAATCTTGCTGGCCAGATTCAACGGCTCCACGTACTGGGTCCAACCCATGACATATGGACTATTAATCCCTGCTCTGGACCAATTTTGCAAATTTACAAATAAACCTTTTGTTTCCCCTCAAAGTCATTTTACCAAGTTATGCTCTTTCTACCTTCACTACTTAAAAAAAAATCAGGCAACTAAAATTTGCCCAACATATGGACAAAGCACTGAACAGGAATAAAATCTAGTACACTGTTATGCACCTGTGGTGTCTGAGCAGCACTCAATTTTTACAGAGTTATTTTCCCCACACTTATTTCACCCTAATCACCTGGGTTAAATAGAAGCAGGACAAACTTCATCTATTGAATAGCATCATTGTTTGTACTGAAGCAGAAGCTTGGGGACCAGCATGCTAGGTGCTGTACTAACATAACAGCAAGAGAGCATCAGCTTTGAAGAGCTGACAGACTTAAGTATAATATAGTAAGTTGATGCAGACAGACAGCAAAACACAACAAGTTTTGTATTAGCAAACAAGTAATTTTTTTCTGCCCAAGAGAAGGATGAGACCAGTAATATTTGTCTATGTTGAGCTATAGGTGAGCTTGGGGAAGGTGGGGTGGAGGGAGGATTTGAGGAAGAATCCCATTTACCTCCATCAAGAGAGCTGCATCCAGCTGAGCAGGCCTTCAGCAATTGCTTCTAAAGCACTACAGTTCCGCACCCTCATTCTATCTTAGCTGTGGCAATCAAAGTCCAGCTGCGATCTTTGATAGCCTGGTTGATGTCATACAGATGCTATGCCATCCACTGTTAAGTTAAATCTATTTATAGAAACCTCCACACCATTCAGGGATTTTGTCCTCTTGATTTCCCAAGCTGCCATAATTCTTCTATGAAGCCTCCAGTGAGAGAGTGCAGCCCATCTATTTTTCTCTACAAACCCTATTTTTCCAGCCTCTTAAAAATGCATCTGTGTTTACAGGGAGATGCACCCATTACATGCATAACATAGTACACTTTTAAAAAAAAGTAATTTACATAAGGAATCAATTGGTTTTCAGGAAAGATACTCTTATCTGTCAAATAACTCTTCTTTGTATAACCTTCCACAAGAGATTAAAAAATGAAATCAGATGCACAAAGCCATACACTTAAATAATATGAAGATTAGGAGGCACAGCAAAGGAAGGGAAATCAAAGCAATGAGAGCTGACACTGCCTGCAATCTGCAGCAAATACACCTTTCTTTTTGTCAAATATTGAGGAAGCTGGTCCTTTCAAGCTCAGCATGATATCTAGACAGTTTAAAATGCAACATCTGCTTGGATGTTGATAAACATTGTTTTAACCACTCTCTCTCTCTCAAGGGCAGTTAAACACTTCTTTTCTTTTCTCCTTTTGTCATTGCATTTGGGTAAAGAAGAAAGGGAAGTTGATGGAGGTGGGAGGGGAGGCATCTCTTAATACATGTACACCTGATTTTCTTCTCATGAGTTTCTGTGTACAAAGTAGGAGAGGCTAGGAGAAATGGGCCTTTTAGGAGGTAAGCAAATTCATATGCTCAAGTATTTACCTGTGAAACACTTGCTGCACTAGCAATGACCTTATCCATCTTCTTCAGGTCAGTATGGTGGTACCTCCTTTGTAAAACAGTAGCTTGCTTACTCCCTTGTTTATCAGCCTTTGCAAAATCATCATCATCATTTTCCAAATGTTTGTACCATCTTAGTTTGAAAAGACTCCGGAATTAGCTCAAAGCTTCCATCTTTCTCCTTATCTCAAATAGGTCTCTGTGAAGAGTTGCTTTCTCTTTGGGAGGCAGTATGTAAACATGGCCTTGGCCTCTGCTGAAAATCTTCCCTTTATTCTTGAGGTCACTTCCAGCCTTACAGCTCTATGAGTCATTGACTTTCAGAATTAAAAATGAAAAAAAAACAAAAAAACAAAAAACCCCAACCCCTTTCATGTTAAGTCAGAACATTGTAATTAACAGCAGATGTTTTGGATACATTTATCTAGCTTTTCCTGTTGTGCAGCAGGTTATATTCAATTGCTGATTTTTTTTAAGGAAGTCCTTATATTAAGATGAACAGATACAAAGGAAATAGAGGGCTTCCAGCAACTAAATTTATGGAAAGAATGACATGTAATAGTCAGAGGCCTAAACGTTAATACAGCAAATTAAGTTGACTAGCTACATTCAGCTCAGCTTAGTTGACACCACATGTTTGCATTAAGTGTTCTACAATCCTGTGGGAGCATTCAGAAATTACTTTCTGGGTTGTTTTTTTTCTATTGAAAATCTTTAAAGAGCCTCCATAATCTTGCATTATAAATGCATTGCTTCTTTAAAGACATTCAAAGACAACCCAGTAGGAACTGTCCAAACATCGTCTTTTACTTCCATAGCGTTCTTCCAGTTTTATTCACTTTCTTCTATTTCTCACCAGTCAATTCAATTTAATACTCACACTAATCCCTTAGGCACAGAAAGCAAGAGTGTTGACCTCAGTATTACCAGACACATTTTTCCTGCCACAGGCAGCGGAGATTTTTTTCTTTAAAAAAAAGCAAAAAAAAAAAAAAGCTTGAGATTAATTCTTATCACCGCACCACCAGGACTGT
>NW_017729030.1:59333845-59334535 GCF_001723915.1 Gavialis gangeticus
TTATCACCCCACCACCAGGACTGTTGTGTTAAGGCTTTTGAAGAACCTTCTGTGGCTCTTTGTGTGCAGATGCTAAAGGAGCTAATGGGTGTGGGAGGGTAGAATGCTAACTGAAGTACTACCCAGAGGATGCCACTCAAGTCTGATGTAGCTCAGCCTACATTTTCCTGCAAAGCTAGGAAGCAAAAGCTGGCAGGTGAGAAAGTTTTGCTGCCAGCCTCAAAAATTTTCCTTCTCCAGCCCTGCAAATGGTGACAGACGGAACAGGAATGTATTGCAACCACATGGTGCCCAGTCAAGTTTCTGAACCTCTCCACTTTCCCTTTTCCTGCTCCACCATTCCCTCTCTGCTCCTCCCTTTTGTCATGTCTGCACACACAGCACAATTGCTAAGGAGTAATTGTACCCTGTAGTAAGTAGCACAACAAAGATAAAGCCAGCTGGCTTTCATAGATTCCATAGATATTAGGACTGGAAGGGACCTTGGAAGATCATCGAGTCCAGCCACCTGCCCCAGGGGCAGGAAGTCAGCTGGGGTCATAGGATCCCAGCAACATAAACATCCAAACGTCTCTTGAAGGCATTCAGAGTAGCTGCTTGAGCCACCTCCAATAGCAGGCTATTCCAGACCTTGGGGGCTCGGACAGTAAAGAAATTATTCCTTATGTCCAGCCTGAAACAGTCTTGCAG
>NW_017729030.1:59334638-59338078 GCF_001723915.1 Gavialis gangeticus
TAAGGTCAGTTTTCCTGACCTCTGATCATGCGCGTGGCTCTTCTTTGGACTCTGTCAAGCTTCTCCACATACTTTTTGAATTGCGGAGCCCAAAACTGTCCAGGTGACAGGTCACCTGGTTGTAAAAGGAAATGAGATTGCTCAAACAAGATCTACCCACAACAAACCCGTGCTAGCTATCTCTCAGGATTTTGCCATCGGCCAGTCCATTAAGAATGGCCTCTTTGATAATCTTTTCTAAGACCTTCCCTGGGATAGAGGTCAGGCTGATGGGCCTGTAGTTTGCCGGATCCACTTTCTTCCTTTTCTTGAAGATAGGCACCACAATGGCCTTCTTCCATTCTTCGAACATTTCACCAGAGCACCAGGAGTTCTTGAAGATCCGTGCCAAGGGCTGAGCTATGATGCTCGCCAGCTCCTTGAAGGTGTTCAGCCTCTCAAGGTGTTCCTTCATAAGGTCAGCATTGATGGAGGGCAAGGAATCTCCCGCACCTGTGCCTCCCTCTCCCGTAATGGGCAGGGGCGTCCCATGGGACTGGTGAAAGACTGACACAAAGTATGCATTTAGTAGGTTGGCATTTTCCTGGGCATTGGTCATCAGTTGTCCCATCTGGTTCAGCAGGGGTCCAATGTTGCCCTTGATTTTCCTCTGGCTCTCCACATATCTAAAAAAGGACTTTTTATTATCCTTGATACTAGTAACCAGTTGAAGTTCCATCGCAGCCTTGGCTTTCCTGGTTCACTTCCTGCAGGTCTGGACCAGTGCAGAATATTCCTCCTTGGAGGTATATCCCATCCTACATTCTTTGTAGGTCTTTCTTTTTAGATGCAGGAGGTTCGCTAGTTCCTTGCTGAGACAAGGGGGCTGCTGTGCCCTTTTGCTGCCTTTCCTCCGAAATGGAATAGACTTAGCTTTTTCATCTAGGATTGCTCCCTTGAGGAGCAGCCACTCTTCCTGAACTCCACTCCCCTTTGAGTCATGGTCCCTTGGGGCCTTACCGACATGCCTTCTGAGCTTGTCAAAGTCAGCTCATGGTCACTATCACCCAGCTCCCCTTCGATTGTTAGGTCACTGATTAGGTCATCCCTGGTTGCTAGTACCAGGTTGAGCAGCACTTTACCTCTTGTTGGCCCATAGACTTTTTGTGTCAGATAGAGGTCATCCAAGCACAAGAAGAAGCTTTGCAACCACTCGGATTTGGCTGAGCATTCTTCCCATGAAATGTCTGGGTAGTTGAAGTCTCCCATGACAACCATGGATTGGGAGCATGCGGCTTCAGCCAATTCCCTGGCAAATTCCTAGTCAAGCTCTTGACTTTGGGTGGGAGGTCTGCGTTAGACTCCCACCATTGTGACCCCTGTGCCATGTTCCCCATGGATTTTAACCCAGAGGCTCTCCAGTTGTCTACCCTGGGTGCCAATATCAGCTTGCAGGGACACACAGTTTTCCTTGACATAGTGAGTTACACCCACGCCCATTTTGTCCATTTGATCTCTTCTGTACAGGGTACACTCATCTATACCTGTGGTCTAGTCATGGATAGAGTCCCACCAGGTCTCCATTATCCCTATGACATGGTAATTATTTGTGTTGAGCAGGAGGACAAGTTCCTCCTGTTTATTCCCCAAGCTCCTGGAGTTCATGTACAGGCAGGCAATTGGGGGCCCTTGCCTTGCCTACAGATTGTTCCAGGGCTGGGGCAGAGGTGGGCGCCTTAAGTGCCTTGGCCTGCTGGCTTTGCAAGGGTCGCTCAGTGGGCCAGAAGTGGCAGTGGCAGTAGTCCCCCCTGTCCCCTGGCGCGCTTAGTTTAAAACCCAGTGGAGCAGGTCAGCCAGTCTGGCTGAGAAGAGCCTCCTCCCCAGCAAAGAGAAGTGAAGGCCATCCCTTCCTAGCAACTCACTGCCTCTCTCACCAAAGAGTGGACTGTGGCTGAAGCCTTCCCAATGACACCAGAGCCTCAGTCTTTTGTTCACTACCTTGATCCTCCTCTCCCTCCTCAGTCCATAGCTTGAAACTGGAAGGATTGAGGAAAACACCACCTGTGCCCCCAACCCCTTAAGCCCCACTCCCAAATCTCTGTAGCACTTCATGACCTGACTGGGAGGGTTCTGAGCCATGTCATTGGTGCCCACATGGATAAGGAGCATAGGGTAGTGGTCAGTGGGCTGGAGGAGCTTAAGGATCTTCTCTGCAATGTCTTGGATACAGGCTCCTGGGAACCAGCAGACTTCCCAGACTAAGGGGTCAGGGCAGCAGATTGCCCCCTCAGTCCCCCTCAGGATGGAGTCTCCCATGACAAACACTTCGTGTTTTGTCTTAGGGAGAGCGGGGATGGTAACTACCATTGAGCCTGTGTTGCCTGCAGGAGCTGGCAGCTTAGCAGGCTCTGCTGGGGCTGCAAGAGGTTCATACCTGTTGCAAAGCTCCAGCGGTGGGGGGACCTTGGTGTGCCAGGCCTTGGGGCCCTTGACTACCTTGGTCCATCCCCTTGGCTGAACAGGATGGGAGGTCCTAAGCCCTCTGCCTGCAGTAGGCAACGTTATACAGGAAACCCTCGCTATTTATGGATTTGTGATTTGTAGTTCTGAATATTCGCAGTGTGCCACACCAACCCACACTCTTTCCCCATCCAGCATGATGACACTTTGTTACTGTGCTCCACAAGTAAGGGGTGATTCTAGAAATTTAAAAAGAGGCACAGCTTACATAATGTGAAGTTGAAGGGGGAATCAGCATTAGCAGACCATGAAGCAGTGTGGGATTATCCCCCACAACTTCTTAAAATCATTGAGGAAAAGGGTTACAAGCCCAAACATGTTTTCAATGGAGATGACGCAGTACAGTATTCATGGATTTCCCCATTTGCGGGTATCTCTAGAATGTATCCCTTGCAAATGGCAACAGTCTCCTGTATCAGCTAGGTGGTAGGGGATCCAGTCTACATTGAGTAGTTACTCCAAGATTACACTGATGAGGGGAATGGACACATTTCTAGAAATACAGTATCATCAACACAGGTGCCTAGTTAGTCTGAGGAGTAACTTTACCTTGCAGTGGGGTGACTTACACTGGTATAAAGGCATGTCAAGTGTCCACCTTATACCTTCAAGAACTCAATGCACATATGAAGTCTTGGTATGGGAAGGCTCTGTGGGCTGCATTATGTGGATCAGGCTTAGGTATAATGATCCCATCTAATTAGAAACAAAGATCTATGAAATCTCCTGATTTTTCACTTTTTCTACCATCATCTCCAATGTACTCATGAGTTCTATCCATCTCTTCCTCTGTTCATGCCTCTTCCTATGTATATTAACCTGACATCACATTTTAGGCATCTTATTTTAGCACTGTAGAAGCCATTTAGAAGGTACGGGAGATATTGAAAGTGCAGGCAGTGGAAATAAAATAATCATGCTGATGCTAATGTATTTGGGAG
>NW_017729030.1:59343078-59349802 GCF_001723915.1 Gavialis gangeticus
TCATCTCCAATGTACTCATGAGCTCTATCCATCTCTTCCTCTGTTCATGCCTCTTCCTATGTATATTAACCTGACATCACATTTTAGGCATCTTATTTTAGCACTGTAGAAGCCATTTAGAAGGTACGGGAGATATTGAAAGTGCAGGCAGTGGAAATAAAATAATCATGCTGATGCTAATGTATTTGGGAGTAAAAAAATGGAGGTGAGGAGATAGGAAGAATCAGGCAAATTTGGCCCATGTGTCACAGAGGACAACGAGGGGAGGTGAAGTGTTTTCAAGATCTGGATTTTATTCATCAGTACTTGGGATAAATTCTGGTGGCCAATGTTGGGAATACTTATTTGAGGAGTGTCAAATATTCCATGTATCCAAGAAGAGATAAAGGCTGCTCCAGCAGGGCCTTCACAACAAGATGCAAACATAGGAATCATGCCAATTTCTGAGTGAGAGCAAGAGATTATTTTGTGATATTATGGAATGAAGCCACCTCCTCCCAGCTGTCATGGGCAGACAGACACATGGCTTGAATAAGATATAAACCATACACAGAATACTATATGCTTGATAGCATAAGTGTGAGCTTTGAGCTGCATGTATACTTTGCTGCTGCTTTTGGGCAGCTTACTTAGGCTTTAAAATAACTGTGGCTCCTAGGAGGGGAAGGACCTGTAGGATACATAAAATCCATTCCACTTTGCTAAAAGATATTTGCCTCAGAGTATTGCTGGTGTTGGATAAAACTTGAATCTGAATCAAACTTCTAGTACAGAGACACATTCTCAGGCACATTTTATGTTTCCAGGTAGTTCAAAAAGCATAACAAAAGCTTGTGTGTCACTTTGGAAAAGCAAAAGAAATAGGGAAGTTTGCGGCATCTCATTTTTCTTTATTTCATCTCCTTTATGATAATTTCTTCTATGGCTTTGAAATCCCTGTAGCATTAGGAATGCAGTCAAAAGGTAAGAAGTGTTTTAAGACTTCAGTCCTAAACTACAGCAATGAAGACAAGCAAATGAGTGCCTTGCTTTGGTTCAGAGGCTAGAGCCCCTAGTCAGCTAAAAATCCACCTTAGTTAAGAATGACTGAGATAGAGCAGTCTGGTAAAGCTTGGTTAATTTGGGAAGGGTCTGTTCTGGCATCATAACATTGCAGCATCCCTACTGCTGAAATGAGAAAAAAGCTGGGGCAAGAAAGCTGATTGCTCACAAAAGAGCATCTTTCAAGCATTCAGAAAAAAATCTGAGAGACCCTAGAAAGAGCACAGTAAGTGAGAAACCCTGAGGGGCACTGTTCTGGATTTCACTACAGTAACAATAGACAGGATCTGGCCCAGTGGAGTTGCATTAATGACAGTGGGAGAGGACTGCTCTGATTATAGGGTAATCAGAAAGCATATTTAATATTTAGTTAAAATCACTCATCAGGCAGGCCCACTAGTCAGGCAGACATATGGTAAGAAGCATCACAGAAGGATAATTACAGGAGAGATCTGACACTGAAAGGACTCATCCAGTACCCCACAAGGCAGACTGGGTAATAAGAGAGATGGAGAAAGCTGAATACTATATACCTGTGGGCTTTTAGTTTCTGAAAGAGAAAAATCAGGCAACTTGAGATTTGCTACCGACATCCAACCAACCATTTTCCTCTCTCCGATAATACACACACTCCTTCCTGTGAGGAGTTCTGGGTAATGCTTCCAACAGCTCTTTTCTTCATGAAGTACCTCTGTAAAGAGAACATCCACTGGAAACATTCCAAATGGTATGACTGGGGCATCTTTTTCAGCCCCTCTGGGAGGGAGATTCAAGCAGGTGGGATAACATATGAAGTAGTCTGTTCTCTGCTCCGCACTTTTTCCAATGACACTTTAATGCAAAATGTACACACGTTATGGGTAACAAAAGCTTCCTCCCTCCCTGCCAGGACAGTTTGGTAGATATAGAATTGCTTGACTGTTTGTATTGTTGCTTTTTTGTTATCTCTATGTATCAATAAATTTGCCTACTATCAAGTGGCAGGTGTTGTGGTCAGTCTGAGGGTTGTGCTGTCCCAGAACAAAGGTGTAAGAGCTGTCAACACTGCTCACAGTCCTTATCAGGACAAAACATTGCCACCTTTTATTTAAAATGTGCTTATTGTGTGGTGAAGGCACTTGTTAAGGAAAACTGTTTTTTTTTTTTTCCCAGGCTCAATGTGATCTCAGAAAAATCACCTAGGGCCAAAGTGTATTTCACTTAGATGAATATCCTAGCCACTCAGCTTTTTGAGGAAAAATAAGAAGTCTCTCTTGCCTGCCTGCCTACCAGCATGCCTGGACAATCTGTATACACAATCATCCATGCACATAGGGTTATACATCCAGGAGTAGAATTCTCTGGGTACCTGAATGTTCAAAACATCCTGTAGAGAAATAAATCTGGACACTTACATCATAGGACATAGGAAAGCAGGGCTGGAAGGGAGCTCACAAGGTCATCCAGTCCAGCCCTTGGCTCAAGGCAGGATCATCCTTGACTAAACCATCCAAGACTTTCCAGCCTGTCCTGAAAATTTCCAGGGACAGCAATTCTACAACTTTTCTAGGTAGCTGTAGCTTTCTATGCCTCTCCCCCTGAGCATTGCGCGTCTGGGTTTCTTTTGAACCTCGCTGTCGCCTTCTGGGCTGCACGGCCAGGCTACCGGGAGCGGCCTTGGGTCAGCTTCCCAGGGGTCTCGATGGTGATTGGTTTTCTAGCAGGAGGATGGTGTCTAGTCCCATCTCCCCTGGTACTCTCCCTCAGTCATCCTAGTGGCTATTGCCTCCTGGGGCTCCACCTCCCCTACACTTTGCCTAACACCAACCGTGGTGTTGTCCGTTGGGGCCAGTGTTCTGGCCCTCACTGATGCTTGGTCAGTTAGGGGCTGCAGCTGTGGGCTACAGGTGGTACTTGCACCAAACGTCCACTGCCGCCCTTCGGGGTCTCCCAGCTCATGCAGTGCCTGACTCCACCTGGGCCTCAGGACCCCTTGTTACATCGTTCCCTCCCTGGGTTTTATACCTGTTGTCTGGCATCTGTGTCCAGGTTCTGGCTCCATTGTCTCTGCTGGTGTCCCAGTCACTGCTGTTGTTGGCCTCTGCCCACGCTGGCCTTGTAAGCGACTCCTTGGGCCCTCGCTGGCCCGACTTGCCTTCCATGGTTCCCCCTCTGGGGTGCCACCACATCTCCTCCTCCATAGGATCCTCTGCACTCTCTGGCCTCTCCAGGCTGTTTGGGGACACTATTTCTGGTCCCCCTGGCTTCCTTCCTGCCGGGCCTTTTATCTTGGTGCCGGGTGGCCCGCTAGCCAATCGCCCCGGCATACTTTTACAAAGCACGCCCAAATTGACATGGGAGCTATTCCTGGGTCCTCCCAGCTCTGCCACTGGTTTTCCTTTTGATCTTTTTCCACAGTGACTCCTGCCGCTGCGGTTTCACTTTCACTGCTGCCAGCTGCCAGCGCAGTGGCCTGCCGCCTTTCTCCTGCCTCCAATAAGTTTCCTCCACAGTAACATTACAGTGCTTGACTACCCTCAGTCAGAAAGTTCCTCCTAATCTCCAACCTAAATTTCTTCTGCTGCGACTTAAGGGCATTGATGCTAGTTCTGTTCCCATCTTTATCCTCTCTGTAATTTTCCTTTATGTATTTTAAGACAGTTATCAAATCCCTCCTCAGTGTTCTCTTCTCCAGACTAAAAAACCCTAGCTGTTTCAGCTTCTCCAGCTTGTTTTCATGCTTCCAAGACTTCTAATCATTGTTGTTGCTCTCTGCTGGACTCATTCCAATCAGTCCACAAACTTCTTGAAGTCTGAGGCCTCAAATAGGGCACGGTATTTCAGGTGAGGCCTCACCAGTGGTGAACAGAGTAGAAGAATCACTTCACTCCTGTTAACACAACCTGGTATAGTGATGACCTTTTCTGCAACAAGAGCACACTGTTGGCTCATATTCACCTAATGGTCTACTATAAACTCCAGGTACTTCTCATTCCCCACTCTGTATTTCTGTATGCAATTCAGTTCCAGATGTAGGATTTTGCACTTGTCCTTGTTAAAATTGCATCTGGTTTATGAAAGACCATTTTTTTCAATATCTCCAGATAATTCTGAATTCTAGTTCTGCTCTCCAGAGTGTCTGCAATTACACCCTAATTTGTGGTGTCTTAAAATTTGCTAATCCAAAGCAACCAAATTTGCTAATCCCATCATCCAAATCATCAATCAAGATTTTAAATGTCACCAGATCCAGGATAGACCTCCAGGGAAAGTGACTTGATACCTCCTCCCAGCTAGACATTGAACCGTTGATGAATAAATGTTGAATATGCTGATCCAACCAGTTATGTGTCTGTTCTTGTACTGTCATCCAACCTGTATTTCTTTAGCGTGTTTATGAGAATGTTGTAAGATAGTTTCAAAAGCCTTGCTAAAGTCAAGGTATATCACATCCACTGCTCTCCCCCCCATCCACAGAGCCTGTCACCTTATCACAGAAGGAAATCAGGATTAGACATGATTTGCTCTTGCTGAATCCATGCCAGCTTTTTCTGTTCATCTCTTTCTCCTCACAGTAGTTTCCTTGAAAACCTGTTCCATGATTTTTCCAGGCATTAAGATAAGAACAAGTGGTCTGTAACTCCTCAGATCCTCCTCCTTCCCTGTCTTAAAGTTGGGTGCTATATTTGCCTTTTTCCAATCAACCAAGACCTTACCTGGGTATAACAGGGAGCCTGAGGCTCTTGTGAATTTAAGGAGAGAAGCTGAAGCTGATAGAGCCATGGTGGCAGAGAAACACTGCTGCCTAGGCAGGAAGCTGCTCATTAGACTGAAGGGGTATACCTGCAGCCAGTAAGAAGGACTCTGCCTAGAGTGAACTGACTGCAGAGAAATAGGCAGCTAAAGACAAAAGGCTATGACCAGGTGAGCTGCTAGACAACAGGACAACAAGGTTGCTGCTGGAGCAGCGGTCATAAACTCCCATGCAACAAACCCTCAGGCCCAAAAGAGAAACCCCTGTGGGCTGGAGCACCACCTGACTGGAAGAGGCAGGACATAGGCAACACAAAAGCCTAAGGCCTGAGCCAACTCTTGCTCTTTGATGCAGCTAGCTAAAGAGTGAAGAACTTCCGACAACAGAAAGGGGAACTGCCGATTCCTGGAATACTTTAACGATGCAATTTTACACTGTTGATTTCTCTGTGATCCTATGAAATACAAAATTTCATTTCTACCCAGGAGAACTTTTACAATCTTTTCTCCAATGCCTGATGAAGGGTGTTTGTGCCCAAAAGCTTGCAGTTAAAGATTTTTTTTTTTTTTTGCTAAAATCTTGTTGGTCTAATAAAAGGTATCACCTCTATCATGAGCCCAGATTGCTTTTAAGGATGAAAGTAAGATACTGAAGGGTTGCTGCCAGGGAGGATATAAACCAAGGCAAGGGGAAGTCTTGCTATTCAAACAGTTAGTTCCTGTTCCTGTTCCTGTTTGGGCTTAATGCAGGTTTAGTTTGTGTTACAGCCACTGGGTTTGGGAATCCTTGGTTATAGCTACTGGGATTGCTCCTTTGTTGCAGTTTAATCTGGCAGTTTGGATTCAGAACTATTAGGGGTGGTCCAGAGGTCCCAAGTGTGCCTGAGGGCTTGAGAGTGTCTTGAGCCAATCTACAACACAAAGCAGGTTTGAGCTGAAAGGCAGGCTATGGCCTAGACAGAGAGGGTAGCCTAGCATGGGCTGAAGTCAAGTAGAGGTCAGAGGGCTCAGAGGAAGCAAAACCAGGCTCATTGCCCATGGCATGGTGGAGATCGAGCCAGGAGGCCCAGGACTGAAGTGTTGAGATAAGAGCTGGAGTCTAGAAGCCCAGTCCAACACAGTGGGCCTGGGCTAGAAGGCCCAACTAGAGAAGAGATGGAGGCTGAGAAGGCCAAGGTCCTGCCAAGGGAGTGTTCATATAGTAACACCTATAAGGCCTGGATGTGACTGTAGGGGAGACTGGAGGCTGTGAATAGTCCTGAGGAGCATAGACAGGTTCACAGGCCTCACTTAGCATGAAAGCAGAGTTGAAACCAGCAGAGTCCAGGGGGGACCTTCTGGCTGCCAAGAAAATGACAGCTTGCTCAAGGATCCATTAGATCCCTTCCAATCAAATATATCAAGGTGTGGCACCAAGTGAGAAAGGGATGGTACCCTAGAGCTGGAGCAGGCAAGGGTTGCATGACCATAAGGGGCTGTCATGACTACCCCTGAAGCCTGAACTTGTTGCAGTGACTTCCACAAGTGCGTATAGGATAGTTGATGGCTCTGAAATTACCTCAGCCAGTTACATACCCTAGGGTGCATCCTATTCAGGTGCAAAATGATGTGACTGAGTATCTCAAAGCAGCTGCCATAGACAGAGGCAGTGGCAAATTCTAGCTGCCATTGTTGCTGTGTGTCATCTTGTGGAGGTCCCCAGGGATGGCTGTGATGTCCCTAGGGCCCTGTGACTGTGCCAGCTTCACCCTGTGGGTGCTCTCTAGTCTTTCCTGCAACATCTTGTTGGTTTAGATAATAGATAGGGAGGCTGCCCTCATTTTGCTGCACAGTCACAGTCCTGGTGGACCCCACTAAACTCTACGTGTTCTTAGACCCCTTGCTGGGTATCGCTCTAAACACGTGCCTCACAGGCCACCCGAAGCCTTATGGGCTAGATGTGTGGCTCCAA
>NW_017729030.1:59354802-59360893 GCF_001723915.1 Gavialis gangeticus
TCGTGTGGAGGTCCCCAGGGATGGCTGTGATGTCCCTAGGGCCCTGTGACTGTGCCAGCTTCACCCTGTGGGTGCTCTCTAGTCTTTCCTGCAACATCTTGTTGGTTTAGATAATAGATAGGGAGGCTGCCCTCATTTTGCTGCACAGTCACAGTCCTGGTGGACCCCACTAAACTCTACGTGTTCTTAGACCCCTTGCTGGGTATCGCTCTAAACACGTGCCTCACAGGCCACCCGAAGCCTTATGGGCTAGATGTGTGGCTCCAAAACTGCCCCTTTACTATGCCCCATGTCTTGCAGATTGTATTTAAACATTTTCTCTTTTAAGGAAGCTACAGTCTAGCTCAGTCTCCTATTGTCACCGGGGCCTTAGCTCCAGTAGCAGCACCCTCCCCAGCACTGGGCTCCCTTCACTCCCTTTAGCAGCACCCTCCCTGGCACTGGGCTCTCTGCAGCCCTGTCTCAGTGCCCTCCCCAGCACTGGGGCTCTACACCATAGTGTGCCCCCTATGAAGCCTCCTCCTCCTCTGCAATAGCCTCAGGCCAATCCACCAGTACACAAACAACACCAAAATATGAGCCCCTGGACCTATAACGTAATACAAACAGTGCAGTGTGCACAGTGGCTCTTTAAGAGAGACAAACTTCTCCCCAAGCAGTAAGTGCCTCACAGCCCAATAGTTTACAGATTCATAGATTGTTACAGGCTGGAAGGGACCTTGCAAATCATAGGGTCCAGCTCCCCCCCCCCCACCAGCTCTAGACAAGAAGACAACTGGGGTCAAGTGACCCCAGCAAAGTGACTGTTCAGTTTCCTCTTGAAAACTTCCAGGGTAGGTGTCTCCACCACCTCTGAAGGGGGTTTATACTACAGTCTGGTCACCCTGACTGTGAAGGAGTTTTTTCCTGGTATTAAGCCTGAAGCAACCTTCCAGGAGTTTGTGGCCATTACTCCTGGTTTTCCCTACGGGTTCCCTGGTGAACAGTTGTTCACTGAGCCCTTGATGTATTACCCTAATATAGTGGTAAGCTGCTACCATGTCCCCCTTCAACCTCTCTTCTTTAGGCTAAAGAGGCCCAAGTCCCTCCGCCTTTCCTCGTATGGCTTGCCTTGCAAGTCCCTGATCATACAGGTGTCTCTTTTCTGGACCCTCTCAAGTTTTTCCACATCCTTATTGAGTGTGGCACCCAGAACTGGATGCAGTACTCCAACTGCAACTCCAACTTAGCCTTACCAGTGCTGAGTACAGTGGGAGTATCACTTCCTTAGTTTTACAGGAGATGCATCGATTGATGCATGCCAACATATCTGCCCTGCTGGCCACCGCATCACACTGATGGCTCATGTTCATGCGGTGGTCAATCATTACGCCTAGGTCCCTTTCAGCCATGGTGCAAGTCAGGCTGTCACCTCTGAGCCTGTATGTATGTTGAGGGTTATTTGCCCCCAGATGGAGCACCATACATTTGGAAGTGGTAACTTTATCTGATTCTGGTCTGCCCAACTCTGTAGCCTGTCTAGGTCTACCTATATCAACAACCTATCTTCTGGTGTAGCCACACTGCCCCAAAACTTGGTGTTATCCGGGAACTTGGCCAGTGAGCTTTTCACTCCCCCATCCAAATCATTGATAAAGATGTTGAAAAGCACTGGTCCAAGCATGGACCCCTGGTGGACACCACTGGCCAATTTGTGCCAGGATGATGCAGATCTGTTCATGAGAACTCTCTGGGTCCTACCCTGTAACAAGTTTCCCACCCACCAAACCGTTCAGCAGCTGAGCCCACAATCTTCCAGTTTTCCCACAAGGATATCATGGGATACTAGATCAAAAGCCTTTTGGAAGTCTAGGTATATAACGTCTACCTTGTCTCCCATGTCCAGAAGGCAAGAGACCTGATCATAGAAGGAGATAGGATTGGTAAAAGAAGACCTACCCGTGACAAATCCATGTTGGCTGTCATTCAGAATCTTATTTTCCGCAAACGTATCACACATAGATTCTTTAATGAGCTTTTCCAGGATGTTCCCTCAGATAGTGGTTAGGCTGATTGGCCTATAGCTGCCCATGGATGTTCAGACATTTTGAAAGTCAGATCTCTCACTTAAATGCTTACAAGTAAGTTTATAAGATGTTGGTGACTTCCTTTTTAGAATCTTAGGTTTTCTGAACTATGATTTACGCATCTCTCACATCATATTAAGGAAAGATTTGTGCCTAGGATACCTTGAAATCTTCCAGTGAATTCATAAGTCTCCTGTCTGCTAGCAATTGGAGAACCATGTTTTCAATTCAGCTCAGCATTTATCAGTTCGCACTTAAGCTCCTGTATCATGGACCGCATTTTCAGAAGTGCAGAAATCTGTGAAAAGTGCTGGGTGAATTCCAGTCCTCCCCTTAAGTAAGATTGAATTCACCTGGATACCACCATTTCAGCTTGAGCTCTGACTTGTCTAGACTGTTGTTGTGGAAAGTGGAGTGCATTCATTTGCCTTGTGTTTCTTTCCCCCTCTCCATCAGGAAAAGAGCCATAACACATCTGTCACTGCAGATTACTAGTCCCATGGCTCTGAGAGTTCTGTTTAGAAAATAAAAAAATCTGTGGTTTGTCAAAAAAGTTTCCATTAAAGTTGTTTTGACATAAAACCAAACCAAACAAAATTTCAACTAAATGAATTTGCAAAAGCTTTCTGTGGAATTTATTTTTGTGGAAAACTGAACTCCCAGAAAGTGGAGTACAGTAAAAGCTGTGTTAACCTGCATTCTACTATCCGGGATACTCTATTAACTGGAATTTCCAGATTGCCAGACAGACCTGGGGGTGGGCAGCTCGCATGGGGCCACCGCCACTGCCACATACCAAAAGGTTGAAAACCCCTGCCTCTGATAACCAGAATGTTTAACTACCCGGCACCCCCTTGCCCCACTCATGCTGGTTAACACAGCTTTTACTGTACTAGACTAACAAGAAAAATGTTTCACATGTGGAATGTGATTGTGATGCATTGTGGGAGTTGTAGTTCAGATATACATGTTCTTCCCTCTTCTACCTCCTTCTAGTCTGGACTTTCTGATCAGATTTTTATCTCCTGTGATGCAGGACTTCCCCACTCACAATGAGGAGAGAGTCCAGCCTACAAAAGAGAACAAGGGCACCTGATATACCATCCTTATAAAGCATCATTTTTTGCAAAATGTAAAATTTTAGAGAGGACTTTTTTAAAAAATGTATTTTTGAAAACCCATGTAAATAGGTTTGGAAAACTCCTAGGCTGAATTATGATAAAAGTGGAAGATTTTTAGCAAAGAGAAACAGTTCCATGTCCCTTCCCTGAAAAGCCCGTTAATAATTATTTCATTCAGCTGGGGGATTTGAGTCTTTATTCCAGTTCAAATGAGAGGCTGTGGTCAACAAATGAAGAGGATCAGGTATGCTGGGAGGGGTCCCACCTCATCTGATTTGCTTCATAGACAAAACATACATTACCTGTTGTCCCCCTCATCAATGCTATCCCAGCTTTCCACTTAGAGATATGCCCTGACATGCCACAGGGTACATCTCTGTATCAAAGGAAAAGCCAAGCCAGTGCTCCCCTGGCTTGAGGGGCCTGATCCTGCATGGGAATTCCCAGGGCATGCAGGACTGGGATCCTCAAGCTTTTAGAGTACCTGCCTGGAGTGACTGGAGAGTGCGGGGCAGCTCCAAACTGTTCAGGGTCTCCCACAAAGCAAATCAACGTAAATAGCAGAGTAAATTATACCTTTGTTGCAACCATGAATTTTGAGTCTTTGTGGTGCACCAGATTCATGTGGAATGGAGTTAACTTTCCAGCTGGGTGGCTCTTCATAGGTCCTGGCTGGCTTTCAGTCCTGGAAAGAGGTGCAGGTTTGAGTACAGCCCAGCCATGTCTATACTGATGTGCTAAAAGTTGCATGTAGTCCCTGTTCTGTTCCTGAAACAGCCCAGTTCTCCCTTTACTCACAGCAGTCTGTAAGATGAAAAGGAAGTTTGTTTGTTTTTTCCAAGGAACAAAAGGGAATCAGACCTTCTACAGGTATTGCGAATCAATGGGAGTTGGGCACTATCCTTCACATCTCTGAACGTCTTCTCCAGAACACTGACATTGATGAAGCCTCATGGTATCCAGTGAAGTAAGGAACTGCAATTGGCTCAGCGTAAAAAAAAAGGTAAAGGGGCTTATTTGTATAAGGTTAATGACCAGCACCACTACACCAATATGCTTTTAGTGCTGCAGATCCATCTGTATATGGCAGTGATTTGCAATTAGGGTGCTATGGCACCCTAGGGTGCCTTGATCCTTTCAAGGGTGCTGTGGGGTGCTACACAGGATTCACACTGTTAAGTGTGCAAACATGAATCACAAGATATACCCAGAGATTTCAAATAGAAACCCGTAGCCTTAAGAGCATTCTGACCTGTTGTGATTTTTCTGAGTTCTTTGCTATAGAAATACTGCTCTACAATTTTTCTGTGCTCAGAAAAGGAGTGAAAGCTAAGAGCTGGCATTTTTTTTGAGTGGTGCCTTGAGTCTAAAAAAATTGACAACCGTTTGTCTATGTGCACTTGTTTTGGAGAGGCCCTTGCATTTTCCAGCCATTTATTTTATATCACTTGAAAATAATATAAAATAAGCTGAAAAGGCACCATCTAAATGAATGTCTACACAGGAGTTTATACTAGTAATCATAGCATTACAAGTATACTGTCAGGTTTCTCTATGTGGACAAATCCCAAATGACTTCAACAACCTATAACATGTCAGAGATTAGAATCCACATCCCCAAACTTCTAGTCTTCTGCTTTATGCCCTCACAAAGATACTACAGTTCCTGTAGGAAACAGATTCTGCATATGCACAGCTTGTCATCTTCTGTACATATAAAACATTTTTTTTACTCTGTGGACCCTATTTTTTCCAGTTCAAAAAATAAATCTTCAGAGCTTTATGATGATGGATTGAAGAGCTGATTTTTTTCTTTGCCTGACATTCCTTTTAAAACTGTTAATTTTTGAACTTGCAGTATTCTGCACATGCCATATTGAAATGTTTTGCCATGGAAACAGCTGAATTATTTAGAAAGAATCACACTGAAGAAGAACATCTGTAGCACAGAAGATGAAAAACCCTGTTTTGGACTGAAACAAATGCAGGTAATGGAAATAAATGATTATGAGTGATCCAAGTGATAATTATTTTGCTTTGCTTCACAATGATAGTTGCACTGTGGAAGTATTTAGTTGGGTAATTGAAAATGTATGGCAAATCTCAAAGATATTGGATTCTTATAGCTTAAACAAATATGTATTCATCAGGAGCTAAGGTCATTTGGGGGGAGAAAAAAAACCCTGTGAAGAAACTTTAATAGCTTTTTATTTATTCAGACCCTGCACTCGCATGTAGTGTCATTAATCTAACTGGTGGCAAGTCAGCTAGCCCTATTTCATATATCTGTATCTGCTTTTTTCTGCTTCCGCCTCCACAAGATGTCCTAAAAATATATACGCGAAAATGAGTTTGAAATGAAATTACATTAAGCGATGAGTGCAAGGCCTGTATTTCCCCCTAAAATAGTGTTCACCACAGAATTTTCTGAATCTGTGGGTGTGTTTACACAAGACGCTATTGCACAGTAGTGTTGGGGGGCACCAACCATAATGTGATCCTACTGCACAGTAGCTCTTTCTACTGTAAAAAAAAGCATGTCTGAAAAAACATACAGGGATAGTACTGCGCAGTAACACCAGTTACTTTGCAGTCATTTAATACTTCATTATGCAAGTACTAAATGACTGTGTGTAGTAATAACTGCACAGTCTGCTGCTCTTGTAGACATGGCCACTATGACTCTGATTATATAAAAGGGCATTACAGACATATTATTACCTCATCTGCACCAGCTAAATTCTCTTGTCCCCCATATAGTTGTGTGGCAAACTTGCTGATGGCAGCCCAGCTGCTGGCTCAAAAAGGGTTTCAAGTGATTGGTGAGGACTTCCCACCAATCAGGTATTGGCAAGGGGAGGCTTGTCCTGCCCCTACCCGGGGCAAGGTGAAGAGTCCAGACCT
>NW_017729030.1:59365893-59367332 GCF_001723915.1 Gavialis gangeticus
TACCTCATCTGTACCAGCTAAATTCTCTTGTCCCCCATATAGTTGTGTGGCAAACTTGCTGATGGCAGCCCAGCTGCTGGCTCAAAAAGGGTTTCAAGTGATTGGTGAGGACTTCCCACCAATCAGGTATTGGCAAGGGGAGGCTTGTCCTGCCCCTACCCGGGGCAAGGTGAAGAGTCCAGACCTGGTTGAGGACTACCCCCTCCTTTTCCTCATTGCTCCATTTGCAATCTGGGGGCAGAGCCTCCAGAGGGGATAAAAGAACAGCATGCCTGGCACACAGGCAGCTGTGTCAAGGGATGAAGAAGAGGACAGGCAAAAAGAAGAGCTGGTAAGAGGGGTGGAGCTGTTGCTGCAAAGATCCTGAAGACCTTTTTGTTGGATGGGAGCGGTGAGCGGCCATGTCCCCAGTCCTGCTTTGGTGCACCCTGGGAGCTGCATGAGGCAGCTCAGGTCTCCAGCTCAGTCAGTGTATGAGTGGTGCACGGAGTGAGACCCTGGGAGCTGCAAGTAGTGGCTCAGGTCTCCAGGCAGTCAGTGCAGACTGTGTTGCATGGAGGATCCAGGAGCAGACCCAGACCCTGGGAGCCACTCAAGAGGGCTCGGGTCTGCAACCCTCCAGCACAAGGCCAGGCATTTGGTGCAGACAGTGATGTACAGAGGGCCTGGGAGCAGATCAAGGCCCTGGGAGCTGTCTGAGGCGACTCAGGTCTGTAACCCCCTGGCAGCACGATGCCAGTAACTCAGTCCACAGATGGTGCACGGCAGGTCCAGGAGCATACCAGGACCCCTGGGAGCTGCATAAGGTGGCCCAGATCTCCAATCCTGAGCAAAAGGCAGAGCCCTTGGTGCGTGCAAAGGTACATGGGGCCTCATGCAGACCCGCAGTCCAGAGGGAACCCAAGGCAACTGGGTCCCCTATGAGAGGAGGTAAATTGCTCAAAGAGACAAGGACCATCCACTGGGCTCCACCCCCTCCTCCCCCAGAGTCATGAGTTACCAGGGAGGGGATCCCCACAGAGGAGGGGAAATTCACCACAGGTGGGTGAGGCTGACCATTGGAGGGGAAGCCCAGGCAGGAAAGGGCTCCCCAGGTTTGGGAGGTTTCCTCTTGGGGGTTATCCCAGCTGGATTGTGGAGGGCCTGAAGGGCACTAAGGATCTTTCCACTGTCACTGGAGTGCAGCTGCTGCTCCAAGACAGCTGGGACCTCGGGGCTCCCTAAAGAGTTCATTGCTTTTGATGTTCCTGCACCTTATATTATGTGGGATAGTGCCTTATATTTTTGTGGATCTATGTTAGAGTTAATGTTGCACAATCTTTATTGAAATCCTTGTTGGGCCTTACACCATTATTCACCTGTATCCTGAATGGTGTTATAAGGTTGAATAGACATTGCCTATAGTTTATGGGGGGGGGGGGGGGGGGGGGGGGGGGGGG
>NW_017729030.1:59367375-59370102 GCF_001723915.1 Gavialis gangeticus
CACGGGCCAGATGGTGGGCTGTGTGTGTGTGTGTGTGTGTGTGTGTGTGTGTGTGTCTACACTATGTCCTGGCTTGGCTCTCTGTTGTGGAACGAGGGAAACTACATGCAGCCAGCAGTTTCGCCCTACAGCTCACATACCCAGCTAACTTCTCCCTTCAATTGGAGAGGGGAGTACTTACCCAGGTACCTGGGCTACTGGGTACTCACCCAGTACCTGGGCTCCATTTGTATTTACCTTGTCCTTATGGAACAAAGGCTAGCTCCAATACTGCTCTCACATTAAGTATTCATGCTGGAAGTTTCTTCTTAGAAACTTATATAATGTTTTTAAGTAAAATGATTGTGTTTGATGGAAACATTCTGGGCTTTTGATGCAGACACTGATCTAAACATTTGGGGAATGAGTAGCAGAAGTAGTCTGCAGCTCAATTCTTAAAATGGCTTCCAGTGTAGGCCTTTTCTGCAAAATAAACACTGTCAGTTGACAGTGCTCCAGTTAATGTACTTAGTTGAAGTATGTGAGTAATTGTATTGAAGTTCATTGGGTATCTAAGATGATGGGTAGACACTGTTTTTCTTCAGATACATGCAATTCTTCTCTTCTTTCACATTGCTCAACTCAGAGTAAATAGATTTTGTAACTTTAGTTTGCCACGTTAAAAGTCCTTTGAAAGATTTATATGCCTTCACCTCCACCTACTCTGGACAGTTCATAATGAAAATTTGTGCTCACATGAACTGCTGAAAGTTACAGATTTAGAATGAGGACCTGAGAGATGTGTCCTCAGCTGACCCAAAAGGCAAGCCATTTGTAAGTAATTGCATCAACAAACTCTAGTTTGAAAATGAGAATACATAGAAAAAGAGGCAGAGTCAATTGTGGTCAACATCAACGGCAATAGTATCAGCATACTAACAATCTAACTGAGTTTTCTTTGGGTATCCCAGCTAAGAAAAACTTCCTTAAAACTCTTCAGAAAATAAGCTTTTTTTGTATGCCTTTGGTACTTGGTGACTCCAGATTTTGACTCTTGTTTTCAGTTACAAGGACTCGAAACTTTAATGCAAAACCTGAGATTCTCATACATTCAACTCCAGAAGCTACACAAAATTGTTGATTTTTTTATCAATACTCTATAGGGAGTCACAGTGAGTGCATCTATACATGTGATTTAATTTGAACCAATAAATGCTGGAGCAGTTTGAGTGGGAGTAAACTACTCCCAGGTGCAGTGCCTACACATGGATTTAATCACCCTACCATAAGATAATACTGTCCCTGGTAGCATTGCATGAGTAGATGGTGACACTTTACTCTACAGCTAATGAGTGTACTCTGCAGGTAAGTGCATGTGTAGATGTGGCCAGTCTGAATGTAAATATTTATGGATATAGGAATTTGCTTTCCCAGGGCCTACCTGCTGGTTCCACAGGGGAAAACCACCTACAAAGGTGACCTGAGAAGTTTAAGATAAGTCTTCCCAAAGAAATGAGGAGGACTATGGCTGGGAGCTCAATCCACAGTTGTCTTTACTTTTGGAAAAGGTTTGACAGGTTAAATACAGCCTTTGATTTTTCCCCTAGTGCACTCTACTGGAACACTAGTCATGAGTCAGGAAGTTCAATAACATTGTGAACCATCAATAGGTTCATTAAATCCAGCTGTTCGGGGCCCTACTAGCCATCTCATCTTTTATTATTGGGAAGTGAAATGGAATGCAGAAACAGTCCCCCCACATCTAAACATGAAGGTTCAATCGTTTGTGATACAACAATTCCTATTCTGAAGGCAATATGCCCTATTCGTTACAAAGAAGATATTCACAGTGAAATGCATCTGACATCACTTATTTCCTTCTCTGGTACTCCAGTAAAGGTTTTATCATGTTCTAACAACCAATTTTATGCACAATGTATTTGCATCTCATTATCACAGGTTCAGGGATTGGTAACTGCTTTCATTAATGTGGTTCCACAGCAGAGCCATTTGCTGTAGCACAACACTGACTTAAGTGAATATAGCTGTAAACAATTGCCTCTCTATGTGGTCAGTTCCACTGTACCACAGTCAAGTATAAGTTTACTTATGTATTTAAATTTTACTTGTAAGATTAAATTCCTTCCAATGCAGCATCTTTTTTAATGACAGTTTGAGGTAACAGCAACTACAGTCACATGCATGTGTACTCAGCTCATTAAAATAAACCATTAGATCCAGACACTTCTTAATCAGATAATTAGCAGCCCCCTAATGCAATTAAGTTTACACAGCCAGAGAGCATAATTAAAAGAGGATCTTACTAGAACAGAATATTGTCACAGGATAATGGCCTTTTTTCCTAGATGAATACCAGTACCAAACTGAGGCTGGGTACAGACATTTGGGGAGGTTGTGGAGAGGTTAGATCAAGTTAGAGTGGTCGTTCCTTAAGGAAACGATACTCAGGGCCCAAGGGGTGTCCGTCCCGACAAGAAGCAAGGGGGGCAGGAGTGTCCGAAAGCCCCCCTGGCTCACCAAGGGCGTCCGGGAATGCCTGCTTGCCAAAAAGGCGGCATACGCCCGGTGGAAGGGGGGTGAAATCTCCAAAGAGGAGTATACCTCCTCTGCTTGGGCCTGTAGGCGAGCTGTTAGGAAGGCCAAGGTGGACATAGAGCTCGGATTAGCATCCAAGATTAAGGATAACAAAAAGTCCTTTTTCAAATATATTGGGAGGATGAAGAAGGC
>NW_017729030.1:59370570-59374057 GCF_001723915.1 Gavialis gangeticus
AGAGAAGGCTGATGGGGGACCTGGTGACCGTCTATAAACTCACTAGGGGGGACCAGAAGGGTTTGGGGGAGACGCTGTTTCCCCTAGCGCCCGCTGGAATAACAAGGAGTAATGGGCACAAGTTGATGGAGAGGAGGTATAGATTGGACATCCGCAAAAACTACTTCACAGTTAGGGCGGCTAGGAGCTGGAACCAACTTCCAAGGGAAGTGGTGCTGGCCCCTACCCTGGGGGTCTTTTAAGAAGAGGCTGGATGCCTACCTGGCTGGACTCATTTGAGTCCCGTTTTTGTTTTGGGGTTTTGTTGTTCTCCCACCCTGGTGGGGGGTCGGGCTAGAAGATCTACTAGGTCCCTTCCGACCCTAAATCTATGAAACTATGAAACTATGAAACTATGAAAAATGGCAACTTGATCTAAGGTAAGCTGAAATAGGGGGTGGATTGGCGGGGATCGGGAGGTAAACAGGGTCCTTGGGTGGAAATCGGGAGCTAACAGGGTCTGCAGAAGAGATTGGAGAATGAGGGGGCAGGTGATACCCATGGGGGGATTGCAGGGATTAGGGGGGAAGACAGGGACTGTGTGTGGGGTGGGGGGAAATCAGGGGATGGGTGGGAGCAGGTAGCATCCATGGCAGGATCAGGAGGGCAAGCAGGATCCACAGGGGGGTTAGGGAAGCAGGCAGGGTCCATGGTGACTTGCTGGGGTCTTGGAGAGTTTGGCAGGATCAGGAGGCACCACAGGAGTGTTTGGGGGCATGGGGGCTCTCTTCCCCACCCTCCAGGACCAGGGGCTATTCCTAAACCCCTGACTTCAAATCTCCACCCCCTACCTCCAACAAACCTATCTACCTACCCACCCCCCAGCCCCTTCCCCCATACTAGGACTTATTTCCTTGGGTCCTGACTTTAGCAAATGATAAAAGTAGCACTGGGAGCCCCTTGCAGGATAGGGGGGTGATGGACTGTTAGATGTCCTGGCTGGTTGTCGGGGGGGAGGGATTGTCTTCTGGGGGTGGGGAACAGGAGGCAGGTAGGAAAAGCACAGCCCTGGACCTGGGGCCAGCAGCTGGGCTTTCCCAGATCTGGAGCTATACTGGCTATTGTAAAGAAGTTTGGGAAAGACTGATCAGTCTAAAAATGGCCAAACTGACTGAAGTGAGACTACCTCAGATATAAGATTATCTGACATCAGACTGGCCATTTTTACACTGATATAACCTTAGTGGAACTTCTATACAGTTCAAACTTAGATGGACCTAACTTGGGATCTAAAGTCACAGACATAAGTGAGAATTTTCACCAGATCTGACCCCTGAAAGTGTTCTACATGTGTGACCAAACACAAATATATGGCTGAAGAGCACTTTAGAAGGGCTCATCTGGCTAATTTTTATTTGTCGGAAGCAAAATTGTTGATCGCTATTTTCTATACTTATGTTTTGCTACTCTGACTCATGAAGTACTGACTTACTCCCAACCAGGTCCCAATAGCATAGTTACAGCAAGTAGCACCTAACTTTTAGAAGAAGCCCTAGGGCTGCTCTGAATTCTAGTTAGCTACAGCTGCATGTGTCCAGTTCTATCACTATCCATAAACTCCAGGGCGCTACTTGGCAGTTCAGATCGTGTACAGATCAGGGCAAGAGTCTAGCTCTCCATTATTCACAGCACCTAGGGGCAATATTACCAACCAACAGTAATTCACATGAGCACTTTAAATATTGTGCCATTTGTATAAAGTTATATTTTATTCTTCTGTTTGATTTGCTGTTGAGCCTTTAGAGGCCACTCAGTTCACATTTTCAATATTTCTAAAACCACAAATGTCACAGCCTGGTTCATTGTAGGGTCAGACAATCTGACACCCTACAAGTTCTACACAGTCTGTGCATCACAGGGACAATTAAGGTCTTTTATCCCTTCAGGAAACTAAACTTAGCCTTTAGAGAGAGATACATTCCAACCTAGCCTCAACACTCCCCTACTTCAATACCTTTATTTCTAGCAGTTTGCCCTTCTGAGTTCTTGTTACCTTCTACACTATCAAATTTTACTAAGTTATTATCTCTCCCTTTGCATTACAGTAGGCCCAAATTATTTTGGTCCCAGAGTCCTCCTCTACAGCTTTTGAAGTATTAATGATTAATTAGTCAGCTGGACTCAGAGGTATAACAATGCAGCTGGGTGCTCAGGGCACTGTGACACACAGGAGCAGCAGTGATTTCTGACTGCTGCTGTGCCACCAGCAGGATCATGTAGCTGCAGCAGTTGCATTTTTTTTCTTCCCTCGTCCTTGCCCTGAGTTGGCAGCCAGGGTAGCTGCCACAGTCACCTCACCCTAGCAATGCTACTGGGTGGACTACACCCTACCTCTGACTTTTTGGAGGCACTCCACTTTCTGAGAAGAATTGTCTCACACTTCTTCCAGCCAAGGACAGTCACAACGAGGTCTAGAAACTTAGCTTATTTGAAACTTTAGATGAGATTTCCCCATAATCACATGAATTCAGTAGTTAGGACTTTAAGGGAAAAACCACTGAGCACTGAGAACCTCACAATAATATTCCAAGATTAGCTTACATTAATAACTGCAGTCACAGAATAACAGAATCACAGAAAAGTAGGGCTGGATGGAACGGTGGCTGTGCCTTAAGGAAACAATCCTTCGGGCACAGAGGGAGATGATTCCAATGCAGGGGAAAAGGGGGAAAGGGGCCAAGAAGCTTCCTTGGCTGATCAGAGAAATCCCGAGCAGCCTAAGGACAAAAAAGGGGGCATATAAGCAGTGTAAACAGGGAAAGATTACTAAAGAGGAGTATGCCTCCTCAGCTCGCAGTTGTAGGGAGGCAGTTAGAAAGGCCAAAGCTACCATGGAGCTGAGGATGGCATCCCAAGTTAAGGATAACAAAAAATTGTTTTTCGGATATATAGGGAGTAAAAGGAAGACCCAGGGTGGAATAGGACCACTAATGAATGAGCAAAAGCAATTGTTGAGAGACAGGGAGGACAAGGCTGAACTCCTCGATGAGTTCTTTGCCTCAGTGTTCCCAAATGAGGGCAAAACAAGCCTCACATGGTAGAGGGGCAACAGCTGGGCACCAGACTACCAAGCGTTGACCCTGAGATGTTGCAGAGTCACTTGGAAGGACTAAATGTGTTTAAGTTGGCAGGCCCAGATGTGCTCCATCCGAGGGTACTGAAGGTACTGACCGATATCATTGCACAGCCACTGGCAAGAATATTTGAGCACTCGTGGTGCATGGGACAAGTCCCGGGGGACTGGAAAAGGGCCAATGTGGTCCCTATTTTCAAGAAGGGGAGGAAGGAGGATCCAGGCAACTATAGGCCAGTCAGTCTCACCTCCATCCTTGGCAAAGTCTTTGAAAAGATTATTAAGGCTCATATATGTGAGAGCCCAGCAGGAAAAATTATGCTGAGGGGAAACCAGCACAGGTTCGTAGCAGGTAGATCATGCCTGACTAATCTA
>NW_017729030.1:59374798-59382519 GCF_001723915.1 Gavialis gangeticus
ATGAACATGAGTCATCAGTGTGACGAAGTCATCAGCAAAGCTAACCACACTTTATCGTGCATCAGGAGATGCATGACAAACAGAACCAAGGAGGTGATACTTCCCCTCTATTGGGCACTGGTCAGACCGCAGTTGGAGTACTGCATCCAGTTTTGGGCACCACACTTCAAGAGGGATGTGGATAACCTGGAGAGGGTCCAGAGAAGAACCACTCGTATGGTTAAGGGCTTGCAGGCCAAGCCCTATGAGGAGAGACTAGGGCACCTGGACCTCTTCAGCCTCCGCAAGAGAAGGTTGAGAGGCGACCTTGTGGCTGCCTATAAATTCATCATGGGGGCGCAGAAGGGAATTGATGAGGCTCTGCTCACCAAGGCACCCCTGGGGGTCACAAGAAATAATGGCCATAAGCTAGCAGACAGCAGATTTAGACTGGACATTAGGAGGAACTTCTTCACAGTTAGAGTGGCCAAGGTCTGGAATGGGCTCGCAAGGGAGGTAGTGCTCTCACCTACCCTGGGGGTCTTCCAAAGGAGATTGCATGGGCATCTGGCTGGGGTCATCTGAACCTAGCACTTTCCTGCCTATGCAGGGGGTTGGACTCAATGATCTATTGAGGTCCCTTTCGACCCTAACTTCTATGAATCTATGAACTTCAGGAGGTCAGTAGGCTAGAGAGCTCAAGATGGGATCATCCCTGTCTAAACCATTTCATACGAGAACATAGGAAGTAAAAGTCACAAAGAAACTGCTACAAGATGAAAATGCATTGTTTTGCTTAAAAACATTCTGCATATGCTAGTGGAAAAGAAGGTCCTAAAAATGCTTAGGAATAAGTCTTTTTTCTGGTAGTTCACAGTCCTCTCGTGGTCTATGCTACATTTAACCTGTTGACAGAGGACAACAACAATCAAAGGCTGAGCTAAGACAAAAATTGTTAAATGAAATAGCACCTGTCTGGATAATAAGGAACAGCAGTGAATTTGCCCAAGCATCTTCTCACTGTGATAACTAAGCAAGCTTTCCCCCTGTCTACTTGTGAAAAATAGCCATATAATTTTTATTCTATTGAGATATAGAGGATTATTTACATTCCCTTTGAAATTGAATCAGACCAGACTGTCACCTCTGATACCACAATTTAAAGCTGTAGTGCCCTGTTCAATGTATGAGGAAAAGAAAATAGCCATCAGTAAATCCAAGCTGCTCTAAAAGAGCTGCAACAGGCATGAATCCTCACTAGGAAAAAAACCAGGAGGCCGAGAAAATATCACTTTTCAATATCTCAAAGTCATTTAGTGCTTCAGATAGTGCTAAGGAAAAATAAAAGGCAGATTACTGAACAAGAGAGCAAAGGCAGCAATGATCATTTTGTGTCATGGCTTAGGGTCTTCATGAGACAAGCAGAGAAAGCACCTCAAGAGGAAAAAGCATGGAAGTCACAGTTAGGAGTGGAAAGAGGCAAAGGCACATTTTTTAAACTAAAGCATACAAGTGATGTAGGCTGTATCTACACCACAAACTTGCCATGCCCAGCAGCAGGAACCTCAAACATGCTATACCTCTTCTCATGTGATACCACCTGGACTGGAAGCAGAATAGACCCATCCATGCAATGCTGAGTGTAAACTAACTATCACTGCTGAGAGTTCATGCTGATTTGTGTGTCTCTAAGGCAGCATGATAATTGATGTGTTGTTTCCATTCCAAGGAGTAGTGCTGTTTGAGGGTGCTGCCACCAAGCAAGGTAGATTTGCAGTCAAGATATGCTCTTAGCCACCCAAACCCATGGATCACTTAGGTATACTTGAAAATGTTATCCTAAAGGCAAAAAGAAAGTAGAAGAGAGAGGATTTTATTTAATGAATTTCAGGTAACTTTTGGTGTGAAAGCAAGGAATCCCCATCCTGAAGAGCAGTATGGCCATGGAAAATCCTACATCTACATGGAGCTCTACTGAACTTACACAGGCTGCAGGGCTATTTCCATACAGAGGAGTTTGAGGGATGGCTTGGCATGGGAGACCCTGAAGATGCCCTCAGTAATAATGATTGTGAACTGAGGGACGATATAAAAGTTGTTTATTATATAAGTTTTATTTACAGGTAGTCTTATAAACTAGCAGGAAGACTCATCAGTCAAGGAAGGTATATTAAAATCCAAAACCATAATATGGGTCAAGCCCTTTTCCTCAGTTCTTAAAGCAAAGAAAACACAAAAATTAAAACAAAGCAACACAGAGCACTTGCTGATATTCACCACAAACTTCAGTGGGGATTACCCAGCTACTACTTGTGATTTCTCATGGCTGAAGCACTGTGAACTAGTTGCCTCATACCAAGACCATAACATCTTTCAGTACTGAGCAATGAGCCTGATTCACCTGGTCAGAGCCCAAATCCTACACATTAAAAGAAGGGTGCTGTGGAGATTCAATCTGACCTCAATATTAGTGGGATGGAGGAAAATTGGAACACCCCCAAAGAAAATGAAGAAGGCCAAACTACTGGGGGCAAGGAGATGGAAAACTGTCCCACAGTGAGACTTCAGTTCCTTAAATTCATGCTCCCCACATCAGGGACAGAGATGTCAGCTGATAGACTCACAGATTCAGAAGGATGGATGGTGAATATTCCAGCTGTTTTCCCAAACTACCAGCAAAGGGACTAATTATCTCCAGGAATAGAGATCTCTTTCCATGAGAATGTTTTGGTCCCGATTCCCCATTAGGGCTGATCTAACAGACAGGTGCACAGAGCTATTTCTGAATCCTTGATCTTTATAGCTTCAGCTTCAGTGGAAGGTCAAGTTTCAGGAAGCCGATAGAATCATAGAAAATTAGGGTTAGAAGGGACCTCAGGAGGTCTAGTCCAACCTCCTGCTCAAAGCAGGACCAACCCCAATTATATCATCCTAGCCAAAGCCTTGACTAGCTGGATCTTGAAAACCTCCAAGGATGGAGATTCTACAACCACTCTAGGTAACCTGATCCAGTGTTTTACTACCCTCCTAGTGAGGAAATTCAACCTAATATCAAACCTAAACTTCCCTTGCTGCAACTTGAGACCATTGCTCCTTGTTCTGTCATCTGCCATCACTGAGAACAGTTGAGCTCCATCCTCTTTGGAGCCACCCTTCAGGAAGCTGAAGACTGCTACTAAATTCCCTCTGTCTTCTCTCCTCCAACCTAAATAACCCCAGTTCTCTCAGCCTCTCCTCATAAATCATGTGAGATTTCCAAATAAACCATTTTTGTTGCCTTCTGCTGGTCTCTCTCCAATTTGTCCACTAAATGGAGGTAAAAGCAGTTCACAGTCAGCATGAAAGCCACTTCCCAGCCCCCTGAAGAAAATATTCTTCCCACTTTTTCTTGTATATCTCTTGAGTACTCTAGTGTTTGAACTAACCCCACAACCACATTCTTCTTTTCACTCGGACCTCAATGGAAGCAAAGCTGAAACACTTTTGAGTATTTTAGAAAATAATGAGAACATGGAGCTGCTTTGCCCTGCACTGATTTTTGATTATGTGAAATTCTAAAACACGATTCCATGTGCACTTTTTGCTTGCCATATATGGAAACAGATAGGCATATTTTCCGTAATAGTTATGCAGTGATATTTACTTTTTCTTTCTAACTGACGCTCTTTATTCAAAGCAGCACCCTTTATTCTAATATACTATCTTATCTCAATACAGGTTGAGGATCCTTTCAGTGCTCAGCTTGTGATTCCTTCTGAAGAGTTTATAAAAATCTCATTATGCTTAGCCAGTGTAGACTGGCAATGCCACCGCTAGCAAAGTTCTGATATTGATCTTATCTGCCTAGTTGAATCTGCTGGTAAGGGACTGTAAACTTAAACATTTCATTCGATGGAAGTCAGCACTATGCCTATAATATTTGTTTTTCTTATCTTTTTCTTATCTAGTGGAACATCTGACATTTCAAGGTTTTTTTTCTAGGATTATTTTGCTGCAACTCAGTATGTGGCAAACTTTAAAAAAAAGAAGCTGAAATTTCATATGAAGAAGTTTAAGCAGTGTTTGAAAAACACACACTATGTCAGCACCATTCTCTGTTTCAGTAAAACTGGGTTAACAGGTTTGGTGCAAGTCACATATTGAGCTGCTGAAAGAAGTGCCTTAATGTGTTGACTGCAGTGCAGTCTTTTTCAGACTCCTTAATACAGATTTGTCATGCTTTGTTATACCCGTGTGCTCCAGAGATAGTGCACCAGCACACCTGCCAAATAAATAGCCTGTTATAAATAACACTGTTCCCCACTGTATGAACATTGATATAATATAATTAATTTTGGTTTGTCCAAAAGTATCACAGAAGGCTTCATGACTGATTACAGTTTATTCCTGCACAGAAAAGACAAACAAATGGGTTAGATTCTTTCATGGAGTGTATATCTGTACGTTCTGACTATTGTGAGTTAGTATCCAAGTAACTGGAAGACATGGAGGAACAGGATTTAATTGTCCATTTCCTTTAAAGAAATGCAAGCCAAAGGGAAAATGTGATCACTGTAATGGAGTCCAAAGCATCTGAATGACAGCTGTGCTGTTCTGAATTGAAGCAGAGAGACCCAGGTAAAGGTAAGATCCACTGTATTCTATGGAGGGCTAGGGAAAGCAGACCAAATAGGAGCCTTCCTTCATGTCCTTGTGTGACAAGGAATTTAGCAAAATTTTCAAATGTTGAAATCTGAAAGAGCCATGTCATGAGCACTTCTGCTATTGTTGGCTTGAAAATGGTATTTAAAGGTCTGTTTTGGGGGGAATTGTCTTATAGGTATAGCTATATGCATTATAAGGGTTCAAGATGGGCATGACGGATTAACTGATTTGTAAGAGCTTGGGTCTGACACACAAAGTGTCTCATGGCCCTGGAAGAAGACAGGCTGTCTACTGTGACAAGGCCAATGGATGGATGCAGCTTGAGAACTGAGAGGGACATGCCATCACACGAGATCACAGCCTTCAAGGCAGACAGGTTGTCTGAAAGAACAAGGACACAGTCTAGAAAACAGCCTGGGAACTGAGGAAGTATATCCTATAGTGTCCCATAACATGAAATAAGTGACACCAGCTACAAGGCCCCAGAGCAGCAGTGTAGCCTAAGTCCCGGTTCGGGGGGAACAGACCAAATTAGGAGAAAGCCAGGAAGGCTACATGGACATGTGACCACAGAGAGATAACCAACCAGGAATAGCCATGAATGAAGAGTCATCAGGAGGGAAGGAGAATACAAAAGCAGAGTCTTGAGATGCTGTTACTCCTTCTCTTCCTTTGTCTCATCCCTCTCCATTCCTCTTCCTTCTCCTCCCTGAGAGGGGTCCCCATCCCCTGGGAAAGGTCCCCAAGGCCACCATGGACCATGGGCATACCAGCAGCCTGCATAATGCACCCCACTGGAAGGACACCGTTGGCCTTGGCATCCTACCTCCCAACTGCTGAGTCTGACACCTAAGAGAATGAGCCTCGGAGTGAAGACTGCATCCTGACCAGATGTACTTTGACTCTGATAAACAGCCCTACGATTAGTAGATACGGAATTGCTTGATTGTCTGTATAGTTGCTTTTTGGTTATTGCTCTGTATCAATAAATTTGCCTATTATCAAATGGAAAGGTTATGGTTGGCCTGAGGGTTGTGCTCACCTGGAACAAAGGGCTGGGACCTAAATCCAGTGCCAACACTATGTCCTCAAACGAGCAACCTCTGGGCTGTTAACTATGCACCGTAGCACTCACACTACCCAAGCCCTCAGATAGGAGCCTGGTATTTCATAAGTGAAATAACAAGTGAAAAGGACTGAAATGTTGTGACTACTTTTTGCAGCAGAATTTTATAGTACTTGACCACTGTAAATGAATGATAAAAGTCTAACAGTTGTGGAGAGAAGTGGTGCAATGGCAGACAGATTGTGGGGTCTTGCTATGTATCCAGGAGTAAAGATTTCAGCTTGGCTCTGGAGTCATGCTTAAAGCTGCTCTCATTTGCAAATGACTACCCCATTGCTTGGGTTGGAAAAGCAGGGGTACCAGAATCATCTCTTGCATCATCTCATGTCTGCTGTTGTTGACAGAGGTGTCCTTTCACTGTGCTAGTTTGAATAGTCACCTGCACCTTTGACCTAAAATATCCGTGGCCAATGCCAGGAAGAAAAACCTGGAGTCTCAGTGCCCATTTGTGTTCCTTTTCCACAAGACCCTCCTTTGTATGGAGCAGGTCATTAACAAGGGAAGAGATGAGTCCATAAAAAATATATAACCAAATCTCTGACAGATACTAGAGAACACTGGAGATTCTTTCTAATTAAGGAAGCAAAAGGGAGGAAACGTCTTGTGTGGAATAAGAAGAGGAGGCAATACATTTTGATCTGAATATTTAGGAAAGGTGAGACATATAGTAACTATAATGGAGAAAGTCAAGTAGCCTAGAAAACGGCACAATTATGTGTTGAGTAGCCAGTTTCAATATAATGTCAGGTGTGGAAAATAAATGCCAAGACTGTTCTGTATTATGCATTACCCAATAGTTAAAAAAAATCAGAAATAAAATAACCCTGGTAGCAGGGACTCAAACCCTAAATTTCTTCCTCCTAGGGTAATACCTTTATCATGGAGCTACAGAACCAAGCTACCTCTTGTTTGTTCTCTTTCTATCCCACAAATTTTATATTCCTGGGCTCACACTGGGCCAGCTTTAACACGAAGGATAGTTGGTGCCATTAATCCCACCCAATCTATAACCTGGTGGCCTCGGCACTCTCCTGAGAAGCAGATGTATATTTGAGTCTCCCCCACACCCTCCCCCCAGGCTGCAGAAAGTCTAGAAACCAGATATCCTACTTCCTGGATGAGTGTCCTAATCACTAGGCTCTTGTGCAAGAGTTTGCCCCTGTTTTTACTACTAATTGGATCCAGTACTGAATGGGGGGTACACTACTATACATCATGAATTCACTAGTGCTATGAATTAAGTGCTCTCGTTCAAGGAAGTGCCTCCCCTCTGGATGCTGAGATGATGCAAGACATATGCTGCAGTCCTGAGTGAGAAATTTAAGGTCCAAGGAGGAGAAGGTGTTCAGACATACCTTTATGCTCAGTGTTTCCTATTAGCATAGGTGACTGGTAGGGGGTGCATAGGGGTGCACATGCCCCCCCTGACATGGCTGGTGCACCCCCCTGAGAACTGACACTGATACTGTTGGTAGGGCAGATGCCCGCCCTGACAGGGTTGCTGCCGTCAGCAGCTTCTGAGGGTGCCCACCCAGATTCAGGAGGCACCAGTCACTCATGCCTAGTTTTAGTCACCTCCCTGCTTAGCATTACTCATGCTCTGGATTGGCTTTAGGGGACACATCCATGTCCTTGTTCACTGTATACAGATCCTAAGTTCCTAATGTTGTCAGTTTGGACATCCATCCTGTGTAAGGGGCCTCCATTTTAGTCACTATGGTAGCTAAATACCTACAAAGTCAATTTGGATCTGGCCCATGACCCCTGTCCCAAAGACCTTACATTCTAAATAGATAAGATAGAAAGAGGATGGAGGGAGAAAGGGCAAAAAAGAGTAGCTGACTGAAAGGGTATGCCTATATCTCCATTTTGGGATAAGTTTAAGGCTTATCCTTACCTAACCCCAGGCACAATGACTTTCTCCTTGTCTACTGGGAGACTGTGGTGTCGACACCCACACAGTCAAATGGGT
>NW_017729030.1:59383334-59384184 GCF_001723915.1 Gavialis gangeticus
GTCCCTTCCAACCCTAGCAACTATGAAACTATGAAACTATATTATCTGGTTTTCCCATGTGAAGTACAAAAGGAGAGATAAGTAGTGGATAGATAGATTCCTGAACAGGCTTTCAAGCAGGCACCACTACATGACTCTCCTTCTGTGCTTTGCTATCATTACAGGCAGTACAGGTAGAAAGTGGGGTGAAGGGCTAGCAGTGGACCTCTTGTATTTCCCTTTTCCTTAGCATTACACCCACTTTGGCCAAGGCAGGCTAGAAGGAAACTTGACCTCAGGCTGGATTGCTTCTGGGGCAATTAGAATGAATGAAATATTAGATCGGTCAATGACTGTGGTAGAGAGTGGGCCTAGGGGCATGCCTAAGTAGCAGTATTGACCTATCTTCCACTTCACAGAGCTGAGGGTAGAAATAAAGCCCTGTTTATATTCTTGTTTGACATCATATACTCCACATAAATCTGACTCTGACCAAATAGATCTGAGCAGATTTGGTGGGTTTTTCTTCCTGTTAAACAGGGACATGCCACTTTTAATAGCCTGAAAGGACATTGATTTTTGTCACAGAACTGAAATCAAGTCCATTAAAAAGCATGCCATGCCACCTTAGTGTACAAGCACAATTTATGCAAATACAGGTATACTAAATACTGAAATGGCTCAAGCACAAAAATAGTTAGGACAGCTATTCAAGGACATTTTTTAGCATTTCCATATTTGTAGGAAAGCAGGTAAAGATGCTTGAAGGAAATTGAGTCTGGAACTTACTGATACCTACAGGTAAACTCATTGTCTGTTCCATTTGTGGGATCAGTTTATCAAGGCTAAATTTGCAAAAGGAGTTGTACAT
>NW_017729030.1:59389184-59390983 GCF_001723915.1 Gavialis gangeticus
CTGTCTGTTCCATTTGTGGGATCAGTTTATCAAGGCTAAATTTGCAAAAGGAGTTGTACATTTTGAAACATTCATTTTTGGGAACCCCAGACTTCAGATTTACAATAGCAGCATTTGCATGCATATCTCATTGTCCAAACGTCTAACTTTTCAATTTATAGTTACCTAAAAAAAACAATTTGTATTCACACAACTGCATGGGTGGAAATCAAGATCCTGATGTAATGCACTAGCCACATGTCTTTATCAGCCTCTAGTGGATGAACCATGTTAAGGGCATCTCCAGACTAATGTGTTTGGTTGATTAGTTCAGGCAGTCAGAGTTTGTATTTTTAAATATGGAGGTCCCCAGTTGACATGCTGGAGATCTTTCATACATGGTTTATACAGATGGTGACCTGAAGCAGCTCTGGGGTTTATAATGGAAGTTCATTTATAAGGCAACACAATTTTATTCTTCCAATGAAAAGAGAGCAGCCCCTCTCCACTCCAGAGAAAATCAACAGATGATTTCCAAGATCAGATTTAACCCTTCCCTAGGATGTTGGCTTTACTGGAAAACCTAATTATAACAAGAAAGCATAAACCTCTACATATGCTTTTCTCCAAGCATTCCTGCCTTGAAAGATGCTTTCCTGAAAGTTCTCATTTGCCACTGATACCAATTCCCTTTTATCAGAGGGTTGTGCCACCCTCACTTACATAGCAGGGTATTTAACAACCCCAGGCTGCCTCTGTGAGAAAACAGATCTCACCCAGGAGCTTTAGGGAGGATCTTGAGTCATGTTAATAGTCAAGCAAATGGTCTTGCCCCTGTTCCATCCCTTTAAGTCTCATAACTATAGACAGTAGAACCCAGATTTTTCATATGGGGCAGCAGGTTGCTGAGGGACCTCTCAGCTGCTTGCTGCAGCTTTTAATTCAAGGAATAGGATTTCACTCAGTTGGAGCACAGATGTGGTCTTGTACAGCTGATGAGAGAAGCTTCAGCAAACAGTTCAGGACTCATTTAGCAGTCCTGAACAGCTGTTTTCTATGATTATATATACCCAGGGCTAGTTTGCAACTCCTCATCTTTGCAGGGGGCCAACGAGCTTAAGCTCTTAATTTGCTGCTCCCCCACTACCATATTTCTAGACCCGTGGGTGCCATGAGCCACATAACATGGGATTGTATGATAGATCACCCTGGTTCATGGTTGGGCTGGTGTGCAGGGTCACTCTGTGGCTGGATTCAGATATGTGGGGTCAGACCAGCGCGTAGCCGAATAGTCAGATCAACGTGCTGGATCTTACCTGCTGACTGACCCCATGTGAAAATCTGGCCTCCCCCATGCAACTTGTCCAGTCCATAAGGCTAGAAAGCTGGGAACCACTAAAGCGGATCATAAAACTCCCATTGGTTTGGATTTGAGCAGAATGTGGCTAAAACAGCCTTTTTGCAAATCTTAATCTTGGCATTGCACCATGCCAATTGAAAAATCAAATGCTTTTTATTAATTCACTATATAATGGAAGGTTACAACCTTCCATTTTTATAACAACACATATAATGCAACTACTTTGTACTTACAGAATATAGTCTAGGAGTTGTTGTAAACCTCCCTGGGTTATATGACACAAAATCATTATTTAGAAATCAGATAACAGTTCAACAGACAAGAGTGGTAGAGCATCCATCTAATGATCTCTAACAACTTGAACAAATGTCCATGTTCAAACAAACCATAATTGTGAAGCTTATCATTTATATAGCATTTTTTAATACTCCGAAGACCATTATAAAGCGAAGAAAATATA
>NW_017729030.1:59395983-59400764 GCF_001723915.1 Gavialis gangeticus
ATAAAGCCAAGAAAATATAACAGGTTGCAGTATACAAGGAAATGGAAAATAATGGGTTTTCAGGGGTGGGGAAAAAAATCACATTGATCAGGGAAATCTTAATGCTGAAGACTGAAGTGCATGCATGTGTTCATATGAGCAATAGCAAACTGCACACATTCACACAATGAAACAAGACACTGAAGTATTACATCCCTAACTTTGAAGAAGTAACAGGTAACGTTTCTTGGATCCTCAGTTCATACCCCTTGGGAACCTTAGGAAGAAAAATAAAAAAACAACAAAACCAAAAATGCATTTGCCCAGTATTGTGAGGATTAAATCAGTGAACACCACATACCCTTAAATTAAGGGCTGTAAAATTTTGCAAGGCTGGCCTATTGCCAAACCAGGCAGCCCCTGAGGAAAAATGGCATCTTGGGTTTGACAGTGAATTTTTGTAGCAGGAAATGTAAGGTCTGATCTAACTTCGTAAATATTTCTGGCAAAAATTCCTCCTTTGCATGTAAGGAGATTGTGCATGTTAGCTTAGTGCTCAGAAAATAGAAACACCCAGGAGAATTAGACCAAATGTCATGGGTCTGCACAAATGGTTTCCCATAATGCACCACCCAAGAAATGAAGCTGAGAATTTTTTAAGCAAACAGTGACAGTATTTACCTGCTTGCAGCTGGATTCTGCTGGGCACTTAATGTATTAATGTGCAAAATGGAAGAATACATGCTAGATTGAAAGTGTACAAATACTGTAAGCCAGGGGTTGGCAACATTTTTGGGCAGAGTGCCAAAAACACCCACAAATTGACTTATACAATGTTGGTATACATGGGGCAGATGGTGGGGGGAGCTATGAGGAGCCTGATCCTTGTTGTGACAGGAAAGTCCTGGCCCCTTCTCTGCCATCTGCCCCAAAGCATGCATGAACCTGCTGCTGGCAACAAACCAAGCTGGGGCTCTGCAGACCCCAGTGCAGCTGCTTGCAGCCTTCCTGCCTCCTGCTGTGAGCAGCCTGGGCTCCATAGAGGGCAGCAGGGGCATTCCCAGAACCCATCCTGACTGTGGGAGGCAGCAAGCAACTGCATGAGGGTCCGCGGAGCCCCAGCCTGGCTCATTGCCCACAGCAGGTGCATGCACACCTTGGGGCAGACAGCGAGGAAGGGGCTGGGGCTGCACTAATACAACAAAGATCAGGCCCTTTGTGGCTCCCCCACTGTCCACCCTGAGGCATACATGACAAGAAAAATGCCTTCATGTGCCACGCTGACACACATGTGGGGGGTTTCCAACCCCTACTGTAGGCTCTTTGAGGCAGGGATGATACTCTTCAGAGGCATATCTCCTCCCATAGGGACTGCTGCAGAGGGGCGGGCTGCTGTTGCCACAGCATGAGTTATCCAAATGTGGGCCACTGTTCTGGTAGCTGAAGTTCCAGGGGGCTGCTCTTCTGGAACCCCCTCTAAATTGGTGCCTGGGGCTGGTGCTCAGTTTATCCAGCCCTGTTCATGCTACTGGCCCTCCTATATTGTGTTTGTGCAGCACCTAACACAGTCAAGTCTCGTTCTATGACAGCAGCTCCTAGGCACTACTGAAGCCCAAACAGGAATAAAACACTTAGGACTGTTTTGAAATGGTTTCCAATAAAAATGTTTGTGATGAACAATTGGACGTTTGACAATGTGAAAGTGCCAGGCCTGCAAAGACAATTTTGAATTTTCATTAAAAAAAAAAAACAAAAACAAAAAAACAAACCTGAAAACTGTCACCCAACTCTGGTATGTCAAATACATTGTTTTGTCAATGGCTTAATAGCAGTAGGAGACTGCAGAAGAATTCCTCATAACTCCAGCAGAAACACTGCTGTGAAAGGGATAAGAATCAATACATGAAATGATGTATTACTCAGACACCATATATTAGCAAGGATAAAGCCCAGGGAATGAGGCTATGGAGAATAAAGCCTGATGAGCAATTTACCAAATACGAAAGGAAATAGATGTTTCCCTTCCAGTAAAAAAAAAATATGAGACTCAGCTGTGCCGCAGCAATATCTATATCAACACAAGAACAATAGGTCACAGGTCCTGAATCTCAGGCCAATCACAGGAAACAACTAATGCTCTTGGGGATATACAGTCTACCAGAACCATTGGAAAGGCTCTCAGAGGGTTTCATATCAGCTCTATAAGGAGGTGATTAACAGGCAACATTTGGAAATAAAGTTGACAAGCTATGGAGTAATTTATTGAAGCCCCCCAGGCCTGTTGTGGAAAGAGAAGAAAGGTTAATATGGTGATATATTACAATGGACAAACTATACAGTTGGGAGAGATGCAATACAAACATTTGGGCACAAAATTCCCTTCCTCAGGTCTGGGAAAAACATACACAGCTTAAGATAAGACCTTGTAACCCTTTGCCCCACCCTTTAGACTGGATTCCAGGCAGCTGGAATAAGTTATCACAGCCCTGTTTGCTTTATTGGGGACGTGTAACAGGGGATCTTCTCGGGGCCAATTCAACTGTGGCCTGCCCACCTGTTTCTGGGCTAACCGCCCGCCTTCTCACCCGCCATGCCTTGTTGGAATTAATTAATAGATATTAATAAGCGGAAGACTGCTCATTTCTTGGCCCGATGCCAGGGGGCGCTATCTGCAGCTCCTTTCCTCCCCTACACCATAGCCCAAGCCTCGCTGATGGCATCTAGCTGTTATCATCATCACCGGCACCCACACTGGGCCCCAGAATCTTCCTAATTGAACGCTGCCTCGATTCCTCTCCTCAGGTGGTCTCATCCATCTTCATACTAGGCAGCATAGCTCCCTGAACCGCTTCCCCTTTGGGTATGGTCCCACCGGGACCTTTGGCTCACTAGCCCTGGCCCACCTCCAGGCCAGTCGGAACCCCAGGCCCTTGGCTCTTGGGCATTCCTCGCGGTGGGCCCTTGGCCCTTTGACCCTCCTAGTCCTGGCCCCAGCATTGATCAGTCAGGAGAAGTCCAGACAGGCATGAGCCTATGGCCTTTTCTCTCTCTCCGGGGGTCCACCCTCCAGACCTTCCAAACAAGGGGTAAACCACCTGGTTGTGGGCGCTGGGATTTAAGGTGCCCCAACCTGCCTTTCACCAGGGTGGTAACTGGCCTGGCATTTCCTGGGAGCTCCTGCACCACTGAGAGCCCCACCAGGCCACCCACTCCTGGCAGGGTGAAGTTTTAGGTCATGCCCTGGACCAAGGAGCCTCCTGATCATCCCCTACAGCTCCTCCCTTACCTCCAGATGATACCAGCAGCCCTCTGGCCAGGTGATGTTGTTGCCTGGCCTCTAGCAGCAAAACTGCCCCAGATTCAAAATGGCTGCCCTCATCAGGTACCTGGCAGTTGCCAGCTCCAGGCCCTTAAAGTGGCAGGCACAAACAGTGCCCTGCCCCAGGACCCATATTATGATTGCAGCTTCATAGCCATGTAGAACATATAATGGGAGAAAGCCCCTGCTGTACTGGGTGCCGACAAACATGCAGCTCCCCAGTCTAACTCATGGTGCTTCACAAAAAGTGCTGAGTTAGATTGACCCCCCCACCCCAAACCAACAGACATTCTCTGTTGGCTCAGGAGGGTGGGGGATTGAGCTCCACTTCGGAGCTGATCTAGCCAAGAACCTCCATGTCTGCAGCTTCTCTCCCCAATCTCCTCCCCCCACACACTCCCTGCCCCTCACTTCCAGCTCTGGTACTGTCTGCATGATGGGAGGGGGGGAGAAGGGGAGGGAGGGACCTTGGGCTGGGGTTTGCCCAGCCTACACTGGAGGGGGGGCCCTAACCTCGGGGGGCGGGGAAGGGAGGGGCGGGCACTCCAATCCACCTGCCTCTCCTCCCTTCTCCCATTCTTCACATTGTGCAGACAGCAACAGGTCAGTCCAGCTGCCTGAGCAGACAGAAGTTAATTACATTGCTCCACTTCGAAGCATCTTCATTTGAACCCTCATATAATGCGAGTTAATTTGTTGCGTGATCGGGGACTTTTAAAGTACCCTGTAGCTGTGCACTTCTGTTAGGGCATGACTATAGAGTGTTTTCAAGGTGCCGACTGCACAACAGATGTAACTCCTGTCTGCACCCAGTGAGCCAAGATAGATGCAGAGGGACTTGCCCAAGGTGACAATGACTGAGGTCTAAAATCTGTCCATTCACCTGGACCACCTTCTAATCTTCTCCACCATGAGCTGCACAATACTGACAACAATATTACTATTTACTCAGCATAATGAAACAGGTAAGCAAAAAGAGACCTATTCATTACAGTCATGAATACATGTTGCAACATCAAAATAAATCTGAGCTTTGCAAGCAAAGACTTAGAGGCAACTGCAAGTCTGACTTCTCATAAATAGGCTAAGAACAGTCTTTTTTGGAAATGCATCAAAGACACTTAAATGAGGGACAAGAACACTTACTGCTAGTGACCAAACAAACAGTGTCATTACAGTGTATGTAAAAGCTTCTGGGGTTGGGCGGGTGGTGAGAAGAGAAGGGAAAGGAATAGAGCAGAGTAGGCCATATGAAACTGGAAAAGTGGTACTAAGAATGGACCTGGTAGAAAATATGGTAGTGGAAAACCCTATTTAAAGGGACCTTGACATGTGGTGTTTTCTTTCTGCCACAGCATATTTCCTATTTCATGCAGTTTGTGAAAGTATTGAATTCCCTATCTGTTCTTTTTATTTTAGGCATATATTTTTAGCATTGAAGCGACGCAATTAAAAATCCTGTCCGAATTAAAGGGTAAAAAGG
>NW_017729030.1:59405764-59412947 GCF_001723915.1 Gavialis gangeticus
AGAAGGGAAACAAAGGGAGGTTGGGCAAAAAAATTCAAACACATCATTAGGAGTCTATGATTTAATCAGCAAAGGGATGTGACTCTCCAAATCTGCAATGAAAAGAAATGAAACAAGTTTGGAAGAATTATTTCATGACTGGAAAACCAGTGAGGGGGACGTTTCATCGCAGTAAAAGTTACTGTTTATCACAGAGCCACTGTCATTTAAGTAACACAAGTTGTTTTATATCCCACCCCTTGGTTAGATCCTGTCATATTGTCATACTGATGATGTTTGTGCTTTCTGATTCCCAGGACAAACAGTAAAAGCTGGAGTAAAAAAATGCAGAAAGCTAAGCTCCCAAACTCCTGGTGCAAAAGCAGGCAGAAATCCTTCTGGCAGTTATACAGTATGCAATTGGAACATTGTGCATGCTGTTTTGGAAAACTTCAGTTTCGGTCATATATGTACATGAAGCAACTGTAGAATAGCTCTGACATATCTATATAGTTTATCAAAATGATTTTGTTTTGTTGGGTTTTTTGGGGTTTCTTTTGTGAAACCATTTATCCAGCTTGATAACCTTGTGGTTAGTGCATTGGCCTTGTATGTAGGAGACTCAAATTCAAGTCTGTGCTTTAGTGTGATCTCTTTTGAAATGCCTGGAGGCAAGCTGAACAAAAGACTTGAACCTCGGTTTGCTGCACCCCAATTCTCCAGCCTGTGCCATGCAGACCAGACTAGCTAATTATTACGGTCCCTTCCGGCTTTAAAAACCTAAGTATTTATTTAATATTTCTGCCTCAACTTCCCCACCCATTATATGCACAGAACTCTATGTTTTGTTGACTTGACACATGCCAGATCAACACTCAGGATCTCAATATTGTGCTGTTAGGCAGGAGGGCATGACATAATTATATACACACAAAATATTCATATGAAAATTATTGATCTGCACACATATCCATACACAAACACACACTCAGGCAGCTGTGCGTTGGTACTTGGGATTACTTGGGGGTACTTGGGATGCTTAGTGACTAGGTGAGAGAGAGAAAGATTCCAGAAGCAGAGCAGGGAGCGGAACCAGGAGCGGGGTGAAGAGCTGGGACGGGAAGGAAGCTGGGGGCTAAGGTGGCAGAGAGGAAAGTGGCTGATGTAGTAAAGAGGAGCTGGTGGCTGAGGCAGCAGACAGGCCGGGACAGGGATCAAAGGCAGCAGAGAAATGGGGTTGTTGGAGGTGGCAGAGAGAGAGAGAGAGCTGGGATGGAGGTCAGAGAGAGAGAGAGAGATTGGACGAAAATCAGAGGGGCAGGGAGCAGAAATTGGAGCAGGGCCAGGACTGCAGTATGACAAAACTGAACTCGGGGTTCCAAATAAGTTTTATTAAACAGAAAAGAGGTAACGCAATATTCAGATTACAAATTATTGGTTCCTGCACACACACTTACATTCACACAATGGTTGCAGGGGAGAAACAGCTTAGTAGAGAGACTGAAGTCAAGGGGTATAGAGACATAGCTCAGGTCCCTTTTTTGGAAGAAAGATACGGGTGATAGCTACCTATCCAGGCTGTAAGTCAATCATTGATGGCAGTCGGGGTCTTCTCCAGTGAGGTGTTGTCCAGAGTGGGGTCGCCAGCAGGGCCTCTGGGTGGATAGGTGGCATGGTGTAGCGCTGGTCTGGATGGAGAGGGCATCCCAAGAAGGTCATACTCTACCACCCCTTTTATAAGGGTGGACTACCTGTGACTCCAATGGGGAGGACATGCCCAAGCAAGGGCCAGTCCCGCTCAGATGAAGATGTACAGTTCCAGGTATCCTCATTGTCCAGTGAGATACAATGGTGGAGATGCTGGTTTCTATTCTGTTCTTTGTTTTCATGTTGCTGGTTTCTTGGAGGGTCTTTATCTTTCAAATATTGGACTTTGTCTCTGGTTCTGGGAGTAGGTCTGTGGTTTCAGGAAGTCAATGCAAGGCGGTAGTAGGGTAGGCGGTGATGGTCCGGTCATTCAGTAGGAGCTATTTTTAGGCCTGCTACCATTATGTCTTGAGCAATCTCATTCACTCTCATTCACCTGGGAACCAATGTACATAGGAGGGGGAGGTATGAGTCACAGTTACAACACAATTACAATAGGGTGTGCCCAGGCACGGGACACAAAATGGAGGCTTGACAAGGCAAGATGGAGACTTGACATTATTTTGGCTAACTTACAGAAACAGGCCTAAATCATACAATATCAATATAAAACAGTAAAAAGAAAATCAATACAAGCATAATAGGAATACAATATAAACCAATAAAAATCAATACCAAAATAACACATGGACAATATAAAAGGAGCTTGTTACAGTAATGGAGAGCTTATCCTATGTTCTTAACTATGACTTATCACAACTACTTATAAGAAATGGAGAGGGCAAAGAGAAAGTCAGAAATAGTTGGAGAAGGGAAGGAATGTATTTTTAAGTAAAAAAAAAAAAAAAAGCTGGGGGTTTTGCTACAGTTTCACACCAGTAATGAGACGATTCATTTCCTACATGATATAAAGTGCTAGACTATAAATTAATTGAAACAAGGTCCAGGGAATCATATAGGTGATTTTGATTTTGCACTTCATACTGATTTCTGCCCTAGAGGCAGTTGGATTGGTGCTTGACTTGGAAGGACTGAATATTCTTCACATTTACTTTCCTATTTACAGCCATAAATTTCACCTCATGGTGACTAAAAGCTTTCTAATAGCACAAGCACAATTGCTCAGAGTTGGCTTAATTCTGTTCGCACTGGTTGCCTATACACGAGTGCGGAGGGCGCTCCAATGTACAGGAATTTCAGCACATTGGAGCAGATTTGACTAACTGAGTCTGCTGGAGCGTGGCACTTGCCATGCTTCAGCAGCCTCCTGTGTCTTATGTATCAGTGTCCCCATGCTTAAAAATGGTGGCAGGGATGATTGAACTAAAGCTCGTTGAATGAGGTTTAGTTCAATTGCCCTCTTCACCATTTTTAAATGTGGGAACGCTGATACAGGAAACTCGGCAGCACTTTAATTAGAGCTAGAGCTCCTCTAATTAAAGCACTGCCTCCCCCCCTCCACACACACACACACACACTTCCCCCTGCCACCCCAGAGCATGTGTAAAAGTGCCCACTAACAGCAATGAGTGTCTTATCACTAAATCTAAAGGAATGGAGAAACCAACACATTAGTTTGGGCTACTTCTAAATTTTAGAGGTGGGATTTTCAGCATGAGTCAGTATAGACTTAACTCCATTCACACTGGCCCTTCTGCCAAATGAGTGGAAGCAGAGTTAATTCAGTTCTGAGCAAATCCTAGGCATAAAGGCCTTCTCTGTTCTGTCTGGTTACTGCTGCACTGCTGTACATCACAGATGTCTCTAGAAGCATCTAGAATTTTTTAAAATATTTTTTTCTGCCCACCTTGCTCCCACTAAACTTCCTCAGCTTCACACACCCATATTCAAGCACTGCAATCTGAGTTGTCAAGTTTTGTCAACTTGCAATCACAAGAACACGAATGTTTGGAAAGTAAATAATGTTCTAAATTCACAGAAATCTGTGCTCAAGTGGAATATAAACAAATATTAGAAACAACAGCGATGCCTATAAGTATTCACAGCACATTGTTTATTGTCATAATAATACCCTCCATGAGACTGTGGTGAATATAGACCCTGAGAGATTGGATATGAGTTTCTTTATTGCTCATCAGGAGAACAGTGATGACAAGTGTAAGTAGAAAGGCTCATTCTGCTATCATGGCCTTTACTTATAATGTATGTGTTTTCTAGTTTTGTTTCAGTATTTCAATTTCCTACAGCACCCTTCTAATTTGTGAGAAAACAATTCATCATCTATCAACACATCATGTTCATTTTCCTCCCAGCATCAGTGTGATTCTATTTACTGAGTGTGGGTACATGTGTGCCAGACTGCGCAGTTGTTACTGTGCAGTCATTTAGTACTTGCTTTAGCAAATAATAAATGACTGTGCAGTAACCACTGGTACTGCACAGTCCAAGAACTGCAGGGTCATTTCTGACCCTACTTCCCAGTAGCATCAGTGCTTTGGTTTGTGCCTGCTGAAGCTATATCACCATAGCGATGCGCTACATTGCTGTAGCTCATTGCTATGGTGACATAGTGTTGTGTGTAGATGTGCCCACTGTCATTCATCCATAAAAAAGATGAGCTTGAACAATAAGATCTGGCAGGCATTTTTTTTTTTTTAAGATGGGAACATTTATATGTGCCTACATGAAAAAAAAATCCTTTCTTCAATGGTCCTTTTAAAGTGGACCCACAGAATGTCAACAGCTTTGGGAACAGATCACACACCTGTCAATCACTGGTTCAGGAATATGTCCCTCCAGCTGAATTTCCTGCTAGCTGAGAAGTTCCTCAGCTGTCACAAAAACCTGTGTTCTTTTAATTGAATATATTTCATACTGTAAATAAAATTCTATTAATATTAACTAAGAATCTATTTGCTAAAGAGTGTGATAACCAGAACAGTTTGGGAAGAAGAATTTCTATCTCAATAAAAATTCCACTTGTTTGTTCTGAAATAAGACCAAAGTTCAAAATAACAAATAGCTTAGAAATTTTCCAGGACTTTTTGTTCTGTCTGAAACTATTGGAATGAGAAATGGTGACATTTTAAGGGATAATAAAATGGTTTATTTCAAAATGTTGATTCAAAACAGAAGTATTATTTAGTAATAACACCATACCTGTCATTTCATATTAATGAAGTTTTGAACACATTGAAATGTCAATTCAAAAGTACTCCTTTACTGGTCTAATGGGCATAGAGGGTTGTTTTACATGGGCATTAAAGATCTACATACCTCCAGAAATGAGTGCTTTTCTCAGTATCCCCTTTAATATTTATCCAACCTGCTGTACCTTCTTGTCACCCAGACATCATCTCACTGTTGGCTGAACAGAGACAAGTGATAACTCAGACAATCACCATATCATTCAAGCATGACTTGGTCCTCTACATTCTTTCACTCTTTGAGTAGCCAGATCCAAGGTGGAAAAAGCCAGTAATATTGTGCTTATGTTTCTTTTCTTCTCCACATATGTCTGCTGACCTTAATTAAAGCGGACTAATGGCACTAAGAGTCTTGCCAATGCCTTGGCTCTGTTTGGTATTCCATGGCCAAAATTCAAGCTATTTCAGAATGGCATTGTGTGCCAATGTGCCATGAATGGAATATTTATTTTTGTTAAGTCCATCTTGAAGAAAGCAACTGGATTTATTTGGCCCTTTATGTATTCTCCAGCTATTCAGAAAGAAAGATGTTCCTGTCAACTTCCCAGCCCAGGAGCATTTTCTGGGGCTTATGATTTCTGCCAACTATATAGGAAAACATCCTCAAGTTATACAATGAGGGAAAATGGATCATAAATCACCTCCTCATTTGATCCAATATAAAGAGAAGAACTGGCTAGTGAGCCATCTCCTGCTTTGTGTCTCTGCCCAACATTTGACCTGATAAGAGACATGCTGGTTGGCTGAGTTAACTCTGATGTCATAATCCCAGACAGTTAACCATGAACTATGATGCCACAATCCTAACCAACCTACCATAACAATCCCATCACCTAGTCAGCTGCAGTGAAGAACAGAAAGGCTGACGGGACAGGAGAAAAGGAGGGGATGAAATTGCACTGGTTTTGCCACTTCTGGGATAAACTAGCAAGTATTTTTCCTCACATTTATACGAGCATAGGAGCCAGTTCTTTAAGCCAACCTGCTGATTTTTGCTCTGTGCATTTTTGAGTAACTAGTTTTCTCATTTTCTGTAGTTTTTGAAAAATTGAGCAGAAAAATGAAACATTATTAATGCAGTCAATTCCCCCAGTGTGGTTGTTACAGCCATCAAATGTTTGTAACTATGATAACAAATTGATTGCTGTTCACTGCTAGGAAAGGTCTGTCATTGCTGCAGTAGGTTTTTCTTTGTTATTGTTTCCTATAGATGCAGACACTAGAGATATTAACTACACAGAAGATGAGTGCAGGAGTTCTTGAGCCCAGTACAGCAGCACAGATAACACTTAAAGTTGCAATGACAACCTGATTATTTACTATTATTTTTAATTGCAATGATGCCTTGGAGCCTCCATCCAAACCAGGAACCTTACTGTGCTTAGCACTGAACAGACACATAGAAGTGCATGTGATGTGCTTCACTGCAGTACTTCCTAGTGTGGACCAGAGCTGTGCTACAGACATGGTCATAGTCCAAGACAATCCCTACCCCAGAGACACTGCAATATAAATAGGCAAGGCAAAAGACGGGTTGGAGGAAAAGCAGAAACACAGTGACCTTCCTAAAATCATGCAGGAGATTGATGGTAGTGATTAAGACAGCTCCCAGGCTACAGGCCTGTCCACTAGACCCTCCTGCCCTCTTCAGGATGCAAATAACATTTTAAAGAAATTTAAGAGAGATTGCTCATTTCTAGAATAATATAATTTTCCCCTTAACACTTTTCTTAAAATGACCATCTATCCATGCCCCGTGCTGATATTTTTAATGGCGAGGATGGTTCTACGGAACCATCCTATTTCCTTTTCCTTTTCATAGTGTCTAGCACAAGGTGACTGAGACCTCAACCCACTGCCTTAATACAAATGAGATATAATGGGAAGCATTTTCAAATGTGCCTAAGCAGCTCAGGAGTCGAACTCCTATTTGTGAAATGGCTCAGTTAGGGCTTTGTTATACCTTATGCTGTGAGCTGCACAAATGTTGATTGCCTTAGTGCCAGCTTGGAGTTTGGAGCAGTCACACCCTTAGTCTAGAAACTTTCTCTGACTGCCCCCTCACCTGCACAGTTGTGACTTGCCACTGGAGGCCTGGTGAGCTGGGGCAGGACTAGGAACCATAGTTGTGAGTTGCCACTAGAAAGCTGGTGAGCCAGGAAGGCTTCTGTCACTGCTGTATGGGTGAGGGTGAGGGTGTGGGAGAGAGGTTGAAAAGGGAGGTGGGGGGAACATAGGAATATGTGACTGGGAAGTGGAGAGGAAATAGGAGGTGGAGAGGAAATAGGGGTGGAGGAAGAGTGATGAAATGAAGAAAGTCAGCCACTGTTAAGGATAAAATTAATAATAGTACGGAAAAAAAATCAAAGAGAAATAAAGAAGTAAATGAA
>NW_017729030.1:59417947-59428860 GCF_001723915.1 Gavialis gangeticus
GGAGGAAGGGTGATGAAATGAAGAAAGTCAGCCACTGTTAAGGATAAAATTAATAATAGTACGGAAAAAAAATCAAAGAGAAATAAAGAAGTAAATGAATGGTCTCATGTTCTGCTTAATTGGGATTGGGGTGTGTGAGGTTCTGGTCATGTTTCCAGGGGAGGGTGGCAGCTGGGAGCAGCAATGGAAAGAACTTCTGGGGGAGTTACTACCCCTTTCCCTGCCCCAGAATGGAAGACCCAGCTCATGAGGACCCAGTCAGGCCCACAACCTTGTTCCCCCCCACCTAGAGCATAGGGTTTGCCAGAACCCATCTGGGGCTGGCCATGCTGTCCTCCTCTCCCTGCAGTTTGCCAGGGGAGGGGGAGGGCATGGGGTTCAGCAGTGGCTGCCTGCTCAGACAGGCTGAACACTGGTGGTAAAAGGTGCCCTGAGCTGCCATTCCTGGACTGGTGCGCTGGAGGCTGGGGGAAATAGAGAAGTTGATGCTCCAGTCCTTGGGCTGCTCCACTAAGCATTTGTGAGTGTTTGAGTGCCTAATCCAGCCTCCAGCCTTATTCTCCCCATTCTCTCATGACCCCCACTCCTGGACTGGTCTAAGCCCTATGACCTGGCTGGCCAGCCATCAGGCCACATAGAGAAGCATGGGAAATTTTCAATTACCCACTGGTAACTGCGGGTCATTGAAGCTGACAAAGCTACCTCCTGGCTCAGAGCACAGGGCTTTACCAAACCTGGCTGGGTCTGGACATTATTCTCCCCTGCTCCCTCAGTGCTGGTGAGAATAGGTGCCCCTGCCAGCCCTTCCCAGACCAGGTGGCTTGGGGAGAAAAGACCCAACCGTAGGGTCTCCCCAACTCCCCTGGGCTCAGAGGCAGTTAGGCAATGACCACACACCAGGATGCGCTTGGGACTGCTGGGGATATGTACTCCCCACCCCCGCTCCACTGGCTGCTTTGGCAGGGGGCTGCTAGTGTGGGAGGTGGAGTGGGAGGGAAGCTGAGGCTGGAGTCCCTACTGTTCCATTGACCTTCCCAGGATGGGAATGCCCCATTCAGCCCCCTGCCCTGGTCCTCCAGCTCCCCCCACCAGCCCTTTAGCCAGCACACCTTGACTGGTTGGTGCCCTAATCTTGGGCCAGCAGCTGGCTCAGCAGATGTTCTGATTAACCACAGATCTTTTAAATTGTACAAGGCTGGCTGGCTGCCTGCTACCAGTCAGGGCTCTTTCCTGCTCCCAGGGGATGGCAGGCAGCAGGGGTTGGTGGGCAGGCACTAATAACTTGCCAGGATGGGCCAGGGGGTGGAAATGTAAACATAAATGCCCCTTGCACTCTTTCCTATAAGAAAATTAACAGAGTTAGAAAATGGTGCTATGGCTTTTAATGGAGTTTAATATACAGTGCAGTGTGATAGGGTCCTCTGGGATAAAGATCAAAAGATGCCTTCAAAGCCTTGCTTTGCTGTTCTGTGTCTTCCCTGCCAAGCCCAATTCAAAGCTCAAGAAGGGACCATACACTTGAGTTTCCAGGAGACCATACACCAGGCTCTCCATGTGGGCTATCTTTTGCTTGGGTGGGCTGGCTGGTTGAGGGGTGGAGACCTAGGTGGGGGGGGAACAAAATTGGTCAACTGCCAATAGCTGGAAATTCAAACCTCCTGGCCAGGCACAAGTCTAATATAATTATAATCTCCCTGACCAAGCTGACTGTTCCAGCTAGCTTTGGAGAGTTAAGATGGTAGTTTGCAGAGTCACAGCAATCATTTCACTGGTTAAACTTCTCAGACAGAAGAAGCACTGGCATCATCTGCTGCTAGCCCCAGTGGCTCACTACATCAAGGATGTTACTATGGGTGTTCTGCTGGCCATGTTGCATGAAGCACAGGAGGACTTCCTTAAAGCTGCAGCTCTGGATGTTCAGTTTCAAATCCCACTGAGGCACTGGGCTCTACCTGTGAGCTCAAACTGGTGGGAGCAGCTTGTGCTTGGGACCTGGGATGATGACCAATGGAAAAATAATTTCAAAGTGTCAGGTACATTCATGGACCTTTGCTCTGAACTTGCCTCCCTACTCCAGCACCTGGACATTGGGATTCAGTGTCCCATGTCCATAGAGAGGTGAGTTGCAGTGGTAATCTGGAAGCTGACAAATCCTGGCAGCCTCCAGTGCATGGCCAATCAATTTGGTGTGGGGCAGACAACAGCAACGCTCACTGTGCATGAAGTGTGTGAGGCAATTCTGCAGCAGCTGGGGTCTTGGATGTTCCAGCTTAGGGATCCAGAAGAGGTGAGTGCTGGCTCTGTGTAGCTGGGGTTCCCAAACTGGCAGGGGGGCAGTGATGGGACCCACATCCCCATTCTGTGCCCCCCTCACCATGCTTCAGATTATATCAATGGGAAAGTCTTCCTTCAACCTGTCATGGACCACTGGGGCCAGTTCACCCATATACTTGTTGGGTGATCAGGACGGGTCCAAGATGCCTAGGTATTTAGGAAGTCTTTGTTCCCAAAGATGATGGAGTGGGGAGAATTTTCACCTTGTAGTCCCACCATAGAGGTAGCTGGCTTGTCCATTCCCCACTGATTGTCAGGGAATCCAGCCTACCCACTTTCTTCAGGGCTGATGAAACCATACATACTGATTGACTGGACCTCAGGACAAAGAACTTTAACTACTAACTAGACAGTTGCTGGCTGGTGGTTGAGAGTGCCTTTGGGCGATTGAAGGCATGCCAGAGGTCTCTGGGGGTCTGCCGGGAGATCTTGCTGCAAAATGTTCCCACCTTCATGGCTACAGCTTACATTCTGCATAATGTGGGCAAATGATAGAGGGAAACCTTTTCAGACACCAGGGTACTGACTGCTGATGCCTCTAAGCAGCCTCCTCAACCAAGTGCACATGCTGGCCCTGGTGACCCCCAGTCAAACATCACAGGCAGGCAAGCCTACCATGAGGTCACTTTTATCAGGGATGCCCTGGCCAACTACTATTTGCAGGACTGTGCTGCTCTGTGGGAGAGGCGGGAAGACTAACTGAACTGAGCACTGAAACTTTTGTTTTCTAGAAATGCCTTTCATTTCAGTAGTTTGGCATGATGTTTCCTGTTTTGGGTGATTAAGGGGTGTGGGGTGGCAGGGAATGGGGTTTCTGGGGATCAATGGTGGGGGAAGAAATGATGCTTTGAGGGCTAGCTCTCTCTGGTATGGGCAAGGGGTAGTGGCCAGTGTGCTCACTGGTGTATTCCTACCCTGGGTTTGGGGGAGGGCTGTCTCCTCAGAAACACGGTGGAAGATTTGTGAATTGCTGGCATTGTACTTGCAGTTCATGCCCCATAGCAACCACTTCCCACTACACTGTTAGGGGAGTGGAGGCAGGAAGGGTGAATATACAGGATGTGTCTGCTGGGAAAGAAGCCAGCCTGGCATGCAATCTACCATAGGCACACAATTATTAGCTCATGTCCTCCCTTCTTCCCCACCCTACCTAGCTACACATGAAGGCTGGAGGGGAATGTGTAGGAAACCCATGAGGTGTATTTGGGACCTTGAGCTGGAGGAGAAACTGAGGCAAACAGTTGTCAGCTCATGTTGCAGGTGGCTGCTTATCATGCTGAGCAGGCAGAATGGATGGAAAGGAGCCATAAGCTGCAGCTTTAACCCCGTTTGCTGCCACTTCTCCAGCGTCTCCCCCCCCCCCCCGCTCACCACCACTTCCCCAGGAGTTGCAAGGAGTCCCACGTGATGGAGCTGGACTGGCCAGCTGGCCGCAACCATCACTTCTTCCACTTGGCACAGACTGAGGGGCTCAGGCATTTCCTGCCCTCTCCACCTGCCACACCTTCATGCACTGCAGCCTCCCCAGCAGGAGCGGGGCTGGCTCCAGCTTATGGAGCACAGTCACCACCGTGACAGCAGCAGCAATAGCAGCAACAGGTGACAGCCCCTCAGGCCACTCATGCCCCATGGTAGGCAGAACCCCTGAGCAGAGAGTGTGGCTCCCAGCCAAATCCTGAGAGCCATGTGACAGCAGGGAATGAGGCCAAGCTAGCCAGCTCCATTGTGCATGGCTTCCCAGGACCTGCATGTGATGGCAGGGAGCAATTTCCTGCTGCCACATGTGGCTCTCAGGAGTCAGCTGGGACCCATGAGGAACCCCATGCAATGGAGCTGGGCCAGATCAGCCCTGCTTCCTACTTCCACATGGCTCCCAGGGCTTGGCAAGGAGTCACACATCACTTGGGGGCTCTGCCTATCACTGGGCAGAAGCACCCTGAAGGGCTGCCATTTCCCTTGCTTCCCCCCGTGTCCCCTTGCCATGATTTCCCCAGCTTCCCTCCCCCACCACCCTGCCACTCATGGCCACTTCCTCTCCCTTCCTGATGCCCAAAGCATTGCATCAGGGACAGGAGGAGGAGCAGCAGCTGAAGGTGGGGGAGCCAATCAGTTCCCCAGGCAGGTGCAGCAGCAACAGCCCTGCCAGAAACCTGTGTGCAATCATCAGAGTAGGGGCCCTCTGGCAGGTAAGCACTGGACTGTGCACTGGGCTGACTGAGAAGCCACAGTGTGATCCCTCTCAAGGATGTCTGCAAGCCCTTTGTGGAAAAGGATCAGGGTCCTCATCTGCCCCTCACATAGAGGAATTTCAGGAACTTTATCCTGGTTCTGACCAGGAGCAAGTCCCACCGATGTCCCCATACCACCATCTATGCCACAATCCCCTCGTAAATGGCCCGATTCTGCCAGTTTCTTTTACTTCCTTTCACTATAGTTGCAATGGTCCTCCTCTCCTCTCCTCTCCCCATATCACAAGGAGGTCCAGCACCTCACCACAGCTCCAATTAAGTGCCCACCTGACAGGGTTCAGTGCGGGTAGAGTTCAGGGGGCAAAAAGCTTGTCTGCAAAGAACAGGGGGGGTGGGAAAGGGGCCATTGCATTCTGGGATACTGGAGGACTTCAACTCGAGCAGCACAATTCTGGGGAATGGCCACACGTTAAAGGAAAAGGAACTTGGTAGTACAGATCAGAGATAATGCTGCCCTAGAGTGGCGTAACTCTGAGCTACATAATGAGTGCTTAAATCTACTTGAAGATGTTAATGCTAAAACAATCCAGGGGTCAAGATCTCCAGGAGCTGCCTAAAATTACTGTGTAACAAGGCTCTTAACTAAGGAGCCCAAATATCCTTGAAAATTCAGTGGGTGAGAGTCTACACTGCCAATGGAAACTGAAGTGGCCATAAACAAACTGTGCTTACCTGATCCAAGGAGAGGCCAATGACATAACACACACAATCCTGGGAGACTCCATCACCCTTACCTGTATACTCAGCTCTGCCCAGAGTCCCTGAACAACCTTATATCCTGTCTCTGATATCTTCCTGCACAACAGTCTCTTCACAACCCTAATAAAGGAGTCCTCAGTTGATAGTTTCTGCTTTGGGGGTATATACCCACAGTCAGATACAGGTCTTAGAGATCCCTTTTCAACTTCTCTGGCCCTTTTACTCAGCAGAGGTCAGAACAAGGGTAACTAATTCACTTGGCTACTTCAGAAGTTAAGACCAAAGGAATGGATTTATCTCACTACGCTTTGTTGCTGGCTGTAGGTGAATGTCACCTGACTGAACTGACTGCCAGTGAAGTAGCAGCATCTGCTCAGCTATTTCTTCACCTTTTTTTCTTTGCCTTCACAGCATGTTAACTTGAAATGACTTAGTAGACAGGTTTATATCTCAATATGTGACAGGTTTGTATCAAACTGCATCAATTAATACACTACAGAACAAACCATTTCCAACTGAAAGGGGAAAAAAAAGAGTTGTCTATCATACATGAATATAAAAATGCAGTTTCAAAGATGTGCAGTGCTCACCATTGCCCTAATGACGCAACTCCCAACAACTTTGCCTCGTGCCACCATCTCCCCCATTATAAATCTATTACTCTTTCTAACAAATACTCCTTTCCAAAGCTTTATGAATTCTAATTCACTTGCTCTGCTAGAATCTAAAAATTCAGTACTAGTAGTAGTAGTAGTAATATTAATAATCATAGAATCATAGTGCTTAGGGTCAGAAGGGACCTAAGGAGATCATCAGGTCCGCCGCCCTGCCCCAGGCGGGAACAGGTGCCGGGGTCATATCACCCCAGCCAAATATCTGTTCAGCCTCCTCCTGAAGACCCCCAAGGTAGGAAAGAGCACAACCTTACTTGGAAGCCCATTCCAGAGCCTGGCAGCCCTACCTGTAAAGTAACGTCTCCTGATATCCAGCCTGAACCTTCTCTCTAAAATTTTGTGACCCCGAGTGGTTCCCAGGGAAACAGAGCCTCCGCCAATTCCCGCTGGTCCCCCCCGGTGAGTTTGTCAATGGCCACCAGTCCCCTCTCAGTCTCCTCTTGTGGAGGCTGAATAGGTTCAGGCCCTTTATCCTCTCCTCATAGGGCCTGTCCCACTGCCCCGTGACCATGCAAGTGGCCCTCTTCTGGACCCTAATGATGATAAATAATGATGATAAATGACTCAAGCTGTATGGCTGCTTGAGTCATACCATATCAAACCATAAAATATTTGATATCTGAGAAGGGCTTTTGTGCTCACTCATTCAGATTCACTATCTGCTTCTCATGCCTGTCAGTTATATTTTGATTAAGACAAGTTGCAAGGAAGTCCTTTGCGCATTGGTAAAAAAAAAAAAATCTTTTAAATACCTAGGTATCTCATTAATGCTGGTATTTCTGTTAGACACTTTTCCTCTGTGGATTTCTCCATAAACTCTGAAATAACTAACAACCATGGCAAGCTAAACAAACACCGTGAGACAATTCTTCGCCTAGCTGTTTTGGGATTGTATAAATGATCAAGTAGATTAACAAGCTTTTAGTGGGTTAATGGAAAACTAGAATCATAAATTCCCTGATCAGGGACCATTAACTGGCCCACATCCAGGTTATTCAGCTGATTACTAGAGAAGAGGGAAACACACTTCCATACGTGGTAAAAGTGTCCTGAAGTTCAAGAGAGTGTCAAGAAAAGGTAACAGCTACTCCTGAAATTACAACTAGAGATTTTGACAGAGTTAGTTCTAAATATTTTAATAGGCTGGTCCCTAGAAGAAAGTGCTTCTAAACCAAACTGATGATTGACAAGTCCAGTCCAGTGAGACACCCTCTTCTGGAACAGGGCACAGGATGTTGGGAGAACAAGAAACAGCTGTTTGGGAAGCCAAGTGGAGGAGTGTTATGGGGGTAATGATTGAAAATACTGGAGGCATAGGATTCAGGAAAAGTGTCACTCAATATAGTTTTTGTTCTGCGGCTATGTTAGAGTGAAGGAGGAGACCAATCCACAGTTGAAGGCATCTTTATGGCTTAAAAAGTGAATGTGTATATATATATGTGTGTGTGTTAATAAGAGCTATCAGTTTTTATACCATATCTATTCACATACCACATGCACTTCCCCCTGAAAATTAGCCATCCAAAATTGAAGTTCATGTCTTAAGTAAGGAATCTGCTTTTCATGATGGAATAGCAGCAGGAAGGCTGTGCTTGGCCCTAGATCACTCAGGACCAAACCCTCCAGTGACATGGATCAGAAGCAGCTATTTCTATATCTGTGTCACTCTCCTACCTCCTCTTTGCAAATAAATATGACAAATAACACTGGGAATGTTGCAATAGGCCTTGAAAGCAGAACATGTACATGTCCCAGCCACAACTGGTGCTATGCTCTTTAGAGATATATAGCAAGACACAGCCGTGCGCCATGGAAAGTATACAGTTTAAATAAGCAGGAGGAGAAAGACTTATGCAAAATTGTACAGCAGCAGTAGCAGGAGCACAATTCAAATCTTTTGGCCAAGTGCCCCATCCATTGGCCAAAGCTAATCTTTAGGCATCCTTAAAAATACCCACCTCATTCTTACTTTGGCTTACATTAAAATTGAAAACAAACAGGAAGGCTTTTCATTTAACAGAAAAAAGCACCCCATTCCTGAAACAATTTGTTAGTGGGAGGCACAACAATACATAAAATCTAGTGACAGAAAAGGAAAAAGCAAACAAAGCAGGCTGCTATAGGAAAACAGTGGTTTGTTCTGATGTGTTATTTACTTCGTATAAATGCTCATTCTAGAACTGAAGTTCAATAGGAACTGAAAGGGGCAACTCAATAAAACAAAATCCTGGGGCTTTGGGCTGCTTATGCAGAAATACCTTACATGATTTCTTGAGTCTCAGTAGAAACATTTTCTAGCTTTTACCTTTTCCAATAGCTGATGATACCAATAGCAGATGATACAAAGTGTGTGTGACAACTTGCACTAAAATGTAGCATGTACATGTTTACATAGCATCCATACCAGAATGCACAAACAACAGGAAACTACAGGCAAGACGTGGGGCAGATAAACATATGGGAATGAAGGCAATAGGTAGGAGTTTTGAAAAACAACAGGTTGTCTTGTTTTCTGAACATGCCTGAGTTATTGGCAAACAAGAGAGACTTTACAGTTAACTGGGGGGACGACACATTATTCCAAAGGCACGGTTAGTAGAGATGTGAAAAAGCACTTACAATTAAATTCAAAATGTCAATGTTTTTATCTACCTATCTTAGGGTTTTAGCTTGACACCTGTCAGCACAGTACCTTAACATAAGCCATGTCAAAATCAATAATAATAGCAAAGTCCTTAGTAAATTCACTGGCATTTTTTCCCCCATTTCAGCCTCAAAAACTCTACTTTAAATAGATTTTGTTTGTTTATTTGTTGAATTTCAAAGCAATCTCTAAGCGGATTTTTTTTCATTGAAATGCCTTTCTAAACAGGACTGTTTCTGAATGTAAATGGGGCCACTTTTGAGCAAAACAATTCTAAATTTGTGGGGATGAGGAAAGTAATTTCCTATATTTTCAGAGACCAATTACTTTTTTGTGGGGGGAGAGGAAACTCAATATTTCAAAGTCATGGAAAAGGGACAGATGAAATTACAGAACATTTACCAACATTTTCCTTTCACTACTGCATGGCTGTTACACATCAGTTAATAAAAGCCCTTATTATTGGGCTTATGCTGCCTGCTGAATCAATCAGTAAGTGTAGTGGTAGCCCAGTCCTGTCTGCTAATTCCTATTAACATAATGTCTACTATTAGTATTAAATGTTCCTATAGTTGGCCAACCAGTTATTGTAGTATGATGAATGGAACTGCAGAAAAAGTGTGAGGTTTGAAGAAGAATCGATTCTTGCGGGCATCAAGCAACTCAGGAGCACAAACATAGACCATGCTGCTCTCTCTCAAAGTCAAGAGCCTGGGGCTCAGATTCAATTTCACTTATTTGAGGTCTAAAAATAAAAGACTAAAGTCTACCTTTTCACTAATCCTTCCCCAACTTAGCCTCTGCTTTTTCAAAGCTAACATGACTAGGCATGGGGATGGCCTTTTTTCTCCCTGTGTAGGTGCATAGTTTACCTATTCTTTCTGTGGAAAGAATCTACCTCCCAAAATGCACTTTTTTATTTTCTCTTGTAGAATTGCATGGCTCTACCAGTATTCCAATTGGCAGCAGTTAGACATCTCCAAAGACACATCCCACTGACTTCAGCATTAGTAAATTCTACACCTCATTCTTCACGGTCAAGGACAGCGAATCTCAACTAGGGTGTTGTGAGATCCTTTTAAGGGTGTTGTAAGGTGCCGCTTAATACTAGCACTGTAGGCATGTCAACACCCATACATGATTGATAAGATAAAGCCAGAGATTTCAAACAGGAATACATAGCATCAAAAAAAAATTGGTTGCCTGTAGATGTGCTGGGAGGTTGCTTTGTCGTGCTGTAATTACAATGCTTTGGAGCAGACTCAATTAATCAAGTCTACCGGAGCATGATAATTAGCACACTCTAGCAGCCTCCCTTGTTCAAAGAACTTTAGTTAAAGCACCTCCACTGCCATTTTGATGTGTAGGGACATTGATACATGAGATGCTGCAGGTGCTTTAATTAGATGGGTTCTTGAAGCTGCTCTAATTAAAAGCACCCCCACCCCATCTCCTGCATTGCCGGAGCATGTATAAAAATGCCCGTTCTGACCTCTTGTGGTCTTTCTGAGTTCTTTGCAGTAATAGGAGTGAAAGCTAAGAACCAGCATTTTCTGAGGGGTATCTGAGTTTAGTACACAGTACCTTGAGCCTAGGGTTTACAGCATTTGCCTTGGAAATGGGAAAAATGGGTTTTTGGTTTACCTCAGCCTCAAGATTCTTGAATCTACATCTCCTACTTGTCTGACCCATTAGGCCATGAGGTAGACAAGACTGAGAGCATCATTCATCCTTCCTGTTGGAGTTGGGTCACTGTACATCTAGAAGTGAAAGATCTATGGGGCCAGAAGGAGCCAAAGCATTCTGTGGCCCAGTGAGGAGGGCATTGCCCTGTGAAGGAGCTAGGGATCTGCTGCCTGCTCCCAGAGCTATTTTGTGCATTTTATCCAATGACTATTTGATACCAAATGTCAATTTATTTGGGCAGAAACTGGGATGTCCCCCAGATCCCTAGCTCTTGGACAGTACCAGGAGTGGACTCTTCCAGGACCAAGGACTCACAACTTTCAGGAATCTAGACCTTTGGGCTGACTTACCAAGTGCACCTGCTCAGGGCCTGGATTGCCACAGGATGGGCATATCTACATGAGACGTGTGATAGTGGAGCTTACAATGCCTCTCTGTATCCTCTATAATCTCCCAAAGAATTATAAGTACCCCGAGTTTCCTGCCTGCCACGTCTTGGATGTTATTATAATATGTTCTAATTTATGATGTCACTCATCAGGAGGGTTATTATATATATTTCGGGTTTGTTTGGTTTTTGTTGTCGTTGTGTGTGTGTGTGTGTGTGTGTGTGTGTGTGTGTGTGTG
>NW_017729030.1:59428932-59430564 GCF_001723915.1 Gavialis gangeticus
GTCTATTAGGAGTCCCGGTATTATAGAGGAAAAACTTCACACGCCTTCTTGACTATCCACACACACTCGCCGATACGTATATTTATATTCACATTTGGATGCAGATTAACACTTGCATCTATTTTTAATCCTTTATAATGCTATACAAACTTTCTTTATCTTTAAACAGAAGTGGTCCATTTATTTATTTATTTATTTTATGTTATCAGTTATATCAACTTTGTAATTCTATCTATATACTGTTCTTACATAGCTATTATTAGTTCGGTCAGACTGAACTTTGTATTAGGAAATGAAATCTGTTTATCTCTGGTTTATCTATTTATTTCTTTTTTGGGGGTGGAATTTTCTCTTCAGACCCTGCCGTATACTTTCTCTTTATTTCTGTTACTATAAGTGTATACCTTTTATCTTGCACATGCCTGAAGCCTTGAATCCTTGTAGCTGACACTCAAATACAGTCTCCAAGCTTGTGGGAGTGGGTCAATTCCCTCTCTTCCTTTTTTTGTTTACTTTTCAGTGCCTCTCCAGGGATCTGCCCCTCCTCCTCTGAGCTCCGCTGTCTCCTGAGTCATGAGAAGTCCTCAGGTAAGCTTCTTATCTTCTCGGTTTCTTCTTTTTCTCTTTCAGCCGCTCTCTCTTTTTTTTCTTTCGAGACTCCCCTGTCTCCTCTTTCTTTTTTTTTCTTGGAGCTTCTGTCCTTATATGGTAATGGCTCTAAAAGCGGCATTCTCCGGCTCTTTTCGCCACGTCACTGTTTACTCTTTCACAAGATGCTATGCTGCAGAGCTGATTAATTAGTTCCAGAGTAAAGTGTCACCATCTAGAGATGCAGTGCTATTAGACCACAGGAAACTAGTTAACTCTGCTGTACAACAGTATTGCCTAACACAATTACTATCCTACAGTGGCATAGTTGTGTGGCAAAATACACATGTAGAAGCTGATGAGGCTGGCTAGGGCACAAGGGTGCTTCCGTACAGGGGCTGTCTACTAATTAGCCCCATGCTGTAGCACTCTCATGCCCCAGCCAGTCTCTCTGCAGCACATTGAACCAAGTTGGAGCAGTCCCAGGCTGGCAGGCTGAACCTCAGGGCTCCCTGCCAGCTGGAGATACTCCACCCCAGCTCAGTGTGCTGCAGTCCAGTGAGCACATGAAAATGCTGCACCCAGGAGCAATAAATTCCAGTGAAACTGCACTGGAGTTTATTGCATCACATTAATTGTATGTGTAGACGTGTGGTGTTATTGGCCCTACGGTAGCCCTGTTGGGAATGCTGGTTGTTTTCCTTGGAATCTTTCCTTTGGATTCAGTCACAGCTCACTGAACCTTTGAATTAATTTTTATAGATAGATATATATATATATATATCTATCTATAAAAATTAATTCAAAGGTTCAGTGAGCTGTGACTGAATCCAAAGGAAAGATTCCAAGGAAAACAACCAGCATTCCCAACAGGGCTACCGTAGGGCCAATAACACCACACGTCTACACATACAATTAATGTGATGCAATAAACTCCAGTGCAGTTTCACTGGAATTTATTGCTCCTGGGTGCAGCATTTTCATGTGCTCACTGGACTGCAGCACACTGAGCTGGGGTGGAGTATCTCCAGCTGGCAGGGAGCC
>NW_017729030.1:59435564-59439124 GCF_001723915.1 Gavialis gangeticus
ACAAAACAGCATTGTTCTAAGAGACCTTATCATCAGAACAAATTGCAGTAAGCTGCAGATGAAAGTGTTGTGATGAGAGTGCTTCATGGAACAACTTTTTGATGGCCTATTAAACTAAGTTTGGTGGTCTGAGCTCCGTTCAGAGTAACACATTGTCCCTATCAGTCTATTATCAAAATTCACACTAATGGCTACTCTTATCAGAAAGGCCAAAGACTGACTATATCTTAAGAACTGAACTCTCTTCTTGAGATTACCAATTACAGCTGTTGTATAACAGTCATATTGAATCTAATGTGTGCATGGAGGACTGAAGTCTGCAGGCCAGTTGTGACATAATTCCACATGAGAATAGCTTTGTACAATAATCACTTCAGCATGCTATATACTGAAAAGTATTTTATATCTGCCTCAAATCAGAATAGCAATGATCTTGATAATTACCACAAGAAGCCAAGGATAGCATGGCAAGGTTAGTCAGAAAGAGACATTGCTGACTTTGGCAAGATGAATATTGTATTTCTAGGATAGAAAGGATAAGAATGATTCAACATGAAATCCTATGTGATTCTTTATAAGTAATGCTACAGTATTTCAATATGGTGCAGTGACACATGTCTGAGCTGTAGCAATTTGGATTATCATTGTAAAATACTGTATTAATTTTAGACATAATTGTTTGGACAGCTAGATTGCCAAGCAGTCCAACCGATGGACTATAACCCCAATCTTCTAGGTGCTCTATAATCATAGAACAAAAGACTCTCCCTGCCTCAAAAAACTTACAATCTAAGTTATAATGAAGTGTACCAACTATTCAGTTACCTGACATTTAATCAATTGCTGAACAATGTATATGCTTGCCAAAAATGAAATATCTTCCTGTTTTCACGTGTGAGCAGGTTTCTAGCCACAAAAACATAAAACCCTATAAACCAATTATTATTCCCATTACCTCATCCTGAGTGACTCTCTGGGGTGATAAAGCCCATCTTATTTGGACTTATTGCTGAGAAATAGACTTCTAAGGCATAATGAAGTTCTCCAGATGGATGGGTTTGTGGAATTACTTGAGTAAGAGAGATTTAATTCATTCAAAAGTCAGTATACTTAAATACATGATGAACATAAAAAAAAAACCTCATTGCTAATCCAAAGTGACAGGTATTAATAAGGTACTTAGTGGATTAGTGGCTTGTATGCTATGTTGTTAGGACCACACTGTTTAATTTCAACCCTGTACTTAAAAGGCTGCAGAAAATAAACTCCATCCCTTAGGGACCTTCCATTCAAGTGGACAAATTATATGATTGTACCTTTAAGCAGAGAGAACTCATGGGTTCACTTGCCTAAGACTGCCTATTACCTCAAGCTACTGAAATAAGAAACACCAGCTCTGGGACAAAAATTTGGAGCACCATCAAGCTTTTATACAAACTAAGTAAGCTCACTAAAGATTTTTTCTTTTGCATGGCAAAAAGAATTTTTCATCTTTATAGCCCCGTCTCCCTAGTTCTTAATTAATACCACGCACAGGTGGTATCCAAGATAACCACAGTAAATCACTCAAAGGGTTATGAGGTTATGAGTCTCAGAAGAATCATTATTAAATATAGGCACATCATAAAACAATAGGTTAGAAGGATGAAACTGTCATACACTACTGTTTCAATCTGTGCTTTGGATGTCCAGAATCTTTACTTCTATAAAAAGATTCTTAAAGGGATACAGCCAGAGGTCACAATTTATTGTAAAATAGGAAGGAAAAAGTTTATGTGAAGACTGTTTCATTAATGATTTTAGTGACTTGAGGCACTGCAAGCAGTTATTTGATTAAACAGATGATAACTGCCAGGCTTCTAGCACATTTTTTGTTGTTTTGATGAATCCATTGCTCAAACCAGTGTCAGGCTCCAAACAGTTAGCCTTTCAAACCCTTTATACAGTATATGCACCAGAAAACACAATGGCTCAATATAGCAAGTGTGGGTGCATCTACATGTGAACTTTAATGCTCAGTAGCTTATTCTACTGCACAATAAAGTGGCATGTAAAACACTGTGCTAATATGCTAATGTGCAGTAGAGTAGGCTACTGCACATTGAGCATCACTAAAAAAGTGTGTGCTTATGTGACTGCACACTAGCACAGCCTAATGCATATAATACCTCATATTGAAGGTACTAAATTTCATGTGCATTAGGAAAAGTGAACTAATGCACATGTAGATGCAGCCAGTAAAACCTTAAATGATCCTCCTTTTCACACAAACCCTCTGCTTTCTTTACCTATTAGACAGGACATTGATTTTTTTTTTTAAACGATAATTTAAAATAGCAGGGTTTTTTTCCCTACAGTTGTGGGTATTCTGGGATATATTTATTTTCCCAGAATGATCATCTATCCCAAGTTAGCCACTTGACAACTCTAACAGAGACCTCAGTGGGTTCAAAGTTCTGTGTTGGACAAGAATGTGGCTGCCCAGACAGATGCATGACATTCTTAAGACATGACACAGAGTTTTCTTGATCGCTCTGATGCAGCTGGAGAAAGTCCTTCATATATCAAAATTTGACTGAAATATTGAAAGAGAGGGAGAAAAAAAATCAGGGTTTTCTTTTTGAATATTCATAAATGTTATTTCTGTTTTGACCAGCATCTCTGTAGCTAATTGCACTGAGATTGAAGAGGGAATTATTATATTTTAAAGCCGTTCAAAAATGCTTCCTGCTCCCACTTGCTCTCATGTTATTTTTCTGCCATTTAATTCCACTCTTACCCTCAACTACTTGAATCCTGCTTGCTCCTAGATGGGGGACATATTTTTAAGTAAGGTAATAAAAGCTGTTCCCCAAAATTCCCACCAGCTGAATGTTTTTTTTCTTCCCTTTCTTGCCTGCAGCTAAATTGTTTTAGCCCCAACTCCCACTAGTATTTCAGCTATTTCTGCAGGCTTTGACAATATCCAACTCATGCTACAAGGCTTGACTATCTTCTTTAGTTTCATTTTTAAATAAGTGGTTTATTTAAACCCAAACATTGGGAGAAAATCCATTAAACAAGCTTTATGGTTTACAGATGTTTTGTGTCCTTCATATGTGGCAATCAATAACATGCAGACATTCTATGTTTTAGTCATTTTTGTACCATTTTGATGGCTGGTATCTCACAGTGTGAAGTTGAACAGTCAACTTTTCAAAACATTTTTTCTCAGTCCGATCAAAGATATTGGCAAAATACTGCTATTTGGATAATGCAGGATGAAATGCTGACATCCCTATTTAATGTCCCACTGATGTCCAATTACAGAAATATAGAAAAGCAGGGCTAGGAGAGAGTTATAGGTTCATAGATTCATAGATGTAGAGTCGAAGGGACCTGAGCAGATCATCAAGTCCAACCCCCTGCCCTGGGCAGGAATGAATACTGGGCTTATATGGGCCCCAATAAGTTTAAGCTCATATAACCCCAGCTAGGTAGTTATCAAACTTCCTTTTAAAGAACCCTAAGATAGGAGCTAGCACCACTTCCTTTGGAACCTGGTTCCAGGTCCTGGCCAT
>NW_017729030.1:59444124-59444450 GCF_001723915.1 Gavialis gangeticus
GGGCCCCAATAAGTTTAAGCTCATATAACCCCAGCTAGGTAGTTATCAAACTTCCTTTTAAAGAACCCTAAGATAGGAGCTAGCACCACTTCCTTTGGAACCTGGTTCCAGGTCCTGGCCATCCTGACTGTGAAGTAGTGCCTCCTCATGTCTAGCCTGAACCTGCTGTCAATCAATTTGTGGCCGTTATTCCTAGTTACTCCGGGAGGTGCTCGGGGGAACAGCGTCTCTCCCATTCCCCTCTGGTCCCCCCTGGTAAGTTCTAGAAGTTTATAGACACCAGATTCCCCCTCAGCCTTCGCTTGTGGAGGCTGAACAGGTTCAGG
>NW_017729030.1:59444461-59453910 GCF_001723915.1 Gavialis gangeticus
TGTCCAGGTCCAGTTGTATCCTGTCCCTTCCTTCTAGTGTGCCCACCTCACCCCAAATCTTGGTGTCACCAGTGAATTTGAACAGGATGCTTGTCCAAGTGACTAACAGAGAAATTGAAAAGTACAGGCCCACGGACCGAGCCCTGGGGGACTCCACTGCCCACATCCCTCCAGGTCGAATATGACCCGTCCACCACCACTCTCTGGGTGTGTCCCCCTAGCCAATTTGCGACCCATCTGACTGTATAGGCATCAATGCCACAGTCACCTAGCTTTTTAATGAGAATGGGGTGGGAGACAGTGTCAAAGGCCTTCCTGAAGTCCAGAAAGACTACATCCACCACAACACCTGCATCCAATGATTTTGTCACCTGATCATAGAAGGCTATCAGGTTGGTCTGACAGGACCTGCCCTTAATGAACCCATGCTGGTTGCCCTTGAGCATCCTCCCCCCTGCTGGACCCTCACAGATGTGCTCTTGAATAATTTTCTCAAAGAGCTTCCCCAGGACTAAAGTAAGACTAACAGGCCTATAATTGACCTATAGGTCCTCCCTCCTCCCTTTTTTGAAAATGGGGACCACATTGGTCTTCTTCCAGTCTTTTGGCACTTTGCCAGAGCACCAGGAGTGCTTGTAAAGCTTCAGGAGGGTCATCTACTCCATACCTTGCTCAAGGTAGGATCATCACTTTTTAAACATTTCAGTCAACTGTTTGTCTAACCTGTTCCCAAAAATGTACAAGGATGAAGATTCTGCAACCTCTCCAGATAGTGTTACAATGTTTAACCATCTTCATAGTAAGAAAGTTCTTCCTAACATCCAACCTAAATTTCCTCTGTTGCAATATAAGACTGTTATTTCTTGTCCTGTCTTCTTCAGCCAGAGAGAATACTTTATCACCACACTTTTTATAAAACTCCCTCAGGTTTTTCAATAGGCTTTGGACAACTGTTATAAAATCCTCCCTCAGTCTTCCCAGAGAGCATTCCTAATTGAAGGCATAAGAGAAGTTCAATTTGGCTGAAGAATTTTCAGTTTTTACTCAGAACACTGTTGCCAGCATCCTGGCTCCCCCACTCCTCAGTAGCCCATTTAGCATGACCATAAAGGATCTGTACAGAAATTTGATTCACCAGTCTAACATAAATCAGTTAAATTTCAGTGCACATTGACTTGGGCCTATCTTAGACCAGGTTCTGCCATTTTTAAACCAGTCTATGTGCACCAAATTTCAGTTCAGTATGCGAAAGACTGATTTCTGATCATTTGTACTGGTAAAACTATAATGCCTATACCTGGAAGAAGTTTGGGCTCCCTGGACCCATCAATAGATCAGTGCTCCCGATCAGCAGCTAGCTGTTCCTGATCTTTATTCGCCTCTGTAAGCATGGCTATAGTACAAATAATACTTGTTAGCAGAATGCTAACCTCTTATCCACCTTTTAGACTCTCCAGCTTGTCTACATTTGCTAAAGTTAATGTTATATTTTATCCATGTATTTCTGACAATGTTTTCTGTTATCTTTTCCCTCAGATGAACTAAGCAAGAAGTCAGCATTCTAGAACATATGAGCTATTCAGCAATAACAAATGCGTGCCCTTGACTAATGAAGGAAATTATGATAAGGAAATGCAGTTTCCAAGGGGTTGCAAACAACAGTCACTAAAGATTAAATATATTTGAAAAATGATGGCATTGTCTTTTCAGAGTAACAGAGCTTTAGAAACTCATTCTTTTGCTGTCTGTATGCATGGGTAATCCCAGCAGAATTGAGCTGGGCTTCATATTGCCCAGAGATTTTTCTTCAGCAACACAGATACCTTTTGAAGTTTTAAGTGTTTTTTATGAATGTTTTTGTAATACATCTGTGACCTTAAAGTTGAATTGTTCTGTTCAGGCAAACCTGAAACTTTTAAAAATTGTATTGTGAAAAATCAGGAAAAAAAAGTGGCTAGAATAGTCAAATAGTTAAAACATTAAGCTGGTGTTGGAGTTCAAGTTGAAGTCCCTGGTCTGTCTGATTTGGATCAGGGATTTGAACCATAATCTCTTACATGCCATATTTGTTTGTTGGCATGTCTAAATCTCATCTGCTGGGTCTTGTCCAGCTTGTAATAGTGATAATAAAAATCACTTGGCCAGAAAGAGAGAAATAGTGAGCCCAGTGGTCATGGACTTCAGTTTGGATTCATAGGATCCAGCTTCAAGGTTTTGCTCTATTGTTCTTCTGCCTCTTTTACCACTAGACTCTGAGTTAGTCTTGAAGAGGGGTACTCTTTGCAATCAGAAATTCTGTTCTGAACCTTCAAACCCCTTCTGGTCTAAAATGGTACATTTCCCCCAAAACTTTTGTTTCAATAAATCCATATTCTTTTCCAGTGAAATACCTTGTAGTCAGAAAATTCCTAACTAGTAAGAGTAACATACTTTCAAAAGAAATAATAGTCTGCAAGAAATGGACCCCAACCAGCAAGAAATGACTAGAGCCTTGAAGAGATAGGATCTTCCTTTCATACAAGAATCATGCTCCATTCTTCATTGTTGCACACAGGGTATGTCTACACGTGATTTTATCCATGCCTAAACTTAATGTACTTTAGCCTAATGCACATTAAGGCAATTTAACCAGATCACCCCTTTTTAAAAAGATCTGTAAGGAAGGGAACATCTTTCATTGATGAGTCAATGAATATGACCATTATATCTAGCTGGATCTCATGATCTGAAAGAGTGGCTTGTGCAGGAGTCATATTGCCATTCAGTGGGTGTCTCCTGTGTCTTCTCTGTACCCCAAAGTAGTATACATTTGTTTTGAAGTTTACTGACTGCCCCTAAGACTTCCAGGCAGAGATTTGGAAGACATGCAAGCCATGATGCTATAACCGTGTCCAACATCTCCTCTGAGCCCAGCTGTAAAAATCAGTGTAAATTCTTCTTCATTGACCACCCAAATCTAGCAGCCAGCAAAAAATATTTATTCAAAATGTTTGCCATTTATAATACTTTAATTTCTTTATACTGCTTTGAAAATTTTAACCATCACCATCATTGTGCAAGATTTCCCCATTTATTTTTTCAACTTCCCATCAGTTAATTTGTGAAAGTAGAGATTTTTTTTTCAGCCTGTCTGACTGACATCTAATATATGTTTTAATGAGCACTTGCACCAATAAATCAAAATCAACCCAAAAGCTATTCTGTAAAATAGCAGCATATCAGTTCTACTACCACACAGTGCATCATAAAGAAAAACAGCAGGTACAGCTGTTTCCAGAATGAAAGTCCACGCACACAGAAAGACTGAATTCTAATTAGGGATGGGTGAACTGGTTTCTAAGAAACTTTGTCCAAAAAAAGAGTGAAATATAGTCTGAACATATTGTGAAAATCACAAACTTGAGTGAATGGTTGTTTTTTTTTTCCCCTCGGGGTTGTTCATTTTCACATCCTTTGCTGTTCTGCGTTTTAGTCAGGAAGAGAAGCAAGAGCAGCAAAATGCCCTGGAAAAAAGGAAGTCATTCTTGCTGTATTTATAATACAGGGTGATCATTATCACAGCAACTTATGTTATCTGAAAGTGCTATCTCCTCAGAGCCATGATGACCTGTTCCCTTCCATTTCAGGGTTTAAATAAAGCTTCTGGTTATGATGCAGAATTTTTCATAACAATGTCATATATGACTTTACTTGAATCGTTTTCCAATGGAAGGATAAGAAGGACCTTTCCTTTGACAGCCCTTTGTCTCTAACCCAGATCATGGCAAGCACTTACACACCTATACAAGGATGGTTGTGCACTTGCATGCATGTATGCAAAAAATATCCCCACCCTAAACTCCTATGAGGCACGAGGTGCAGCCAAAATTATAGATTATCTTTGGCAATGTTGCCAAGGAAATGATAGCTTCCTTGCTGCTATAAAAGAGACAGCTTGGGTGCATAAGTGCAGGAAGTAGAAACTCTGAATCCCAGTCTCACATAGGTGCCTAACTCAAGATAGCACCTAGGTGCCTAAGTCAGAAAAGTGGTGGGCTTCAGACGTGTTTTTCTCTTTGAAGATTCCTCTTGGAAGGATGTTGTGAATCCCATTCTCAGGTGCCTAATTGTTATATAGGGAATTACAGATTTAACTTGCATTTGTGAATTCAGCTCCAGGGTCCTGGGTAGTTAGGAGTGCTAATACTTAGCACTGCTATTGGGCTTTAGTACATAAAGATATCCATGTACTGGCACATAAGAAAAGTTGCATCTGTTGCAACATTCATAAGACAGTAGGGACAAGAAGTTGTAGTGCTACATGGTATGAAGAACTTGCTATATTCAGTTCTTGTAACTGGCCAACCAAGCTGCTTAGCTGAGAGTCAGATCCACATGTATACCTAGGGCCATGTGTAGATGAAATGAGGGAAGTGTGTGTACAACACTTTAAAGCGGGTTAAATGCTTTTGCACCACTTTAATGGTGTCAGCATTTGCATGCCTTGGCAGTGTATTGTGCATTAATTCCAGCTGCTGTAGGAAATTCTGTGGCATAATGCGCCTTAAATGACTTGGGGTGCAGAGGAGGAGGAGTTTTAGTTTGCTACCCCTACAGCTGCAGAGCAAAGCACTGGGCTCCATGCAGCTCCACAGCTTTTCAGGAAGCCCATGCAAGCAGCCTGGCAGCAGCCCGGGATAGCAGGTTCCACCCAAGAAAAGCAGCGAGCCCAATTTTTTTTCCCCCCCTCTGGGAGCCTGCCTGAGGTGTGCTGGGGCCTGGTGCTTCCCTCTGCAACTGCAGTGCCCCTTGGGACTGCCCGAGCTGGGTGCCTGCAGGCAGGTGCCACCTGTGGAGGGGGCCCGCCACAGAAGGAAGCACCAGCCCCCGTCCCATAGCCCCGGGACTGCTCTGCCAGCTGGCAGCTCACCCTCTCCTCTCCGCAGCCAGAGAGGCAGATAAGTGGATATATGCATGACTCATGGGTTTAATTGGCTCTAAATTGAAGCAGTGTTTTTAAAAACCCACTGCTTCAATTTAGGACCCCCCATTTCATCTACACACATCCTAGTAGGAGACCGCGAAGATGTTCACAGATTTCAATGCTATAAGAGATCATTATTTCATGTTATATGGCCTCCTGAAGAGCACACATTTCCTTTCATAGATTTCATAGACATTAGGGCTGGAAGGGACCTCAGAAGATCATCGAGTCCAGCCCCCCGCCCAAAGGCAGGAAGTCAGCTGGGGTCATAGGATCCCAGCAACATAAGCATCCAATTTACTCTTGAAGGTGTTCAGTGTAGGTGCTTGAACCACCTCCGATGGCAGGCTGTTCCGGACCTTGGGGGCTCAGACAGTAAAGAAATTCTTCCTTATGTCCAGCCTGAAACGGTCTTGCAGTAGTTTATAACCGTTCAACCTCATCATCCCTTGGGGTGCTCTGGTGAACAAACGTTCCCCCAGTAAGTGGTGGTCACCCCGATAAACTTATAGGTGGCCATCAGGTCACCCCTGAGCCTGTGGTTTTCCAGGCTAAAGAGCCCCATGGCTCTCAGCCTGTCATCGTAAGGTCTGCTTTCCTGACCTCTGATCACGCGCGTGGCTCTTCTCTGGACTCTCTGAAGCTTCTCCACATCCTTTTTGAATTGTGGAACCCAAAACTGGACAGTACTCCAGCTGTGGCCTCACCAAGGCCAAGTACAAGGGGAGAATGACGTACTGGAAAATTAACTAAGGAACTTGATGTAGGAATCACTATCCTTTAGCTGAGTGAGCTACAATGTATATTTCAGAAAGGTCTGTTATCTTGATTTAAAGAAAAAAAAAGGTAAATAGATCCAGCACTTGACCTTCCTATTTACTAGAAGACTCTGTCATCTTTACAGCGGGACTGCTGACAACAACATTGTCCCTCGCTCTTAAAAATGCATACTGAATTTCTAATCTGACTTTACTGAGGGCCTTTTTACACCTTACTCTATGAGCCGTACAAATGTTGAGTGGTGTTAGTGCCAGCTTGAGTTTGAAGCAGTTACACTTCAAGCCAGGTAAGAATCCCCACTCTCTACCCTCCATTCCAGGCTCCCCTCCTGTCCCCCCCAGGGCTGGTCTGCTTCTCCCCACCCGCCCCTCAGATTTCCCCTCTTCCCCCAGGGCATTACTTACTTGTGGCTGCCCATGATGTCTGTCCCAAGGGAACAGACAGTGAAGGGTTAACCTGCCAGGCTGCTGACCCAGAGAACAGCAGTGGCGATAACAGCAAGGCAGGCATATTAACCCTTTCCTGCCTGCCCCCCCCAAGTTCAAACACTACAGGCATTCATAAGTAAGTTGACAGGGGGGCAGTGGGCCTGATCTGGGCCAGTGCGGGTGGGTGGGGTGTTATCTTAGTGTAACAAGCTGGGTAGCATGGATCAAAGAATTTTGCCCTGGCGTGTGGGAATTTTGCGCCACCTAATGAGTGTTTAAAACTAGTTTCAGGTGTCAACATGTGGACAATCTAAGGGTTAAGAGTTCCAGGAGCTGAACTTCAGCGCCTAGTGACAGCATCTCATAATGCCTTTGCCTGCTAGATTATTTTTGTGTATCCCCAAGGCATAACATTTCTTGGTAATGCTATGGAGGTGGTAAAAAATGTCACTGATCTCAACTCTACAAGCCTCACCTGAGCCCTGAATCTGCTTCCCCTCTCTTCATCTCTAGTTGTGAAACCTTTAAACAGGAGAGATTTTGGATTGATTCAAAGCATACTCAACTGTGGCATATGGAAACAGCAAACATTAATTAGATCACAATAGTTTAAATGCTCCTTTTACCAGACTGTAAATTTGTTTATCATTTGATTTATTACAGACAATTTGTTGAGGAAAAATTCAATTGCTCAGTGTTCAATGAACCTCGAGTGGCTGATTGTAATTATCTATTATTTTCCTTCATTGCTGTCTGTTACATTGCATTGGTCTTGTGTTAAAAAAAAATATATATAACTTTAATAAGATATCTGTTTAAAAATCCTCAGGTTGTTATAAACCACCCTTCCTGGGGATTGCTGTTATGCAAATACGTGGATGGGCCTTAAGGTTAAAGAACTACAATGCTTGTGTTCAGAGACGTATCTTCCCATCACATTCTAGCAAGGTCTCACTTCATATGCTACATACAATTACCTTTAAAATGCAGATCATACTCTTTCAGTCTATGGCTAAGAGCAGCTGCCCTTCTCTGGGAAGTTCCCAGGCAGTTTAGCTGTTTCATAAGTTTCCTGTTTATTTCACAGGTAGGTATCTGTGAAGGCTCTAACCTGCCAGTGGTAAAACCAGGATTCTCAAAATAGAAAATGAAAAAATACAGGGGGAGTTAGGTACCCAACCCTTGCACACTTTCATTAAAATGGAAGCACTAGCTTCTGAAAGCACCTTTGAAAGTTCCTATCCTAATGAGTCCAAAGCTTCAAACCATGACAGCCAGTCATTTTGGTTTGGCATTGATTCCTCTAACAATGGATGGGTTCCTCTCTTTGTTTAGATGAACTAAAGCCTAAACTCTAAAGTTCTGAAAAGTCATAAAGGTCTGTAGTCTGTTTCACACACACAGGCTAAGGATGATGAGTAGATTTAGATCCAAGTTCCCCATAGAGCACAAATTACAGGCTTCCTAAATGTTAGTGCAGGCTCAGATCCTGTTGTTAGTGTGCGAAGGTAGGTGTGGATTAGGGGTTGGGATTCATTCATGTTTATATACAACTAGTAGTGCTCAGACAAAGATTCACAAAGGTATCAGGGGGTACCTGTAGACATGTGGGATGCCTGCTCTGATGTGTTGTAATTACAGCACGCCAGAGCAGACTTGATTAATTGAGTCTGCTGGAGTGTGTGCTAATTAGCATACTCCAGCAGCCTTGGAATATTGTGTATTCAGTGTCCCCATGCTTCAAAGGCAAGGCAGGAGAACTTTAAATAAAGTGCGAATTAACTTTAGTTAAAGTACCCTTGCTGCTATTTTGAAGTGCAAGGACGCTGATACATGAGACACTGCATGCACTTTAATTAGAGCATCTCCCAAGAGCCACTCTATTTAAAGCACCTCCCTCTCCCCACCCTGGAGCACAAGTAAAGACAACTTAGGTGCCCAAATGCCACTGAAACTGAAATTAATGAATATTGGATACCTAGATACTTCTGCAGATGAAGAGCCTAAAAGCCCCTAGGGGGTCTACCACATCACATCCTGGATTCTGCATGTGTGAAAAGTGTGTGTCTGGAACATGCATCATGGAGAATATACTGGAAAACTGGGTAAGCCTGAGGTCCGTGATGACATGCTATCATGTTGCCTTCAAAACAAGTACAGATTCACTGGAGGAGTCATTTGGCTTACATTTTTTTAGCCAGCATGGAAAGCCACATGTTTCCTTCCCATTGTTGCTGTGTGAATACAGGAAAGAGAGGAAGAAATCTCCATGAGCTATTACTCTGTTAGAAAGGGACAGGGGTGCCCTCCACTGGCCAAAAGCATAGACCAAACCAGATCCCTATGGAAGGGCAAGAATCTGTCTTTGGGGCTCTCATGAAGTGATTTCTCTCTTTTAAGCTCAAAGGGCTTTCAAAAGTGGGGGCTGACACTGTCTGTTTTAGCTTTTTTTTTTCTTTTCTTTTTCTTTTTTTTCCTTTAAGGTAACTTGCTCAGGTTACCCAGCAGACTAGTAACAAGAGCAAGGAACTAAACCAAGGCCTCCCTAGTTTCAGTCAAGCACTGTATTTATGTAGTTTTTAAGCAGAACGCAGTATCACCGAACTCTCAATAAGTCACTGATAACACAGATGCTCCATCACTGTAGGAATCACAAAACAGAGGAGAAATACCAGAGAACTGGATATAAGTGAATGTTGTGCCAATATACAAAAAGGTAAATGGTATGACACAGGAAATATAGGCTCCTTACTTAGTCTGACAGTGATGCTAGGAAATGTGAAAATACCAAAGAACAAATCAGTATAACATTAAAATATGGAAGTGTAATTAATTAAAAATCACCATGCTATTTAAATTAAAAAATAGCTGTGTATCCAGAAAACAATACCTTTTTTCATAAGGTTTCAAGTTTGTTTAGTAATGATACCTGTGTTGACATAGACTTCATAAGGGATTTGATTTAGTTCAGTATAATAAACACAGAAAATGCAGTGGATATTATGTGAATTAAAAGCTGATTAACTGATAGATCTCAAAGAGTGATCAAACTGGGAACTGTCCTACAATGGATGCGTTTCTCGTGGGATCCTGTAAGGATCTCTGTTCATTTCAGTGTTATCTAGTAAACTTATCAACTAGAGGGAAAATCATTTTAAATTACAACTAGTAAAAGTTGCAGATTACAAGAACGATGATTGGCAGAGGGATCAATAACAATGTTGATGGGTCATGGTTGCAGATCTCCCCCAGCTGTTGCTTGACAAAATGAGTTTATC
>NW_017729030.1:59458910-59459590 GCF_001723915.1 Gavialis gangeticus
TGTGTTCCTTTCTGTACAGCTTCAACTGGAGAATGCCTGTATGCTTGGTAGGACACTTCTTTGAAAAATGAGTCTCATCCTCCTCATTCTAGTACTAAGCCTTTCCTTACCATTGCTTTTGGCTCTGAACTTTGTATGGTTTTAAGGCAGCTACCTGCAAGGTCAAATGTCTAAGAAGAAATAAATGCAGGTCATATTAATAAGATCAGGTACTTTATCCTGAAATGCTGTAACACTGAAAGTACTTGGGGTTTGCAATAGATCATTGGGGACCAATCTTTTCGCAGGTTTTTAAGACCTGGGTAGACAAAGACTTGGCTTGGATGATATAGTTGGGGGTGGTCCTGCCCTATTTGCCACTGTTGCTTTCTGCCCTATTTGCTTCCTGCCCTATTTGCCACTGTGCTGCCTGTTCCTTCCCCAATCTGCCACATGCCACACAACCTGTGCCCCAGGTTGATCATTGCTGTAGTAGATAACTATTTGAGCATGTGTTCCCTGTGTAATGCTGTATGTCAGGGGTGTGAAAGATACAGTCTATGGGTAAGATCTACACTGTGAAAGCCATGTCATCCAGCCTGTGGGACTCCTGGAGGGGTTGGGAATTTGGGCATGGGGTGATCAGGGATGGGGCCTACTTAAGTCCAGAGTATGGAGCCCACTGAGGGCATGTTTCAGTG
>NW_017729030.1:59464590-59467777 GCF_001723915.1 Gavialis gangeticus
GGTTGGGAATTTGGGCATGGGGTGATCAGGGATGGGGCCTACTTAAGTCCAGAGTATGGAGCCCACTGAGGGCATGTTTCAGTGGCAGCAAAGCAAGCAACGGCTGCATTAACCTCTGTGGCTCTATGGCACCACTCACCTTGCTGCTGCCAAAGGTTGGTCCAGATCTGGCTTGTAAGGAGTCTTATGATCTAGATCTGGACTAGGGGGCCAAGCAAGTTTGACACCCCTGTTGTAGATAACATAGCTAATGCTACACTTGGATGCTAAAGCAACATATTATCAAGTCAGAGTATGTAGGTGCTGTTACCTCTGTATATGGTGTTAGCAACACAATCACTAGAATACCCCATCGGTTCTTATGTCCATATTTCAGAAAAGGATGTTTACAGGTTGAAAAAGAGTGAAAAAAAAAAGAGTTGAGAGAACCTGTCTTACAGTGTGAGACTACAGGAATACAAAGTAGTTAATTCAACTCTTGGCTGATCCTCCTAACAAAGGATAAAAAGTGGTTGGGTCATAGTCTACACTTAACCATGAGGAGCCATTTCTAATAGTAGCTTGTTCTCTGATCTCACAGGAAAAAAAGCATAACAAGACCCAGTGACTGAAAGCTGAAGCTAAACAGAGACAAGAAATATAGCACTATTTTACAACAGTGATGGCGATCGACCACTTGGTCGATTTACTGAGGCATGTGGTAGATTGTCCATCTCAGAGTGTTAAGATTAAGACTGGATATCTTCAAAGAATTGCCATAGCTCAAACAGAAGCTATAGACTTGGTGCAGAAACTGTTGTTGAGATTCCTGGATTTGTATATAAAAGACATCGAGAATAAATGACCCTTAAGAAAAAAAATAAAATAAAAGATGGATTTATGAAAAATTTCCCTCAAAATGGCAGCTCCTAGATTATTGCATAAACTGCATAAGAAGAAAGTGTTGCCATGGAGGTATTTCTCAAATGTGATTTCTGTGCTTGAATCCTGAATGTGTCCATGAATGGATGCATATATATTGTGTTTTGATCAACCACTCAAATCCACTTCAAGTTAAAAAAAAAAAATCAATACATAAAATTCTATACATCAAAACTTCTACTATTAGGTATCTTCCAATGTTGTTTTGTTTTGTTTGGTAGCACATTTTTACACTTCTAGAACAGCCTTGCACAGAGCACCTGGTAAGTTAAAAAGCAAATGTTGTGATTTTCAGTAGTTCCCAATATAATTCTTTTTAATTGCAATCCAACAACCAACAGACAGAAGACCTCCAACAAGGTCACCTCCATTTAATTATATATATGATTGACAGGATCTACATAAAACACCTGAATAACCAGAAAATGTGTGTAATAGTAGAAATCCATTAGAAACAGAGTAATCAGAGTAACAGGTTTTTGAAATCTCGAAGGTAGAGAAACAGTAAAATCTGAACAGAAAGGCTCAACTAAATAGAAAGTGGCAGGTGCCACCAGGCTTCATTATACAAGCTGTTAATTAGTATGCACCAGTATGTAACTAGGCATTATTCTAATGAAACTGTCCTCCAAAATGTTAGAGTTAGCATTCCATCTCTGCTAAAGGTTGTACATGAATTTGAGCTTGTACAATGTTGTGTAGCTTTATTCATTAAGGAATCCCCCCCCCCCCAAAATCTGCCCTTTGGGTTGATTTTTCAAATGGTTTTCCACTGCATGAGTATCTCTTACTCCCTTGATCTGCCTCGAGAACAAAAAACATAATGAAGAAATGTCCTAAGTGAATCTTTCTTTGAGCACAATGGCTGCTGTTTGCCTATGCTATATGGAGCACGCCAGAATAAGGGCAATGCAACTGCAACCTCAGACACAGTTGTATATTATACTTGTAGAGAAAGCTATCAGATTTATGTTCCTATAACCTAAAGGAGGTACAAAGTGGCACAGTTGATTAGAAAGCAATTCCTCAAGACTGTTATATTATTTTAGTGGCATCTAAGAGTCCCAAACTAGATGCTGTAAATAAAAAGAATTAGAGATCATCCTTGCCCACAAGCAGTTTATAATCTGAATAGATAGGAAACGATGGGAAGAGAAACCCAGGCATCATGAAGTGAGGTAAAGTGACTTGCACAAGGTTATACAGCAGGTCAGTGGCAGGGTTGGGGCTACAGCATATGCATCATTATCTCAGTTTAGAAAGGTTTGTTTTTGTCTGGTTTTCAGTCAAAAATAGCACCATAGTGTGGTGGATATATTGTGGTGGATAAGAATAGCAGAACAATATTATTTTACACATTCAGTACATGTCTAGGTCTTGATCCAAATGCTCAGTGAAGTCAATGACAGTTTTTCCACGGAAATTCAAAGGGCACTGGGTAAGCTCATGGGGCACATTTATTTGCAAACAGTAATGCAGCCTCTATAGTAATAATATAAATCTGCTTTTGATGGTTACAGGATTTTAGGCATTTTATAGGATGAATTCTACACCATGGTTTTTTTGCAACATCTCATTTCTCACTAGGATTATAATGTGTCAATATTTTTTTTTTTATGAGAAAATAAAGTTCCATCATTGAAACCAAATGGTTTCCAAGTGATTATCGTGATGAATCTTTGAAAGTGCAAGGAATCAGAAGGATCATGGATCATTTCCCACCATATGTACATTCTCTGTTCATCTGAAACAATGCCAGGTAGAGGAGGTGGTCACGGGGGAAGGAGGAAGAGAGCATACACACTGACAATATGAAGATGTCTACATTTTTTATACGGTTTAGTAAGACTGATTTACTTAAGCTACATTAAAAGTTGGGATTTTCAAAGGCACTCAGCATTGCACACATTGAATTAGGACAATTTCTAGCACTTTTTAAAAGCCTACCAAAATATATTAGTTAAAAATATATTAGTTAAAAAGCCTACCAAAATATATTAGTTAAAAAACTAGGTGACTGTGGCATCGATGCCTACACAGTCAGATGGATTGCAGATTGGCTGAAGGGTCGCACTCAGAGGGTAGTGGTGGATGGGTCATATTCAACCTGGGGGGAGGTGGGTAGCGGAGTCCCCCAGGGCTCGGTCCTGGGGCCTGCGCTGTTCAATTTCTTCATCAGCGATCTGGATGATGGGGTGGAAAGTAACCTGTTTAAATTCGCTGATGACACCAAAATCTGGGGGGAGGTGAGCACGCTAGCAGGGAG
>NW_017729030.1:59468268-59469353 GCF_001723915.1 Gavialis gangeticus
GGAAGTGGTGCTGGCCCCTACCCTGGGGGTCTTTAAGAAGAGGCTGGATGCCTACCTGGCTGGACTCATTTGAGTCCCGTTTCTCTTTTTGGGGTTTTTTGTTGTTCTCCCGCCCTGGCGGGGGGTCGGGCTAGAAGATCTACTAGGTCCCTTCCGACCCTTAATCTATGAATCTATGAATCTATATGGTACATTTTATAGCCACTTACTTATTGTAAATATATTCAGTCCACTCATATTCTCCACTTTTCCTTTAAACGCTATCTTTTTTTCTTTGAGGTACAGTAGGTATTAGGAGAAAACAGCACTCTCTCCATTGGCTTAAAGTAACAACATTAGAGCTGTAGCTACTTGAGCAACACATTAAAAACAGCTGAATTGCATATTCAGAAACATTTTGCAATAATATAAAGCAAAATGGGCCAATTTCAGTCTTGATGCATCTCCACTTTGATAACTGAATTGAGACCAAGCCCAATAACTCGATTATGATAACTGCATGAATGCTGATGTTTTCTGTTATACCAGGTTGTGGGGTTGGCTGTTAACTTAATAGAGTGTGGAGCTAATGGAAACCTTCTCTACCCTAAATCACACATCTCGCGATTGTTTATGGGGATGTCTAAGTGGTAATCCTGACTCTCGTCTGCCACATCTTGATGTTGGAAGAAGTTTTTTTTTTTTATCAGGAGAAGTTAAACTTAAACACCACTTGACACCAAGATCTAGGACCAGTTTCTCCAGAAACTCCAACCTCCCATATAATCCTCTCAGAAATTCAGCAGGACTTTCATTAAACTGAAACTCACAGTAACCTTTCTTTTCAGCAATTTTTATTTATTACCTTTCTTTTCTTTGTGTTTTAGGTTCTCAGGTCTGACCTATGTAGCAACAGACTTCAATACCCGCAAACTGCTACACTGCCTCCTCTGGCTCAGGAAAGTCTATCACACAGTCTCTTTAGGGATAAACCCTTTCTTTCTTGAAAAAAAATAAAATAAAGAAACTCAATCCAAAATAAATTAAATGAAGCCCTGCCTGGCTGGAGTCTCTAAACTGATCACTTTCTTCTGGATATTGTTCAA
>NW_017729030.1:59474353-59484852 GCF_001723915.1 Gavialis gangeticus
TTCGACTTCAGCCTGCGACAGTTCCCGCTGTCTCCAGCTTCCTGCTTACCTGGCGTTTAACCGACCTTGGCTTCAATTCTTGACCACGGCTTGGCTCAACTCTGCACACTTTGATCCCGACTCCGGCTATCTCCACGACCACTCCAACCATCTGACTGGCGTCACATCTGGCTATCCTCAACGAGTTACAGTTCGTTGTACTGTGTGTTAGCTGAATCCTGTTATGAGCCGTTGACCAGTCCTAGGACTATTGAGCCAGGCAGCCGCCCTTAGCCTCCGGGTTAGATAGCAAGGGCTTGGCTCAAGAACCCTGTGGAGCAACGGACCCCTGTGTTGTTGCTTGTTCGTGCCATCACACCACTGTAACTGAAGAATCACTGTGCCTGCGCCTAAAAAGCGTAAGTCAAATAAACCCACCTTGTTTAAGAAACCATTACGCTTCCGAGCCGCTCAGTGCTCCATCGCCAAGAATCCTGCCTGTTTTCGTGGTCAATCGCCACCCCGGCCCACTGTGACGCTGGGGTTTGGTTCATCCCCCCGGGACAGATATATATATAATAAAGCGTGATCTGCCCCTTTAACCTGGCAAACTGCACTGGGTATCCTGGCTCATGAGTCTGCTGATATTCATGGATGTTGGCTTGGTGTGTTCCCCAAAATGAGTGAAAGCAAAAGGAAAAGTTTTACTTGCATCAGCAGGGGCTCAGCCACATTCTTCTGGCTAGCTCTTCCTCTCTGGTATGAAGCTCCATCATCTTTACTGCATTCCCAGCAGTTCTTCCCAGCTTATTGTAGCTCCTTGGAGTTTCTTAGCCAGTTGGCTGCTGGCTCTCCACTGCTGCAGCCATCCCTCCCATTCTCTGGGATTCCAGGACCTTTCCCCTGTCCCTCATCCAGGTCTCTCTCCTCTTTTCTTTCCTTCCAGGGCCACTGTAGCTTTATAGAGCAGCTGCTCCAGAACCACGGCTGCTAGGGAGCTCTTTTTACCTTTGCCAACTGCTGCTGGCACTCAGAAAATATCTCTGCCTTCTCCTCTTTACGCAAGTTTTTGTTTGAAAGTGAAAAATTCACTTTTTGCTTTGATTTTTTTTCAGGTTGTCCTATGGCCAAAAACTGTTCAATTAAATGATGCAAGTGAACAGTGTTCAGTTGTACTGAAGTTATGAGATTTTTTTGGTGGGGAGGGATGGAGGGGGAGGGGGACACAAGGAGGGAAATAGCGTTTCCTAAACTAAGCACAATTCTAATCTCACTTTGTCATTAGTAGTTCTTCATGAGAAGCCTGAATTCATTGACACTGGGAATACATCAGGATTTGGTTTAATAGTTTCAAGCATTTTTGGTTCCTACATCAGCCAAAAATATAAACCCTGCTGCAGTCAGTGGGATAACAACAGGATATGCAAGCTATATGTGATAACAGAGACCATTGTGCTAATATTTTACAAGGACATTCTAAGAGATAAAGCCCCCTCCATATAACATAGAGTCTCAAAGGATTAGACAAACAAAGGGTAGGGAAGAGAATCAGGGAGAGTGTGAAGTGACTTGTCTCATGCAATGCAACTGGTCAGTAGTTAAGCTGATCTCTTGCCTATCAGGTCTCCATCTGATATTTTAGACCACATTGTTTCCTTGTGCTTGATTCACTAGTATGAATTCTGAAGCTTGTGTGCTGGGAACTCATTCTTGCAAAAACTTGAACACCTTGTACAACTCAGGGCACATGCTCTTTCCCCCAAAAAGCTGTGCGTATAAAAGGTGGCTATGAAGCAAGGAGGTGCTGGCTACTCCTTGGATATTTCTTTCCTTGTAGACTTTGTAGAAATGTGTATTAGAGGGGAATGCTCAGCAATATATCTGGCAAAGTTTAACAAGCAAGACATGGCATGTGCAAGGAGACAGCAAAGCACAGTGAAAAGATGTAAGCAAAGAGAGGAAAAAAGAAAGAAGAGAAAAAGGATAAAAATTAGCACCACAGCCTTAAATCTAGATGATTCTGAAGTCTTATTGCTCTACTATCTGAGTTCACACTCACTAGTGCTAGGGAATTATTACCTCATTTTATAAATGGAAAACAGGGTAGGTTCAAGTAACTTTTGAAAGATCATACAATAAGCCAGTGACTAAGCTAGAAACAGCTGCCAAGAGTTCAGCATCCTGGGACAATACTGTGCCTATTAATTCTGCCTTCCCATCCTTCTTCTTACTTTCTTGTGCCTCTTTTGTGAAGTTTCCCCCCTCCAAGTTCTATCCTGCCTTTCACTTCAGTAATGTAAATGTTTACACATCACAGTTTTATTAGGCCAAACTCCTGACTGCATTTTATTGCTTTTCTGCTGCTCAGAAGTGGCAAAGTGGACGCAATTTAGGTCAGTAATTAGCCCACTCTAAAATGCTGCATTTGTTCTATCAGCTACAGATGTGACACAAAATTCTCTTCCCATGAAACGCTGGCAAAAAGACCATGCAAAGAGAGAAAAGTATAATACTAACGGGCTTCCCTTTTTTTGGAGGCTCTTAGCACTTCCCAATGGGGGAAAAAAAGTGTCAGTAGGTGCTCAAAAAGCATGTGCTCAAAGATTCAACGCCTCCACAGGGCCCAGCAGGACGGAGACAAACTCTGAAAAGGGAGCAAGGGTTTGAAACATTCCACAGTTCAAAGGAGTTTTCTGAAACAGGATGAAGCCCTTTGAAATGCTCTGTGTAGATCCATGGGTAATGAATTTAATTAACATGCTGTAGTTTTAAGAGGAGGTTACACAGGAGGAGGAAAACAGCAGGTGCCTTGGCTAACATGCTAACAAAGTCCTGACATCAGGTTTCCAAAGGATTATAAAGTATAGGCTTCCTGCGTAAGACCATGTCTCACTGAACCCTGGCATGAACTAAGCCAAGGTAACCGACTACCAGCTCCAGTGGAAAGTCAAAGGAGAAACATGGGGCAAATTCAGAGCTATTATAAGCAGAAGGAAAGTTGCCAATGCCTTCTCCATTTCCCACTCAATTTGGCCCATTGCCTTTATGGTCCTAGAGAAAGCTGTTCATGGGCATGTAAGGCCAGCTGCTTCTATGTATTAATGAATGTAATTATTGTCTATACTAGAAAAGGTGCCCTAGTATACGCATATCAGCAAGCCTGTCTAGTGGAACATAGCTTCAAGTTTTTTGTTTTTTTTCCAGGAACACTGCACTTACATGAAGACTCTTGCCGGTATAAATTACCCTTAACTACTCACTTACAACCTATATTTCTGTACTGGCCAGGGTTTCTCCTGTAGACCTGGTATAAGTCTTCTGACTGATCTAAATGAGGCTTCTCATAGCCTGCAATTAGTTCAGATTATGTTTCAGTATTTTACCCCATCCATGAAGTATAAATTTGTCAAGTACACAAAGATAAGGGAATGGGGGAAGCTGAAATTGGCTCCTTGGCAAGTGGTCCCAGGAATCAGACTGTGACTCAACTGGTGACGAGGATCTGTCTAATGTCCTATCTTTACCTACCTGCACAAGGCAACTGAGACATACTAGCCGCAAGAGACTATTCCTTCCTCTCTTCTCTCTGCAATGCCCATTCTTTGCAGCAACTTGAAGAGCATATAGCATAAGTATACATGTGAGAGAATGTCTTACATCCCACTTCATTCTCCTGCATGGATCATTATCTGACCCAAAATCAGATGATTCCCTGGGAGCTGGGGTGGTCTGGGCCCTAAGGTGTGCAATTGACAGCCCAGCAGTTGCAAGGTCTAAGCCATAGCAGAAGTGCTCAAGGTGTAACTGTATCAGATTCCAATGAATCTGCAAATTCTGCTAAAAACCTTGTCACAAATACATGAGAAGGAAGAAAGGCAATTCCCAATATGAGTAAGGTCAATGTCTGACCCTTAATATCTGTAGCATATCTTGAAACTGTCAGATAATAAAAGGTCCACTCATGATATAGGCAGTGTGATAATGTCTCACAGTCAATCCAGAGTACCTGAGTATAACTTTGGCCTAGATTTCAGACACACACACTCAGTCCCAAGATTTCCTTAAACATGGCCTCCTTTGTGATATTTGCTTTCCTCTGCTGTATGTTTGGCAGTTATTTGAGATGGTTCCAATGGTCATATGACACCTTTTCCTACAAAGTACATTCATTATACCAAGTGCTAGAGAAGAGAGGAAGTTCCAGTTGCTTCCTAGGAGCTACTGGGCATTAGCCTATGATTGGGAAGGCCTAAATTGAAGTGCCTAATCTACCAAATACGGACTTGAAAAAGTCATGTGAAGCATCCTGCATATACCTCAAACCTCCATCTTTAAAATGCATATATTAGCTATTCCTTACACTACAGCCAGTATTAAAGACCATGCCATACTCTTGCATTATCCTAGCATGGAAGATATAAAATACCCTTGATATAAAGCACGCTCTTGTGGCAATGCTTTGAAGCCAGTTGCTTACCAGGTGTTTCTGCAAAACTTTTTGCTAAAAAAAGGTTCTGCAAAAGTAATAACTATATTGCAACACATGAATTTCTTTCCCACGGCTAAAAAAAAGAAGTAGCCTTGTATTTGGTCTACCACACTGCAAATATTTTCTTTTAGAAAATATACTGATTATGTATTGAGCACTATTTGGCAAGTCTGCAGTAGAACCTGGATCTTGGACTGGCCTCTTCAGTCATCTACAGACTCACCAATTACCTCCATATTTACTCGAAGACTGTCAGCCTCGTATCAGAGATTTCATAGACGTTAGGGCTGGAAGGGACCTCAGAAGATCATTGAGTCCAGCCCCCTCCCAAAGGGCAGGAAGTCAGCTGGGGTCATAGGACCCCATCAAGATGAGCATCCAATCTACTCTTGAAGGTGTTCAGTGTAGGTGCTTGAACCACCTCTGATGGCAGGCTATTCAAGACCTTGGGGGCTGGGACAGTAAAGAAATTCTTCCTTATGTCCAGCCTAAAACGGTCCTGCAGTAGTTTATAGCTGTTCAACCTCACCATCCCTTGGGGCGCTCTGGTGAACAAACGTTTCCCCAGAAACTGGTGGTCACCCCTGATAAACTTATAGGTGGCCATCAGGTCATCCCTGAACCTGCACTTTTTCCAGACTAAGGAGCTCCATGGCTCTCAGCCTGTCATCGTAAGTCTGTTCTCTTGACCTCTGATCATGCACGTGGCTCTTCTCTGGACTCTCTCAAGCTTCTCCACATCCTTTTTGAATTGTGGAGCCCAAAACTGGACACAGTACTCCAGCCACGGCCTCACCAAGGCCAAGTACGAGGGGAGAATGACATCCCGGGATTTGCTTCAGAAGCATCTATGGATGCAAGACAGAATTATGGTCATTTTATTAGCCGCAGCATCGCATTGCAGAGGATAGCTGATGATTTCTAGCATAAAGTGTATCGGGGCAGGGAAATTATCAATGTAGTATTTATAATGTATATATCTAGCATAATATAGATTAGCATGTATATATTATTACATTCACACACATTATACTGCACATACACTTTACAAATACTACATTTTTAGCATTAAAGCACAACATTGACAATCATGGATAATTACAGAGTTATTATTACTGATTTATGATAAAGGCTTCCTGCCTTTTTTATTAAAAATAATGTGCCCAGCACAGCACAACAAATTTATTGTTTCATTATTTGATTTACATGATAGCTTTCACAAACTTCAAGTGCTTCACAGAACTGGAAGACTAATTTTGTTCACACTTCCCCCTCCCCATATAATGCAGTTACTTCTGAGATGGGACTGCTTAATTGTTTAACACTATGCATCAAAACAGGGAAGAAAATGTATGCATGACTGCCTGTCTCCTTATCAAGTCAATGAAACAGGAGAATACAATTGCTCAAGTAATTTTTCCAGTACATTTAAGTAAGTTGCAGTGAGATAGACTGTCACAGGTAGTAGCTCCAGCAGGCACCGCTCATCCAACACAACTCGCTCTGATTGGTGGGCTGGGAAGTAAGAGGTCTGGCTTTATCCCCTACTTATTCCCCATAATAACTGCATTAGGCTTAGATGCTCAAATCCAAATTTCAGATACTTAAAACCCCTGCTCAGATGCTACTGCATAGTGAAAGTGCCTAGGGTGTCACTGTTTCTAACATATATGTTCCCATGCACCTAAAGTTCAATTTCTTGGCATGCTCAAATCTTGACAGAGTAGAGAGGCTCTGGGCCTAGCTTTTAACTCAGCATTATCAGGATTCACAAGCAAGGCACCCATCCATCTCTCCTGTGGAGCTGTACTCTGTACAAAGCAAAGCCCTGCCTTTTGTGCAGACATTTAGCAGGTAGAAAATTCTCTCAGCATGGAGAAGAACTATATTATAGAGTCTTCTGCCTGACTGGATGTGAACCGAAGTTTCTTATGTCCCAAGAGACTGCCCTAACTACTAGATTACTGACACAATTACATTCAAGCCCTTCTCTTAACAGAAATACATGGAGTAATTAAATATTCACTGTGGCAGAGAAAAGTAAGCAGGAAAATGATAGTGGCTGCATAACCCAGCAATGAGCATATTCACCTGGTGAGAAAACCTGGGTTCCAGCATCAACTATACCGGATAGACCATGTTTATACATTACAACAAGAACTAGAACCCAGACCTACCCCTCCTTCAGGCACATGTCTTCACCACTAAGCTTCAAAGTCATGCTTATTGGTCTCACTCTGGCTCAAAAACTGATTGGTTATTCCTTACAAGTGGAAACATTTTCACAGGCAAACTAAGGAAGTATGGGACAGATGAATGGACTGCAAGGTGGATAGAAAACTGGCTGGAGCATCAGGCTCAGAGAGTAGAAATCAATGGCTTGATGTCTAGCCAGCAGCTGGTATCAAGTGGAGTGACCCAGAGATCTGTCCTGGGGCCAGTATTGCTCAATATCTTCATCAACGACTTGGAAGATGACTGGAGTGAACCCTCAGCAAGTTTGCAGATGACACCAAGCTGGGGGAAGTAGTAGATACACTGGAGGGTACGGCTAGGATTCAGAGTGACTTAGACAAATTGGAGGATTGGGCCAAAAGAAATCTCATGAGGTTCAACAAGGACCAGTGCAAAGTCCCACACTTAGGATGGAACAATCCCATGCACCAGTATGGGCTGGGGGGTAACTGGCTGGGCAGCAGCTCTGCAGAAAAGGACCTGGGTTTACAGTGGACAATATGCTGAATATAAGCCAACAGTGTGCCCTTGTTGCGAAGAAGGCTGACAGCATATTAGGCTGCATTGGTAAGAGTGTTGCCAGCAGGTCAAGGGAAGTGATTATTCCCCTCTATTCAGTACTGGTGAGGCCACATCTGGAGTACTGTGTTCAGTTTTGGGACCCCAAGTACAGAAAGGATGTGGACAAATTGGAGACAGTCCATTGGAAGGCAATAAAAATGGTTCAGGGGCTGGGGGACATGACTTGTGAGGAAAGACTGAGGGAACTGGGTTCATTTAATCTAAAGAACAGGAGTCTGAGAGGGGATTTAATAGCAGCCTTCAACTACCTGAAGGGAGGGTTCCAAAGAGTTTGGAGCTAGACTGTTCTCAGTGGTGGCAGATGACAGAACAAGAAGCAATGGTCTCATGGTGCAGCAAGGGAAGGGTAGGTTAGATATTAGGAAGAATTTTCTCACAAGGAGGGTAGTAAAACAGTGGAACCTAGAAAGGTGGTGGAATCTCCATCCTTGGAGGTTTTAAAGATATGGCTACACAAAGCTTTGGCTGGGATGATCTGTTTGGGGATAGCCCTGCTTTGAGCAGAGGGTTGGACTAGATGCCCTCCTGAGGTCATTGCCATTCCTAATTTTCTATGATTCAACACAGGGGAGAAAAGATTTCCCTCTAGAATCCCTTGTGATTAGGACACTTCTGTGAGAGGTGTGGGTTCACGTCCTCTCCAGTAAAGGAAACCTAAGTTAATTTCCCTAACATCTCGGGTGCCTGGTCTCCACCCTTCTCCCTACTTCTTGAACTACTGATTGAAGCTTCCTCACCTTTTGAAAATAAGACACTCAAGGAGAACCTTCAGGATTACAAGTCCCATGGGCAGGGAGGTGCCTGGGTCTCTGAGCAGTTGAATTTAAAGTATACCCCTCATCATTTCCTTATGGTTAGTTTAAGCCAGGCTCAACTCAGCGCACAAATTCCCGAGGACCCCATTCCAAGGTGCCTGCTTCTCTCCTTGCACTGCATCGAGTGCTTGCACACCTCCCTTGCGTGTTGTGAAATCCATTAGGCAGCCAGATGCCTAGATGTGAAGTACTACAATGCTTAGCATCTTGATACCAAAATTTATGGATTTAACCCTTATTCCCACCCCCCAAACAGGGCCGGGGTAGAGGAGGGTAAGGAAATGGAAGACTCCAAGAGACATTCATTTTCCTGTTCTGCTGCTGGACAGGTAGCAACATTATATTCTGAATCCTATGACAAGTTTTAACCACCAGGAAGCCAACCTCTGTTGTTCATTACCTCTAAAATAAGGTAGCTTCAGGAACACAACCCCCTGGAGAAATGGGAGGCCACTGGCTCATTTCTGATTCAGCTGCTTTTCCTTCAGGGCAATACTGTAGCACATCCATCACTCAACAAGAGCAGATCTTTTTACAGAGAAGTATTTAGCTGGCTTTGGCAAAGGCAGGTGAGCCTCAGGGAAGACATTATCCTGACAGCAAATGTTGGGGGCTGGCTGTGCGTGCAAGAGCTTGGCAGGCTTTGGATACTAAATAAATATGGGTTTATTAATAAAGTGTTAGCTGGAGATGGAAAATAAGATTGAATGCTTCATCTTAGCCATGGGGCCTTTCTAAATACTTAGTGATAGAAACAAAGAACAAAGACAATAGAAAATGGAGAGTCATAGGGGGAAAAAAAACAGAATCAAATAAAGAGAAAAATGGTAGTTTGGAGGAGGTAGCAGCAAATTAGGTTTACTATAGAAAAGGCACAATGCAAGAAAAAGGTAAAAACAATATATAAAAGCCTCCTAGGTTTCCAGAGGGTAAAATGCCAGTTCCAGGGATACAAGGTCAATAATTCTGAGTAGAGAGGGGAAAAAAAACAAGAGTGAAAATAGAACACGCTGGCTAAGAGCAATTGCCAGAGAGCAAGTGGAAACATGGGATAAGCACAGAATTTGAGGTGAGGAATAAGAAAAAAAGGCATGAAAAGGTATGAATTAATACACAAGTAAGGAAAAGTGGCATGGAGTGGATGACTGGCATTCACATCTGAACATTAGTGAACTTCTAATAAAATACTGTTATACTCTGTAGAAGTTGTCTGGAAGGGACTGTCATGACCCTGCCCAGCAAGGATTACAGAATCTCACCCCATGCTTTCTTCATACAGCCCAACAGCTTGGCTGAACTTAGACAGCCTTGCAACAGTCTCATATAGACAGACCTCTTTGGAGTAAAGTCATTAGGACTGTGTCCTGAGTGTGGCAGTCTCTCTTCCTTGCACGTTCAGGGTCTATGGTTTACTTTAATATTGTGGAGCACAGCTATAAAACTATTTCTGTATTTCATAAGGGTGGGGACATAGAGTATTTTTTTTTTTAACTGGGTGCTTAAAATAAAGCACCTCACTCCACATTTAGGAATTGTGTTCAGACCTAATTTTTACAGGTATTATTTATGTCAATTAAAATTTATCATGGAGTTAGGGGAAAAAATTCCTAGAAGTGTTCCCCATTTGAGTTGAGTTGCTTGTGTTATAGCTGGTTCATAGTTTTGTGCAAGTATGGCCAGTGGGGTCCAGTTTCTAGAAGTGCTAAATGCTTCAACCCTGACCACTTATCTGCTCCAGAGCATGCTCCATGAAGACCCATATTCTGGGGGAAAGAACATGGTAAAGTGAACATTTTGGTGCAAGTGTGGTTGAGTGCCATGTGCAAGGTGAAATGCCACATGCAAGAGTGTGCTGCTGTGTCCACGAGTGTTTGATTGGTCAGTTGAATGATTGACAGACATGGTGTGACTGGATGGTATAAAAGCATCCTGGTCCAAGATCTGTTGTTTGAATGTTGGTATGCATGATCCAGGAGGCTTGGTGCTTGAGTGCAGTGCTAATTGTAAATCAAGTCTGGTATGTTCAGACGGGTGGCTGGTTGATCCATAAGTGCATACATGAGGGTGTGGGACACGAAAGGCGTGCATGAGGCTCCGTGGGGTTTGAAGCATTATTTGTGTAAGCAGAGTGAGGGTCTGGGAGGCCACTGCTGCAGGGAGGGAGAATGAAGATTGCTCTCAATCACCACCTGTGTCTCATTATGATTAGTATGTTACTGTATATTGTGTTCGGTAAGTTGTTGTATATGGTTGCTGATAGTTTGTTGTTGCTGATATTTTTGTTTGTTTATACACCCTTGATTTTTCAAACATCATAGATTCATAGATTAAGGGTTGGCAGGGACCTAGTAGATCTTCTAGCCCAACCCCCCATCAGGGCAGGAGAACAACAAAAAAAA
>NW_017729030.1:59487594-59489664 GCF_001723915.1 Gavialis gangeticus
CCCAATTGGGAAGACTATCAGGACCCCCATTACTTACCCTTGCCCTCCTAGCCCTGATGGCGTCTCCTTGTCTTCTGGCAGCCCCCTTCCCCGGCAAGTCTAGTTTAAAGCTCGCCGTACGAGATCAGCCAACCTGGAATCATTGGAGTCTGTATTGATTTACATGTTTATTTGTCAGGCCCATTCACCAGTCCTCCCCAGACACTTCATCTCAGCCTGGTTAAAGCATTAGCCACCCACTTCTTCTCAGGAGGATTCACCACCACTGTTGGCACCCATGTATGGGGTCTTGGGTCCCTCATTAACACAGTAGTCTATGCTTTTGTTCATCACTGCAGTAGAGAAGATGTCATTACATGGAGCACCCTATTCGCATTATTTAATTAATGTAACTATAAAGTCCCAACAAATAGAAAGGCAGAATAGAGCAAATCAGCATGCACATTCCTCACAATTCATACTTTGGAAAGCATTGGAGAGGAAGAGATGTGAAGGAGGCAAGACTGATGGATGTTTCTCAAGTTACTAATTGAGTAGATGGAACACCATGATGGTGACTCTCTCCAACAGGAGAGAAACATTATTTGTATCACGTTGTTAATGCCTGGTTCATATTTCCACTGACATCTCTTCTTTTTCTGGATTTTTGAGCCCACCTCTAATAGGTCAGTTTGCTTAAGGATTAACATTTATTATGGTATTACTATCATTCAAACTCAAATTATACATCCCCTACTTCCTAACTATTTGTAGCTTTTACTTTTCTTATTGGCAACAGTAAGTTTGCTGGTAGGATGAAGGTCTATTAAAATATGCATAAACAACCTATCTTAAGTCTCTTTTACATTGTCAAAACAGAGTAAGCAAGAAACTAGATGTTAATGTCTACATCACCACTAGTTACCTGCTTTCCCTCTGCAACAGACATACAAACAGTTATCACTGTCCCCAGAGAGCAGAATAGCAGGCCTTAATCAAGAAATAACAGGGAGGCATAGTTTGGGGTAAGTATATATTTCAAACACTCATTCCTCTTATTCTGAACTAATAGATCATGTATGGATACACCGATTATGTTTTTCATGCCAAGTTACATTACATCTTCCAAGCCAGCAGAATGAGAGGAAGGCTACCCTATTGGGTTACATTAATAGTTTCATACATCATTTTATTTATTTATTTTTTACACATGACTCAGCATACACATTGCACGAGCACAATTACTGCCAAGTTCACAGGAACGTAATTCACATATCTAGAAGGAACACATTCAGAGAAGGGCAAGTATTTCTCCCTTGCAATGTAATGTTCCCTGCACACCTACCACCTCTGCCAGGAGTTGATACCATATCTGGGACAAATGTGAAATAGTTGGATAAGGAAACAGATGAGATTCTTAGCATAAGATCTTATGGTAGCATCCCTTTTTATTTAAAAAAAGAAAAAAAACACCAATACCACTCTTCCTCATTTTCTAACCTTAACAGAACAGTTTGTCAAAACAGAGCAAAGACCACACCATACCCCACAACAGATATTTTCCAACAACCGGTCCTTGGAAACACAGTGAAGTAGTGGTAGTATTGAAGTTACAAGATTAGATGGACATGAGCTAATTTTAAAAAAGTGGGAAGCTTTGTTTCTCTTAAGTTAAGAAAAATAAATATATTAACCAAGCACCTATTAATCAACTGTTATGGCAGTGGCAGGTCATTGGCAGTATCCCACCTCTCCTTCTTGTACCTATCACTTTTTATAATGTGTTCTCAAGTGTTTGAATATTGCTCCTTGCAGTTGCAGTCAAGGATCTGAAATGGCAATTTTTGGAGACATCTTCAGCTAATGATGGCTTGAAAACACAGGAGATTGGAAACAGTGGCACAGGAGTTCCCTTCCTATCCTACTTTTCTGTCTTGATAAGGTTAACCCTGAGAATCCAAGCTCCGATTAATTTTATAATAGTTTCATAGTAGTTAGGGGTCAGAAAGGACCTGAACAGATCATCTAGTCTGACCCCCCGCCAATGGCCAGAGCACACACTGGGATCACACAACCCCAGACGGGGGGGTC
>NW_017729030.1:59494664-59496826 GCF_001723915.1 Gavialis gangeticus
TTCGTCCAACTTCTTTTTGAATCCACCCAAGGGGTGAGAACCACTTCCCTAGGAAGTTGGTTCCAGATCCTAGCCACCCTAACAGTGAACTAATGCCTCCTAATCTCTAACCTGAACCTATTCTCCAGCAGCTTCTGGCCATTGTTCCTTGTCACCCCAGGTGCTGCTGTGGGGAATAGGGCCCTTCCTATTTGCTGCTGATGTCCCCTAACAAGTTTGTAGGCAGCCACCAAATCCCTGCTCAGCCTCCGTTTGCTGAGGCTGAACAGATTCCGGTCCTTCAGCCTCTCCTCATAGGGCCTGCCCTGTTGCCCTCCAACCAAGTGGGTGGCCGTCCTCTGAACCCTTTCAAGGCAGGCCACATCCTTCTTAAAGTGCGGTGCCCAGAACTGGACGCAGCTTGAATATGCAAATTTGTTATTTGCATCTTCCTACAGCAGTGTAGGGAATGCACCACAAATTTCAAGTTTGCACTATGAATAGTGATAATTCCTCTGACTACTGTATAGTAACCCAAAAACTGCCATCAGAAGCATCACTAGGGATACTCCCTTGCATGTGGATGATGAAGAAGTGTGTTAAGAAAAGTAAACTGTAAAGCTGGCTGCATTTTTCATGTAAAACAATTAGATGAAATTGTTTCCTTTTTACAAAGTTATTGCAGGAACTTTGGAATTCTTGATTTTTAAAAAACACATTAGCATTTAAGAAGTGACAGGATAACCAGGTTCAAAATAAGATTAGACAAAAACATGGAGGACTGGTCCACTGACAGCTATTAAATAAAAATATATGGGATGTGTTTTCTGACATCCATAAACTAATGATGGTTGATGCTAGTGCTAGGGAGGGTATGAGATGGGGTGAGAGTAGCCTTCCCTTGCTTAGACTCCCCATTTTTCCTGTACATGATTTCATTTCTTACAGAAGAGGCATGTTTGTAAATAACCATAGAACCATAAAGATAAAAAAAGTTTACAGGAGGAATCAAGCCCTCCCCCACCAAAAAAAATTAAGAAACAGTTTAATCTGAATCTAAGCAGTTAATTTCTTCTTAGACATGTTTAACAAGGCAAGAGAAAGGAAGAACTAGACAAAATCTGCAAGAGGAAGATGCCACTTTATCAGCAACTGAGAAACTCACCAAGGATGTAGGATTCCAATTCAACCAAGTGGCCTTGGAGTAATTCTCAGAGATCCTACAAACTGGGTTTAAAGTGCCTAACTTGTGGGCTGTTAAGGTAAAGCAGGAAGCCTCCTGCTTAAGTTAAGTTTGTGAAACCAGAGATTCCCCAACCAAAGCTAGACCTGAATTCATGACTGGTTTCCAGCCAAGCACAACTGCACTCTCTTGAAGGAAACAAAATCTGGCCCAGCACTAGTCATTGCTGCTACAAGACAGTGGGAACCACAAGATAAAGCAAAGCCTATTACTGACATGGTAATGGGGGCAACACACTGGGGCATAGCAGTGTTTGTGCCCTGAGCACTAGTGGCAGCTAGGCTGCTCCCAATCTTGTTCCCCTTTTAAGTCAGCACCCACCACTATTTACACTACTGGCAGTGCACAACTGTTCTTTCACAAGAGCAGTGCTGGAGAAACTGCTGATAGTAGTAGGAAGCAGACTCCAACAGAAGCAGCCTGCTCAACTTATCTTTAGCAGTTTACCTGCTATACTGTCCGTTTCTTTCTCTGCAGCAGCATGGAGGGGAGCCCTGCCTACACTCCCACAGTTCAAGTTCCATAGGGGCCAGCTACAATATTGGAATATCACTACACCATTGGCAGACAATTTATGAGAGGTTGCAAAAGCAACCTATCCCAAAAACAAACTTGGCAGTTGGTCACTTTCAGTTGTTCTCACACCTAAGAAAGACTGCTTAATGCCACCGAAATCTGTTTTTCATTTAAGGCCTTTGATGTGACATTTGTGGAAGCTCCCTGGCTGTCATATATTTTCTCTAACCTGTGATGGGAGAGAAGGTTTCTATTAATCTGGTTATTGGCAAAGACATGCATATCCCACAGAATGACACAAAAGTTAAAAATTAAGAAGAATGATGATAAAAAGCCCAGAGATGTCTTTCTGTTGAGGTTTTCTCCCTTAGAATTTCAGAAATCTTTAAGAGGGCACTACCTGCAATTGATATCAAAGCCTTCA
>NW_017729030.1:59501826-59502178 GCF_001723915.1 Gavialis gangeticus
GTCTTTCTGTTGAGGTTTTCTCCCTTAGAATTTCAGAAATCTTTAAGAGGGCACTACCTGCAATTGATATCAAAGCCTTCAAATAATTCATCACTGGGGATTTTTGGCTGCCACTGCTTGTCTCTGTATTGCTCACTACAGCTCATGATTTTGATAAACTTGCTGAGGGCAATAAATAGCTTCTTAATCCCAGCTCATTTATATAATTCATACTCTGATTTTATGAAGCATTAGAATCAAGAGCAGCTGAACTGAAATGCCTCTTGCCAAACAGACCAGAACTTTAAATACATTAAGTTTGGGTGGCATGGGGTCCACCTTTCCCCTAAAGGTAAGTGTGCGTTCTCTTCTA
>NW_017729030.1:59502189-59503173 GCF_001723915.1 Gavialis gangeticus
AAACAAGCAGGAGGAACTTACCCTCCTGCTAGCTGACACTAAACCAGACATAGTGGGGCTCACTGAAGCATGGTGGGACCCAAAGCATGACTGGGAGGTGAATATCAAGGGCTGTACAGGAGGGACAGGACAGTGAGGAAAGGTGGGGGTGTGGTGCTCTACATTAAGGAGGACTACACATCCTCACCAAGTAGCACAGTCAGAGGAGGGGCACACTGAAGTGCTCTGGGTTAGAATATAAGGCAGCCAAGGGGAAAGAGACTTAACGGTAGAGGTCTACTACAGACCACCCAACCAAAGGGAAGAGCTAAACCAGGAATTCTTAAATCAGCTCACAGAGGTAGTTAGGTCAAAGGACGTGGTCATCATGGGTGACCTGAACTTTCCAGACATCTGCTGGGAAGAGCAGTCAGCCAGGTCTGACCACTCACATAGGTTCTTAGCCAGAATGCAGGACCTCCATCTAACCCAGGAGGTGCACAGCCCCACCAGGGGAGACGCCTTGTTGGACCTGGTGAGGAGGCTGCAGGTGCTCAACCACCTGGGTAACAATGATCATCGCCTGCTGGAATTCACCATCCAGCGCAAGGTGGCAAAGGCCTGCAGCAAGGCAGCAGCCCTAGGTTTCAGGAGGGTGGACTTCAATAAGCTAAGGAGAATAGTTGGGGAAGCATGGAGGTCCCAGAGGGGAAAGGAGTCAGGTGTCCAAGAAAAGTGATTGCTCCTTAAGGAGACGATCCTCCAGGCCCAAAGGGAGGTAATCCCAACATGGATCAAAGGGAGCAGGAGGGCACAAAAGCCCCCATGGCTCACCAAAAGCATCAGGGAATGTCTTCTAGCTAAAAGGGAGGCTTACACCCAATGGCCCCTCCCTTCCATCACCAGGGAGGATTATACTGCGGTTGTTCAGGGATGCAGGGGAGCAGTCAGGAAGGCCAAGGTGGAGATGGAACTGGGACTAGCTTCCCAGATCAAGGACAACAA
>NW_017729030.1:59508173-59508818 GCF_001723915.1 Gavialis gangeticus
CCTCCCTGCTGGGCCCCCCTCAGGCCCTGGGGGAGGCACACCTGGGCCAGGGGTTAGTGAGGAACTAGTTAGGGAGCTTCTGGACATATTCAAGTCAGCCGGTCCGGACAATTTCCACCCTAGAGTTCTAAAGGAATTGGCCGAGGTCATTGCAGGACCCCGGGACAGCTTTACAAGCACTCGTGGTGCTCTGGAGTGGTGCCAGAGGACTGGAAGAGGGCCAATGTGGTTCCCATCTTCAAAAAAAAGGGAAGGAGGACAACCTGGGGAACTATAGGCCAGTTAGTCTTACCTCAATCTTGGGTAAGCTTTTTGGGAGAATTATTTTGGCACATGTCCATGAGGGGCCAGTAGGGGAGATTATGCTTAGGAGCAACCAACACAGGTTCATTAGAGGGAGGTCCTGTCAGACCAACATGGTGGCCTTCTATGACCAGGTCACCAAATCATTAGATGCAGGGGTAGCAGTGGACATAGTCTTTCTGGACTTTCAGAAGGCCTTTGACACTGTCTCTCACCCCGTTCTCATTAGGAAACTGGGGGAACTGTGGTGTTGACACCTACGCAGTCAAATGGGTTGCCAACTGGCTGGAGGACACCGCACTTCAAGAGGGATGTGGACAACATGGAGAGGGTCCAGAGGAG
>NW_017729030.1:59508945-59519343 GCF_001723915.1 Gavialis gangeticus
CTGAGGGGGGGATCTAGTGGCCTGTTACAAACTAGTCAGAGGGGACCAGCAGGCATTGGGGGAGTCCCTGTTTCCCTGAATACTTCCAGGAGTGACTAGAAATAATGGTCACAAGCTGGCAGAGGGTAAATTCAGATTAGACATCAGGAGGCGCTGCTTCACTGTCAGGGCGGCTAGGATCTGGACCCAACTTCCAAGCGAAGTGGTGCTGGCTCCTATCCTGGGGGTCTTTAAGACTAGGCTAGACAGCCACCTTGCTGGGGTCGTTTGACCCCAGTACTCTTTCCTGCCATGGCAGGGGGTTGGACTTGATGATCTGCTCAGGTCCCTTCTGACCCTACTAACTATGAAGCTATAAGCTCCACAGAACTGAACTCTACTTGCTGGAATCAAAGCCGTATTAATTATAATAAGCATGATGAAACTTGGTTGTTGCTAGCAAACTGTCCCTTGGATTTATTTCTCTGATTCAGGCTTGTTTAACATGTTGCAAACTAGTTTCCTGCTTACCCAATAGTACAATTTTATAATATCATGGTCTAAAGTCAAAAAGTTCCATTTGTGCTTATCAAGGAAATCTCACTAGATCCAGGTATAAAGAGCACACTGGTGTAATGGAAAAGGGATAAAAGAAAATCCCTGCTGCAGCAAATGCTTAAGCTTGTGATCTACAGTGACTCATGAGCACTTCCATAGACCTCAATGGGACTCCTGCAGGTTACTCAAGTGAATAAATTCAGTTATGTGCTGAACTATTTACAGCACTAAGCCTTTAATTAGTAGTTTTGAACACAAATTAGGTACACAAAGCTGATCTAACAAAAAAAAAAAAAAAAAAAAAAGTTATGAGTGTGTGATCTTTCCCACTTTCAATAATATTGAAATAAATTTGTCCATTTCTCAAAGTCAAAAGGCTCAAATGGTGTTTAATCAAATGCATTGTGTGATTATAACTTAGTGTTAGCTTCCTAATGGTTCTCACGTAGGACAAAAATCTCTCCAGTCTACTGACCACTTTATAAATGCCTCTTAAACCATGAAACCTATTACCTTTTTAAGTCTCAGTCATTGCAAAAGGAATCCCAGAGATATAGTCCATGTCCCCAGTGAAAGTCTTTTCATCCCAACCCTTCCATTAAGACACTTTTAAGAACAGAAACAATCAGATTCTTCTTTGAAAAGCTACCCTGAGAGTCCTACTCCCATTAAAACCAACAGCAGATCTTATTCAGTTCAAAAAGGAACAAGCACAAACTACTCTTTCTTTGAGCAACCTGCAAATTATGTCTGCACTGACAGTTCTCATCTAAAATGGGGCTCAATCTGAAACCCTCCTCTCACAGCAAAGCAAGTTTCACTAAAACTTCAGACACATATTTAAGTTTAAGCAAGTGCCACAAATGGGTCTATGGAGCTGCATACTGCACATTTGTATTCATCTGGATGCACCCATAGTAGCTGCCATCCTGGCCAACACCCTTGGTGGGACCTCCTGACTTTAAAGCATGAAATGTTAAAACTGGAAGTAATCCCTGCAGTGCAGGCTGGTGAAAGGCACAGTGAAAGCCTAAACTCTCTTGTGGCCATCTCTCCTACTGCAGTCTTTCTGCCAGGTATCCCTCTCAATCCACATAGCTTGTGCTCACCACCCCACCTTCACCCAAAAATAAAACTAGCGTTTTGAATCCACAGCCCAAATTCCATGGTTTGTCTGCTTACCTTAATCCTCTCAGCCTTGGAAACATCAGTCCTTGGACCTTTAACCTGCAGGGTCATCACTTTGCTTTTTCCAGGGGTGGGAAGAGAAAGGAATTCAGATCAACATTTTCTCTAGAACTAACTCACTGTGACAAGCAGTAGAAGACAATTCCTTTCCATCCCACCCTCCTTCATACTTTTCCTGATCATCAGTCCTTCCCCATTTCTCCTTTCATAACTTCCCTCAACCTGTAAAGCTGAAGGAAACAAGTTGTCTCTTTACCCTGCCTGAAATATAGTCTTATATAGCAGCTGTTTCTAATCAACTTCTTGGTCACAAGTAAGAGCAGTAATTAAGTCCTTCATTAAACCTGTCTGTGCTGCTGCCATAGCTACCTCAGAGAGTTGTAGCAATTCAGATCCTCTATGGATTAGCTCATACTGACTTGCATGTTACAAGCATCAGTTGCACTGGGATAATGATGTATTTAAAGGTCATCAGTGTCCATTTTAGGGTATCCCTTAAAGGTTTCAGTGTACTATCCTGTAGCTGTAATACTGTTTGCTTCCTAATACCAGCTCTCCACTACTCCAAGACCCCACTGCTGCTATTTTACCAGGATTTTCTTAACTGTAGCAGAGGTTGGGAAGATATGGAAAAATTCAGATGTTTTGTGAAACTTTTTTGGCTAAACTCATAGACTTGAGCAGGGTGAGAAAAGAATCTATGAAAGACCTGCCAACATCTCTACCTTGCATTTTCCCTAGAATGTAACTTCTATCCAGATAAGAAACAGTTGGAACTTATTGTGAAAGTGGAATCCTTACTACACTGGGGGGACCATAAATCAGTACAGGTGAATGGGATCTGTTGTTAAGTGCCTTATACTCAGCCTGATTGCAATAATTAGTAACTCAAATACTTCTTCAATGATTCACTGTTGTAGGCATCTCATTACACTACACTATCCCCCAGTTTTCCATTACCTCCCTAGCAGCCTTCTCTAGTAAAGTCACTAGTCCTTTAATCTCTAGAAAGACTAAAATAAAACTGGTTTAGTGTTATAGCCCTCCAACACTTATAGTCCATGGCATGGGTGGAGCCAGCGTGGGTGGTGAGGAGGGATTTACCCAGATAGCCTTAAAAGGCAACTAATCACCAGTACCCTCATGTTTTAGTTATGGGGAAGGTGTTAGGGAAAGGCCTGTCCTAGCTTCTCAGGAATGTGGAGTAATAATTGTAATAAGGAAAAGTCTAAATAAGTTATGAAGATGAAGAAGGGCCTTTTTGCCTGTGTCTAGCCAAGGCACAGTTTTGCCCTAATTAAGACCCTTAACCAGCAAGGAATGCTGGTTTCAAAACCTAGACAGCAATCAAGTGCAGTCTCATCATCTCTGCTGTAATAGAGCCTAGGACAGGCATGCAAAACAAGTAGTTCACCAGGTCAGTTCCAGCAGCAGTCTGCTAATAATTCTGCATTAAACACAAAAAGGATTTAAAGCAGAAGAAATCCTGTGTCCGTGTTGTCAACTGTTCATTAATCTGTACGTGTTTCTGCTTGCAAATATGCTAAGGCTTACAACCACCCTGAACAAACCCTGCTAGGGACACCTTTCAAGTGGAAAGGATGCCTTGCACGTGGCCTTGGTCAAGTTTTGAGTTGTCAACCTCTGGCCTAGGGGCTTCAGTCACAGTGACCCCTTTGTGCCTGGTGCTGTACAAAGAATAACAAAGTTAGTCTCTTCCTTGAACAGTGCTGAAGGAGTGTTATTTCAGTCTTCAAAATCTGACCCAAAGCTTTTTGAGAGAGAGGAGATTTGCCTGCCTTTGGGAAGTGGTGTTATTTCAACAGTGTTAGGGGAAAATATATTTATATCCTAAGTGTTGATCTCACTAGAGAGCTGCATCTGCAGCTGTTCCTGTTTGTTTATCCCAGTTCCTACCAATATACAGAAAGCTCTCAAAGTATCTGCCTCCTTTTTAATGAAGCGAATATCCATAGGTTATAAAACAATTCTTACAAACAGGGGAAGGCAGAGAGGTGGAAAGAGAACAGAAAATAGCACAACAGCATCACCTTTAAAAACTAGTCCTTGGAAACAACAGCTCACTGCACAAATGCAAAAGGCTTTACCACTCTGCCTCTCAGAGGAAAGAATATCTTGGACATGTAAAGACAGCTTGCTGAATTCCATGCAGCAGTTACAGGACTAAGTCTAAAGCTATTTTCAACACCCCTGGGAAAACTCAGCCCCCTACTTGGCTCTTTCAGGGCACAGTTTTATTAACTTCACTTCAAAATATCATAGCAAAAATGTTCCTCTGCCCACTGTGGGCTACAGTTCCTAATAACTATTCCATTCTCTTTTCTCAACAGCACCACTTCATGGTCTATTACAGAGGCCCACCTACCATTTGCAGCTCTCGCCCCTTCATGGACATCACCTGATCCTACCCATGCCTTCCAGCTCAATCTGATTATCAACAAGGGCTGGCTGGTCCCAAGCCGCACTGGCTCTTATAGGGGCATATTATCCTGTATCATGTATCTCCCCTACAGTGGGGAGATCTGGAGGAAATACTTGCTTAAAGGACTACATGTTTAATTGCACCCAAAATGTATGACAGTGGCACTCCCAGAGCACTGTCCATCTCACTGTGTTTTACAACAGAGACCAACTGACTAGCAAAAGACCTAGTGTAAGTACTGAGGACCTCCACAGTGCCCTCTGTGCCTTCTGCAGAGAAAAAAAAAGACAAGGTTAAGGGGAAAATATGTACTTAGGGAAGCTCCAGGTGCTAAATGTCTGAGGCATTCCTGATTCAGCATCATCTCCAAAAGGAAGGGTTTGATGAGGCATAACATCACTGAAAATCTCTTGAGAGAATCCTACTGTTCTCAAAACATCCCATGGGTCAGACTCTCACTGATTATGCATATTAACTATTTTGTACTACCTCTTCTCTGAGTCATGAAGCAGAAATCAATGGGGAAATAGCAACTCTTAAGTTGCTGCTGGGATTTCCAATGGAAATTCAACCTGCTGGACTGGATGTAATGCCAAAAGCATTACCATTCTTTTCTCTGACAAGCCACTGGGCACATGATCCCAAGAGTTCAGCATACACTCAAAGGCAGGCTGTTGCCTGGTGGTTTTTTCACAATCCCCTTCCTGTACTCATCCCTCAGGTCAATCTGATAACATGTCTGGTGGGCAAGAAAAGTTGAAGAGAATGATCTTGTGGACCCTTCTGGACAAACAAATAAGGGGGACTGGACTTGATGGCCCAGGAGCTCCCTTTCCTATTCAATACTTCTTTTATTTCATATCCCTCAATTTCAGAGGGCAACATATGGCCCTGAGTCAACATGAATACAAAAACAAGGTGGAAAAAGCAAGTTATGGCTCCATTCTTACAAAAAGTCAGTAAGGCGGTCCTCCTATTCATGAGAGGCTCACAAAAGAGGGGCCCAGCTGTCCAAAGGAAGGAGGAGAAGCCACGGAAAGGACACAGAGTCAGGAGCAGTCCATGTCTCTGCAGATGTGCAGGGTTTGGCAGATCAGCCACAAAACCCCAGAAACATCTAGAAATACAGTGTAATCATTACTAGATGCACTCAATAGATGTTTCAGAAGTAGGGATAACCTTAAGAAAATGGCGCTCTGAGTGAACTTATATTTTGGTGCCATGGACAATTATGTCAGCCACCTCAAAGGCCAGCTCTGTTCAGAAGCCATGCAAGCAGGTTTTACTATGAGAAATGTCAGATCATATCCAATCACTCTCTGTAAAACTAAGCCAATCAAAATGTGGGTGTATGTGTAGGAGGGAGAGAGTTACAAAATGTAAGATGAGCCCTGGAGACTTGGCTGCTGATCCTCTCAGGACCACAAGACGTGCAAGGGGTGCAGGCCAGGTCTTAATACCTGTACTACTTCAGCCACGGGTTGCTGATTGCTGTTTCACCAACAGCTGAGGAGAACAGTCAACTATTAACCCAACGTTAGGCATGCTGTTAGCACTGAAAATCCCTTGGCTGTTTGTTTCCTGACAGGTTTCTGAAGCAGCTAGAAATGAACTGAGATACTGCATTTCTGTTCAAACTCTCAGGAGTCCAGGAGACATGCACTACCCATTACAGTCACATCACAAAGGCTGAGAAATCATCGCGGAAGGAAGAACACAAGGGAATGTGTACATAGGTGTGCTCAAGCATTGTTATGTTGGATCCCTGCCTTTCAATATATGTAACAGCTCCAAGTGGAGAAAGTCTGTGTAAAGAACATGGGTAGATTTAGTGCCTAACAGCTTGTGTTTAGAAGTTATTCAGAAGTATGCCAAACACCACACACAATATTTTATATTATTTACTGTTGTTTTCATGTGTATTAAATGGTTGTTTACTAAGACTCTATAGAGCTTTCTTTCTTGAAGCTGCCTGGGAATTTTGATTAAGAGCCACCATAGCCCAGAGCTTTCATTCTTTGCAATGCTTTCTGAAAAGATGGGAGAAAACAGAGCTATGGGGAGCTCTTCAGCAGTGACTTAGACTGAAGTTTGGGAAGAAAGGGTAGTGCAATTAAAGTTATACACAATAGTGCTTCAGTAGACTCCAATTCATTATGCTCACCCAAGTTGTTGCCTGAGAAAATGGTTTCTTTTTCCAGTAGAAATAAAAAGAAAGAAAAATTATGATCTGTTATGTAACTGTGAGCTGAGAGGCCATTTCAGGAAATTTTATAGAAAAGGATCCACATCTCCCCTTCCCCCAGCCCCCTTCCTAATTGATTCAGTCATATGCAAGGAACTATTCAAGGTCAGCAACAGCAGTCTCATGGAGCCAACTCCATACATCACACATTTGTCCAGCACCTTTTAACAAAACTCAGAAAGCTTGTGAAGCATGTGTGAAGGTTGTATTGCTTTCAGTGCATGGAAGACACTGAATACTGTTTAAAAGTTACTGTGATGGCTACCATATGGCCAGACAACTTAGAATCTAACCAGAGACCCACAAAAGTTAAAAATTTTAGTTGGCACAGCTTTAGCTAAAGAACCATAGTTTTCCAGATAGAGCTATAGCAACCTCATCTTCTTTCCTAGCAGGCATAGAGTAGCACCTGTTATACCCATATGCATATGGATTAGGCTTTTTTCTCAAGACTCTGTACACAGAATGAATAAAAAATAACAGAGTTGCTAGGAAAGGAAGGATGACCTTGTCCTATTAGCACCAGAGGTGAACTCGGGACTTCTGGACTCAGATTCAGTTCCTGGTTTTTCCACATGCTGCCTGTGTAAACCAAGATAGGTGTTTTTCACTCTATTTTCCTAAGATCTATAAAATGGGGATAGTGAGAGATCCTTCATTCCACCCTTTTCTATTTAGTGTGTAAACTTTTGGAGGCAGGAACTAGTTTTTAAGCTATGCTTCTGGGATGTGGCACTTAGCTGGAACTAGCACACTCTATAGGAATACACAAAATTAATAATACTCTAATCTAAATCTTTTTAAATGCATCACATACAAAACTTTTTTTTTAATCTGACATCGACATGCATGAAGCTTCTTTTTTAGGCACTAACAAGCAATATAATTTAGAGTGAATGGAGTTGGACCAATGTGATAAGATACTGCCATCTCAAGACTAATAGCCTGGAAGTGAAAATTAATGAGGGCACGGTCTTACAACTCACACGTGACTGTTTCTAGTTTGCAGTGATGTTTCAAGGTGGCAACAGCCAGGAAATCTGACCAGCTCTGCATCACAGATGGTGAAAATGAGGTAAACTTACATATTAAATTAGAGTTTGGGTATTTCAAAGCAAGCCTAATGTGAAAGACAAGCAAGAAAGGTCTTACTACCTGTAAATGTTACCACTCACTAGCCAATGGTAAGAGGACTTAGAGCAGGAGATTAAAAATTGTTACAAATGCATATGTTCCATATGCTTTCAATCACAATCCCCAGTCTTACACCTGCATTATCTGACTGTTTTTTCTACTACTTTTAGCCCAGTGAAGGCCAAATCTGTTGGCAAGTATGCCACAAATTTGCCCTGCACTCTCCTCCCAAATGCCACTTCAATCCTGTTCCTCTGCTTTATCTACTGCTCTGCTTTCTGCTGCCTGCCCTGTTTGCTCTGCTGCTTGATTTTTGCTCCCTGCCCTATGTGCCATTGTGATGTGCATCCCTTCCCATCTGCCGGGTGCTACACACAGAGGCTGCCTGTGCCACAGGTTAGCCACCCTTATTCTAAGTGAATAGCCTGAGCTGGGAATATGCCTTTGGGAAGGTCAGTTCTTTTGATACAGAAGATCTGAAGGTATGTAAGTAATTTCAGAATATGACTTTTTATACAGAAGAGAATATGTTCTGAATTCCAGAAAGGCAAGTGGAGCATGCCGTCCTATTATTCCAAACAAATAGGGGCATAGGAATTTCTACCCCAGATCAAACCCATGGTCCATTTAAATGTATATCTGACAATTGACAGTACCAGGTGCATCATAGGAAGGTGCAGTGGAACATGCTTTTCCATAGTGTTTTGCATCACCAGAGTCCAAGCAGTTCACAAAGGAGGTAGCTTTTATTATTCTAACCTCAGAGATGGAAAAAACACAATACTGGTCAAATCACTTCATCTCTCTGTCACCCAGCAAGCTAGTGCCAAATTTGTCAGTGGGACCACGTCCCAAGAGTTCTATTCTGGCACTTAACCACTAAGACATGCTGCCTTCCAGGGATAACTTGCCTGTAGGCCCAAATACTTAAAGAAGGGATTAAAAATAAAAGTAGAGTCACATGATATTATAACTCTGAATATTCTTGCTACCCTTATAAAAGCTCAATTCCTTCTGAAAAAGCAACAAATAGTATTAAAACATTAATAAAACACTAACTGAGGGGAAAAAAGTTTCATTAGGCAACAGTGCATTTGGGGAGCAATTAACATTTAAGTTTCCCCTCATTGCCAATTTATTAATCAAAGCTGAATCTTAGCAATCACTTTCTGAACAGATACAGCCAGTAAGCCACCTCTTGTTTTTGGAAGTCTATGAAGACATAGAGAAACACTTGCTGTGTTTGTAGTGTCAGAGTGGGGAGTTTTTCACACATTCTGGCAGCATTGTCCAATTGTGTAATGACTTCCATATGTTTATCACTTCTAAACGAGATCAAATTAGTTTGGGACCAACTGATTCTGTTTACATTATGATTTAGCCATGACATGTGTTAGGGTTTTTTGTTTTGTTTTGTGGCTTTTTTTGGATAGGAGATTTGGCAGGGGTGAGCCAATGCTTTTCAAAATACCTTTCATTTTTTGACATTGAAATAGGAGACACTGTCAGAAAGAGGGGAAGTGTTCTAGACTGGTTAAAAAAGAGCAAGATCAGAGCACCATGAGAGAAATACATGGCTATTATACATGTACCTGACAGTGCCCCCAATACTTAAAGTTTCCTGACACTTCCAATTATAAGACTCTGTTTATAGCAGCTTATAACTTTGCCAAATTAATTGCTCAGGTTATAATTTCCCCTGCTGGGTGCTGCCACCAGCTGATTTTTTTTCCCCAGAAAGTTTTAACAAAAATGCTTCAGCTGCGTCTGAGAATGAAATGAGGAAAAATGTTGTTTTGCCATGTTAAAAACAGTCCTGCACTCTATGGGCATGTCCCCACAAGCAGCAGCACATAGTTGTGTCACTGCTACTTGTCCCTGGGAACACTCCTGCATGCATGCTCCAGCACAGGACAAGTTGCCCTGGGCAGGCTAAGGGGGGGCTGGGCTGGCCCCAGCAGCTGTACCTACGGTTCTGGGAGCCTCCTGGGGCCGCAGCAGCACTGAGCCAGCTGTACAGAGCCTGGCCAGCAGCCGGAGTGTGGCTCTGGCTGGTCAAGCTCCAATTTCGGGTGGAACATGTTGCAGCCACATGGGCCACCCCACTTTTTTAAAGCTTTTTTTAAGCTTTTTTTTTTTTTTTTTTAGCTACCAGGATTTCCCAGTATCTAATTTTGGCTCCACACTGCAAATATGCAACACAGGCAACCTTTTCACATGTGCCACATGCATTTTGCAGCACTGCAAAAGTCTTTGAGGCTCCTCAAAGCGCACATTCCTGCTTGTCTGAGCACACCCTTTATGTTGAGAAGTTATAGTACTTTGGAGCAGACATTACAAGTTGTCAGGGGGAAGGTAGTTATTTTGATGTTAGGATGTGCTTTTCACTGTCCCTGTGAAAAAAATATGCCAAAATTTACCCACATTTTAAGTCTATGAAAAATCTCAATGAAAAATCTTCTGAGTAGAAACTTCTCAAAGTTTATCTGGGATGTCCCCAAAGAATTAGGGGCAAAATTCCACCAGTGGGTATTACACTAGCTCAGGGTGTTATTTGTCTATATCTACCCTAGGATAAAGGCAAACAAGTTACTATGTTTTATGAATTCTAATCACAAGGTGCAATGGCACCCACCTATTCTCTGTGCTCAATCCCAATTTCGAGTTTCTTAAACTGATATGGTTACAAAACTGATATAAATCACAGCAAGATATGTGTTTGGTTCTCCACACCCCAAGGGGATGGAATGCCTAGATGAAAAGACTAGGACCAGGAGGAAGTGGCAATGGGTGGAGAAAGAGATTCGGATGCCAAGCTGGTGAGTGAGAAAGAGGACTGAGAAAGGAAAAG
>NW_017729030.1:59520545-59523032 GCF_001723915.1 Gavialis gangeticus
TAACCCCATTCTGCTGGCAGAGGATGTGTAGTGCTCCTTGACATAGATTGCCACCCATAGATATCTACCCTAGGATAAAGGCAAACAAGTTACTATGTTTTATGAATTCTAATCACAAGGTGCAATGGCACCCACCTATTCTCTGTGCTCAATCCCAATTTCGAGTTTCTTAAACTGATATGGTTACAAAACTGATATAAATCACAGCAAGATATGTGTTTGGTTCTCCACACCCCAAGGGGATGGAATGCCTAGATGAAAAGACTAGGACCAGGAGGAAGTGGCAATGGGTGGAGAAAGAGATTCGGATGCCAAGCTGGTGAGTGAGAAAGAGGACTGAGAAAGGAAAAGGTTTGGGTTGAAAAGCATAGAAAAGACTATGCACTGAAATGTGCTTCCTGAAACTGGAACTGAATCCCATTTTCTGGAGTTTCACCATTTCTCCACTGAGATAGACAAAAGTCGATGCTATAGACTAAACCTGGTGTATGGTTTAATAATATAACATAAGATGACATTTTGCTTTTTTCAATTAAAAAAATGACTAAGAAAAATGCACACAAAATTGTTGTCAACATAATGAGGATTCTAAACAAGCCCTCAAAAATTAGGTAATGTACAGTAAGGTTCCTTGTGGCCCCCTTGTGCATAAATATTATGAACTAGTCTTTAATTATGTGCTCACTACTACTCTGTTGGTTGCTTTACACATGTTAATGCTGGTGGGAAAATGGAATTTCCATTCCAGGGGACTCCCATAATGTAAATCAGTTCCATTTACAAAGACCTACCATGGTGTATTATGTATATGATATGTAGCCTGCCAAGAGAGAATAAAAAGTACTACAGAACCTCTACAGCTCTTATTGTAGCTCATGCAGGCAGGGGATATAGACATCTGAAACAAAAATAATATTTTGATTTTACCAAAATAAAATTCTGCCTAAAATTGTTCTTTTTTAATGGAACATTTTTTCTTTTGGTTTTAAGACCATACAGCTAAGGTGTTCCTTACCTCAGAGAGTATAAGTATATACAGAAAGGGCATGTCCAGATAAGTGGGAACGTGCAATGCTGCACACACCACACATGCAGGCATTCCCTTTGTTGTTAATTTGCAGTGCATGGCGGGGAGTGGTTGACACCAGAAGATCCCCGTGTCAAAAAAACCCTTGCCTAAAAAAAAGCAGGGCGGCGCATGTAGCGGCAGTGCGTCGTGAAACAGGAGCCTGGCTAGCCAGAGCCACATTTCAGCTACCAGCCAGACTCCCAGATGCCAGATCACTGTGGCTATAGCCCTTAGCACCTGGTCTGGCCCCAGAAGCTAACTACAGCCTCCCCTACCCTACCCGGGGCAACATGCTGCGCACCACAGCATGTGCAGGGGCATTCCCCAGAGACAAGTAGCAGTGGCACACATTGTGCTGCTGTTGTTTGTCCCCAGGGAAACATGTGTTCCTGCCTGTGAGGACACACCCAAAGATACCAAGTGGACATAACAAACAGATAGGGAAGCACAGAATTAGTGTAATGACAAGGAAATTCTCAGGGAGACTGTATGCAGAATGTCATTGTTAGTCTCATGCATGGAAAATAAAATAAAACAGGTCTAGAAAATAATAAAACTAAGGAACAAGATGAGGGAATTAATAATTGTTTCTTAAAGAAGAGGAAGATGATGATGCGGATTTCTCCTCAAGAGTGGAATCAGGCCTAGCACATGGAAAGTTATGAATTTTTTCTGCCTCTCCTCTAGGCTTCATACCCATTTTATTGGGTCGTGTCTGCAAGATGAATCATTTTGCTGATTCAACCCAACTGGAAATCTCAGTTCTAGTGAAAGGAAACAATAGTCAGATGCAGATGAACACCCTGCTAGCACTAGGCATGCAATTACCTTGGGGAATGCCTGGGAAAGCTAGGTATGTTTGACATGGCCCACTCATGTCATGTTCTTGCAATTTTCCTTGAGCTACACAGGAAACAACTAACAGATCAGAGTCCACCTCAGCAGTGCACATGGCTCTCACCAAAGTTTCTGTACAGTGAGCAATGGGGTAGTGGGGCCTGCCAGTAAAATGCACTGGCATATGGATGAGTGCAGTCATAATTCCTATTACAGTGGCCTTAAAAGGCCCAGCTGAAATTGGGGCCCCATCACACTGATTTTGCTGTCTAAATAGAGAAGGTGGGCAAAGGGTGAAAAGGTACAGAGGGGCCCAGGGAAGGAAAATGACTTGCTGAAGGTTACATGGCAAGTCAGCGGCAGAACTGAGGCTAAATTCCAGTTCTCCTAATTTAATAGATTTCATAGATTTCATCGACATTAGGGCTGGAAGGGACCTCGGAAGATCATTGAGTCCATCCCCCCACCCAAAGGGCAGGAAGTCAGCTGGGGTCATAGCATCCCAGCAAGATAAGCATCCAAATTGCTCTTGAAGGTGTTCAATGTAGATGCTTGAACCACCTCCGATGGCAGGCTGTTCC
>NW_017729030.1:59523538-59523861 GCF_001723915.1 Gavialis gangeticus
AAGCTTCTCCACATCCTTTTTGAATTGTGGAGCCCAAAACTGGACGCAATACTCCAGCTGCAGCCTCACCAAGGCTGAGTGCAAGGGGAGAAGGACATCCTGGGATTTGCTTGAGAAGCATGTATGGATGCAAGCCAGCGTTTTGCTCGCTTTACTAGCCGCAGCATCACATTGCAGGCTCATGTTAATTTTGTGGTCAATGATGACCCCCAAGTCACTTTCTTTTGTAGTGCTAGCCAGTGTAGCACTGCTGAGCCTATCAGAATGCTGCAGATTTTTTTTTTCCCAAGGTGGAGAACTTTGCATTTTTCAGTGTTAAACAC
>NW_017729030.1:59536849-59537849 GCF_001723915.1 Gavialis gangeticus
CTGGGGATCTTTAAGAAGAGGCTTGATGACTACCTGGCTCATTTGAGTCCAGCCTTTTCTCCCGCCGAGGCGGGGGTCGGACTTGAAGATCTACAAGGTCCCTTCTGACCCCTACTTCTATGATTCTATGAAGGTGGCTCGGGTCATCCTAAAGGCATTGGCCCACTGCTCATTGTCCCAGTCCTGTTGCACCAGGCTCTTCCACCAGGGCTGGGTGGCAAGGCAGGCCCAGGGGTGGCAGGCTGGATGGCCAAGAGGGCAATGGCAGCCCCAGTGGTGGCCTCCTGGAGCCCCTTGGCATCACTGGTGGCAGCAGCTGTGCAATGGCAGGGGCCCTGGGAGGATGCACTGCAGGTGGTAGCTGTGTTGGGGGGGGAGCTTGACAGAACAAGATGGCTGAGGGCCAGGCAACAGTGAATGTAGCAGGATAAGCAAGCCAACCCACAGGATTGGGGAACCCTGTTCCTCACTGTGAGAGGCTGGGGCAGCCATAGCACAGGGATGCGAAGGGGGCACAAACAGAGCTGCTACATGCGGCTTCTGTGTGTGCCATGCTGCTCATCTGAGCACTGGAACTGGCTGCCCAGAGATCACAGTGAGGGGTTGTGTTTTAAATAGGACTGCCAAGTGCTTGCAGCTGGGGCTGGAGGCTGGAGCTCCATCCAGTGGCCACAGGGTAACATGGCAGGGCTGGAGGGATCTGGCACTATATTTAGTGCCAGGCCCTTGCACATGTAGACACGTACCCAAATGCGCTTACTACACATTAGCTTAATGCATGTGTAGACATGCCCATACTGGCCTTATATTCATGGATTGATTACATCCTGGTAGAACCGTATTGTACAGAAAAGCAAGCAAAGACATTTAAGATATTGGTTCTTAACATTATCTGTACCCCATTTCCACACTGGTTACAGTCGCCTGATATCTAACTGGAATCTAAAATGTCTACTATGACTGCCTGCTGTTGGGTTTTGTGTTTCGTTTTTTTGTTGTT
>NW_017729030.1:59538032-59561332 GCF_001723915.1 Gavialis gangeticus
AAAAACTACCGAGTCAGTTGCAGATTGACTGTGGAGAATGGGGGGAGGGTGGGAAGGGAAGGAGAGCAAACTGTCACATATTTCTAGAAAAATATTATTTTTGGAGTAAGGCCCTGGTTCACAAAAACATCCATATTCAAAATAGCACTTAAGGAAAAGCCTAAACCCCACTAAAATCCTGATTCCAGAAGGTATTTAAGCATATGCTTAACTCAAAGCCCCTGAGTATTTCTAATGACTTCATAGGGCACTGGATTTAGTACTTTGCACCTATATGGCTCTGCATTATGTCATCTGTGTACATAAAAGATAAGATTCATGTACATAAAAGCTGTATCTATGCTGAGAGTTACAGCTGACCTTCATATCACCCTAAAGCCCATACCCATTTCTGTTCATCCCTCAAGTCAGCCCCAGCAGCAGCACAGCTACACCTCTTGGAGCTCTAGTGAACCTCTGTGCTTGAGGTCAACCATATTCACTTCCCCCCTAGCTCCTCCCTGCAGCGTTCTTTTAACCTTCCTGTGCATTGTATGTTTTGTACACAGGAGGTCTATTGGCAGCAATTCAACAATTCCTTGTTCCCTACTTCCATCCCTTCTGCACTCTACTCCTCTCTTTACTGACTGTAAATAGAAAAAAGCCAGGAAGGACTGATAAGTAATGCAAAAACTAATCCCCAAAAAGGGTCTTAGTTCAGAGTTCAAGAAATAACCACAATATAGCCAACTTTTTTGTGGTCTACAAGGTCTGATATAGACTAGAAATGGCAGCTCTCATGGCTTCAGCTGGTTGTTGATTGCCTCAAGTTTGACCCTACTGTACATCAGGGTGGACATACCCTAAGAGTCCTATTCTCTACAACCCTAATACTTGTGCAGTCATTTACACTTGTGCACAGCTGGTGTGAAATTACACTATTCTGATTAATATTTTATGCCCCCAGCCCAAGTCCAAATGACACCAAAAGTTATAAGACAGTGGACAGTCAGGCCCATGAAGCCCCAAATACCCATTCAGATGGTGAACAAGGGGCATTTTACATTGTAGCAATGGGCATTTTACATGTGCTGCGATGTGGCACCGTGCACTTTTAATTAGCTAGCTGAACTAATTAAAAGACCCCATGTGTCACATGTATCAGCATCGCTACACATCCCTGCACTGAAAAAATGGCAGTGGGGTGCTTTGAACTACAGCTCATTAGATATGTTTTATTTTAAAGTGTCCTGCTGCCAGTTTGTCAGCATGGAGATGCACACCAATGCTGATACACATGATGTGCGAGGCTGCCAGAGCATATCAATTTCCATGCATGTCAGATCAGGCTCTCTGCATGTGTACAGGAACCCATTGGTGACAATGGATGAATACTTGACCAAAGTCATTTTTTGACATTTGTTGTTATTTATTCTCTCAAATATGTATGTGATTGCCCTTCACAGAAAGCTGTCTTCATATTGGAGGAACTCAATATATATAAAACATTCTCCTATACAACCAGCTGAGGGGGGGAAATCTTCATTATAAAGAGCAATAAGAAGATCCATATGCACCACCCACTGATAATATTAGGGTTCTCTTTGCAGCACAGATTTTTGGATTATGCAAACAATGAGCAATGAGCCTGAAGATAAATTTCTAGAGCAGGGTTCCTAAAGATATATACAGACATCTATACAGCACATCCCAGAGAAACTGGCTGGTGAGACTGAATGCCCTTGTAAAACAAATGTGTTAGCTCTACCAAAGGATGATGTGGGCTTATTCAGGTGTCACTGGCTGTATTTACACAAGAGGCTGACTGTGCAGTTGTTACAATGCAGTCATTTAGTACTTGTATAAACAAATACTAAATAACTGGGGACTGACTGGCTAAGCAGCAGCTCTGCAGAAAAGGACCTGATTGTTACATTGGACAATAAGATGGATATGAGTCAGCAGTTTACCCTTGTTGCCAGGAAGGCTAACAGCATACCGGGCTGCATTAGTAGGAGTGTTGCCAGCAGATTGAAGGAAGTGATTATTCCATTGTATTCTGCACTGGTGAGGCCACATCTGTGTCTAATTTCCCCCCCCCCTCCCAACTATAGAAAGGACATGGACAAGTTGGAGACAGTACAGCAGAGAGAAACAAAAATGGTTCGCGGCTGGGGCACATGATTTATGGGAGGATACTGAGGGAACTAGATTTACTTAGTTTGGAGAAGAGAAAACGTGAGATGAGATTTAATAGCAGCCTTCAACTACCTGAAGGGTGGTTCCAAAGAGAATGGAGCTAGTCTGTTCTCAATGGTTACAGAAGACAGAACAAGGATGAATAGTCTCAAGATGCAAAAAGGGAGGTTTAGGTTGGATATTAGGAAAAACTTTCTCACTAGGAGGGTGGTGAAGCACTTGAATGTGTTACCTAGAGAGTTGATGGAATCTCCATCTTTGGAGGTGTTTAAGACCTGGCTTGACAAACACGGGCTGGAGTGATCTAGTTGGGGATAGTCTGGCTATGAGCAGCAGGTTGGACTAGATGACCTCCTGAGGTCACGTCCTACCCTATTTTTTTTTATTATTCTGTGATTCTATAACTGCACAGTAACCAGTTGCTGTGCAGTTGTGCTGAAGAATGGCTTTTTCATAATGAGGACTGCTCATGACTACTGCACAGTAGCATCACGTCACACTTCCTGCCATGCAACACTACTGAACAGTAGTCATGGGCTACTGCGCAGTCAATGTCTCGTGTAGATGCAGCCACTATGTAGAATTCTATGGACCATATGATGCAGGAAATCAGACTATGAATCTTTGACTCTGTGAAAATTAGATTAGCTCGTTATAATCTGAAATATGGAGAGCCAAAGTTTAGTCCTCATGACTGAAAATCCTGACCCTGAATCTTTCATCATTCTGTATGAACAACTTCACTTGAAACAACAGCAAGTTTTTGAATCAAATCTAGTTAAAAAAAAACACACACAAACCAAAAAACCCACAACTTTTTAAATTAGACAAATGTGTTTTGTCCAAATTGCATAATGGTGTTAACTGTACTACATTATTGTTATAGTATACTGAACACTATATAATTAATATTTAAATATAAAATAAATGTTTCCTATGAGGAACCCTTCTCTGATACATGACATGGAAATTCCTCAGGCTGGGAAAGCCATCACTTCCAGGTCCCTGCAGTGCCATTAGTAGTTAAGCAGATTTCATTGTGAATATAGATGGTTTAAAAATTGATAGCACAAACAGCTCTTACTGTGTTTTGGGATGTTTTCTGAGGATGATCTTGTCATTAAAACATTAGACAAATATTCAGGACATCTGGGTTCTAGTATTGGTTCTGCCACAGACTTCCCTTTGAGTCTGTTAAACTTTGTGTGTGTCAGCTGCCTATCTGTAAAATGAGGATGTTACTACTTCTTGTTTCTGTTTAGATGTAAGCTATTTGGGCAAGGACTGCCTCTAAGAACATGTTCATAAGAGCCCCTAAGAAAATGGTACCATCATACCTTTCTTTGCTACTGTAATCATAGTAATTGCAAGACACACAATACCCCTAGCACATAGTTCACAATAAGAAAATTTTGATCTTCACTTATGTGCATCTTCTTGCTTATAAGAGTGTAATTTTCTTGCAAAGTGATAATTTGACATTCCTGGAAGCTGAATTCCATTGCACCTATTGGGCACATATAATAGAGGAAGTATCAGTGTTGTATCCTCACCTCACCCCATCCATGTAATTTCACCCTCTTCTGAAGAGACTAGCTCTACAGCTGAGAGAATTACTGGGCATGTCTACACATTCTATTACTGCACATGAATAAACTCTGGATATTATTGCTCCAGAGTTTATTGCTCCCAGATGCACTGTTTGAACATGCACCCAGGAACAATTAACTCTGGAACAATAAGCTCTGGATTTTACTCATGTGCAACACATAGAGCAGCCTCATCTGGCACAGGGCCCCAGGGATCAGCCTACCAGCCTGGGGATGCTCCTTCTCCACTCAGCATGTTACAGAGGGACTAGCTGGGTTATGAGCAAGCAGGACTGGTCCATGCCTGCTAAACCTGTGGCCGCAGGGGGCCCCACAGCCAAGGGAACCTGCGTGGCCAGCTGCTCACCACACTCTCCTCCCCCTGCTGCCACTGCCACTGCCAGCTTCATCAGCCCACATTAATGCACAGGCAAACTGGGCATATGCCTAGGGGCCCCTTCCAATTCATAGCCCCAGGATCTTCACCAGCAGGGAAGTGAAAGCCGTGGTTTTAAACTCAGTGCCCATTTTCGGCGCCAAGTTTAAAACTGTGGCTTTCACAGTTACTTCCCTGACAGCTGGAAGCACGGCCTCTCCACCAATGGGGGGGAGGGGGGACAGGGCTGGGGTCTTACCTGAAGAGCCATGGCACCCCTGTGGACTAGGTGGTGCTGTGCCTTGGGGGGAGGGGGCTGAGCTGGGCTGGAAGAGCCCTGCCTTACCTGGAAGGTTGTTGGTGCTGAGCTGACTGGGCCAGGAGTGCTCCACCACACTGTGCCTTTGTGTGCCATGGCTCTAGAGCCCCCCAATATTCATGTTAGCCCCCGACCACAACTGAGCTACCCCTCCCAGGGCCACTGCCTGCCCGCAGAGACATGGCACAGCACTCCCCACTAGGCTCAGCTTAGCCAGGCCCTCTACATCTGTGGGGCTGCTCGGGACAGCCAAGCAGCAGCTCCCTGCACATGACTGTAATGGGTGGGGAGTGAGACTGAGCCACAGGCTGCTGCAGGGGGTAAGGGGAGAGGGTGGAGGGCTGTCTGTGTGGGGGAGTGGGGATCTGTGTGTGTGTGATATTTTTTATTAGACCAAATAAATAGTTAGAAACATTTTTCTTAGCAAGCTTTTCGGTTTAAAAACTCTTGGTCAGGCTAAGGAAGCATCTGCAGTTGGTGTGTACTCTTCCTAGATGGAATGAATAGTAAAGAAGCCAGAGTCTTGTTTACATTCAAGAAAGCCAGTCATTTAAGATGTAAATTGAGGAGTCAGTGGGTAAGAGACAGGCTGGGAGGGTGGTGGGGCAGAGGAATGAATATTGCAGGTAAATAGTGGAGAGGTACCTGGGGAATCAGATGTCAAGCAGGTTATAATGTGTCATAAATCCAATGTCCATGGTGTCCAGGGGTGTACTTTCTAGCCATGTTGGTCTGAGATGAGAAGAAATACAAAAATTTAGAACTTTTTGTTCCAAAATGATACCTTTTATTAGACCAACTGGGAAATCACAAGAAAAAGCTGGACCCAGAGGGATAGCTTTCCATCTCCAGCTCCCTCTGTGCAAAAATGAAATTTATTTCCTACATAGGGGACTTTTTACCATTGGTACTTTTCCCAGAGCCTGATGATGAAGGGCCTTTCAGCCTGAAAGCTTCCAGAAAAGGACACTTTTCTTGTGATTTCCCAGTTGGTGTAATAAGAGGTATAATTTTGAAACCAACAGCTCCAGATTTTTGCATTTCTTCTATGTTTAGTCCATGATTTTTTGTATCCAGGAGGTTGATGAAGTGAAATTCATAGGCTTGTCTGTGAAAAGGGTTTTGTGAATTCTCTTTGAGAATTAATACTGAGAGATTGGAGAAAGAGTGGTTTTCTTGTGAGAAATGTGCCCACACAGGTAGGTGGGTACTCTTGTCTTTGATAGATTTCCAGTGTGCATTCATTCTGGTGAGCAGTTGTTGTTTGGTCCTTCCTACGTATTTTCCATCAGGGCATTTGGTGCATTGGATGAGATATATAACATTTATGGAGGTGCAGCTGTAAGATCCGGGAATGCTGATGGCTCTGTTGTGGGCTATAGTTATTGTGGGGGTGGTGGAGATATGTTGGCAGGTTTTGCTTTTCTTTTCTTGGCATGGTCTGGATCCATTTGTTGTGTTTTGGGCTGCAGGAAGTTTGCTTCTGGTGGTGAGGTTAGTGAGGTTCGGTGCTTGTTTAAAGGCTAGGATGGGTGGTTCTGGGCAGATTTCTTTAATAATTGGGTCTGCTTTGAGTATGGGTTGAAATTGTTTGAGGATTTTCCATATAGGTTCGAGGGAGAGGTGATATGTCATAACCAGCAGTGTGTGATTTGTGGGGGTTTCCTTCTGTATTACAGCAATTCTTTGCATGGTATCCAGGTGGCATCTATCTCTCTGGAGGAGTGTCCTTGTTGTCTGAAAACCTTTTTAAGATTTGTGAGGTGGCAATCCCGGGTGTTCTCCTCAGTGCAAATTTGGTGGGATTTGATGGCTTGGCTGTATATCGCAGGTTTCTTTTGTTGTGTTTAGCGTGATTGCTGGTTCTGTGCAGATGTGTGTGTTGGTCTGTGGGTTTCTTGTATAATGTGGTCTGTATTTTACCATTTTGGATGCTGATCATTGTATCTAAAAGGGAGATGTTGGTGCTGGAGTACTAGTCATATGGAGGGGTGATGATTGCTGAATTTCTGATGGAACTCAATCAGAGATTGCAGGTTTTTAGTCAAATGATGAAGATGTCATTGATATATCTTAAGTATAGCAATGGTCTGATGGTACAATCTTTGAGGAATTCTTCTTCCAGGTGGCTCATAAAAAGGTTGGCATATTGTGGGGCCATTTTGGTGCCCATAGCTGTGTCCGTCGTCTGGAGGAAGTGTTGGTTATTAAAAGTGAAATTGTTGTGTGTGAGGATGAAGCGTATAAGGTCAGTAATATCTTTGGGTCTGTACTCAGAGTTGTCATCTTGCCCTTGTAGGTATGTAAGGCAAACTTGGATGCTGTCCTGGTGTGGGGTGTTGGTATATAAGCTGGTAACATCCATGGTGGTTAGGAAGGTGTTGCCGGGAAGGTGGTCTATGTTTTTTTCAACTTTTTGTAGAAAGTCTGTAGTGTCTTGAACAAAACTCGCTCTTTGGGTAACAAGCAGCTTAAGGATTGATTCCACAAAACCCACTGACTCTCACCCACTTATTCTCTCACTCATTGACTCCGCAATTTACATTTTCACAGACTGAAAAGAAGCCTGTGGCTTTTTTACATTCATTCCATCCAGGCAAAGTGCACACCAACTACAGATGTTTCCTCAGCTTGAGCAAGAGTTTTTAAACCTGAAAGCTAGCCTGAAAAATGTTTCCAACTATTTAGTTGATTTGATAAAAGATAACAGATTTACCCAAAGAACGTTGTCTGCTCTGTGTGTGTACATTTCACTGTAGTGGAGGCAGAGAGCAGGGAGAATAGGTGGGCATGTGCCCCCCAGCCCAGCTGGGTCCACCCAGCATCCCTTGCCAGCACTAGGAGAACCTCCCCCCCAAAGCCCAGCTCTCATGGGGTGTGGGGGCCTCCAATTTTGTGCTTGCCCAGGGCCCCAGTACACCTTAATCTGCCTCTGTGCTCTCTACCCCGCCACTGATACCTTCTTCATGTCAGGGGGTCCCAAAGCTATGTCTTGCAGGGGGCCAAAAAAATTTTGGGCCAGCCCTACAAAGAAGCTTCAGTGCAGGGCTAGCCAGCAGGCAGCCCCCACACTGAAGCACTCTCGTGCCTCAGCCAACTTCTCCAGCATCTACACATATGCTGCTGCTTTTTATTCTGCAGCAGGATAGTACTTGTAAATACAAGTACTAGCCTGTTGTGGAGTAAATTAGTTTACTCCAGCCTAACAGGGGTGCACATGTAAATGCCAAGAAATTTACTGTGCAGCTAATTAGTCAACTGCACAGTAAACATTTTGTGTAAACAGGCCCACCATGTATCAAAAATACCCTGGTGATTGTGAGAGATCTGATTTCCTCATCTTGCTTTTTGCATCTCAGAGGTTGCTCTGTAGTTCCACAGATTCTGGTTTTAATTTTACCATGGTGCCTACTAAGGCCAATGGCCATCCACAGCTAAACTGTGGGTAACCCATTTGAAAATATCTCCTCTTTAAGAGTGCTAGACTGGATGGTGAAAATGTTAATATGCATGATCAAAGAACCACAAGTGCCTATGAATGGGCTATATCAAATATAGATAACTGTGTTTTTTCCTGAGGCTTCAAATTCAGTATATAGCTTCTGTCTGTTGTATTCCTAGTGGACAGAGAAATGGTAGCTAACTGTACACTGTTGAGGCTTTATTGATTTCAGTCAGTCTCCCAGTTCCATTTCTGTGTAAGAAAGGAGGGGAAAACACCCATAAATGAATGATTCAGCAGCACATACATAATATATGACTAGTTACCACTGCAGATTTTCAAATAACAGGTAGAACAGAAGATTAACAGGATCTGACTGAGTTCTGAAGGCAGCCACTCAGAAGAGAGCTGTCACACAGCAGAGAACATTTCATTAGTATTGACTTATCTCTTGCATGTGTTTTTGCTTACAGTTTAATTGGTACCTCAGCACTTGTCTTCTTTATTTACTGACCAAGCCAGGCATGACTTTGAATTCTTTTCTACCACAGAGACTAATTCTTATGTTTGGCAATCTCCAATTGAGTTTTTTAGTTGGACATCTAATTAACTTGAGTTTGTTATTTCCATTTATTGTTGTACGTTGTAATTACTTGAAGGTCTGTAAGAAGTTTACCACTTATATGTAACTCCTTAGTTCTTAGCGATATTTTAAATTGGACACATTAATAGAAAAGGCACTTTTATGTGGATTTTTACACACGTTGAAGTCACTGGGTAAAATTCTCAAAAGTGTCCTAAGGGACAGGTAATTCTCAGAAATGCTTCCAGTTAGGCTTCAGCATGGCCAAAAATAGGCACATTGCCCACAAGGATGCTGTACAGGGTAAGGAGCCTAGGCCCCTTACAGAGTTAACAGGAAGAGATGGGCACCTCTGAAGGGCCATCCAGACTACCTAGGCACTGACTAGGGAGATATCTACATGCATCTGGTAAGAATACTGGCCACAGCATATGTCTGAACTGCCAATAATCCTTGGAACTTAGGTGTTCAACCCAGGATTGTACATTTGGCATTTCTATTTGCACAATCACCTGGAGGTTAAAGCACTTGCCCTGGAAGTGGCATGATCCTATGCCTTTTGCATTGAAGGGAAGTCAATACCACTTTTCCTATTTCCCTAACACCAGCAAGCTATTGGGTAGTCTGGAAAAGGGGCACCCTTCACTCTTCTCCTGTCAGAACCTGGGCAACTAAGTAGAAAGGAAATCAAAGGGCATTGGGTCATAAAGGAGTCAAGTAAGCAGAGACATGACTCCTTAGCCCAGTGAGGAGTGCACTCCCTTGGGAAGAGAGCAGGCCTGGGTTTTGGTCTCTGCTCACAAGAATGTTTATTCATGTTCCGTAGCGCAGCCATTTGAAAGATGTCTAGCAGCAGGGCCAGAAACCAAGAGACCTTTTCCCAAGAAACAACACACATCACTAGTCTGCAGAGTTACATTTTGTCTTGCTTACTCTCCTTCTGGCCCCAAAATTCTTACTTTCCTTTCTGACTGGTGGTCCAGCTTCATTTAAAGGCCAGTTGATGTTTGAAACCTACAACTTGTGGTTAGGACTCTTTTCTAAAAAGTGAAAGATGTGGCTTTGAATCCCCATAGGCAAAGAAGGGACTAGAATCTAGCTTTCCTATGTACTGGATGAGTGCTATTATCACTAGGTGATTATGGAAACGCTTGGCATCACCACTAGTAGCTGTTTAAGAAGGACAGTGTGTGCCATGCTTTGTACTGAGTAAAACGCCATCAGTATGAACTAGGCATTCCCTACAGGCAGAACATAGGCATCTGCATTGGCAGAGTTTAGGTGCCTGCCCACCTTCATTCTGGACCACTACAGGAGGTAGCTTCATAACTACTAAAACCAAATTGCTTCTGGGCATGCTCAGAGGTCTAAGGAACTATCTTTTTTTTTTCCAGGCTAAAATGTAGGTACCTAATGAATGTAGGCACCTGAGCAGTTTTCCAGCCTCTCAATCAGGGTGTATCTATGTAAGTCCTATTTAAGAACCTAGTTTGATATATCTGAGTCTGTCCCTAAGTGGCTTAGAAGATAAAACCAATTTTCAGAAGTGATACAGGGCCATACTTAGAGATATTTTGGCACCTAAGAATGTAAACAGGTGTCTAAAGTTTTTTTAGATGTTTTAGGAGCTAAATCTGCAGAAGGAGTTATGAGGTAAAACCAATGTGCCTAAGACCCCTCTATACATTGCAGGTTACACAATTAACTGGCTAACTGTGCATTTACTTGGAGATCAGCTACACGTGTAAAGTAGCTATCGCATGATGAAAGGCTCCCGCCAGCTATAAAGTTAGACCTTGAAAATGTGTACTAATGGTATAGCTGGTTGTTATCAAGCTTTAATTTACACATATAGCAGGGTCTTCCCTGTGGCTGGGAGCCATGTCAGCTGACCAGGCTTCCAGCCGCAGGGGTGCAACCCTGGGGCCCTGGGGATCATGGCTTCTGTGATCCTCAAGATTTGGGGCTGCATGAAACCCCTGGGCCCACATGAAGCTCTCGGTCTCATATGTACCTCAGCAAGTGGGGATCCCAGCCATGGGTGCCTGCTTCTTGCTGATGCAGAGGGAGCCAAGGATTGGGCTCCCCCTACAACTACAGTAGAGTGTGATTGGATCTAATGCATGATCCCACAATCGCATCTCCTGACTTGCACTTGTGGTACAGCAGGAGACATGATTGTGTGGATCATGCATTAGATCCAGTTGTGCCTTTACTGCATGTGTAGAGGGAGCCTAAGTGGCACTTACATCACTACATAACTGCAGTGTTTTGTGCTTGCCCAAAAATTGGATTCTATTTTCTCCTGAAGAGCTATGCTTGCCCTATACTTGTCTTCTGAGTATGCTTTGTAGACTGCAGTATGGCTGCACAGACTCCAGGTGGAATTAATTCACCCAGGTATTTGTGAAACATCATGCAAGACCTTGAAACTTTAGTTGCAGAAAACTCAGGACTTGCAAGCTTTTGATGCCAAAAAACACCAGACAAATTATTAACCCCAGTAGCATGACTGAGGCAGCTGCCCCATGGGTAACATGGGGAGGGAGGGATGGAAGAAAATTGCTGCTCGTGCAACTGCACAATCTTGTAAGTAGTGGTGGCAGAAACAGGCAGTTGCCATTGCCTCTGTGTGTGGCAGCTGCCCCAGAGCCTGAGCCACAGTGTTATGCCTCTGCTTAACCCAAGAGTCTAGTGGTTTTCGTGCTTGCCCAGGAAATAGGCCCATTCCTTCTAGAAAGGATTTAAACCTACATGTCCTATTTCCCAGCAAGCTTTTCTAACAGCCAGAGTACTCCCCACCTCTCTCTTTTAAATAGGGCCACTGGGCTGACAAAAGAGAAAGATATATAGGCCAGGTCTGTGGGAATATGTATTTGGGCACTGCCCTAGAAATGAATAGGTCTATAGGGAATGTGTGTTGGGGCACTGCCCTGGAAAGGAAGGGGCCTAAGTTTCTGGCCTACAATGGTTTTTCCACACCTTACATTTAACACTCACATGATAAATAGCAGTGGAGTAGTTACCACTTTATTATAGACAGGATGCATAGACAGGGTGCATCTAAATGTGTGCATTAATGCGTAGTAGCTTATTTTACTGCACACTAAAGCACTGCGTAAAAAAATTACTATAATGCTAATACGCAGTAAAATAGGTTATTGTGCATTAAGTGTCACCTAAAACATGTGCATTTGTGCTACTGTGCAGCCTAATGCACTTTATTTAGTACCATACATTGGAGGCAATAAAGTTAATGTGCATATGGAAAAGCACATTAATGCACCTGTAGACATGCTCAGTGGATTTAGGGCATAACCCAGGGCCACTTCTATTCTAGGGCAACAGCTATCATGCTGTAACACCTTCCTTCTGCCTTATGCTCCTCCTACAGCTTCCCCACCTAGCTACCTATGACCACTTTCAAAAGGAAGACTGGAGTTGCCCGGGAACTACTTAGCCCATAGCCAGATCAGTTTGCTAGAAAGTGAGAGAGAGAGCTTCAAACCTCCTAGGAGAACCTTGAACTGGGCTTTGCCACTTTATGGGCAACTGCTTTATCCCTTGGACCTAACAGTGGAAGAGCAGTCTTCTTCCTTCATATTTTATTTCCATCAGGTAATACACCATCAGGTATATTCACACTTAGGTGATCTTATTCTTCCACAGTTGGAAATAGATGCTAAAATCCATGTAAGTGGCAACAATTGCTCTTACACAAATGAACAAGTGCTACTTAAGCACAAAAAGGTGAAATAAGATTTTGCTCTATGTGTTTAAGGTCACTGAGATGTTCAAAACCCCAAAACTGTTGCCCATTCTTTTAAGTACCTAAATTCCCTCAGTACCTTGTTTCTGCCCATGAGCACAGCTATGACTGCCTGTGTCTTAATCCATCAAGGTCTCATTGCCCTTGCTCATGCCTAAACTCCTCAAACAGACATTCTCCTCCCTTCCTCCCTTTTCTTTTGGAGCCTGATCTACTACCAGGCAGTATAAGAGCCGGCATACTGAATTAGGCTTCATCAAAAGTCAGCAGGGAAGATTTTTCAGAGATGTCTGGCTACTCATCTGTCTTATTCTACCCCTCACCCCAAGGGCACTAACCTAAGAGATGTTTTCTAGTCATTCTCCACCAAATTTGGAGCAGGGACTTGAATACAACTCTCCTACATGCTAGGAAACCACCCTTACCAATAGGCCATTCAACCATGACTATTTTTCAGCTGCTCCAGTTGAAGCTGTTCTATTTTACATTAATTAATTAAATATTAATCAGATTAGGGAATGAGGAAGAATGAGAAATTGACCTTGTATACCAGGTATTCACTTGAGAAATAGGAAAGTCCAGCTTACGCCCCTACTCCAATAAATATTTAATTATTTATACAAAAATTCAACAGGGAAAGATTGACAGAGAGAGACCCTTGGTGAATCTAACTGTGGCTCATTAAACAATGTACTGAGTTAAACTCTATGCTCCCTTATATGCATTGAAACAGACCTTCAGCTAGTGTAAGTGAGAACAGCTCTACATAACTTCAGTGGACTCTTTGTTGTTGCCAAGGCCTTGCCTAGATATGATTGTAGACAGTTTTGTCCTTTGCATTTGAACCCTTGGTTTTCTTAAGCAACAGGATTTTTTTTTTTTACATTGCTCAGACTTCAGTATGCAATTTTGATTAATTTGGGAGTAAATAATTTATTGAATGCTTGGCTGGGAGGTAAACTCAACTCAATGATCATTTGGGCCTGTTTGTTTTGTGTTGTTTTAATTGCCACTTCATTATAGCAAGATTGCATGTGTGTTCCCTAGTTACTGATGGGTGGAAGCACTTCGTTCTGGTAGTTTTTCAGGAGTAATTCATTTCAACATTAAGTGTGGCCTTTGCTACTTTTCTGCTTATGTGTATCATTGTACTTCTGGCATTTTAATGCTGCATCATTTTTCTTCTTTATGTTTAGATCCTGTGGGCTTTTTCATTCTATTGATCAGTTATTTTCCTGAGCTCCTGTATAGTAAATAAAGAAGCAGGTTTTCATTAGACATACATGTAGCTACAAAGCAATGCACTTTGCAACCTGCCTTCTCGAAGTATTTGATTCCTGCCTTAGCACAATCCATATACAATTAGCAAATAATGGCATGAGAGGCAACCTATGGTTTCTTTGCTCTAAGAGCTCAGTTATAGATGATACTTGGTTGTTTAGCATGTTTGCAACTCAGACAATTTATTTTAGCAACTAAATATGGAGGTCAGAAGCTAATGCTAGACAACACCATGGCCCTGGTTTCTAACTAAAATCCTGGGCCAGATTTTATTCTACCTATTAGGTGCTTACATGGATTTAATACGAAAACAATCCAGTTCCACCCTGGTTCTGTTCCAGAAAAACAGTTGAGACCAAAGTTGAGTAGACTGTCCCCCTCCTAACTGCTTTTTCTGCGGCTCAGTCTTAAGGGTCAGACAATGGTGTGTTACAAAAGTAGACACATTAATGGATTAATGGATTTTCAGACTCGAGCAAAGTAGAATATGATTGCACTTAGGCACCAAAGTCTACTTAGATCAGGGGCCAGCAATTATTTCTGGTGAAGGGTCACTTACCGAGTTTTGGCAAGCTGTCGAGGGCTGCATGGGCAGCCCTGCCCCTTGACAGGTGTCCCGCCGCCTGGTTGCCATCTTGTCACTGGATGTCCTGCCCCCTAAACTCTCACCTTTGCACACATAAGTCCCCCCTCTTGCCCCCAGAAGTACTCCTTTCAGGAAGGGCTTTTGTCATCTCGTAACTAGAAAAATACCAATTTATATTCTAAAAAGTGAACATCTAAAATATTCATTAAATTCATTTCAAAAAATATTTTTGTCCTGGTTTACATGTGTTTGTGTAGTATACATAGTGGTGATTGCACAATAGCTTAAAATGGAGTCTTACTCTTGTATATTGGGGGGGTGGAGGGCATGAGGGTATAGGTTTGTGGAGGGCTGTAGATATGTGGGGTGTGGGGAAGGGTGTGGGTGTGCCTGTGGGGGGTGGTTAGGTGTGGGAGTGTGGGTGGGGTGAGGAAGCACCTGGGCGTGTATGTGGATATATGGAGTGTGGTTGGGTATGGGATTTGTGGAGGGCTGTGTGGGAGGAGGGTGGCTGGGGTGTGTGAGGGGTATGGGTGTGGGGGTCTGCATGTATGGCAGTGTGAGGGGTGGTGTGCATGCATGTGTATGGTGGGGTATGTGTGTGGGACTCACCCTACAAACATGCACACACACCCCAGGGTACCAGCATGGGCCAGTGCTCCCACAATGCAGCCAGGAGCCACATGGTGCTGGAGCAGTGCAGGGGCAGGAAGGCAGGGAAATGGCTGGGCATGGGGTAGGGCTGGGCTGGGCTGCTGCATCCTGTTGCCAGATCCCCCTGGGTCCTACTGCCCCTGGATCTTGTCATCTCTGAGAGCCAGCCAGGAGAAGATAAATATTTTCTAAATGTTTGGGGGCCCCAGTGCCATATTTTGCCCACCCCTGACTTAGTTAATAGAGGGAATAGAATATGGCACTTGGAGCACTGGATTATTTTGAGGTAAGGTCACTGCAACATAGCCTTGCAAGAGAGAGAGCCTTCTGAAATCTTGGGAGATGTACTGTTTTCTCTCAGTGCATCTTCCAGAGTACTCATTTCAGACAACTTCCTATGAAGATACTGGCTATGGTCAGGAGGGATCCTGGGAAAGCTAGCAGGCCACAAGAGACATCAAGAATTGGGAATTGGGGATTATATAGATCTCTTGTCAGTGAAGATAGTTCTTCTCTCTCTCATCAGTACAGGATTGTACTCAGCTCACCTACACAAGATGTTTACTGCACAGTTGACTAAATAACTGCACAGTAAACATCTCAGCCTCTACATATGTGCCTCTATTAGGGCATATGAAACAAGAAAACACCACAGTAGGTAGTACTTGTAAAATACAAGTATTTTAAAAGTATTACCCTGCTGCAGTCTTTATAAATATGCAGCAGCACATGTGTAGGCACTGTCCTGGCTGGCTGGGGCACAGGGTGCTTCAGTGTGGGGCTAGCTGCCACCCAAGGTGTCCTGCCAGCCTGGGCTGCTGCAGCCAGGCTCCATGTGCTGTGCAATAATAAACTCCAGAGCAATAAAATCCGGAGTTTATTCATGCACATTAATGACACATGTAGATGCACTGTGGGTGCAGCATGTTATACAGATAAGTCTTGCTTGTATTAGCAAATCAATACACAGATGCATCTTGACCTTATAAAACTATGAGCTAAAGAGGAGACTCCAGGGTGTGTAAAATGGACAAAGAACTTTTGCAAATATTAGGGGAAAATGGTGATAGATGGATATATTCTTAAGGATTAGGTCTTTTGGCCTCCTCTATGCACACAAATTCATGCATTCAGCAACAGCCCAGCCTCTTTGTCTATGGAGGTACTAAGTTTTTCTCTAGAAATATTTTGGTGTATTGAATATGGTAAGATTTTCTACTTTCCTAATATAAGAGCAGACAACAAAGCTTCCTTCAGGACCATCCTTTTACTTCACTTGTGGTTTGCCCCAAAATTGCATTTGATCAGTCTAGGATCAAATGATATTTCAGCAGCTAAATGAATACATTTGAATATGCAAAAAAATGGTATTTGCTGAATTATAAAGGTACTAAGTAACTTGCTTCTCCAAACACTTGACATATCATTAATGCAACCTCAACTTTTCCAAGGAGTGCAAAGTTTTAACATGTTAGTATGCAGATGTATACCAGGGGAATATAGAAGAAACAGAAAGGTTTGTAAAGTCCAGGGCATGGGTTCTGGTAACACAGCAGATATATGCAGTTCTTCTCAACTGTATAGCACATATATAACTATAACTTCATATCTCATGGTTTCAAAATATAGTTTTGAGCAGTATCACTATTATAACCAGTGAATATTGTCTAGGAAGTGATTGCTGCTTCCAAGTTACTCAATATACTGGAAGATCAGAGTGTAATTTAAACAATTTGTTGTGACAGTAGGGTGAAGTTGAGGCAAGACTGCCCGTGAAGAATTATTCGATACACAAGCCCTTTATAAATTATAGGCCTAAAAGACTTGCCATCTCTGAAAGACAAAGTACATCTAACTTAAGGCCATCAACACAGTATCTGAAAAAGTTATAGGAGGTGACTAACAGTACAGAAGTTGCCTACTGCCTTCTAACAAGAAGATCAAAGCTTTGTTGCCAAGCATATCCTGCAATATAAGATCTGGATGATATGGTGTCATATTAAGCTGGGATGAACTGGGAGATGGAGCATAGCAAAAGAAGGTCAGGACAGTGCAAACTGCTCTGCAACCAAACTCATAAAATATTAAGATAGATTCTGATAGACTCATTTTGTATTGGGTGGGCTCAGGATCCTAACCAACATATTAGTCATGGTGATTTTAGAGATATTCATGGTGCTCAACACCTTTGAAAATGAGACTATATTTGTTCAAGGAGCCAAAATATGGAATTTGGGACATATCTTTTTTTTTTTACTTTGTAGTGAAAATTGAGAAAACATATGACTGCCGATTTTAGCAGACATTGAAAAAAGAATTATTGAAGCTCTTTGCATAAGTAAAAGGGATATGAGTTGAAATCCAGCTAACCTCAAAACCAATGATAAAATTCCTAATGGCTTTAACAGGGTTAGGTTTTCACCCTATGGTCTTGAAAGATTCAATAGAAAACAGACTTTCAGTTACAACAATACTTCCCCTTATAAAAAAGAAAATAAAGAATGGACTGCTGTAGAAATTAATCAAACCATTATATCTTCTAATAGCACTTCTATTTCTATATAATGCTACAGCCCTTATTTTCCAAGATCCGTCCCCCTGCATTAACCTCCTATCTCAGCCTCATCATATTAAAGACAAATCACAGCTGGGTAAGTTCTCAGCTGTTAGGCCCATTCCAAAGAAGATGCCAATTACCTTAGCCTTTTTTGAGGAAGGAACGCTTAATTGATATGAAATTACACCCTTACCCTCTCCTCCTTTGGTATTTTGGAACAGAATGTCTATCGTTTCTCTTGAGCATCAAGGGAGTCAGAAATGCATCTTATTGAAACAGATAGTGCTGTACCAAGTTGGAAATCTATTAGCACCATAGAGAATGGCATATCAAGGAATAGCAAGCAGTGCATAAAATATCAGAGGTGAAAACACCCTTTAGGATATTTTTTTTCTCCATCAAGAAGGCCTAGAGTTATTTGGATAAACATTTGATGTGCATATGCTGTTGTAAATGCAATGAAGTTATTCTAATTTATACCCCTAGGGGACCTGGCCCCAAACTCATTTTCAAATATCACTCATATACTTTTCCCAGATGGGATATTTTCCCTTCACCCACTAAAATGCCCCCTTCTCCCCCTCAAAAAAGTACAAAAATCTAATGCAATGAGTTTAGGTACCAAGCAGGATAGCTTCTACTTGGAAAGGGAAGAGTTTTCTTTTGGAACTACTATTGTACTTGTGTTCTATAAAGCATCCTAATCATGAGACTGCCGCTTCTAGAAAAGGTCAAGCAGAAGTTATCTGCTTTCAAAATCAAAGAATGCTCAATGAGATCTGAAACCTTATTCCAGGTGATCTTCCCACTAGGTATAAATATAGTCAGATGGGGTTCAAATGAATTACTAATACCTTTCTTACTTGAGTTAACTCTAATTGTATTTTTCAGCATTTTACACTTCACTTATTTAGTAAAAAAATGGCTTTCTAACTCATGGAGTTGAGTGTTAAAAGCAAAGGGTATAAAATGGATTGAGAGTTGGTGTATCCTTCATGTCACAAGTAACATATTTTCACCAAATGTATTAATCTTAGGAGGAAAAAGAAACATTCCTGTTGGTTAAACTAATTTGGAAATAATTTCACTCTACCAAGACCTCTTGTATAGCATAGTGGTTGCTCCCCCAGCTCCACCCCAAGTTCCTGGGTTCCAGGCCCTTGGGTATCCATAGTAATGCTCTCCTTGTCTCTCTCGTTGAAGGTAGTAAAGCCCTGAAACAGGTTATCCAGAGAGGTCATAGAATCTTCATCCTTAAAGGTCTACCCTTATAGACAAAGCCTTGGCTGGGATGATTTAGTTGGGGATGGTCTGGCTTTGAGCAGGGGGTTGGACTAGATGACCTCTTGAGGTCCCTTCCAATCCTAATTGTCTATGATTTCATCTTACTTATATAAAATAAATTTCCTGCCTGAGCCATGAGACTTCAAGATGCAAAGTATTCCCAGTATGAAGAAATCCACTCTTATGAAGCGCTGTAATAAATGTATCAAACAAGACAGCTGTGGTAGTTTGGGCAGCCTGGCAATACAATTTATGCTTATTTTCACCCAGTTAAGTTTACTAATTGTGTTTTCAGATTTTGTAATAACTTTCCCCATTTTGAATGCTAAAATAACCACATGCAATCTTATTTTAATTTGCTGTTTTACAACCCATAAGGACTTCTGTTCCTCCATATGGGAAAGCTATGTTGTGCTTTAAATGACAGCCATAGAGACAATACAGATAGAACCCAATGTAAAAGGGTTAGCAATATTTCCTATTATCTGCAGCTGGGACTACCCTAGTTTAGCCAGTGCAGGAATTCTAGGCATAAATCAAATGGAAGAGCAGATTTCCTATCTCCAATTTTACATAGCTGATTTTAATTCCAGAGAATGGGGCAAACCAATAATGAAGTAATAGAAAATAGCTATTGTTCATTCTTGTTCATTCCAATCCAAAATTACTTGATGGAGCATCCATAATTTCCCTTGGGAGACTACTCCACAATCTAATGAACCTCACTATCAAAAAATCTCCTTATTTCACTTTCCTGTCATTACTTTGAGGTATGTTCCTTTAGTGCAACCCAATACAGTGATTCCTGACTTCTTCATAAAAACTTCATCAATGAGTGATCAACATTGCTCAATATGTAACGCTCCTTCCATGAAAACATACAGGACACAGTTCAGTTGGATAGATCAACCTCTGACAGGTTTGAGATGAAGAGTGGAGTGAAGCAGGATTCTGTTCTAGAGCTAAATTTGTGTATTGGAAAGGCTGCTCCCACTTTCAGTAAGTACACGCATCTGAAACAATATAAAACTCACAATCAAAACTAAACTGCTTGTGTATAAAGCCTGCATGCTCAGTGTCCTTATGTATAGCAGTGACACATGGTCAACATATGGATATCAAGAAAAGAAGCTGAAAAGCTTGTACCTGCACTGCTTATAGCACATCTTTGACATCAAATGGAAAGACAGAATTACCAACAGAGACATCGCTGCCAAACCCAACCTGCCAACTATCACTGCACTACTCAAACAGCAGCTTGGCCATCTCCGCAGGATGAAAGATGGGCGCATCCCAAAGGACATCCTGTATGGGCAAATTACAAGTACAGAGAGAAGAGTAGGAGACCCAAAATTGCTCTTTAAAGATGTCTGCAAGCAGGGCACGAAGGCTTTTGGAATCGACCCAAACCTTTGGGAGGCCTTAGCAGGAGACAGGACAAAGTGGCACTCCCTTCTCAACCATGGAGTCCAACATCACAATGAGAAATGGTTGCTCAAATTAAAACAGAAACGTGACTGAAGGAAACAGTCTTGTCAGTACAGTAGCCCCTAATGATATGCTATGTATACCTGTGACCACTGTGGCAGGATCTACAAGTCTAACTTTGCTCTCTATAGTCACAAGAGAAAAGGTACCACCAGTCAGTATAATAGCTGCTATATCTACCATCACTCACTGATGAATAGTTGCTATTATCATCAAATGAACTTTCATCAAAATTGAATAAAGAGAAAAAAAATTACTTTTTGACAAAATATCAAAAACTGAAAATTTAACGAAAAACCAACGGCAACTAAATTAAAATAAAAAGCTTAACCACAAAATTAACATTTCAGAAGTGCTGTTTCAGTGCCTCTCACCGATTTATAGCTTGAAAGGCGCATGATTACCTTATCACCTGTAGGCAGGCCTCCATTGATTTAGTCTGTTAGGTCCCTGCTACATTTTACATATATTATGCAATTAATTGGTTAACTGCGTAATAAATCTAGACCAGCCACATGTGCAACGTAAGACCAGCCACACATGCAAAGTAATTATTACAGTTAACTGGTTAATTGCAAGATAAATTTAGATCAGACGTGAAAATTTCATAGATTTCATAGACGTTAGGGCTGGAAGGGACCTCCTGAGATCATCGGGTCTAGCACCCTGCCCAAGGGACAAGAAATCAGCTGGGGTCAGACCACCCCAGCAAGGTAAGCATCCAAGCATTTCTTAAAGGTATCCAGAGTAGGTGCTTGCACCACTTCTGGGGGAAGTCTATTCCAGACTCTGGAGACTTAGACAGTAAAGAAGTTTTTCATTATGTCCAGTCTAAAATGGTCTTCCCAAAGTTTGTGACCATTAGACCTTGTCTTCCCTTGGGGTGCCCTGGTGAGCAGAAATGAATGATCATACCATAAAAGTAATTATTCAGCTATAAAAAGAGCCAACCAGCTATGAAGTTAGTGCTTGAAAAATCTGTAACAACTCTATCTGGTTTCTCTTCAGCTTTAGTTTGAACATTGTTACCTCTCAGCTCCATGTTCTTGGGGAACCCCGTCACAGGACACAGCCTGTCTGACTCACAAAGAATTCCCACACCCATCTCTACCTGAATAAGAACTGATTATGAAAGACAATGAAGATGCAGTGGGAGATGCACCTAAAACCCTCTAGATAAGGGAGCAACTCCCCTGGTCTCATTTGCATCTGAGATGGAACCAGATGACAATTCATTTACGTGGGAGATGGAGAACAGAAAGCCCGAAGCAAAGACCGCAGTGAATTCTGGGATCAGAGAAGCAGGAGAGCACTGCATGATGGGGAATCTGTGCTCCAAATGCTAATCAACCCCCATTTACGCACACCCAGCTCAGCATTTATCAGACCAATTCTAATCTGGATTTAAAAAGGACTTCCCCCACACAAACACCTCATCTACCCAGAACTAAGCAGAAGTAAAGTTTAATAGGCATCTTGGGCCTTACATTCCCTGGTCCCACTATGGAAGGCCTAGTTAAACTTGATTGACTAAAACTCGGTTGCCGAGTTAGGGAATGCTGAAGCAAGACACCAAGTCAGAGGGGGTATGGGCGACATTTGAACAATGGTAAAGGGTTCATAACAGTGTCCAGCCTGTTGGAGCCCTGACCACAAATGCTGTCATACTTTTCCCGGGATGACTGGTAGAAGTCCTCCCCACAAAGTTTATAAATGCTCCAAGTAATCCCTTTAAGTCAGTTAAAAGACTACAGTAAGATCTGGAAGTCATGCTAAGCTGAGGCTTGTTCACAACAGGTAAAAATACAAAACCCTGATGCTGCAAGCTATCTATTGTTTCTGAAGAAACAATGAGGTATCACTTTCCAGTATATGTGCTATCCATAAGAATTTTAAGCTGGCTCCTAAGTGTCTGGTTACTCCTTAAAAACTTATGTTTGTCCTTGTTGTTAATCAGTTTCTTGAGATGTTTCAAACCAAGTAACCCCTTGTCAATAGAAAAGACAATTATTTACACTATTAAAAGAGTGCTTTGAAGAAGCTGAACTGGGGTATAAAAATCTGTAAAAAAGCAGCAGAGGTGTGCTTCAAGAGGAGAAATCTCTCTGACACCATCTGCTGTTGTTCCCGAGAAACTGGAAGAAACAGATTGTCTCCCTCCAAGGGTTGTGCTAAGAACTTTATCTGTCATCATTGGAACCCGAGTGGTTTGGACTGGTGAGATCCCAGCTTTTGCTCTTTCTCTGTTTTCTCTGTAGGCACAGATTTCTGAACCTGAACTTTATTAGTTAAGCTTGAGCTAAGTTTCTCCAAATACTTAGTGAAACCAGGGTAGTATTGTAATTGTTTGTGTTTGTTTTCCTTTGCATGTCTACTACTACTAGTGTCATTATATATTTCATATACTTAGCAATAAATGACTTTTATAGTCAAACTGGTAGTAACTGGGTGTATGTTTCTTTCTCTACTTTCCTTCCCCACTTGCTCTGCAGCAACACTTCTTTTATCTAAGCTAAAGATCCCTGTGAAGTCCATAAATACTGCAGGGTCTGCTCATCAAGAGGCTACTACTACTAAGATAGTTAGGACAAAAGATTGGGACGTGCTGACTTTGAAATGCATAAGGGGATCAGCTTGTATAGGCTGATTGCCCCAGTTTGGCTCAGACATGACCTAATGAACTGAATGCTGGCCCATGAGGGTCTCAGCTGGACACCCAGCTGGATTCAGAGGTATTCTGTTTACCTGTGTGCTTGTGTCTGACTGCAGTTTATTGTTACCTTTAATGAACTGATTTTTGGCATGTGAGGGTGTCAGCCTGTACATGCTGATCAACCCGACTGGGTCAGGCATGTCATGTTAATCTGTGTATTTGTGTATATGACTGATTTGGTGACTGGAGGAAACCAGCTGCATTGAAACTGAGTCCTGCAAGATAGCTACATTGGGGGTGAGGACTTGCAGAAGGGAGATGTACAGCTCTGTATAGAAACACAAGTAACACAAGCAACACATTGATAGAATTAAAAAGACCCTAAAACATATCCCTAATAAATGAGCACACTCAAAAGTGATGGGCAAATCTGGTAACAATGTATAGCAGGACCCTCAGTGATACACCCTGCTCTTTCTTCTTGATGAGCTATCACTGAGCATCATGGGAAATATTGTATGGGCCTACAGAGGAGAAAGGG
>NW_017729030.1:59566332-59567614 GCF_001723915.1 Gavialis gangeticus
TAAAAAGACCCTAAAACATATCCCTAATAAATGAGCACACTCAAAAGTGATGGGCAAATCTGGTAACAATGTATAGCAGGACCCTCAGTGATACACCCTGCTCTTTCTTCTTGATGAGCTATCACTGAGCATCATGGGAAATATTGTATGGGCCTACAGAGGAGAAAGGGAGCCTGAGCCACCTTCATTACAGCTCCCAGGAGGTACCAGAGTACAATTTCAAAGTAGAAATATTCACTTTTTTGGACAAAATGTGCTCAGTCCTCAATGGAACAAAAATCTACATTTTATACTTAAACCAGACACTTTTTGTAAAATATACTTTTTTGTAAAAAGCTCAATTTTCTGTTGAAAAATGATCAAAATAGAAAATGTCCATATAGTCTAATGAAGACTTCAGGATATGGCCCAGCACTGCAAGTCTAGATTGCTTACTAGAAATGTAGCTGTTTTTTAAATTGTGAATATTACAAAGCAATATTAGTCTCAGTATCAACATCATCAGCACCAAATGAACTTCAGAGGAACCCAATATCCACCTAATATTATGGGATCAGTACCTTTCTGAACTTTCAACGTAAATGTCTTTTTTTCTCAGGCCCTGTGTTATTTTATTTCAAGAGACAGTTTACTGTTGATTAGCCAGGTTTGTTTTCCAGTGCATTGAAAATTCTAAGCCATATCAAGAGGCAGCAAGTATTACTTAACAGTTCTTCTGAACGTGACCTTGCTTACGTAGGAACAATCTAAAAATACAGTTTTGTGGAATTCATGCTTTAAGAAGCAAAGATGGAAAGCATTGTCATAGTTAACGGTGTTTTGTTTTGATTTTTTAAAAAGGATATATGTCCCCTGTTGGGGGTAGTTTTCACTCTAACTGGAACATTGTGCAAGTTCAATTGTTAGCAAGGAGTACATATTTTTCTTTTCCAATCAAAGATTAAGGAAGGTTTCTGGTAAAACAAATTATGCCTGGCATGCCTCCAAAATCCTCCCTTTTAATTGTACTAGCAAGATGGGTTCTGAATTACAATAACTGGGTCTCTTAAACTCTACAGTAAATACAAATAATAACAACCTATGCAGAGATTTGGAGTGAGATACCATCAGTATGCTGATGACATTCAGCTCTTTCTCTCTTTTTTCATCAGACCCAGAGCCTGCAGTCTCTGTCCTTAACCAGAGCCTGGCTAAAGCTGGGAACTGACTGGATGAACTAACTGAAGCTTAATCCGGGCAAGAAACAGATTCATAGATTCATAGATTAAGGGTCGGAAGGGAC
>NW_017729030.1:59567625-59571388 GCF_001723915.1 Gavialis gangeticus
CCGCCGCCTTACTCCCTGGAGGAGCCGCCCTGTGCAGCTAACTTGCGCCCGCCTTACGTGAACGCCGGCGCAAACGCTGGCGCACCCTTACAGAGCATGCCTGTTTGCGCGCACTTTTCGCGCACGCTGCCCGCGTGCGGCTCAGGAGCGCGGCTCCCTGTCCGGCGAGCTAAGGCGTCGCCGAAGGGCTTCCCCTCCGGATCCGCCTCAGTTGTGCTGCGCTCTCTACCCCACTTACCTTAGGGGGGAATCAGCTGTTGCTGCCCCCGCCGCTGGTCTCCTCCGCTGCTGCTGCTGCTGCCGCCTCTGCCGAGGTAAGCAGGCACACGTGTGGGTGGCACACGTGCACCCTGCTCCCCTCGCTCCTGCTCCCCAATGATTGTTGTTGGCAGACCTTAAGACTCAGATGGGGAATAGGGACTTTTTAATTATCAGCGGGGTTCAGCCTCCCCTTGGCACTCAGGTATGCAACTTTGGAGTGCTCCTGAATCCTTTGCTACATGTAGGGATTGTCTAGACAAGACTTTTACTATGCAGTTGACTAATTAACCACACAGTAAATATCTCAGCATCTATATATGCTACCCTATTAGGGTGCATAACAAATAAAATCCAGAGCAGGATAGGACTTGTAAATTCCAGTCCTACCCTGCTTTAGAGTTTGCTCATCAGTGCATGCGTAGATGCTGAGCCGCCTGGCTGGGGCATGAGGGTGCTTCAGTGTGGGGACTGCCTGCCAGCTCACCCCATGCTGAAGCACCACTGTGCCCCAGCCAGCCCCTCCACAGACCACTGAGCCTGGTCAGAGAAATCCTGGGCTGGCAAGCTGAACCGCCCCCCACCCTTTTGGTTCCCCTGCCAGCTGGGGCTGCTGCAACCTTGCTCAGTGTGCTGTGGTCTGGGTGCATGTGTAAAGCACTTGCCTGGGGGCTTCTCAGGATCATTAAACTGTGGATCAATAAGTTTATTGCTGCCTGTTAATGGCATTTGTTGACACATCCCTAGATTCTCAGGTTGCTGCAGAAGTAGGAGAAACCAGTTCCATCTAGGGAGAAAGCTATAAACTTTTATTTCAGATTTCAGAGCTGGCCACCAGCACCCATTCCTTTGTAACCTAAAGCCTAGATTACTGCAGTGTGCTCTATGTGGGGATGCTCTTGGAGATTTTTCATAAGCTGAAGCTGCTGCAGAGTACAATGGTCTGCTTTCTGACAGGTGGGTCATTGTGAGAACATTACTTCAGTGATCCAGAGTCTGCACTGGCTTTCAGTAGCTTTTTGGGAGCAATTCAAGGTGCTGATTTTGACCTAAATGGCCTGGGTCATAGAATCATGAAAAAATAGGGTTGGAAGGGACCTCAGGAGGTCATCTAGTCCAACCCCCTGCTCAAAACAGGACCATCCCCAACTATATTATCTCAGCGAAGGCTTTGTCTAGTCAGGTCTTGAAATCTTCCAAGGATGGAGACTCCACAACCTCTTTGGGTAACCTGTTCCAGTGGTATGTCCTATGTACCAAAGAGTTATATATGCCAAAGTAGATGCTTCCTCCTTTAAGCTCCATCCCAATTCCTAATGTCAGCCCAAGAACAATTTTCTGCCAGGTTCTCTTGGCCAAAACATGTCATTCTCAGTAGTCAGTCCTTAGCTTTGGTACTCCTTCCCCCTTGATGCTTGACACACCCTGAGCCTAGACATCTTTCAGAAGTAATTAAAGCCTTATTTGGGTCAGCTTTTAGCAAGTGGTATTTGAAGTATTTTTAGAAAATTGTTCTCTTATTCTTTTGTCTGCTCTATTGACTTATTATTGTAAACTGACCTGAACCTTTTTAGGAAGGGTGGTGGCATGGAAATCAACTAACTAAATAAATAATTAAATATAAACCATATTTATGTCTCATGTTACATGTTACATAGCTTCTAAATGTGGTGTTTTCCCTCTTTTGCCTTATTGGCTCTACGAGTACGTAATGGATTTCTCCTGGATTTTATATATAAGTCACCTTAGGTTGTGTGGGGCAGTTTTGTAATATATTACAAAATCCAAACAAATGTGCTGCACAGTTTGGTCACTGTAACAAGTGGCCGTCCTGGGGCTGGTCCAATCATTGGTCTGCCCACTTGTCTCTGGGCTAACCGCCCGCCTTCCTCACCAGCTACATGTTGATAATAATGATTATGAGATGTCATAATCTCATAGGGGCGGGCAGCTCCCTGATGCCAAAGGCCCCTGCACATGGCTCCGACCTCCCCTATACCATGTCTCATGTCTCACAGATGGCATCCATGGCCTAACATCCAGCTTTATCATACATGGCCTAATACCCAGCCTAATAAGCCTATGCCCCTGCACTGGGATCCATGCTCCAGAGTCTCATGTGGGACTCTCACTCCCCCCTGGAGCTTATAATCTCTGTGCCCTCACACTGGGCTCCACTCCATTGATCAGGGGTCCCAGCCCCTACCAACTCAGCTCAGGGCTCCCAACCTGACTCAGGACCCTCATACTCCTCTCACACCCTAATGCAGCCTCAGAGGTCACAATGAGTCTGGGTGCTGCCTCAGGTCTCTCCACCTGACCTAGGCCCTGCCTCAGCTCACAGTGAGCCTGGGCACCTGCTTTGTTCTCTTTACCTACCAGAGATGTGAGGGTTATAAGGCACCCTATACTCACCTTTCCCTAAGTAGGTGACTAGCCTGGGATTTCCAGGGATTACCCCACCATGGGCACCCCACCAGACCATCCTACCCCAGCAGGGTATAGGTTTATGGCATGCACCAAGACAGGGAACCTCCTACCATCCCCATAGTACCCCAGACCTCTGAGGTGTTGTGAGCAGCAGTTCCAACAAGGTGGCATTCTCCCAGCTGCCAACAGACTGCTGCCCCACAGTCTAGGGCCCTGTTCTTATAAGGAATAGCTGGCCCCTGTTTCCAATCAGGTAATTGCACCTGATTGGGGTTGCACCACCTGCCAGCTGCGTGGCTGCTTTGCTACTGTCCACACCCCTATGAGTAACAGAGCACACTCTGTGCTCTGTTACCATAACACACTACCAAAAACTTTCTCTCACTCTGTTTAAATCTGCTGTCCCATGAAGCCATTAGCAGGAGAAGTGTGGGAGACATAAGTCCAGGAAGAAGACAGAAAACCAAAGAAAATGTGGCTTAGTGAGGTGGCTGCTGGTCTCAGAAGGTGGAGCTGATGAATTCTAGCCTAGGCCCTTGCTCCCAGTGAGGAAGAAGCTTCCCTTCTGCACTGGCCTCCATTCCTTTTTTCCAATGGTTATTAAAAGCAAGATGAAGTGATGCTGCAGCAGGGCTTCAGTGATGCCTGAACAGTAATCATAGAAAATCAGGGTTGGAAGGGACCCCAGGAGATCTAATCCAACTTCCTGCATGACCATCCCCAACTATATCATCCCAGCCAAGGCTTTGTCTGCCCAGGACTTAAAAACCTTCAAGGATGGAGATTCCACAACCTCTCTGAAAAGCATGTTCCAGTGCTTTACTACCCTCTTTGTGAGAAGGGTTTTACTGATATCTAACCTAAACTCACCTTGCTGCACCTTCAGACCATTGCTCCTTGTTCTGTTGTGTACCACCACTGAGAACAGTCTATCTCCACCCTCTTTGCAATCACCTTTTAGATAGTTAAAGTCTGTTATCAACCCCAACTTAATTCTTCTCTTCTTCAGACTAAAGCCCAGCTCCCTTAACCTCTCTTCATAAGTCATGTTCCCCAGCTATCTAACATTTTTGTC
>NW_017729030.1:59576388-59582572 GCF_001723915.1 Gavialis gangeticus
GCCCCCTGGCATAATGAGTAATAATGGACACAAATTATTGGAGAGTAGGTTTAGATTAGACATCCACAAGAACTACTTCACAGTTAGGGCGGCTAGGATCTGGAACCAGCTTCCAAGGGAAGTGGTACTGGCTCCTACCCTGGGGGTCTTTAAGAAGAGGCTTGATGCCTACCTGACTGGACTCATTTGAGTCCAGTTTTTCTCCTGCCCAGGCAGGGGGTCAGACTTGAAGATCTACAAGGTCCCATCTGACCCTACTTCTATGATTCTATGAACAAGGGTCATTGTTGGCCCATATTCAGCGTATTGTCCACTGTAATCCCCAGGTCCTATTCTGCAGAGCTGCCGCTTAGCTAGTTGGTCCCCAGCCTGTACCAGTGCATGGAATTGTTCTGTCCTAAGTAAAGGACCTTGCACTTGTCCTTAATTCTTTTTGTCCAATCCTCCCTCACTGTTAAAAATGAAGAATTAGGCTACTTTGTATTATTACTACTTTATTTCAAAATGCCTCAAAAATGCACTTGAAATCCAATTGTTGTGAAAAGACATCTCAGGAATATTGACTTCATTCAACCACTCACATGCTTACAGGTAGTCATGTTTGAAAACCTCTTGCTCAATCAGGGCCTGTGTTGCTTGCTAATAATGTAGTTTTACTGAAAAATTACACACTTGTATTTCAAGTCATCTGCAGCATTCTGCCATTTGCCTTCTATCTACCAAATAAAAGCCTCACTCCCTTTCACAAGACTTGAATCTTCACAGGATATAATTCCTTGTATGACAGTTCCTTGATGACATGCAGTCATCAAACCAGAACGGAGTTAAAATAAAAAAAATGACTGAGCTACATATGTTTCTGTCTTAAGAGAAACTTAGTAATCAAGTCTGCCTTTCTGTTGTCTTTCAATAGCAAGACATTCATATTCTTTGAAAAATTTAGGGAATGGTAAGAACCAATCAAAATTATTTTTTGTTCATATCCAATGTTCCTTCACTTTTTATACCTCCCTGTTACCAGCAGTACTATTAATAATAAGGTCTCATCCTTCATATCCTTCATTATAGTCTAACAATTATTTTATTCATTTCTAAACTAAAGGGTCTTTTTTTGGCCAGAAGCCTGGTCTTTCAGCATGGTAATGCAAGAAATTGAATGCAAGAAATTTTAATCTGCCAGGAGTTTTCAATGAGAGAGGATCAGTTTGTAGAGTTTTCCTAACCTCCCCCCCAGCAAAATAAAGTTATTCAAGCTCTAAGCATGAAAACTATATAGCTATGGAGGACCCTTCCAACATTTATTTAATGACAAAAATAATTCAGAAGCAACTCACAGAGTTCATGTTCTAAGTTCAATCAAAATTCATCATCAAAAAATCAGAATTCAAATTTTACTCTTAGGAACCTAAGGAATTTGGCGGCTCATAAAAATCTACCAAAATTCTCACCTCATGTTCAATATATACTGTGCACATGTGGGAGGTCACATCTGAACACTCCATTCAGAGTTCCTTTTGCCTGGTGGTTGCAAATCTAAAATTACCACATGAAATTAAATTAAAAGCTCAGTTTTTTTCCTCCCAGTGAGGTCAATAGTAGGCTTGGCATTGAATTAAACAGAAGAATGACTGGGTCCTAAATATGGTTGTTGCATGAAGCATTCCACTGGGGGAAGTATGGAACATATCCACCTAAGACCATGGAACATCTATATAGCAGCCCAAAGCTGGTAATATCCATTGAAGAGTTTGACCAGTTGAACCATATAAACATGACTTCATATTCCAAACCTATTCCTCAAAAAAATCACCTGTACGGGGGTATGGAAGGAACATCCAAGGAGCACCCTCTGCAACACCCCAGAAAGATCTTCTACCTTTAGGCTTGCATTGGTTAGGAAAAGATCTTTCCTCCACAATATCCCTTTTCCATCTTTTTAAAATCCTTTTTAATTCAACTGTTTTTGCCCATGGTGATTTTATGGGGGGCAGGGGAGAGGTTATCTTAATCAAAATCTAAAATAGTTCAAGAAAAATAGTAGTTTTGCAAACATTTTTATTTAAACAGAAAGAAAAGCAGAAAAGTGTGCCTACAAGTTTTTCAAATCTGCTTTGTTCTTCAGTGAGCAGTGATTATTTCATTGCTTATCAAATCAAATCAAATATAATAAAAGATGCAGGAAGACATTATAAAGACTTACATCAGTGTTATATGAGATGTGAAATACTAGCTTGGTTAGTGCAGAAGATGTATCATTTGAGAAATGGAAGATGTTGCTAACACATGGCAGGGTTGCAGGTGCAAAGTTTGAAATTATTTGATTTCTACCAAGGAAGTACTTAGTTTTAAAAGTCTGAGGAGGCTGTCTCTAAGATGTCTCAAGGCAGACATTCAAAAAGAGAAGCACCTCAAATCAATAGTCACTTCGGAATATTTTTAGGCCTAGTTTTTTAGACACCGAGGCTGTTATCAAGGATCAAGCTCCCACAATCAATGGCACAGGATCAGGTCTCCTGTGCAAGTAGTTGGCTGATTTAAAAGTTAATAGTCACTAGAAAACATTGCAGCTAATAAGGCACACTTCTAAAATTATCCCTTTCAGACATCAATGCTGTTGTTGCAAGGCTTTGCTAATCTCTCCCTTCCCAAATCACAGTCACCCCACTTTAGATCTTTGCAGTTAGCACCAACAACAGATGTTCATTTACACCTTTAGAGAGCTAGGTTTGTAAACTAAACACATTGTGCAAGGGTGTTTACAATCACATAAGCATCAAGCTGCTGCTTTTCCCCTTGTCTTTCATTCTGCTAGCAATTTTCATCCAGGCTCATTGTATACACCACTTGTAAAAAATTTCAGGAATCTCTCTTGCGTCCTCACTAACTACAAGGCTCAGAAAAGTGAATTTAAAAACTGGAGGCTTAGAGTTCTTTGGTTCATCATAAAGCAAGAAGCAGCAAAATACACAGAAACTTGTGAAATATTTAGGGTGTCTTTCTATTCCTTTTGTAGTAAGTGCTGTTGTGGTTCAGTGGTAGAATCCATATCAGCCATATTGGGTGACCTGGGTTTGATTCCTGGATGTGTACAGAGCTACAGCTGTTTAAGGTGCCAAATACTCAGATTTAGCCTGGCCTTTGAGTCCTGCCTCAATGGTCTAAAGGGTGGATGGTAGCTCTGGGAACCTATGCTCCTGCCTGGACATATGTGTTGATGGTCATGCAGATCTCTCACACATGCATCAGGATCCAGAAAGATTGATGGTGGACTACTGCTACTGCTATTCCTTTCCCAAGTGCCAAAGCAACATGTTTTGTGCATCTACACGGTGCTTTTGTCTCCTCCACCCCATGCAAAGGTTTAAATGTAGGTTTTATTAGGCACATCTACATGTGAGTTAATGCACTGTGGTTACTGCACATTAAATTTAGTACCTGTACCCCTGGTGCTCCTTCTGCATCTGAGCCACTGTCCCTTGTATGTATTAGTCATTAGGAAAAAAACAATTGGGAGCAGCAGAGGGTGGAAGCTTCTGCCTCACTGGAAGCAAGGCTCTGGACTAGAAGCAGGGTTCCTTTCCTTCCAGGGCAACAACCACCTCACTGAGCCACATATGCGCTAGTTTGCTTACTTCCTCCTGGCTACACATCTCCTACATGTTACCTTCTCATGACTTCCTGACTAGGGACTAGGTTCAAAAGGGGTGATAGAGAAAACTTTGGGTAAAGCTTTACCTGTGCTCTGGTGGTTCCAAAGCAAAGTCAGAGAAATCCAGGTTTGAACCCCCTACCCCTGCTCCTTTTGGATAAGAAGGACCAAAATAGTGGTTCTTCTGCTCCCAGGCAAATGTCTTAGATGCCACTGTGCATTCAAAAGGGAAGCATGTATGTAGTAGTTTTGTATGCACAAAATGTCACTTAGATGACCAAAACTGGCCACTTAAAAGAACAGAATGCCACCCCATCTGCCTAATCCTCAATGCCCAATCCTACTCATTCTTTGCTCTTATGCCCCTACCCATATACTGAATTATGTTTCTAATTTGCTGTATATCCCACCTTTTCAGAGCCTGTTTTCGGGCCCTTGGGCATTCCTGTTCATATATTCTATGCCACTGAATCCTATTTCTAATCCCTTCAGCCATAACCAAAACCTATATAAACAATGGACTGATCAACACAACATGCACTTTGGTGGATATATCTGTAGACAGTTTTTTCAGTATAATTTAACAATATGCCTAAACAACATATGATCTGTAAGCTAAAGTATATATTTTTGTAATAAGTTACATTACAGGGAGGAATGAGGAAAAGCAGGTGCCAGTTTGGTTATGTTAGTTTTATACTCCTGACTGATATAACTTGCACATGCAAAATTTTGTTGAGTAAACCTCACATTTGGTTGTTTTCTTAATTGAATACTGATTTACTGTCTAAAATAAAGGTATTTTAAACTCAACAGCAGAATTTAAATCTTTCCAGAATTCTTATTTGCTATCACTCTCATCTTCCCTAGGTCTTCTGTATATTTGAAATACTCCTCTTCCATCCTATAGATGCATAAGCAATTTTGAACCTGGAATATGGATAAAATAAAATTAGATTAATGCCCACAATTATACACTGTCCATGATCCTCTCGAATGCAAGGTTTCAGCTTCCCTTCCCCACAAGCTAGTCATTCATTAGAAAAGGCCTAAGTTTTCCCCACTGAAAAACCATCAAGTTCCAATGGTAAGTTCCACACAAGAAGCCACCTCACCACAGCTACTTGCTATGAAGCCTTTCATCATCAGGTGTCTTTTTGGCTGAATGACTCAGATGATAGAGGCTCTACCTCTCCCCCAAAGGTAAGCATGTGTTCTCTTTCAGGTTGGCCAATATCCTCCAGCAGGCTTTAAACTAGGTTCATCGGGGAAAGGGGAAGTTGAGGATGGAGGCAGCCATGGAACACCGAACAAAGAACCACCCACAAGAACAGCCCAGCCAAGACAGGAAACAAGCACAAGAAATACCCAGGTAAGAGACAGGGGCCCAGATAGTCCTGGGACTAGGGAGGCGGTGCATGCACCTTCAGGAGGCCTTAAATACCTCTACACTAATGCTCGCAGTATGGGGAACAAGCAGGAGGAACTTGCCCTCCTGCTAGCTAACACTAACCCAGACATAGTTGGGTTCACTGAAACTTGGTGGGATCCAACTCAAGACTGGGCAGTAAACATCAGGGGCTTTAGGCTGTACAGGAGGGATAGAACAGGGAGAAAAGGTGGGGGTGTGGTGCTCTATGTTAAAGAGCAATACACACCCTCAACAAACAGCACTGGGTCAGAGGAGGGGCAGACTGAGGTGCTCTGGGTCCGTATACAAGGAGGCCGGGGGGGAAAGGGACTTAATGGTAGGGGTTTACTACAGGCTAGCCAACCAGGGGTAACAGCTAGACCAGGAATTCTCAGGTCAGCTTGCAGAGGCAGTTAAGTCAAGGGACATGGTCATCATGGGTGACCTAAACTATCTGGACATCTGCTGGAAAGAGCAGTCAGCCAGGTCTAACTGCTCAGGTAGGTTCCTAGCTGAGTTACAGGACCTCAATCTAACCCAGGAGGTGAACAGTCCCACCAAGGGAAATGCCTTGTTGGACCTGGCCACAGACGATGACCTGGTGAGTGGACTGAAGGTTCTCGACCACCTGGATGATAGCGATCATTGCCTATTGGAATTCACCATCCAGCGCAGGGTGTCAAAGGCCTGCAGCAAGGCAACAGCCGTAGACTTCAGGAGGGTGGATTTCAATGAGGTAAGGAGACTAGTCGTGGATGCACTGAGGTCCCAGAGGGGAAGGGAGTTGGGAGTCCAGGAAGAGTGGTTGTTCCTTAAGGAGACAATCCTCTAAGCCCAAAGGGTGACAATCCCCACGCGGATCAAAGGGGGCAGGTGTGCTCAAAAGCCCCCATGGCTCACCAGAAGCATCCATGAACTTCTCAAAGCTAAAAAAGAAGTGTACACCTAATGGAAGGGAGGGGCCATCATGAAGGAGGATTTTACCTCCATTGCCCGAGATTGTAGGGGGGCTGTTAGGAAGTCTAAGGCAGAGATGGAACTGGGACTAGCGACCCAGATCAAGGATAACAAGAAGTCCTTTTTTAAATACATAGGGGGTAAAAAGAAGGTACCGGGTAATGTAG
>NW_017729030.1:59587572-59604658 GCF_001723915.1 Gavialis gangeticus
AAGGACAATAAGAAGTCCTTTTTTAAATACATAGGGGGTAAAAAGAAGGTACCGGGTAATGTAGGGCCTCTGCAGGGTACGCTAGGATATATGGTGGTCACACCAGATGACAAATCTAACCTCTTTAACAATTTCTTTGCCTCCATCTTTTTGAGCAGGGTCCAGGGCAACACACTCACTGGGATCCCTGATGGACCCAGGGGAGGTGCTGCTAGGCCCAGGGTCAGTAAGGACCTAGTCATGGAACTTCTGGTGGGTCTAGACATGTTCAAATGAGCAGATCCTGGCAATCTCCACCCCAGAGTGCTGAGGGAATTAGCAGAGGTTTTTGCGGGACCCCTGGCACAGCTTTATGAGCATTCATGGTGCTCTGGCAAGGTGCCAGAGGACTGGAAAAGGGCCAGTGTGGTCCCCATTTTCAAGAAAGGGAGGAAGGAGGACCCATGAAACTACAGGCCCATTAGTCTTACCTCGATCCTGAAAAAGCTCTTTGAGAAAATTATCCAGGAGCACATCTGCGAGGGACCAGCAGGGAAAATCATGCTTAGGGGCAACCAAGATGGGTTCATTCAAGGCAGGTCCTGTCAGACCAACCTGGTGGCCTTCTACAACCAGGTCACAAAATCCCTGGATGCAGGTGTCATGGTGGACGTAGTCTTTCTGGACGTTAGCAAGGCCTTTGACACTGTCTCTCTTCCCATTTTCATTAAGAAATTAGGCGACTGTGGTATTAATGCTTACACAGTCAGACAGGTCACAAATTGGCTGGAGGGCCATACCCAGAGAATCATGGTGGATGGGTTTTTTTCGACCTGGAGGGATGTGGGAAGTGGGGTCCCCCAGGGCTCGCTCCTCGGGCCTGCACTGTTCAACATCTTCATCAGTGACTTGAACAAGGGGGTGAAAAGCACCTTGTTCAAATTTGAAGATGACACTAAGATGTGGGGAGAAGTGGGCATGCTAGAAGGGAGGGACAGGCTGCAACTAGATCTTGACAGGTTACAGGGGTGGGCAGTTGAGAACAGGATGGGATTCAATACTGACAAGTACAAGGTTTTGCACCTGGGGAGGATGAACCAGAAGCATACCTACAGGCTGAGGAACCCCGTTCTTGTCAGCACAGAGGCAGAAAAGGATCTTGGTGTCATTATTGATTCCAAAGTGAACATGGGCTGCCAATGTGGGGACACAGTCAGCAAGGCTAACCACACCTTGTCATACATCCACAGATGCATCACGAGCAGGTCCAAGGAGGTGATCCTCCCCCTCTATGTGAGATTGGTCAGGCTACAGTTGGAGTACTGTGTCCAGTTCTGGGTGCCGCACTTCAGGAGGGACGTGGACACCATTGAGGGGGTCCAGAGGAGGGCCACTCACATGATCAGGGGGCAGCAGGGCAGGCCCTTCAAACAGAGGCTATGGGATCTGAACCTCTTCAGGCGCCACAAGAGAAGGCTGAGAGAGGATCTGTTGGCCGTCTACAAACTGGCCAAGGGGTACTAGCAGGCTATGGGAGAGTCCCTGTACCCCCAAGCACTACTGGGAGTAACAAGGAACAAGGGCCATGAGTTGACCGAGAGTAGATTCAGGCTATATATCAGGAGGCACTACTTCACAGTCAGGGCGGCTAGGATCTGGAACCAGCTTTCAAGAGAAGTGGTGCTAGCTCCTATCCTGGGGGTCTTCATACAAAACTAGACAATCACCTTACTGGGGTCATGTGACCCCAGCATTTTTTCCTGCCCATGGAAGGGGGTCGGACTTGATGATCTGCTCAGGTCCCTTCCAACCCTACCTACTATGAAACTATGATATCCATTAAGAATATAAAACTTTGACAGAAAGGACCCCACAGATAACTGATTTCAGTCCCCTCCTATTATAGGCAACCACAGCATACAGACCTGTGCATAAACTTATAATGATGTAATAGATTTCATAGACATTAGGACTGGAAGAGACCTCGGGAGATAATAGAGTTTAGGCCCCCACCCTAGGGGCAGGAAGTCAGCTGGGGTCATAGGATCCCAGCATGATAAACATCCAAATGTCTCTTAAAGGAGTCCAGACTAGGTCCTTGCACCACCTATGGTGGCAGTCTGTTCCAGGACTTGGGGGCTTGGACAGTAAAGAAGTTTTTCTTTATATCCAGCCCGAAATGGTCTTGGAGGAGTTTGTGACCATTTGACCTTGTCATCTCTTGGGGCACTCTGGAGAACAAGCATTCCCCCAGATCCTGATGCACACCCCTTATATGCTTGTAGGCAGTCACCAGGTTCCCCCCTGAGCCTCCAGGCTGAAGAGTCCCAAAACTCTCAGCCTCTCATCATAAGGCCTGTTTTCCCGCCCCCTGATCATGTGCGTGGCTCTCCTCTGGACTCTTTCATGCTTCTCCACATCCTTTTTAAATTGTCAAGCCCAGAATTGGATGCAGTACTCCAGCTGTGGCCTCACCAAGGCTGAGTACAGTGGAAGGATGACATCTTGGGATTCACTTGAGAAGCATCTATGGATGCAAGCCAGAGTTTTGCTCACTTTACCAGCTGCTAGATCACATCGGTGGCTCATATTAATTTTGTGGTCAATCATGATCCCCATGTCCATTTCAGCCGTGGTGCTAGCAAGTGTAACACTGCTGAGCCTGTAAGCATGATGCAGGTTTTTCTTCCCAAGGTTGAGTACCTTGCATTTTTCGGTGTTGAACGCCATCAGATTTTTGTCTGCCCATTTTCTGAGCCTGTCAAGGTTGGCCTGGATCACTATCCTGTCCTCGGGTGTGGACGTTTTACCCCAAAGTTTGGTGTCATCAGTGAATTTGGCCAGACCACTTCTGTTACCAGTGTCCACATCATTAATACAGATGTTAAAGAGTATAGGCCCAAGGACAGAACCTTGGGGGACCCCACTGGTCAAGGTGCATCATGATGATTTTGTCAACTACCAATCTCTAGGTCTGAACTCAGAGCCAATTCCCCAGCCAGGGGACTGTGATGTAGCTGAGGCCACAGTTGGCCAGTTTTCTATGAGATGATCATGATATACTAGATCAAAGGGTTTTTTTAAATGAAGATGTATGACATTAATCTCTTCTCCCTTATCCAGGTGATATGTCACCTGGTCATAGAAGGAGATGAGATTGGTCAGGCAAGACCTACTTGCAACAAACCTGTGCTAGCTATCCCTCAGGATGTTGCCATCAGCCAGTTTATCAAAGAGACCATTCTTGACAATTTTTTCCAAGATCTTCTAGAGATCAGGCTGATGTGACTGTAGTTCCCCAGATCTACTTTCCTCCCTTTCTTGAAGCCCCATTTTAAAACCAATTAGGTTGGTTGTCCATGTTCCTCCTATTAGAATGGTATTTAAAACTTCAGTGTTCATAAAATTCTATATTTTCTGCTAATTGCCGGCATAAATAAACCAACAGATACTTCAAAGCTACTTGATTTTGAGCCAATAATTGCCTTAGTATAAAGTCTCTCTCTCTCTTTCTCTGATATTATCACATTCCTTCAATCATCCTAGTGAAAACTACACTAATTTTCAATGGCAATTTAGAAAAAATTGGGGTAAACAAATGTGTTCACTGGAAGTGATTTTTTTTCAAATGTTTCAGCAAGTCAACATTAAAATAAATTTGTTAAGCAAAATATTTTGTTCAACCAGAAATGAAATATTTTGAGTTTCAATATTTTCAACTGTTTTTAATTCTCTATTTAATATGGAAAAAAAGACATTGAAATGTAAAATAATCTTAAATAAATCAAAACATTTTACTACAAAAATATCAAAGCAGTACGTTTCAGCTTTGCCAAGACTATTTTATATTAACAATTCTGCAGAATCAAGAAGAATTTACAAACAAACCAAAGTCACCAAAGATGCTTTTTTCACCAAAAATGTTTTCATCAGAAAATGTCACCCTTCTATTAAAGTTACCTTTGTTCCCATCCCACACGCTAGAATCAAGGCCCCAGTAACCAAAGGTCCCAGCGATGGCCTTTGATCTTTCAAGTATTACACAGTGTTGATACTTTTTCTTTTCACAACATAAAATCCAACCTGTCCCAAGCAATGAGAAGGAAGGCTCTATTCTACAAAACTTAGTAAAATGCTCCCTGTTCTTAATGGGCAATCATGGGTACTAAGGGTCAGCTTCTATTGTACTGGTTAGATATGTCAGTGGACTTAGGCAGCTAAATGGTAGGCCTGTGTGAAGTGGCAAGTGTTCACCTCAGATTTGGATTTGCCTAATTCAGAGGGACAATACTTCGATTCAGCTGAATCATATCCAAAGGTTTGGTGCCACTTCAGAGATTTGGCCATAGACTAAACAGGCAGCAGTCCTCACCCTACTGGACACAGTTGCCTCCAACTGGTAAGTCTGTTGTGGTGGGCAGAGGGGGGATGGAGGGATTGGGGCTGGGCTGGGACAAGCTGCCCAGATGGGGTGGGGGGACATGGGATGCAGGGAGGCGGGCGGGGGCATGGGATGTGGGCACAGCAGCACTGGAAATGGGGGCTATGCCCTTCTTCTGATTACCCAATCAGGGCAATGAGGGGTGGGGTGGGGTGCAATGTAGGCACGGCTCACTCGAGGTGGAAGGGGGCAAGCAGTAGCAGAGCATAGCTTTCCACTTGCCCAGCCAGGGTGGGGGTATGGGATATGGGCACTGCCACTGTTTGCCCAGCTGCGGCATGGGGGGCAGCATGCAGGTGTAGCAGCTCTGGGAGAAGGGGCTCTGCCCTGCTGCCACTTGCTCAGCCAAGGCACGATGGTGCAGGATGCAGGTGCGGCAGTCCTAGGAGTGGGGGCTAGGCCCTGCTGCCACTTGCCCAGCAGTGTCAGGGCAGGGGGCGCTATGCAACCACAGCTTGCTCTGGGCACTGCCGCACCCACATCCCGCCCCTCCCCCCAAACCCCTGTCAGGCAAGTGGCTCAGAAGCACAGAGCCATAGCAGGAGAAAGCAGCCTGGTCATCAGGCCCAGATTTGAAACTCTTATGGGTGGCTGGAGAGTCACCTGTAAGGAGTGGGGCTCAGCTTAGTAGGTACAAAAAGTCAGTGCCTGGGACCAGGCAGTCAGTCAGACCTTGGAGGAAAGTATGACCCAGAGAGAGGCTAGTTATAGTTACAGCCAGTCTTGTGTTTCCATTCATATTAGACCAGCAAACCAAGAGTGGATATAAGGGGTGAGAAGCAGACCATAGGGATGTCCAAGGGGGCATGTGCAGTTTTGAGCCCCAAAACACCAGCAAGTGGAATCCAGGAAGGTTAAAGTCTAAAGCCAGAAAGGGCATAGAAGGCTAGGGCCGTAGCCCAAGAAGGGAAGAAACCAGGGCTAGGGGCCCAAAGCCTGAAAGGGGCAGAAACCAGGGCAAAAACAGGGGCTAGAGCCCAGAAGCCAGGTCTAGTACAGTGCATCTAAGCTAAGGTGATGTGATTCTATGGAATGATCTCTGAAATGAAATGGAGGAAGTCTCAGTGCTCAACACTGTTAAGGTTCAGTTACACATTACACTTCAGCCATAATAAGGGTGCTTAAAACATGAGCATCTGCATGTTAAAGCTCAATAACTCATGCTGAGTGCTCCCTGAGAGTCTCAAATTTATGCCACGTTAGGTGAAGATTAACTCTGGGCTGTGCTCTCTAGCTCATGTTTGGGTAACTTCAATCTGCTCTATGGAGATAAAATGAGGAATTTGCAGTCCTCTGTCTTGGAAATTTGCTCTGTGAGTGCTGCCAGTGCAGAGGCTCTCTTGTAAGCGTCATAGTAACAGGCCCTGCACGTGGCCTTTGCATGACCTATGGGCCTGTCACTCAAGGGTGACCTAGTTTCCCTGTCAGACGCATGCCCAGTGTGAGGGAGGATAACAGTGCGCATGCCCAATTATGTTATATAATCAGACTAGAAAGTTCTGTGGAGTTTACATTCTGATTGGCTACCTAAATTCTGATAAAAGCCTAGTGAGCCCCCTCCCACAGGGGGGGAAGAGCGAGAGAGAGAGAGAGGCAGAGAGAGAGACCCGCGTAACTGGGGACAGAGGCTGACTCCTTCAGGGACTGTCCTTCAGTTAGGCCCTTGGGCCTATTGGCCTCTCTCCCCGCCTGGCATTCTGTATCGTTAACTGTACTGATCTTCGGCTTCCAACTATCTTCGACCACGATTCCGGATCACCCTTACGGACTTTGACTTCAACCTCGGCGTGACTTACCTGGCTCCTGACTTCGGCAATCATCTCGGCTACCCAACTGTTCTGTGGACTGGCGACACCGACGCGTTACAGTTCTGTTTGTTATTTGTCTTCCTTTATAAACTGTTGACCATCCCTGGGACTTACCTGACAGGCAGCCGCACCTATTCCCGGGCTCCGGCACCGGGAGTAGAAAGCAAGGGCCTGTCGGCGAACCCTGTGGGACAACAGGTTCCCCCTATTGTGCGTTATTAACTGTAACTGAAGACTCCGTACCTGCGCTCTACCAAGCGTAAGTTAATAAACCTATTCAATTAAGGAACACCCAGCTTCCGTGTCACTCAGAACTCCACCACCGCTAGACCCAGCCTGTTCGTTCGGGTTCCACCGTGACACTTGGGACCCTTTCTCTGGGGAGGGAAACCCAGCATCCTCCAGCATCCCAGAATGCACCACTACCTGCCCCCTTCCTCCCCAGAGCAAGGCTAGAGCACATGTGTCCTGGCTCCTAGCTATGCCCCTGCATGGCAGGTCAGAACTCAGCAGGCAAGAAACAGCATTAACCCATTGCCTGATGCTGCTTACAGCACATTCTAGCTTTAACACCATTTAACATTCCACAGATTTAGCATGGCCTAAGTATAACGTATAACTTCACCTTCAGTCATAAACTGGATAAAACATTGTATTACATAAGGCCAGATTTTCACAAGCACTGAGAATCCTGCATCTAGATTCTGGATTTTTGAAAATCCAACCACTTCCTTCAGGTACCCAAAAGTATGGATACATGATCGCTTTACTGCAAACAAGCAGGGTAAGACTTTACCACGCTTCCACTACTTTGTGGTAACTCTCTGTGGGCATGCTTTTTCCCCACAGTAACTGGAAACTAACCCAGAGTGGCTTATCCCCCACACCCTACGTGGGAGCTCCTGGGTTAAAATCTGCCCTAAATACCCATTAATTAAGAATCCTACATTAACTTTTCTTTAATATGTACATTTGATTGTTTTCTTCCTCTAAAATAATAAAACAGAAAAAATGCTGTGAATTCTGTCATGGGCATCTTTGGGATTTTCTTTCCTGGTAAAGATATTGAATAAGGTTGGATAGGAAAAAAAATGTAATGTGTAAAATGGAGAAAAACAGATGCTCTGTTTCAGATTGGCTTTAGAAAAACCTGCTCGGTCTGAACATGATGATGATGAATTAGATAATTAAATTGCAATGGAATTATAATTATAATTGGAAATATCTTTTCGATTACAGCCTTCACTGTGACTATGTATTGCTGATAGCTATTTGTTTCTTCTTTTATGGTTTAAATTGATGATGATCTCCAAGATGCTCTTCCTCATCAAGCTGTTTTAGGTATATTAGACATTGCCCTTGTGGCTACAGAGGCAGATTGTCTTCTAATAGAGGCACGGCAAAGTGAAATGAATTATTATTACATGTAAAATGCTGTCTGAAGTCATGGACTATGGATAACTTACAGCTGCCAGAGTGGAGCAGACCCATGAACAATTTAGTCATGTATCCTGTTTCTGACAGTGGCCATCACTGACTTTTTCAGAGGAAGGTCCAGGAAACCTTTCAGGGGGCAATTATAGTGTAACATCCTTGCAATCCTGGATAATTAGAGGGTTAATCATGCTTTGATCCTATTTCAAAGCTCTTTTTGTTCTATAACATTTACTATTAGAATTGCAGATTATCCTGATCCATAGGAAGGCCCAGCTATATTTTCAAACCTATAAGGCTCTTGACGCAACTGTATCTTGTGGCAATGAGCTCCAAAAGCTAATGGTACAATACATATGGAAATAAAATAAAACACTTCCTTTAATCAGCTCTGAGTTTGCCACTGTTGCAAAATTTTGTGCTAGAGCTCAGCATTACTATTACTACCCTATGTAGGGACAAAGCAAACTTACACTGCAGCATGAGAAGAATATCTTCCTAGTTGTCCCGGAGTTGGTTAACCAAGCTCACGGTGTCACGGTTGGGCGGCCGGGCGGTGGCTATTGGACATGGAACAGGCGGGATTTTTGGCGTGGAGTTCTGAGGCACGGAAACGTAACGGTTTCAAACAAAGTGGGTTTATTTGACTTATGCTTTTGAAGGTGTAGGTTGCGATGCTTGCTTCAGTTACAGGGTAAAGTTGCAGAACAGATCAAACAAAACAAAGGGGGTCTGTTGGCCCACAAGTTTCCCCAACGAGCCCTTGTGTTCTAGGCAGAGCTAGGTGCGGCTGCCCGTTGGTTAGTCTTAGGGCTGGTCAACAGCTCATAAAAGGTTAAACGAACAATACAAACAAACAATAACTGTAACTCGTCGAGAAGAACGAAGTGATCGTGACGCCAGTCCAATGGACGAAACAGGTGGTCGAAGGAAAAGCCAAGGTCGAGAGCCGAGAGGTGATGCAGCGGAGGCATGAGCCGGATCGTGGTCGATAATGGAAGCCGAGATCAGTCAAATGCCAGGTAAGTAAAAGCTGGAAGTAATCGAAGTCGGGGTCAAAGCCAGTAAGTTCGGTAATTGGAATAATCAGTATGCGAGGAAACGAAATCAAAGGTATGAATTCGCTGCGTGAGATTGTGAGGAGAACTGGGGGATTGACTCCCAAATCGCTCTCTGCCTCGCAGTCCCTGCTGACAGCAGCCTCTGCTATAGATAGCGCGCAGTCTCTCACCACTCTCTCACCAACGATGCCCACACAACCCACACACAGGTGGGGGTTTCACTCACTAATATAGCAGCCCCTTAGCCAATCAGGCCACTTGGCTGTTAGAATTTTCTAGTATGAATACGTCATGCTCTTTTTAACTGAGCATGTGTGAGTTAGAGCTCTGTGTTGTAACTAGGCATGCACAGGGCTGAAAAGTAGGTCCCCGGTGATTGACAGAGCTTCAGGTCACCCAGGGGGCACATGCTGGGCATGCTATGGAAATTTCCACAAGCCAGTGTTATCTGCGCATGATCAGACTTAACTCATGTGTTGCCAGCACCTCTCTAGAATTTTGCTTGGACACTAGTGAAGCTGCATCATGAGCAAGAGAGGTATACATCCAATCAGCGATTAATCTAGCACAAATTACTCACCCCAGCCCCCTCACTCTACTTTGCAGATCTATACAAAGACAAGACTAGGCAGTGTCTCCTCTTTCTGCCTCTTCTTTCCTCCCTATGCACATTTTGTGCCCTCCCCCCCCAGTCCCACCCCCCAGGAGGGGCAGGAATAATCAGAACAAAAGGACTGTTGTTTTGAAAGTCCTTTTGTAGCTCAGCAAAGGCAGATGTTTTCATATATAGCCCCTCTTTGCAACCACAACAAATTCTAGAGAACCTGCCCCTATGTTTGTGATAACAATCTACTGAATATATACCATCTAAGGGCATGTTAAACTCAGCCCTCTGGCACAGAGACCCAGATATGTGTATATGCCCTGAGTCCCACTTATACACACTAAACCAGGCACTCTTCTGATGGATATTTAGCCATTCCAGACAATAGCAAGTCCTCTATCAAAGAAACAATTATAATGTTTTGGCAATAAGTACTTAACAGATGATGCACTGACAAACTGCTACAATTACAAGACATATTTTCAGCAGATATTGTTAATGCAATGTACTTCACATGCATGCATTTATTATCAAGACTGCTGTAAATCACGCTATCAATTATTGAACCACAATAAAGAATTTATAAGTGGACCCTTAATATAAAATGTGATCAAGATATTTTTTAACTATGGCAAATATAAGGGAATGTGCTTATCTTTTCATTAACAGAACCTTGTGGAGTGTTAATAAATGGGCTTGCTTTAACTCATGCTTCACTTATGTTGTATTTCCAATAGTTCTCACTTTTAGAGAAGTAATAAGACTCAGCAGTGTCTCAATTTTGCCAGACCCTACGTAATAAAACAACCCATTTAGCAGAGTACTCTAATATTGTCAGGAATTACAGTTACCACTGGGAAAAGACACTTGCTGGGTTAAGAGTTTTCCACAATTAAAACTATGATGATTATAAACATGCGGGTTAGAAGTGTCAAGTTGTTTGATGAACTATATTTGAACTTCGGTTACTCTCAGGGACAAGGATAGATTTAAACCACTGTGTTACATTGTTAACTTCACACGGTGATTGACATATCTGGTCAGAACATTTGCAATACATGCCTTTTGTAGAAATATGTTGTGAAAAAGATTCACAACCATGCATCTATTGTGACAAATATTTCACTGGAAAGATTTCTGAAAGGAGGACTTTCTGGTCAATTTAAAAGGGGAGCGGGGAGAGAGGAGAGATTAAAAAAATCTGAACTTTTCAATGCAAAAGAGTTTTTTTCTTCTTCTAGCAGTCCCATTTCTCAAAAATGTTCAAAGGAGTTTTTGGTCCTATGCAGAATAAAAAAGAAAAAAATTGAAACCTCAAAAGATGGAACTGTCCCCCTAGCAAGTTCTTGCAACTAAATTTGTCACCTGAAAGAAAAAAAATAATACCAAAAGATATTGAATGAAACACAGGGCTGAAAGTGAACTTTTAGGTCATTGAGTCTAGTCCATTAAATGAAAACTATATAGAATCCAATTTTTAAGCTATAAGGTTAAGTTTCCCAAAACCTTCTGTAGTAGAATAGGAAGAAAACATTCCATAGTTATTACATTTCCTTTCATAGGGCTCATGCTGACCAGCAGATGGTAAACCTCAGTCCTGAATGTGAATTTGCAAAACTGGCTGTAGGTACCAGAGGAAGATGGGGTTGTAGCCGTGGCTGTCTTCAGTCACAGAAAGCAAAATATTGTGGTAAGTGGTAGTTTCATTACTTTGAGGAAGCTGGGTGTCCTCAGGAAGACAACTATTCAACTACCCGTCCAGTGCACCAATGAAGTGTTCAAGTAGTGTAGTTAAAATCAGTGATGTTCCCCTGTTCCACCTCATGGACTGAGAACAGCAGCATAGCTCACTAATAAACTGTGGAATATGAAGCTCCTAGGGAGAAGACTATTGTGGAAGAGGGCACCTTAGATGTCTATGCAAAAGCAGAGTGACCCATCTGGTTTGACCACCAGTAAAATGGGGCTGCACAAAGGGCTTCAGGATGGCTGGATAATTCCGTTTTCACATTTTTTCAGTCTCCCGTTGTATTTCTTGCTGCCATCGTTGGCGTATCGGCCTCCATCTTTCCCTGACTAGCACACCAGGCAGAGTTCTGATCTTGTGCTCAGTCCCCTGTGCCTATCCCAAGGTTTCCTGGAACACTTCCCGGAAGGCCTCTACTACTTCCATGAATTCCTGTTGTCGCTTGGTATCCAGATCTTCTAATTGCACTCACATCGTGAGCTGCTTGCTCACTGATGTGGGAAGTGAGACCAAAACTATGTCCCCTGGATGGAATGTTTGGGTTCTTGTCTTTCTATTGTACTGCGGATCTCAGGTTTTGACAAGCGATCCTCTGCGCCTTGTGGATCCAGTCCTGTAGTTCCTGTCGATACCTCTCTACTGATGTTCCTAACCCCACCAGTCACTCCCATTCCTCCCAGACAATCTGTAACAGCCCTCTGGGGTTGTGACCATATACTAGCTGGAATGAGGAGTACTGTGTCAACTCCTGGGGGGCATCCCTCAAGGCAAACAATAACGGTGTTAATATGGTATGCCATCTTTGGGGGTCTTCCTGCAAACACCACCTGAGCAACCTCTTGATTGTTCCATTTAGTTTTTTGACCAAACTGTTTGTCTGGGGGTGGTAAACTGCTGTTTTTAAGTGGGAGATGCTGAGGGTATTAAAAAGTACTTTCATCACCCCGGACATGAAATTCGTCACCTGGTCAGTGAGTATCTCACACAGCATGCCTACCCTTGCTATCCATTTAAGTAGCTCCTCCGCCACATGAGTTGCCATAATGGATCTGAGTGGGACTGCCTCCGGGAACCTTGTGGCATAGTCCACTAAAACCAGTACATATTGGTAACCACTATGCAATTTTGGAAGGGACCCACTATGTCAAGCGTGACTCAGGAGAATGGCATCTCTATTACCGGCATTGGGTGCAACAGCACCCTCTGTGGTCTCCACTCCTGGCCCTTCTGGCATTCCGGGCAGGCTGCTCCCCATCTTTCCATGTCTTCCTGCAGACATGGCCAAAAGAATTCTTGAACTAGCCTTGCCCGGGTCCTGGTGCATCCTAAGTGACCCCCTAATGGGGAGTCATGGGTCAATCTCCAAATGGAGTGATGGAGCAAGGATGGGACCACTAACCGTTGCCTTTCCATTGTGCCCTCCTCACCCTGCTGGACCTGATATAGCAGCCCCCCGATTACCTCAAAGCTGGAGTGATTCCAGGATGTTCCTTCCCCAGGGTCCTCTGTCCAGAGCCACTGGAGTTCCGAATCTTCTTGATGGGCCTGGTGAAACTGTGCCATGCTGACCACCTTCTAGGTTCTAGGTCAATACTGCCTTTAGTTGCTTCCTTCTGGTGATGTGGACTTTCGCCAGCCCACTCCTCTCCCCTTCTGAGTCGCTTCCTTTCCTCCTCAGTTGCTTGTACCCATTCCAGTACCGTGTAGAACTGTCTCCATTCCCATCTGAGGATCAAGTTGCAGGTCAGGGCTGGAGCCAATCTGACCCGCAGTTCCCCTCGGAACTCCATCACCTTCAAGGGAAGGTAGCAGCTCTGGAAGCACATCTAGCCAGCCAATATACAAGTCATCGTCAAGGGCCTGGCTTCCTTTACTCCAGTCCATGGGGCTAGGTCTGCTCAGAGTAGGGACTGGGAGCATTCCATGTCCAGGGTTGCCCTTACCACCTTATCCCCAATCCAAGCAGTCATGACAGGGTGGTCCCATCCTCCCTCATGTGCAACGTCCCCAAAGCTGCAGTCCATGGGCTCCCCTCTCTCTGCCTCTTTTCCCCTCTTGTGGGGTGGAGTGGATGTAGCCAGTCTGCGGCCCAGTTCGCTCAGGCTCAGACGATATTCCCTGGCAATATGTCCGGTTTGTCTGCAACAGTAGCAAATGACACCCCTTGATGCCCCCTTCTGTGGACCAATTCACCTCTCTTCTTCTCTGGCTGTGCTTGCCACTGGAGCCTGGGAACCTCACCCAAGCCCACGCTCATTTTCTGAGCTAGCAAAAGTCTTGGCCAGACAGAGGGCCTCCTCACTGGTCCAGGGCTGGTGTCTGTGCACCCACACCTGGGTGTCTTCCTCCAGGTCCCAGAGGAATTGTTCCAGTAAGACCTGGTCAGTGACCCCCTCCTGGTCAAACTGGCCTGCAGTAGCCATTTATTAAGTGTGTCCTGCAGGTATTGTAGCAAACCCCAGGGCCACTTGGCTTCTTTCAGCTTACGTACTCAGAACACCTGTCTGTAGCTCTCTGAAGAGATCTCGAGTCTGTAGAGGATCTCTTCCTTCACAGTGTCATAAGCTCAGATGTCCTCCCTTGACAGGGCCCAATATGTGGCTTGGGCCTGGTCAATCACTAGGGTGCCTAACTAATGGGCCCATTGACTGCGATCCAGCCCTGTCTGGATGGTGGTCCTCTCAAATGCCTCTATGTATGCCTCAGGATCATCTTCCTGTGTCATACGTGGCATCTTGAATAGGGTGGCATTACGCTGTATCCATTCCTGCTGGTGTGACCCCTGTAGCTGCTGCATTTCTAACACCTGCCCTATAACCTGGATGGCCTGCATTAGTAGCTCCACATGGGCTATTGCCAGCAGCTGCATATCTGCTTGACCTGGGACAGGATTTCTATCCCATTAATGTCAACATTCCTGGCCAATGCACCACTGTAGAAGAGGGCATTTTAGGTGGGGTCTATGTTGGGTGATGTACTAGCCGTCTGGCACGGGGCCCCTCCCCTCAACTCTCCTGCCATAACTTGACGTTACTGGATGAAAGGGATGGGTTCAGTGGAGATCCTCTTTCTGGGGGACCCTGGGGATGCAGAGCTCTGCCTCCCCTACACCCCATCCACTCACCAACCAAATGTGTGCCACCTGCATAGTGTGGCCATGTCCTGTTGACCCCTTTCACCAGGAGGACCAGTGCCAGCGTGGGTCCTGGTGGGCTAGCCTGGCTGACATGACGGCTAGTGTCTTTGCCTTGGATGCTGACAAGCTAGGCTTCTTTAGGATGGTGTCCTCCTTGCTCCTCACTAAATAGGTCACTGGACAGGAGGAGGGGGGCGGTCAAACTGCGTCCTCCCTCCCAGCCTTTTTACAGGGGCTCAGCTCACCCTGGCTCAAGATGCCAGCACTGAGCTGGCTGCAAAGCTCCTGCCTACCACAGAAGCCTCACCATGCCTGGCATGCTCCACACCAGCGTGTTCCCTCTCTCTCCTTCTCCTGGGCCCCAGTGAGGCTTTTAAATCTTCCTGTCATGGCTGCTCCAGCTGCTGTGATTGGCTCCACTTTTCCCCGCCCAGGGAACAGCTGGTTAAACAGCTGGTGTAATGCCGGCTCATGCGGCACAGTCACGGCTCCTGCTCTGGCTCCAGCTGTGCCCCAGAGGTAAGTTTTCTCAGTGGGGGGGATGCTTGTGGGGCTTGGGGCCCACGGGGACTTCCTCCTCCCCTTTAGGAGCCTGTAGGGATGTCTCACCACCACAACAATGTAGGAACAAACCCACCTCAAATCCATCTGCCTGAAGCACAAATATTGCCTGCAGGACTACAGTGTATCTCTATCCAAGGTAAAGAGTGTTGCCTTCTCTTCTATTTGCAGTCACAACATTTCAGCTGTCAGAGTTATTCTAAACAGCAAGCCATCTAATCAACATGGATTACACAATCCAAACATCAATGCTGCAGATATTGTCATTTGCAGAAAAGATTTGCTGAATATACAATAAATAAATAATACACAACAACATATAATAAAATTAATGGGGCAAAAAACCCTCTATCCTAGAAGAGATTGTGTTAACCTACATCCCCTCCGTGTTGGATGACAAAATGTAACCCCAATAAGGTTCTTCAGGTAAATCTGATATATTTTATTAAACCAACTAATAAATCTTATTGGATTAACCCAAATACCTTGTCTGCTTGTGTCCTTAGACCAACACCACTACAATGAACACCCCTAAACATGTAGGCATCTCATACATGTTAAGCTTAAAATGAAAGCTTAAACTGTAAAACAACCTATACCTGTCTTCACTGAAGAAAGCCATATATCAATAACTACTAACAGAACTATCCAGCACTTTCTTTAGAGAAGTGAATCTCAAAAAAAAACCCAAAACAAAAAAAACTTCAGAGAAGCCTCAAAAAGCCAAAACCAGATATTAAAAACCTCTCCAGCTTTCTCCATGCCTGAAGCCCGTCACTGACAGGAAAAATCCATGAGAAAGTACAGGTAATCCAACTCCAAGAGTACACGATACCTTGATTGCTTTATGATTTGTCTTCCCACCAGAAAAAAATGTATGGAGGGAGATGTAGTGGGGTAATGGATGAGTTCTGAAACTTAGCTGCAGCATTTGACACAACAGAGCAAGGATTGTCACTGACCTTCTGTAGCTGAGGCAGACAGCTCCATAATACCATTACACTCCAGTATAATGCAATGGCTCTTCAACAAAATGAAGAATTTCAGTGGTCAGCTCTTCCTCTTCTCTAAAAGCCCCCTATGTAGTTTGACAGCAGTGAATCATGTCTCCCATTCTCTTCAATATCAGTGTGAAACTCCTTGGAGAGATGGAGAAACACTATTGGCTCAACACCCTTTGTCATCATAATAATGTAACAATGCCTGCAGATTGGGTCCTGGATGAGAATCAGCTGACTCACATTCACCCCACACAAAAGCAAAGCAATGATGTTTAAAAGGAAATGTTTTGAAGGGGCCAGGTCATTCTCCACCCTTTCAAGTAAGGCAAGGGTGTCAGACATAGCCCAAGAGGCCAGATCCAGCCCAGGGAGCTTCTCTATCCAAATGGCTGGGCTACTGACAAGCCATCAGCAGTTGTGGGGCATGATCTGCCAAAGAATCCAGGGCTATTTGGCTACTCTGGGCAAAGCCAATCACAGCAAACTTGGCTCACCACTGCCGTGTCTGGACTTGCTCTCCTGATCCCTTTTCACCTCCACCATTGGACCCCTCATCACCACTCTCATGGAGCTCCACAATCCAGATCCAGCTCAGGGGCCCCGGTGAGTTTGCAGTAAGATACCTGCTCTCCATTGTGCGGGGGGGGAGCGGGGGGGTGGGTTCTCTGATCACCTGGGGGGGGTCGCGGTTCTCTGCTCATCCTGTAACAACTTCCATCTTCCCTCACTGCATTCTTACTCTATGTTGACTTCAATAGGGGGCACATTCAACAAAGAGGGACATGTGTGTCTCACAATATAAAATACTTTGCTCAGGCAAAATGATACCTGAGTGACTTGAAGCCATTATAAGCTGTGTACAGTGTCTATCCTGCTGCAAATCAAAGAAGAGCTAACACTGACATATTGACTACATCTGCACATTAATTTAGCTGTAGTAGACTAATTAGCTGTGGAGTAAAGTGTCACTGTCTCCATGTGTGAAGGTATTAAGGTGAGGTTAACTAATTAATACTGCAGTAAAATAGTACTCTCAGGGACAGTGCAGTCTTAGGCTGGGTAATTAATTACAGTTAGACACATGTGTAGATGCTGACTACAGGCATAAATAGCACCCAGGCAGCCCAAACAGTGAGTGGCCAAACTCCTGCCTGCCACGTAAGCCAAACTCCTGCCTGCCGCATGACTCCACACTTTCAGCACCCTCATGCCCCAGCCTGTCCCTCCACCACCTGACACCACCACCTGGAACCTGGGGCTGTGTGGCCCTGGCATAAACTGCTCCACCTTGACTGAAATTGCTGCTGTTCTGAG
>NW_017729030.1:59609658-59612668 GCF_001723915.1 Gavialis gangeticus
ACATTAATTTAGCTGTAGTAGACTAATTAGCTGTGGAGTAAAGTGTCACTGTCTCCATGTGTGAAGGTATTAAGGTGAGGTTAACTAATTAATACTGCAGTAAAATAGTACTCTCAGGGACAGTGCAGTCTTAGGCTGGGTAATTAATTACAGTTAGACACATGTGTAGATGCTGACTACAGGCATAAATAGCACCCAGGCAGCCCAAACAGTGAGTGGCCAAACTCCTGCCTGCCACGTAAGCCAAACTCCTGCCTGCCGCATGACTCCACACTTTCAGCACCCTCATGCCCCAGCCTGTCCCTCCACCACCTGACACCACCACCTGGAACCTGGGGCTGTGTGGCCCTGGCATAAACTGCTCCACCTTGACTGAAATTGCTGCTGTTCTGGGTGCACATTTAAATGCTGCACCCAGAAGTAGGTTACTTTGGCTCAAACTGCTCTGGAACTTATTGCTTCAAATTAATTACACATGTAGATACACTCATTAATACCAACTCCCAACTCTACACCAGGATATGCAATACCAGAGGCCATGTCTACATGAGATGCTTACAGCACAGTAGCTCAATACTACTGTGCAGGTAGCATCGCATGGCAACAACTGTGATACAATGCTACTGTGCAGTAGCATTAGGCTACTGTGCAGTAGCATTACAAAAAAGATGTTTGTTGATGCTACTGCACAGTAACTCAGGCTACTGCACAGTCACTTAGTATTTGTTTATACAAATACAAAATGACTGTGCCATAACAACTGCGCAGTCAGCATCTCATGTAGACATGGCCAGAAAGTGGTATCATGTACAATACATATATCCAAAAACTATTTTTTTTCAATGACTGATATATTCCTTGACATTCTCCCAAAGTATTTTATGATAAAATACATGGTACTTGCCTTAGGGCCAATCCAATTCATATCAAAGTCAATGCCAGGTTAACCTTTCGTAGCAGTAGGCACAAGGTACAGACCCATATTGGTTGAATCATTAAAAGGCTGATGCACATGTCTTTAGGACATTTGAGGAAATACTAGAATAAGAAGGGAATGTATTGCTTTTGTCATAATAAAAAAAATGGCAAAAGGTTCATTCCTAAAAGTTGTACCTAAGAAGAAGGCTCTTTATTTGATGCAGTAAAGAGCTGGAAAAAGACTCTGGGTGTAATCTGATCTTTTTATGATTTTAGTTTCAATTAAAATGCTCTAGATACAGATTTATTCTTTTTTTCACTCATTACTGTGGTTTCACAAGCATTGCAGTAGGAGCTACAAGCAATTTTCTAAATGGAATGAAAAGTTGTTTAATTTCCCATTAGCCAGCTTGGCAACCTTTATTAAGGAACTCATTATGGCAACAATCCTATAAATGAATTACAGCAAGTAATGTTATACCTACCACAGTAGGAATATACTAGTGGGACTATTTTATCTGGTTTTCCTGCAGTGGAAGAACACCATGGTCATAGGGCAGAGCTTTTCAACTTTTTTTTAATAAGTGCACCCCTGGTGGCCGGACATGGAATGGGAGGCCAGGGGGTGGCATGCAGCTGTATGCAGAGTGGCAGCAATGCAGGGTGGTGGATGGTGGTGGCAGCAGCTGCCACATGCAACCTCCCCTGCCCACCCCCATGTCCAACCGGCTGGGTGGTGCCTGTGCAGCCTGGAGAGGGGCACCACTTCCCTGGCCTTGCCCTGCCCCTGCTCCTGCTCCATATGCTCCTGGGTATGCATACCCCTGGTTGACAACCCCTGCTATAGAATAAAAGTTAAAATTAGAATTGTTAACATGGCTTCGTAGAGTTGGAAGACAGTAGGATCCTGCACATGGTAGCTGTTATATATTAAACCAGTCTGAGTCATGAAGTTAGTCATGCTGCCAACATTAGGCTTATATAAAATAACTGTGAAGTTTCCATGCAGTGCTACAGTAAGACAAGAAGCAGGGCCCCATGCATGCTACCTGCATCAGTACAGAGTTGAGAGGCATTTTAGAGAATGACTTTAGTATGCAGTGTACAGTTTCTGGGATGTGGAAAAGTCTGTATGGGAGCAGGGTCTTTTTTAGTCTGTCCCCCACCAACCAGGCTGCTATCCTGCTTTTCTCCAGTTATAAAAATGAGTCTTGAAGTGCAGACCTTAAAATGGAGTTAGCAAGTATCTGAGTTTTGCTGACCCTGAATACCATGGTACTTATGCTACAGAGTTTGGGATCACTGTTCCTTTGGAACACAGGGTCTCTTCAAACGTGGCCAAAAAAAAAAGGTATAAAAGAGCTTTTCATGGGTGTTATTTTTTTAAAGGAAAAATATTATCGATGACATTGGGGGGAAGGGGCTGGAATGGAAAATCTAAATCTCAAAACTTTATGACAACATTTTTCAATTTTCAACAATGAAAAAATGCCATGCAATGTATTTTATTGTCACTACATATAGATTTTGAGAACTATAAAAGATTTTTTTTTTCATTTTATTCATTTGGTAAACAAAACCTGATGAAAACAACATATAGTTTTTTCGATAAAATTTCTCTGGAAAACAACAAAAGACTTCAGGAAAGCTTTTGATACTGTCTCTCACCCCATTCTCATTAGGAAGCTGGGGGACTGTGGCGTAGACACCCATACAGTCCAATGGGTCGCCAACTGGTTAGAGAGTTGCACCCAGAGGGTGGTAGTGGATGGGTCCTTCTCGACCTGGAAGGATGTGGGAAGTGGGGTCCCACAGGACTCGGTCCTTGGGCCCGCCCTGTTCAACATCTTCATCAGTGATTTGGATGAGGGGGTGCAAAGCACCCTGTTCAAGTTTGCTGATGACACTAAGATGTGGGGGGGATGTGGGCACAATAGAGGGGAGCAACAGGCTACAGTTGGACCTAGATAGGTTACAAGGATGGGCGGAGGAGAATAGGATGGGGTTTAACACAGACAAGTGTAAGGTGATGCACCTGGGGAGGAACAATCGGCACCATACATACAGGCTGGGGAACTCCCCTCTTGTCAGC
>NW_017729030.1:59612678-59629708 GCF_001723915.1 Gavialis gangeticus
CGGACTAGATGATCTGCTCAGGTCCCTTCCGACCCTAGAAACTATGAAACTATGAAACTATGAAACAAACTTGTTTCACCCATCTCTGACTAACAAACTAAGCATTGGTAAATGTAAAATCCTTGTCTTTCTAATAATGCAGAATCAGACAGAGTCTTAGATAGGTCCAGGTTAGAGGAGAAATTGAAGGGTGGGCACGTAAAAGAAACAGAAGGGCCTGTCTATGAGAGGCCTGCAGCAGAACATGTTGAGAGCTACAGCTTTTCTCAAAAGTGATCTGTTGTTAGAAATATTTTCCAGTTCCTCAAAATAAGCTAAATTAGATAGATCAAATGCAGATTGCCTGACTGCCTGGCATTTAAATGACAATTGGAAATGTCCAGTTGTGTATTCCTTAGAAATTTGAGTGAAAACTCCCTTTTCATGTTCTCCTACTGTGTGCCTAGGTTAAATTTCATAAGTAAATACAAATAACATGAATAAGCAATATGGTTCTTTCAAACTTTGAGCAGAGAAAGGTAGTTAGCCTTATTAGTCTGAAGTCAGGCAGAAGTTGCACCAGATATTAGTTGCTTACAAAAGCTTATGCCTGACATATTCAGTTAGTCTGCATGAGACAGCCATACCTTGCCTTCTGCCTTTCAAACCCTGTGTCAAAAGAACGACACACTAAATTAAAAAAAAAAGGAAAGAAAGGAAAAACAAGCTCAGGTAATATTTAGAAGTTACTAGATAAGGTGAGAAAAGTGTTAATTTTTCAACCTTCTTTCTCTTCTTTCTCAGCCTTCTCCTGAATACTATTATCTCCTCATTAACAAGTTTTTATCTAGTTCATCTCACCTTTTACCCTTGACACATTCCTCCTGTTTCATTAGGTATCTGCTGCTCCTGTGTTTTACAAGATAAGGCCTCGGAACAACATTTTAGATGAAGGGCAGAGAAAGAAAAAAGTAGGTCTCATTTGGAAAAGGTAGTATTTATGACATTCAAACCTCTCACCAGAATAATAGATGCTGTCCATTTGGGGAGTCACATGAGCAACACCAGCCAAGCTAGATCTCTAAGAGCAGAGTGTCACATTTTATACCACTGCATCTGCATGAGTATGACATGACATTCATTAAAAACCAACATGACTGATGCTCAGCAACAGATAGCAGAGTCAAGGTATAAATCAAATGTTCAGGAATTCAAAAGTTAGGAGATGGAATGCTAAGAGGGAACTCATTAAAACTGAGGTAGCAAAGTTGTTGTGCATGTATTTCCTTCTCCCTCCCCCTCCCCGCCCCGCCCCATCTACTTCCAGTAACTCGATTAAATGTTTGAATTAGGCTGACTGCTTTAGCTTTCCTGTTTTGCAATTTTTGCCCTCGCCTCCACATTCCACATTATGTCCATTTTTTGTCTGGCCTTTATGGGAATATGAGTTATTCAAGCTCCATGACATGGGCACATGAGTAGATCTTCAGCTCTGTGTGCAGTAGGACTATGTTACCCATCTAGAAGGTAGAATGGGAGTAAGAATGCAAGATAACAAGTAGACAAAGATCAGCCATGATATCACTGATATCAGATAGCAGAGCTGAGCTGCTCAAGATGAGAACAAGATGACTGCAGCAACTTACTTTCCCCAGGGGAAGATTGTGCTGTACACTTCCTAGCACCACATGTGGGATGGTGCAGCATTATGTTACCTCATGTTCAGAGCTATAGCTAAGGGGACAAGGGCAAGAGGAAGCTTGGTCTCAGCAGAACCCCGAAGTAACAGCAATGCCAATGAAACTAGGGACAATTCTACTCTAGTCAGGCTCTTATCATGCCTCTGCCAGTGTGGTACCCAACCACTTTTGGGTAGTACATATGAAAACCTGAGAATAGGCTCAGGATCATTTCAGATGTACATCCTTTAAAATCTGTCCTGGACACAGAGTATTTTATTCTGCCTAGTTGTTACTTCGCATTTATTCCAAATGATGGCTTGAATACTGGAATCCAGAGGGCAAGACAGGTAAAAGCAAATAGTCTACTTGTCAGGTCTAGGAATATACCACAGCAAAGAATCTGTCTTTTTAGCAGAACTCAAAGGCATCTATTACCTTGGTATTCACATGAAGGGATTTGTTTGACAGGAGATCAGTTGTGTGAACAGTGAACATTATAATTCCCATAATGCTTGTTGAAAAGGAGTTCAAAGAGGTATCATGTAGGAAGGAAGGGTGGTCTGGTGATTCTTGCCAAGAACCACTGACTTTTGGTGAGATTCTGGTAAGCCTCTTGTAGTTAGTGCCTAACTCCTATTGAACATCAACAAATATTAGTTGTCTAAATACATATGAATGTCCAGGGCTAGAACTTTCTGTTCTTCCCTTCATTGTACAATGGACATTTGTATTCTTCTACCTCACAATGGTACAGTAAGCCGCTCAGAAACCATGGTTAAAGTATAATGCATAAGTACCACACATGGCCAGGGAGCCTTCCTGTTGGATTTGAGGGGTACTGGATCATTCACCTAAGAACCAGTGTATCTAACTCCCTGATAGGCAAAGTTCCCCTTGACTAAATCTTCAGAAGCTGGTGCACATTTCAGAATCTATACAACCAGTAATAATTCTCTCTGGACCAGCTTCTCCAAAAGTGATTGATACCCAGAATTCCCCTAAGCTGTTGGATGCCAAGCCCTTTGGAAGATGTGGATGTTTCATGTAAGAGGTAGAAAGGAAGCAGGGATTTTCTAAAAATCTGGCCTTACGCCTCAAACATCCCCCAGTGTTCTGGAGTCAGGGGTGATATAATTTAACTAAGTGTAAGCTAAAAATCTTACTACATTTAAATGATTTATTCATAGGACTCCTGACTCCATTCTAACAACCTTCCAATCTCAAAAGAAAGCATTCTAAATTCATCAAGATAATCTTCAGCAATTCAACATCTCTAATAGATAGATGCATTCATAATACACACATTATATTTTTAAAAATATTCACCAATCAAAACAGTCATTATATTGACTTATGAAGGAAAAAAAGCTGTGGGAATATGTAGTTTGGGTTTAATGTAAAATGTGGGTGTGCATGACTACGGCATTCTGTTCATAGAAAACAGCAGGTTGTGGGAAATTAAGCAAAACATCCAATATGTTATGGAGCATTCTGCTTCCACTTTCCCTGTTTGGATTGTGTCACAGCTGGAGAAAAGGCTTGTGTAATGAAGATAATAGCCCAGAAGCAAAGAAAAGGACACACACGCATTTTTACACGTGCTCCAGGAGGCACAGGGGGGCACTTATTTAGCAAGCCACACTAATTAAAAGCGCCCAAATGTCATGTGTATCAGTGTCTCCCATGCTGAAAAATGGTGACAGGGTGCTTTGAACTAAAGCTCATCGAATGAGCTTGACTTTAAAGCACCCTGTCGCCATTTTTCAGTGCAGGGATGCTGATACATGTAATGCTAGAATCTGCTGGAGCGGATTTATTTTCATGCTCCAGCAGACTTGATTAAGTCTGCTCTAGCATGCTGGATTTCCAGCATGTTGGAGCCAGCTCCCTGCACATCTATAGGAGCCCATACTGTCCTCCTCCAGGGGCTTTAAAATGTAATAATTTATTCTTCCTTTCCCACAATGAGGAACTAGAATCAATCTAGTGGCACTGTAAGTTAGAAAAGTGAATGAAAAAGAGACAGACAGTAGTAGATATATGTGTGAGTCTGTGTGATAGTGAAATATGTGTGTGTGGAATACAAAGACAGAATCTAAAAAGCAGCAGTTCCTAAACTATCTCTGTGTGTGTAACTGAGGATCAGAGTCTCCTAATGCCTTTTCTCTTCTCCCTCCCCACCCTGCAAAATAAACTTACTTCATCCACCAGAAACAGGGTGCAGATTCCAGCCAGTGGGGAGCTGTGTTGAATGCTGAGGCTGGGCAGCTTCCACCTGTGCCAGTATTACAGCTCAGGAGGTGGAAGAATGAGACTGGGAAGTAGCAGCAGCAGTATGCACATAGATGTCCAGTCCTGCTGCAGCTTCTCACAAGCTACAAGCTTCACCTGCACCACTGGTGAGTGGAGGGCTGGGAGAAGTGATAGTGGCATAGATGCAGCTCCCAGCTGCTTAGCTCCACTGAAGTCACCTGGCCAAAAGATCAGAGTCAGGTTGTTCCAACCCGAAGCTTATAAAAGTTTGCTGGCCTCTGATCTAGAATAACCCTGCTCCAACAGCCACACAACCTCTTAGGCACCCACAGTCCCTGGCCACTTTCCTCTAGGACTGCAAAGGTCCTTACGGTACTTATGCCAAGGCTTCTTCACATGGTCATATGCAACCCACTGTGAGCAACAGGGCACCTAACTCCTGTCTAGATTCATTACAATTCAGAATGAATGTGAGCCAGCACCTAGCTGTGCCTTGAACCTCTAGAGAAGCCCAATGTGTTACAGGTGCTCAGAGCTGTCAACCTTGCAATGAGAGTACCAAGTTCAAAGTACAGTATGTCCACCTCAGCCTAAGAAGATTCAAACACATATCCAGCACCTCCTTCCCTAAATACCAGAGTATAGGACAGTCTGGATGGGCTTGGAGGTACCCGGCCATCTCCCTTCCTCCCCTCACTCCATTGGACCTGGCCCACTACACAGTTCACATTACAAGAATCGTGGAGCTAAAAGCAAGAAGGAGTGTAATTCTGTGACCTAGTCATTAGGGTGCTCACTTGAGAAATGGAGTCAGTCTCTTCTGCCAGAGTCATTTCAGGTTTTATCCACTGTCTAAGCTTAAAAAACAAACAAACCATAATCAGTCAACAGAAAAGGAACCCAGGTCTTCCCCTTTCCAGATAAATATCCCTGACATTGGACAACAGAACTGGGTTCCTTCTTAGCTTGAGCTCCTTCTGGCCTCATGACTTTTGCATGTACTGTGGCCAACTTCAATAGGAAGGGTGAAGGGTTTCCCTACTCAAATTATTTTATATCCTGGTGGCTGGGGCATGCTCCTGAGAGGTGGGAGGTATGGATTTGAAATCCCTCAGGTTGAGGAAGGCAAAGAACCCAGAGCTCTTACTTCCTGATCATTTTTTCTGAATACTGAATTAAGATGTAAAAGGAGGGCTCCTTCCCCTCTGGCTGAGTTTACCTCAGTCAGAACCATATTGAAATTAGATATCTATACAAGCTGAGGCCCCATATGCTTCCCCAAAATACTTTCATCTCTGAGATGGCAATGGTATCAACTTATGCTTATAATTAGGTCCAATTTTTAGGACTGCACAGAATACATTCTGAAAGGCCAAAACCTCACTTCCTACATCTATAATGCACCCTTGAAATCCTCCACCCTTGGCATTTTGCAGGGAATTTTTTTAACTGACAGTAAAACAAGCTGTTAATTTTATGTTTCTTATTATGGCTGTTTGTTAGTAAAAGTGTGCTGCTTCTCAATCTGCTTCTAAGCGAAGCATAAAGTGTTTTGCTCATCTCTTTTAATCAGACACACTGACACATTGCTGTACATTCAGAAAATGTCTGTTAGTTATCCTTGTAGTTAAGAAAGGTCAACATTTAAATCCTATGAAGATACACAGCTATGATTTTAAAACAAATCTATGAAAAGGGTTGTGCTCTATGCATTCTCTTAAAATCAGTTCTAAATAATACAGTGGCATTTTTAAGGTGTCTTTTGCTGCTTCATTCATGTATGTGATTGCATTTTTTTCCTTATATTAAATGGTCCAATTTCTCCTACTACTTTACTGGTAGCTGTTTTAAATAGTGTCTTGACAAACACTGCAGTGCTGCCATGCCAGGTTTGTGTCAACCTCTCTATCAGTTTCTGCAGCAGCTGAGTTGATGTTAGTTTCCAACTAAAAAGGAATCCAAAAGTTCAATGTCAAATGAAACCCAAATGATTACATTTGGCCAAAATTCTTGTGGCCTTCATCTTCCAGCCTCTATCCTTGCTCACATGTCACCTGAGTTTTGGTAGAAACTTGGCCCAAGCAGACAGGCATTGGTTATTTCTGGGTGGAAGATTTGATCTGTGTTTGGGAGTCCTGTGTCTCATTCTCTCTTTTTTTTGCTGAACTATTTAGGTGAGATGATACAGGAGAACAGAATGGATTAATAATAAGCCCACTTTTGTCCTTTGAATTCATGCACAGAATTCATGCAGTGCTTCTTAAAGTCTTTTTCACAATGTTTTCTGTATGCAATGTGATTTTTCCCCCCACACGAAAATTTCCACAGAAAAAAAATATATTTTAATACCATGGCTTACTGTTTTTGTGCTTTGCTTAAAGAGAGAGAGTGTTTTCAAAGTTTATAATACGCAGCAGGAGGCCACAATCATCTGTCCCAGTACCATCAGAGCAGCATCTGAACACTTCCTCATCACTAATGTATTTATCCAGTCAATATCCTTGTGAGGCAGAGAAGTTTTATTACAGTGGGGAAAACTGCACAAAATATCTTTAGCCTACATGAAATGGCAGGGTTCCATTTATTTCAGGGATCTGTACTAATCCACACCAGCAGAAGACATGGCCCTGATAGACCATCTATTATATCACAAAAAAAAATGATGCAGTGCCATGCACTGGCTCCAGATCTTGTGATGATCTAGGGCTTTAACCACTTGACCTTCTTCCTCTTTTGGGACTCTGGACCTGAATAACACAATATTATTGGTTTTCTATCCTCCAAATCATCTATAACCAAAGATTAAGTGGAAAGGAGGGTCTCTCTGGGGTGGTGCAAATTGAAAACTATTTTATCTGTTTGTCTACAAGCTTGCCTGGACACTAGTTATATCCTTCAGGTATCTGTTTATGTAGTGCCCACCAGAATGAGTCTCCAAGATTTGATAGGGGTCCTTGGTCACTAAAATAATGGAAATAATACACCAGAATTATAAATCACTTAAGGTTTGTAGAAGTAATTGGCTTACTTGACTAGAAAAACAGACAAAGACCAGAAGTGCTGATACTGCTTAATTCAGTTAAATGTTCGGAGATAAGGAATCCTGCACACCTTGGGTTATCCCTAGGTTATCTTGATATCTTGCGCTGTGCATAGATAGTTTGTTTAAGTAAACTTCCTAAATTTCTGTGTAATTTACTATTGTTTTGTTTCTCCAAGGTGTATTTTTTATCTCTTTCTCTGTCTTAAGTATAAATAGGCTTGTAACCTTAGAGAGTCTGAGAAATCCTTTGAAACAGACAAGTGGGTGATTCCCCTTGCTGTATGGAATTCTCCCTGTGATCACAGTATAGCCTTAAATAAAGAAAAGCTGGCTCTGTCAGTTCTGATTCAACCACAACGCGAAGTTTGATTTCTTCCACAGATTTACTGCTTTTTCTTCCAGACCAATATGGCTATACCCTGACACGTGGAAGATATTGAATTTTAGTCAATTTTCTAAATGAAATCTTCAAAATTTCCCAAGCAGGAAGCAATTTTGACTACCTCTGACCTGAGATACTGCTCCTGCCTTTGCTCAAAGTAATTTGCATCACCGCAAAGCCTTACAGGAGAGCTGAGAGACACCTATCAGCTAAGAACTGTCTGCTCAGAGGAGTGAGTATTACATCTTTTGACTCCTCTGTGAAATCCTATGAAATATGAACATTCATTTCTACCTAGAAGGATTTTTACAATATTTTCTCTGATGACTGATGAAGGGTGTATATGCCCAAAAGCTTGCAATTAAAGATGTTTTTGCAAAAATCTTGTTGGTCTAATAAAAGATATCACCTCTACTATGAGCCCCATATAGTTTTACTAACTCATCTGTGAGTCAACAAGACCAGCAGTAGTGCTGACTCCAGGTCTCCAAGGGAGATACCATGTCCTTTATGTTACAGCATTGAAGTGAGACTGGGGAGTGCTGGGTGCTATTTGCAATTCTACTACTATAAGGAGGTCTGGCATTGGGCATTCAATTCACTTCACTTCCTTCACTTCATCCTCCTTTCCCTTGCCTTGGTTTTGCCATCTGTTGTGTGGGAGGTAATGATACTTGTGTATTTTGTTCAAGTAGTTTAAGAACTCTGAGAGAAATACCATATTAGAATTAAATATCTTTATCCCTTCCCCCCAGGTAACGTTGTGGTGGGAAAAAAAAGTTAATATGTCAAAAAAAGGGAAGTCAAACATTTGACAAGTTAGTTAGCATAGTCCAGAGATCCCTATTGGATTGTTGTTCTTAAAAAAAGAACTACTTGGCTTCATCCTTAGTATACATTGGAAATCTAGAAAGATGTTTTTAGGCAGATATTTTCTAAGAGTAGTGGGTACTAGTGGGTACTTGGTTCTCACTTGAAAAGCAATGGAAATTGGGTGGCTAACTTGGTTAGTTCTCTTTGAAAACTTGTTATAAAACTAAATCTGAGCACTTTCTTTTTGACTTTTCTCTCTTTTTTGATGAGCAAGACTAGATTGCGTGTCCAGGGAGTACATCTTTAAAGACAAGTTGACAAACTTTGATAGGAAAATGGTTTAAATGTGTTCAAAGAGAAGACGATTTATACAAACAACCAAAAACGTGAAGTAAACCCTTTCACACAAGGACTGGAATAAGAAAGAAAGGGCTGCAGACAAGGAAGTATTGCCAAGGGATGAAGAAAATGTCCTATTGCCTCCTTGAGCTAAACTTCAAAAAAATTCACCAACCCACAAAGAATCTTTCTCTAAATTATTTCCAAAATGTACCCAGGAAAATAACTTAATCAAAGGCAGGATGGACAAGAGAGGGGGAAAACCATGAGCAGTTTTAGTAGGACTAAATCCAAGATACTTTTCTTCTTCATAAAAAAAAAAAAAAAAGATTTGAAACTTTTTAATTAAAACAGGAGTTTTCTTTCTAAATAAAATCCAAAGCTCCAAGGGTTTCACATCACTTGTGAAGACCTTGTTAAATTTGTGTGACATCACACAGTAAGTTTATTTTAATGCAAATGTGAAAGGAAATAGCTTTGTGTTAACAATGAAAATGCCCTTTTTTCTTCATATCAGTCTGTAGAAATATGTTTCACACTGCAGACTATCATATAAACTGGCTAAAACCATCATACAGTGCTGTCATAAATCATGTACCAGGCCCTCTGGGGATGTAAAGAAATCCAGCTCTACTAACTTTAGGGGCTCTTCCCCCATTTAATGCAGCTGAATTCTTGGCCCTTTATATTAGACATACTAGTCAGTACAGTAAATAATTTAAAACACATGTTTCAAGGTGCAACTAAGAACAAAGGAATCTAATTCCTCTGCATAGCAATATCTGCTAAAGCAAAAATGAATGCTTGGCAAAAAGAAAACTCATTATTAAAAATACTGATATTAAATGATGTGTTAAGTCTAAAGTGAAATTTTCTTTGAAAAAACAACATGATAGATAAGATCCTCCGATAGAATACATTGGTTTAGCTCCATTGACACAGTACAAGTTATGCTGATTTATGCTAACAATCTGGCCCTATAAAAATAGATTTGTGCTGATCAGTCCACGTTTGTTTTCATCCAGAACCATTTCTCAGGATACAAGTAAATAAACTCCCCACCCCAATCTTCAACCCTCTGGACTTACCCTGGCATCTGGAAAATAAGCTGATTCCTTTTATTTTCCTAGACCAACACCAGTAATACATATTGTACAGGTCAAACATTTGCCTGCAATTCATCCGTACTAGTCATTAAATTGTGTCTTCATTTACAACAGAAATCTCTTACTGCCTTGAGTGGAGATGAGTGAACAAGGTGTGGGGGGAGGGGCTGAGAGGGGGACAAGGCAGGGCATTTCACAGTTGATTTTTTTTTTACTTCTGTTCATGAATTTTGCTTCTACAAATATGGAGGGATATGGGAAAGGAAGTGTAATTTAGGAACTAGTTGAAATTGTTTTCAGCCTTAGGGGCTTATCTTGTACAAATGAATGCGTGTGTATGTGAAACCATTGGGCCTAAATAAAGATGTTCTTAACATCCATCTCAGAAACTCAAGTATAAGCTTCCTCCTTTCCCTAAAAAGGATTGATTAAGGATTAGACCAAGGTTGCTAACTGTCTAAATTTACAGACACTCTATAAATAACAAGGCTATAAATGTCTGTTTGTAAAAAAAATTAAAATAAAAATTTTAAAAAGCTGCCCATAAAAACATGAAGCCACTAGAGCTGATTGCAGCTCCATGATGAGAAAGAAGTTAGGCTCAGTGGTGAAGCAGAGATAGAGCACAGCAGCACCACCTGGTGCCAGAGTGGGAATGCAGCACTCTGATGGGAGTTGTTAACAGGGCTTTATGGCTCACAGGACTCTCTGTAGCTCCTTCCCCTGCCCCCAGCAATGTGCTGGTGCCGGTATTGATGCTGGTTCTGCTTGTATCTAGTCTACTTGTAACACTGCTGGGTGGCAGGTAGGCAGGCAGTCCTTCTTTTAGCATCCATGCTGGGACCAAAGGGGTTGTATGGGTAAGGCTGGAAGGTGAGCTGTGAGTGCTAATAACGTACAAACTTTTTAAAGGCAGCCTCACTTTTTTACTACAGTTAGTAGTAAACACTATATTTGAGCCTGGCCTTTGTCTAGGGTCTGGCACAAGGGTCACATTTACATTAGGTAAAACAGATGTCAGTAAAAACATGAGTAAGTAAAAATTTTAGTTTCAGTAAAAAGTTAACAGATTGTCAGTAAAAATGAAATTGTCTTGGACTGGCAACCCTGGATCAAACATAAACCTAGATGTTGGTCCCCAACTCTGCCAGCAATTCCTTTTGTGACTGTTGAGGGGGGAGGAGCAGGGGCTGATTTCAGATAGGACCTGTAGGTGTTTCTGGAAAATAAATAATAAATTTCAGAAGTGTTAAATACCCACACATGAAATAAATGGAAGCTATGGTATTTTGTAAGTCAAGTCAAGGTGTTTGTTGAAGTGCTTAAATGTGGCATATGGAGCCCTACTTAAACCACCCAGGTTTGCCAATATATCTGGGAGTGACTAAGCAGTCAGCACAGAGAATTTGCCCTTGAAACACTCCCACCACAGCTCTCCACTTCAACCTCCAAACAAAGCATGCTGCAGACGTCCCTCAGTTCAGCATGTTCTCAAGCCAGATTTGGAGAAGGAACCCATGTTTACTTTACCTACAGTGCTGGCATAGCTGTTGTGTAAGGAAACCACTAGCAAATCTAATTGCTTGAGCATATTACTGTTGGCAATAAAGGGAACAAGTCTGAAGGGGATCAAAAAGGAGAGCAAATCAAACAGAAGCACACAACATTTGAGGGAAAAGTGTTATTGACACAGCAACATTCTTTCCCCAAGAGGCCTGAGCCTTGCTAAAGAAAACCTCTGTTTGCCATTCTCATAGTACAAGATATTAAAATAGAACATAAGACATTGTTTACTTGTATGACTGTTGTAGATTTTACTGTACCACTGGAGTCAACTCTCTACAGATGTGATTCAAGGGAGAAAAAAAAGTAGAAAGGATGAATTGGGGGGCTGGGGGGCATTCTTTGTATGTCTTTAATTGCAAGTGGAAAGCTTACATCTCCTCTTTGTTCATCAGCACAGAACTAGTCCACAGCAGGAAAAGGCATCCCAGTGATATTCCATAATACAAATCAGGGTTGACACAAGACTGCATTTACATGAACAAAATAGCCAAGACATCCATGGTAGGCCCACAAACAACTTTGCCATGACCACCTAAATCCTTTAGGCTCCTTTGAATATCCCAGTCTAGATCTTTAAATCTGGACCTGACATGGCATAAACCATTTCAGCTTCTGCCGTTTCAGTGGAACTGTGTCGGTTCCCACCTGCTGAGCATCTTACACTTATAATCCCATACCTGACTATTACATCATCAAAGTAACCCTGGACACATCTATATGCAATGCTAAATGTGCAGTAGACTAATTCTACTGCACTATAGCGCAGTAAAATTAGTCTATTGCGCATTAGTATCACTTAAAAGGCACATGCTGGCACTACTGCACAGTAGCACCAGTTACCACACATTTAGTTAGTACCTGTTATTACAGGTAGTAACTTGATGTGCAGTAACCACAGCACATTAATGCACATATAGACATGCCCCCTGACTGCAAAGGGTAAAAGAAAAAAGCTATGGATATGTTTACTCAACAGCCAAGGCTGTGACTGTAGTATGTGCATATGTGGCAAAGCTAGTTTTAAACCCACTAGATCAGGTTCTGCTAACAAAGTCTACACTAGTTGCAGGGGCTGCTGCTTAAACATACTCTGTGTTTAATAACCTAATGTTTTCTGGCATTCCAATAATTATCAGGGCCATGAAGAGGCCTTAGAGGCCTTAAATTATGAGATAACCTTAATAAAAGGCTTCCCTGTGATTTGCCTTTGCTCAAATAAAGGAAAAACTAAAGAATTCAAATTAAGATAACAAATACAGCATGCTTATTAGGACCAAGTAGATAAATCAAAATTCCTTGTGCATTACAATAAGAAATAGGATTTAATCTCATTTAATTTATGGTATTGGAAAGGGAAATTCATCATTCATAAATTCTCATCTAAAGCCACCAGGTTGAGATAACTCTTGGCTTATCAGAGCAGAAGCCACATTTCTTGAATGCTCATTGGAATGAGAGATTAGGCTGGAATCAGTGATCAAAAACTCTCTTTCTTTAGTTCTGATGCTCCAGCTATTAAATAATTTACTCTTCTTACCATCTTATGAGGGACTCAGCCCCTCATAAAATTATCTGGTATTTCCTCTTGATGTACAGACTTCTTATTCAATGCTTACCTCTGTCCTTATACACATTCTGGTCTTGGTAAGTTCCGAAACCTTTCCTCCAGCTTGATCAATGCTTTGTTTACGTGGTAAATACTTTATTTACACTGTGGCATGAACAAGGTCTTTTCTGAAAACATTGGCAAATAACTAAAATATTGATTGCTGCACTTGTGAAGAACGTTGAAAAACAAAATTCCTCTGAAGGAGACTAGCACTAGGAATGTACCTGGAGTAAATTCTTTGCAAGCCCTGTGTTGCAACCCAGTTCAGCAATTAATGCATGCTGGACACACTTTAGAGTACATGTCTTAAAGCCATGCTTTTTCTTTGTTGCCTTATAGGGAGCAGTCCAAACCAGCTGTACTTAGAGCTGATTATTCTCTGAAAATATTGTATATGAAGGAATGGCAGGATACCAACTAAGGATGCTATATCCTGGCACGTGAGATCCCTCCATTAAAAAACTGTTTTAACATTCTTACTAAAGCACAGCAGGAAATCATTTCCCCATCTTGTAGTTTTAATTTTCTTGAAGAAAAAAAGAGCAACAGAAAAAGATAACTCCACCACAAAACAGCAGTAGCTCAGGGGCTGGCTAAATCACTCATCTCACATGTGAAAGACCCAGGTTACAGCCTCTGGTCTGTCCGAGTCAAAAGAGATGACTGATTCTTGGGAACCCAAACCCTAGGCAAGTACCCCGGTTCCTAGTGTATTGGTCATTGAGAGGGTTTGCTCCCTAGCTTTGACCTGAAATTCCATCCTGCATATGAGGAACCTAACCTCTCACAAGTCATGTTGTCACTGGGTATCTTCCCTTGAAAAGTTTTGTTTTCAGTGAAAACTTGTTTCACTGGAATTTTTCAGCCACCTGTAATTCTCACTCCTAACAATCTACAGAAAACTAGATGTAGATATGATAACTGAGACAGAGGTGATATTGAGTTAATTTAAAGAGCCCCTCAGGACCTTGTATTTTCTTTCAATATGAGTACCTATAGTTTCATAGTTTCATAGTTGGTAGGGTCGGAAGGGACCTAAGTAGGTCATCAAGTCCAACCCCCTGCTATGGGCAAGAAAGGATGCTGTGGTCAAACGACCCCGGCTAGGTGACTGTCTAGCCTCCTTTTGAAGATCTCCATGGTAGGGGCAAGCAACACTTCCCTAGGAAGTTGGTTCCAGCTCCTAGCCACCCTGACTGTGAATTAGTGCCTACTATACACTGTAAGCAGGTCATCTCCCACTCCTTTTTTTTTTGATAAAATGAAAAAAATGAGCTTTTAAGTCTCTTGCAATAAGGCATTATTCCAGCTTCTTTTTCCAGTACCATTTCCAATTTCTCAGCAATTTTCTTGCTATCTATTTGGATGTCTAAATAGGGTCTTAAAAGCCTAATTTTATGAGCTTCTATTTAGTACCTTGAATACACTCTATCTTCAAGAGATTAGAATTAAACTAGCAGAGAGCACTAGGTATAATTCACATGATCCCTTCCAATACATGCTTCATTGCATGTCCTTGCCCCATTGCATTTGTCAACACTGAATTGCAATTATCATATTACCCCTTCTCCAAACTTTGTTAGCTCTCCTTTCAGCTCTCATAATCTTTTGTAATTCTGAGTCTCCTAAATAATTTTGCCATGCAAACCCTTTGCCATCTTAGCACTTACCACCTCCTCCAGCTTTTGACATGATGGCTTTTATTTTTTTAATTAGTACCTTATTTTTCTAAAATCCACTTTAAAGTTTACTGTCATTGGACTAGTTTTTGGTGTAAACACTCCACTAACAATGCTGGCCTTAAATTGCTTTCAGTCACTGTCACTTCAAGGTTTAGTTATAGTTATTTCTTAAAACAACACCAACCGTGTCCTTTAGTTCTAGTTTTCAAATTGAGTAGTCCAATCAAGATGCGATACCTTTCTGGAAATATACCTTAGTCAAACACATTGAGCTCAGTACACAAATAACCAGATGTAATTCTGTATACTATAGTGTAATACAAGGCAGCATATTAGATGATCTAATGGTCTCTTCTTGCCTTATATTCAGTGAATGCTTAATGTTTGTGCTCTAGAATTAGCTGTTTCAAGAAACAATCATTTATTGTGTCAGAAACTTAATGCTGAAATCTGCACTTATACTAAGGTGTACACCCACCTAAAATGGTGTACTGCTTCAAGCTGATGGAAAAATAGGGTTTGATGTTTGCATTAAATTTCTCTTTTTTCCTTTTTTTTCTTCTTCAGTTTTTCTCTTTCTTTCTTTTTTTTCTTGTTCTTCAGGGTTTTTTTGGTGCATTAAGAGCTCCTGGGATAAAAGCTGTTCAGTGAAATTGACATGCCTGTCTATTTTGCAACTATCAGCAACTGTGAAACAGACAGACACTGTCAATTTCACTGAACAGCTGCGAGAATCTCCAGGGTGCTGGTTCAAAGACAGACCCATTGCTAGACAGTTTAGAGACAAGGGTCTCATAGCTTCCAGTGTATTCAGTCCCCAATAGACCCACAAGTAACCTGGGCAGAATGCCACTGGTATCCTGTCTTGCACTGCATAAGGTTTGAATGACCCCAAGATATACCTGAAACTTTCCATGCTTAATGAACTAGCCTTTGTGGTCAGCTGTAGTATTTCCAAAGTAAACCTTATCCTGAGTCAAAGTAGGTTGTATTTCACTGGCATCCTAGTGGTCCCTCACTGGGCAGCTTGCTAGCCTCAGCCAGTGCTTGTCTGCTCTAGGCAAGCACCAGCTGAGCCCTGCCCTGCCCTGCCCCTGGGCTGACACAGAAAGAAGACAGAAAAGACTCTGTCTCCTTCCTGTACAGCCAGGCAGGAAGGTTGGGGAATGCAGCCGCTCTGCTGTGTACACCTCCTGTCCCCAAAGTGTGCAGGCATATGTCTTGGTGCCGGCCAGGCTGGGTCCACATAGCAGAGAGGCTCTGTCCCCCCAGTTGCGAAATCTAACCATGCAGGCACTGTGGTGAAGGGCCTCTGCAATGTGGCTCGCAGTCCCTGGCCATGCCCCTGTCACAGGGATAGCCACACAGGCACCCAGAGAGCCAGCACAGGACACAATGCCCACGTCATCCTCTGCATCGAGCCCTGGCCCTGCCCTCATGTGCACACCTGTGCTGACTGCCTGGGCCTCCAACTGGACCCGGGAGGAGGATGGTGACCTTGCAGTCCTCTGGGGCATTGCTGACATGCACAGGCAGTTTGCATATGGTGGGCGCTTGAACGCCCACATTTATGAGGCCCTGTTGGGTGGCATGCAGGAGAGAGGGCACTCCCTGTCAGTGTGGCAGTGTCACATTAAGGTCAAGGCCTTGCAGGCACAGTGGATGGCTCCAACTGACAACAATTGTTGGCCCAGTCATACCTGCAAGACCATGGCCTTTATGCAGAAGCTGATCTGTATTTTGACACCCCAGGACCCAGGCTGCACCCCTTCCAGTGTCATGAGCAGGGGCAGCTCCCCTGAGCCCCTGTCCCACCCTGACCCCTCCAATGACACATCACCAGAGGAGGGGTTCTCAAACATTCAGTACCCTACCCCACCCTCCTACCTGGCTGCTGCATCCACTGGCAGCTTAGGGAGCCCTGGCCAGCAACTGCCTCAACCTCAGTGCAGCCCCAGACCCTGCAATGAGGAGTGGCCAGAAACATAAGCACCAGCCAACAGCAGTGCCAGCAGGCCTGCAGGAAGAGAGGAGAGCAGGGTCTGGAGCTGTGGCAACAGGTGCTGCCAGGACCCTAGCCTGTCCTGTCCTGGCAGAGAAAGTCAGGCCACCAGTCCCAGGGGAGTAAGTGGGAATGCGGGGCTTGGGTGGTGGCCTCCTGGGCCCAGGCCTGCCTGGCTGACTTACCATGATCCCTGGTCACCCGTGTATGCCTGACTCCCAATCTGAGGCTGGGCAAAGCATCTTAACTCTGAAATGTTGTAAACTCTCACAAAAGCCTTCTATCTCTTGTGTCTGCAGGGCAGCATCTTTATGTGGGGGAAAGCCCACTAGCCCCAGTGGGGATGCTAGCTCCAAGTTGCCACTACTCATAGCTGGAGCCATCCAGATGCACCGGCTGTGCCAGTGGTGCACAATGGACTAGACCCGCCTTGATTTTATAGATTTCATAGACATTAGAGCTGGAAAAGACCTTGTGAGATCATCAGCTCCAGCCCCCTTGCCCAAAGGACAGGAAGTCAGCTGCAGTCAGATGACCCTTCGGCGACACCTTAGCTCGCCGGACAGGGAGCCGC
>NW_017729030.1:59629719-59636116 GCF_001723915.1 Gavialis gangeticus
GACCCTTAATCTATGAATCTATGAATCTATGACCCCAGCAATATAATTATTCAAACACTTCTGCTCCAGCTGCTGGTGGCAGTGGCAGAGGAGTGGGAGGTGTGGGAGCATACCTGATGGGTGAAGGATGTCTCCTGGGGGAGGTGTGGGACCGGGCACAACAGGACCACTGGGTGTGAATGGAGGGAGCAGGACCATGTTAAGCTGCTCCAGAAGCAAGTGCCCCTCCAGGCCTGGAGAATGGAGGCCAAAGACACTGATCGCTGGGCTCTGGACATCTTCCTGGGCCTGGTGGCCATATCCAGCCCCCACCCATAGCCCCACAGCAAACCTTCTGCCCATGGGTCCCTCCTTCTGCCCCACAGAAGACCCCAGCCTGGGCCTGGAAAGAGGTCCTCCTAGTACCTCCTACCCAAGAGACCCCCAGCCCAGCCCCCACCCTGGACCTGCCACCACCTGCCTGGGTCCAGCCCCATCACTCTGCCTCCCACTACGCACCCAAGAACCTGGCAGTTTCTCACAGAGATGATAGGGTGCACTGGGGCAGCTGGAGGGGGAGCTACCTGCCCTTGGGTAGCACCATCTCAGGTGGCTGCAGCATGAGGCCACTGACCACTGGAGTTGCCATGGCCTCGCATTCTCTAGGGGCAAATGGCCCAAGGATGACGTGCTTGGCACCCGCCTGGGCTCTGCCCTGCCTCGCCCCACCCCACCATGGACCTCCACTCTGAGCTTGAAACCCAGAGATATTGTAAATAGTTTTCACCTTGTAAATGGGTTTTTTTATTGGTGGGTGGGGAGGGTAATGCAGGGGCCCTGTTGTTTGCATGGGGAGAGGGGAGGGATGGGGGTGGGTGTTGTTAGAGAAATAAAGCTTTGTGTTTCAACCATGTGCCTAGTCTGAGAGTGGTGTTGGGGGTGGACAGGGGGTAGGGGGTGTTTGTGTGGTGGGCCAGGTGGGTTGGAGTGGGGAGTGCAGAAGGAGAGGTTGGCCAGGGCCTCCCAAAGCCAGTGTCCTGGCCCCCACTGGCAGGTGCATGGCTGTCCTGTGGCCTGGGTGGCAGGGGCCAGCACCATGGACAGCAGGATTGCAGGTTACTGGTCATCACTTCCAGGGGAAGGGCTGGAGCAATGGGGCACTGGGCATTACTGTCACAGGCAGGGGCAGAGGCTGGAACAGCCATGTCTCAGGGAGATAGGGTGGGCAAGGAAGGACCTGCTGCATGCTGCCCCTGCACTGGGCACATGCTCCTGGGCAAAGATGTGGCTGGGCAAGGATCATAGGGTGGGACTGTTTCCAAGACAGCTGTCAAGCGCTGGAAGCTAGGTCTGGCTTCAGCATGGCTGCCAATTGCTGGCAGCCCTGTGGCCAAAGGCTGGATATCCACCCAGTGGTCAAAGGGGCACATGGCTGGGCTGGAGGGACTTGGCACTAGATTTCATGCCAAGTGGCTCCATGTGTAAACACCTGCCAAAAATTGCTTACTGCACAGTAAATTTAGTTGCACTTACATGCACACGTAGACATGTTCTGTAAGACCTAAATGTAGGTCCCTGTCCTAACCAGCCCTGCATGAGACCTAGAGCTATTCAGTATCTCTGTATTTCCTCATCTGTGAAGCAGGATTCACATCTGAGAGTTTGCTTGTGAGGATGAAAAATTATCAAGGTCTCAGATACTGCAGTAACAGGTACCATAGAAAATCGTAAAGGATGGCACATCTATATGAGACATTTTACTGTCCTGTAGACTAATCTACCGTGCAGTAATTCATCACCATCTACATGTTCATGACACTCACTCTGCAGTAAATTAATCTACTGTGTGTTTGGCTACTACCTGTAGATACAGGTAGTAGATAAACCATACAGTAGCTACTGCACAGTACCACACATATAGATGCTGCCCAGGAGTAATTTTGCTCCCAGTCACCCCAGGCAGCAGGTGGTCACTGCTGCCTGGCTAAGCCCCCATGTTGGGGGCAGCTGTGATGGCTGCAGGGGCTGCTTGTCTCCCAGTCCTGTGCACATTGGGAGCAGTCTTCGTGCCCTCTGACAGCCCCCAAGCTGGCACCTAGGGGATCCTGGAGCTCCCCATGCAGGGAGGCAGAGCAGGGCAGGAGCAGCCTTGGACTGGGCTTCTGCCACTAGGAGAAGATCTGCACACAACAGGATGCAACTGTAGACACGTTCCCAGGTGCAGCGTACTGTGCCTTATTTTACTGTGCAGTAACCTTACTGCGCATTAGTTGCATGTGCAGACACATCCACATCATTTTTCACATTCTACATCACAAAAACTTAAATTAGCAGATGGAGCATTTAGTATTATAATCGCACCTATTAAATATGCATGATAAAACTTGTAAAAAGGTGAGATTATGAGGTCATGTTTCAAACGCTCAGGGCATTTATAAAGAGATATGCATATTTCAAACCAAGACTCAGTTCCTAAGGAAGCTTTCCAGTTTCAGCCATAATAAGCGATATGTAAATATATCACCTAGAATTTTGTCCTTGAAAGAAATGAAATATATGTTTCTAGTTTTGTCATCTATGTACATAGTCCTCTTACTCTTAAAATGCATCCTAAGAAAAAGCAAACCTGTGGATGCCTGGATGTTTGTGAAATACATTAAATTCCTGTTTACGAGGTAGGTTGTTTCTTTTTCTTGGCCAAGACAGCATAGAACATGGAGTCTTCACTGGCTCTGACTATGGGCTAGGAACAGAAGTTACACATAAACCAGTTTAAGTTGTCAGAAACTGGTTTAAACCTGTAACAGAACAGATGCTCAGTGCACATAAATCAGTTTCAAAATGGCTGAAACTGGGTTAAGATAAACCTGGTTGAATGTAGTATCAGACTTAAGTGATTTGGATCAAGCCAGTTTATGAAACTTCTGTCCCATACCCCTTTCTGGTTTAAGTTAAATCACAGTCCCCCATCATCCCAGCATGTTTTGCAGTCCTGGGCTGAGCTTTGCTAACTGCTCCAGCAGTGGAGGGTTGTGGGGGCAGGGATGGAGGCAGGGACTGCCCCCAGCTTTAGGTAAACCTCAGCAGGGGTCTGGTGCCAGAGAGGGGGTTAAATCCCCCTTCCCCTGGTTAAACTGCCCTTCCCCCAAGTACAGAACTGCTCTGCCCTGCTAAACTTACTGAAAGTTACTGCTGGCTGTGACTGTGAAACACAATCCCAGAGGCACTTGGAAGCAGGAAGAGGAAGTGATGAGCAAGCCTGCAGAGTCCTTCTGTTGTGATTCTGGACTGCAAATCCCAGAGACCTTGGGGGAAGTAGGAAGAGGAAATGAATGCATAGCCTATGCTGGCTACATTCCAGAAAGCCATGCTTTAGCTCCCCCCTTTCCCACACGTCCCCTCCCTCCCTGCTTCTGGCCTGAGCCACTGCAGGCCTGTGGCTGCATCTTCTGAATTGAAAGTGAATGTGTGTGCAGTTCTTTCTCAGTTTAATTTCTGCACCTTAGACTAACCTGCAAAGACTAAATCAATTTCGCCTCAGGCTTTTTGACCGTCTGTACTTAGCTAAGACATGCATCCACAGGCACAAACATACCACAAGTAGGTTGATGACCAATTCCCAGTTCTGCTTCTCTAGTTTGACCTTCTCTTCTAAGCTTCTCACAGATTTGGATATATGGATGCTCTACATTGCACATATTAGCCATTGAGCAGGACATAAGGGGTACGGCTCTACCTAGCAGCTCTTTATGATAAACACAGCCCTCAAAGATAATAAGAATGTCATGCAATATCCTCAGAATGAGGGGGCAGATACCAGGGGAAGGGAAGCCTGAAAGTGATGTGTTCCTCCAAGTTGCATAGAAGATGTTACAAGTCCAGCATTCACAAAATTTAAGTAAAAAATGCAGAGGATTTGCAGAAGGATGAGGCTGCTAATGTCCTTCCAATTCCGCACTTCTGCAGTATCACATTTTCCTTGTTGAAGTCTCCATGCTAGATAATATACTTCTATATCTGACAGGTTGTTTTTCTCACATCTGCATACTGTAGCACAGGTGTATATCCTGAACAAACTGAACATAATCCTGAACTCTTGGAGCCCATGGGGAAAAAAGCTCATGGAAAGAGTTAAAAATTGCATTAACCTCATTAGGTTAGTTAGCCTTGATATATTATTCGTCCATAGCCTGAGAGCTGAGATGCAAAGAAATCCCATTAAATCAATTCTGTCTCATCTTCTGTATTACAGTAATAAAAGCCAGTTAAAAATTAAACAGAAATCGTGTGTTGCTCTTAGCAGCTTTCCCAAGTGAAGCCATATATCTTGCCCTCATACACACATTGTCTCTTTATTAAAATGGGGCTTGTTCTGTCTTTTGTGTGCAACAGACATATCCAATGCTTTCCTCACCCATTTTCAGACCATAAGGCAAAAGCTACATTCATGACAATTCTGCTGCACAAGTCAGTCTCCATCACTAAGCCTATATCTTCATGTGGGAACTTGCAAACAAATCTTCCATTCTGAGAATGCCTATAAAATTGTTTGTGTTCTGTGATGGACTGTGTGAGTCCTGAGCTGTCTAAAATAAGATGAGAGCAAGAATGAAAAAACACAGGAACAGCTTTTAAAAGTTGAATGGCGTATAGGGCAGTTGTTCTCAACTTTTTTTAGATTCAAGACATTCCTCATTAGACTGGAGTCATCCTTTGGAAAATGCCAGCTCTTAGTGTTCATTTGTTTTTTGACTATGGAAAAATAATACAGCAATTTTTCTTTTGCACGGAACTTGAAAAGTTCACAATAGGTCACACTGGTTTTGAAACTATGCATTCTTATTTGAAATCTCTGGTTTTCTCTTGTGAATCACAGTTAAGTGTTGCATACCTAACAGTGCTAATATTGCATGGCACCCTTAAATGTATCTCACACCATTAGTTGAGAAGCAGTGCTATAGGGTGATTAGGATAGTACAATCCTGGGTTCCAGTTCCTACTATCAAAGCATTCAGTGTATTTGTATTAGATAGTCATTGGAGGAAGAAAAGAAATAACCCTGGGTATAGCCTCCCAATACCCAGAAATGTTCTTGTCACTGGACCACACAGCCAGGCTCTCTCTTGCTTGTTCTCCTTTTGACCCTGTGTCTCTTGCATTCCTTTCTGCCCATAGGCCCAGTTTCTTCAACAGACACAGTGGAGGAGATCTCATCTTAGTCCCCTTGAGACACCTTGGGAGGTACCTTACTCATTCCTTATCTGTACATAAAATCTAACCCAGCTGATTTAGATCTCTTTGTGGAACAAAACACCTATTTTTCAAGTCAACTGAAGCCTAAATGGAGGTGCCAACACAAACAATCTGTAAGTAGCCCCTGGACTATAACCTAAACTCCTTACTAGGAACCTATGTTCTCTATATAATGCCTGGGGAGAGTTACGTGCATCAGAGTGGTCATGCAAAAAACCCATTGGCTGGGTGTGAATCAGTCTAGAGGAAGCCTCCAGGATAAATCTGAACTCTTCCCTCTCTCCAGGTTGTAGGTATCTTACCTAAATCCTAAGTTCCAGAGTCCCAGTCCCTCTTGGAAACTCTCACTCTCTCTCTCTCTCTGCAGAGATGGCTAAACTCAATAGACACCTTATTTTTCAATGTAAAACTGCTTAGAATTGTACCTGTATGCAGGCTTTTACATTTACCAATGACTTTTACATTTCTTTCTGTTTAAAGGTCCAGGTATGCCAGAAAGAGTGGAGAGTGCCCACATCAGGAAAAACCTATAGGCTTATCGTTTTGACTCTTTCTGGAAAGTGGGAGCTGTGGGTTTGAATTCACTTACTGTGTCTGCATGAGATGCTGACTGAGCCATCATTACTGTGCAGTTATTTAGTACTTGTTTATACAAGTACTAAATGACTGTGCAGTAACCTGCATTACTGCACAATAGCACCAACAAATGGCTTTTTTGTGATGCTGACTGCACAGTACCTGGAGATTACTCTGCAGTAGAGTTGTGTCATGGTTTCTCCTCAGTGTTCTCAGGCATCTGCACAGTCAGCATCTCATGGACATACAGCCATTGTGTGGGCAAGTGCTTTAAATGCTGGACACTAGTAGTATATAGGCTCACTGCCCTTCAATGCAAATGTGAAAGGTGGCAGGACCAGAAGTCCCGCCCCTTAGCCCTGCCCCTTTCCCTGTGTATGGTGTGACGTCACCAGCCCTGCCCCTGACCCCAGTCACATGATGGGTGACATCACCAGCCCTGCCCCCTGGCCCCAGTCACATGGTATGTGACATCAGCAACCCCGCCCCAACCCCCAGTCACGTGGTGTGTGACACCAGCACCACATGGTCCATGACATCAGAAGGACAGCCCATGCAGACCCCCAAAGCCCAACCCCTCAGGCTGCAA
>NW_017729030.1:59641116-59644089 GCF_001723915.1 Gavialis gangeticus
GTGTGACACCAGCACCACATGGTCCATGACATCAGAAGGACAGCCCATGCAGACCCCCAAAACCCAACCTCTCAGGCTACAAGAACCTCCCTAGATCACGTGGTGTAGTTATGACCTATCACCCAGGCCCTGAAGCAGATGTTGAGAATTTGGAAGACAGTATCTTTGTGCCATGGTTTAAATTTGTCCTCAAGCATTTGAATGCACCACACGAGTGTTAGCATGGGAGTGGATGTTGAGGGAAGCGGTTACCAGACATGTCTACACAGGAGGCTATGTTAAAGGAAGTGTATTACTCTCCTGGTGAAGCTGGCAGTTTTAGTGGAGTGAACATGCTTTTTGAAGCCACCAAAAGGTAGAATAATGTTCTGAACAGAAGTGGGGTGGCCGCTTGGCTTTCAGATCAGGAAGTTTACAACCTACACAAACTGGCAAGAAGACGTTTTGAAAGAAACAAGACTGTTGTTTCAGATATTGATGCGCAATGACGGGCAGATTTGGTGGATATGCAGCAGTTTTCCAAGCACAATGGTGGGGTTAAGTTCATCTTAACAGCAATAGGCATATTATCAAACTATTCCTGGACCGTGGGTCTAAAAGACAAGTCAGGTGGTGAAATAGCTCGGGTCTTTAAAAACATTTTTACACAGGACTGTGTACCTCAAAAATTACAGACTGATTGGGGAAAAGAATTTTTAAATAAGTCTTTAAGCAAGCTGTTAAAACAGTATAATATTCACCATTTCGTGATGAACAGTGAAGTGAAAGCGGCAGTGGTAGAGAGGTTTAGCAGAACATTAAAATCATAGATGTGGAAGTATTTTACAGCCCGCAACACCTTTCACTACACTGATGTGTTACCAGAGTTTATAAAGACCTACAACCAGTTTTCACAGAACTAACCACACCAGGCCTGTTGGTGTGAACTTCTCAAACTCTCAAAGGGTGTGGAAAACTGTGTACAGGGACTATTTCAAAATAAAACCACCAGCACCCATGTTTAGAAAAGAAGACCACGTAAGAGTGTCTAGGACCAAAGGGAGGTTTGAAAAAGGTTATGAACAAACACTCACCGATGAGGTTTTCATAGTGGATGAAGTCGTTAGATGTGTGCAGACGCCTGTATACCATCTAAAAGATTATGATGACGTTTCTATTGAGAGTTCTTTCTACCCTGAAGAACTACAAAAAGTGAACCCCAAACAGGGCAGAGTTTACCGGATTGAAAAAGTTCTAGCAATGAAAGGAAAGGGAAGAAAGAAGAGGTTGTTGGTGAAATGGTTGGGGTGGCTGTCTAAATTTAACAGCTGGGTGGAAGCCAATGAAGTTTGTAACATATAGGGGTACCTCAGTCAGAAGACCGAGATGTGTGATGGCAACTTTTATGTTACTTTGCCCAGCAACGCATGTGCCAGCATTTTTCTGCAGAACACTAGCTCGAGCTTCACCACAGAACTGGTTAAACCTCTGGATCTGCTGGGTAACTGGGAGACAGTGTTAACAGAAATACCCACACAGCTGGGACAACATCAACAAAGACATGCCTTTCAAAATCATTTCTGGGACTAAAAAATGGGGGTACAGCCTGCCTCAGGGGTATTATACAACCATCACAGAATTACTGGATCTTATAAACAATACAATTACCACCAATCCTGCTCTGCCTGAACTAGTTATGCACTATGACCGAGCATTCAGGAAAGTGAGACTTAAATCCAAAGATAACTTATGGTTTTTATACGCATGGTGAGCTAGCCTATATTTTGGGAATGCTACCCGGAGTCTCTGCTAAAAAAAAACCCTTCCCTGCTGATATTACCAGTGGGTTCAATTCGCTGTATGTCTACACGGACATAGTGGAACATCAGCTTGTTGGAGAGTTTTCAGTACCTTTGCTATGCTGCATCCCTATCCATGGGAACAACAACGAGTTTGTCACCATCACATATGACAACCCGCATTATGTCTCCATCAGCCAGCACCACATCAACACAATCAGCATTGAAAATAAGATGGATCAGAACAAACATGTCTCATTTCACTTTGGTAAGGTGATCATTAAGCTTCACCTACACCCCCAGAAGACTTTGAGATTTTAAAATAAGTAAAAGCATGATGGTGATGGTAAAAAAACTATGGGGACCCTAATTTGTACAGAAATTATTATAAAGGCTGGGTATGGTCTTCCCGGCTATCAGGGGGTGCCCGTGATGTACAGGGCTGGTGTGGGAGGCATATTTCGCAGCCTCTTTAGAAAAGCCATTTTGCTTTTGAGAAGGGGTCTGGAGATTATTAAGCCCCACGCTAAAAATGCAGCACAAAACATAGCCAAAGATGTGATTGGTCATGTTTCCCAAGCTGTCCTAGATAAGGTGGTCAAGCAGGCAAAGCAGGAGGGGTCCGGTCTCATGTATATTCAAAGAAAAAGCCTTAAAAGAGAGACGCAACAGACTCCAGACATGTAGGACTTCCTCAACCCCTTAAAAAGAAGAGGGTAAGTCAATGGGGCAGCCAGACACAAAAAACCAAGAAGCAGCCTGAGAGAAAGAAGGGGCACTCTCCTGGAGAAAACAGAAATATATTTTAACCGCCATGGCCTTTGTTCACTGCAGGTCTGAAGAATGCACCAAATCTGAACTGGATGTGTTTCAAATAGCCCCTACGCAGACCTGCACTGAGAAAAGCCTGTATGTTGAGATCCCCCTGCTCTTGGCTATTACCGAGTCCAGCCCCCTTGACTTTTTCATAGCTGGGAATGGCAAAGATTACATGGATTTGAACAATACGCTGCTGTACCTTTGCTGCAAGATTGTAAAAGGTGATGGAACTGATCTTGATGCCAGGGCAGGGGTGGGTTTGGTGAATTACCCACTAGCCTCTGTCTTCAGTCAGCTGGATGTCACTCTGGGAGACAGTCTGATAAGTCAGAGCAACAACTATTACCCCTACCGAGCTTTCATCGAATCGGTTCTC
>NW_017729030.1:59649089-59653372 GCF_001723915.1 Gavialis gangeticus
TGCCAGTCTGTTTTACAAAGATACCGCTGGCCATCATGAAACTGTTGTGCGGAATGGTGATAATCAGGGGTTTCGGAGGTGGGCAAACCTGACAGACCGGAGCAAAATGATAGAGCTGCTTGGTCATCTCCATAGTGATTTGTTTTTTCAAGAAAAACTGTTGCTGAATGGCGTGGATGTGAAAATTAAGCTAACACGCAGCAAAGATGCCTTCTGCTTGATGGGTACCACAGCAGCTGGCCCCTGTAAACTAAAAATCACATCTGCCTCACTTTTTGTGAAAAAAGTGAAGGTAGCACCGGGTGTCCGACTGGGCCACGCGGAGGCCTTGCTTACAGCCAATGCTAAATAACCCATAGACCGCATGAGTATGAAAGTGTTTAGCATTCCTGCTGGCAGCCGCGTCAGCAACTAGGAGAATCTGTTTCTGGGGCAGTTGCCCAACTCATCGCCATCAGGTTTGTGGATAATGATGCCTTTAGTGGGAATTAAGCTAAGAACCCCTTTAACTTTAAACATTACAATATTAATTTTGTGGCCCTCTACGTCAATGGAGAACAAACCCCGACAAAGCCCCTACAACCAGATTTTGAGAACGGTAACTGCATGAGAGAATACATGCAGCTTGTACAGACAGCTGGTAAACATACAAAAAACAGGGCCCTGATAATCAACCATGAGGAGTTTGTTCTGGGGTACATCTTATTTGCCTTTGACCTGTCCCCTGACCAGGAGTGTGCTGATCATTATTCGCTGATTAAAACCAGGAACCTGAGAGCAGAAATACACTTTGCTGTGGCTTTGCCCACCACGGTTAACATGAACGTGTACAGGGTCTTTGACAACATCATAGAAATAAATCATAGGAGAAATGTCCTGTTTGACTATAAGTGAAGATGGACACTGAACAGCTTGCCAGGGTTTTATCCTCAGACCCTTATGCCAAAGAAACTGTCTTAGATGTTTTCCCCTGTGACTGGCTTCCTAAGACTCGACTGTTTAAAAGGCCCCTGAGCTTGGAGGTCAACACACACCCGCATAATCAACCCGGAGAACACTGGTTGGCTGTTTACTTGGAGGATCGGAACCGCAGACAATTTTTTGACTCGTACGGTCACCCCCCAAACAGCGCTCTCTTTCCTCAAAGCATTATGTTGTTTTTAAACAAGAATGCTACCGACACTGTTTTTCAGATGAAACAGTTACAAGACCCCCAGTCTGTCACCTACAGATACCATATTGTGTTTTCCTACACCACTGTATCAAGGGGCTATCGTTTGAACAGATTTTAAAATTGTATTATTCTGACGATTTAGCACAAAATGATAGAGTGGTGATGCATTTTGTAAAAAGTAAATATAAAAATTCTGTGTGGCTGGGCCTGCTCAAAACATGTTTCGACATGCCCAGACATGTATTTCTTGCTATGACTTTCACGAATGCTTTGTCTAAATAAAACACTCAGCGGATGTTGTGTAAATAAAGCTGTTGTTATTTAAATGTGTGTGTATGTGTTTTCATTCAAAAAATCCTCCCTAGACAAAAACTTTATAGCAGTATAGAATAGTTTATTTCAAAGCGTAAAACTTTACATGGAGAGCCAATGGCTTTTAGAGACAGTTTTTAACTTCTTAAGCAGTGTTTTTGGTGTTTCTTGATCTGAGGCAGATACTTTCAGGCATTCCAGATGATCACAATTCATGACATTGCCCATAACAGAAGATGGTACGTTCAGCTCGGCTATGACTTTCATAAAGATGTCCCAGCCTTTAGGCGGACGTTTAGTAGTCCCGGCATGAGTCTGAAGGGTTCTCCGGACCAAGCTGAGAATGTTAGACCCCTTGATGAGCATCCCTTTGTAGATGAAACCCCCTTGATCATCCCAAGAAGAAATATCCTTGTGCTGGCTCAGCTTAGTGAGCAGTACTTTAGCATTTTTCCTGTATCAGGGATGTACATTATCCAGTACTTCCTGAATGACTGTGTCAGGTTTGTGGGGGTTTCTAGGTGGTATCCAGCTTCTAGGGGGGTCTGTTCCAGCAGAAATAGGGTTAATTTCCCTCTGTCCAGATCACCCTGCTTTACATTGGTCAGGTATTTCTGAAGCACGGATGCATACAGTTTAGCCTTATCATATTCTGCTAAACCCAGTCTTTGGGTTTAGCAGACACTATGAGAATATCCCTCATTTCAACATCCATGTTGCCTCAGTTCTGATATTTTCCTGAGGTGATGGGGGAGCCCTTAATTGTTCCAGCTCATGTTTGGGCACCAGGTACATTTTTTCTGTGTGCTCCATCACCGGCTAGCCAAAAGCCCCGGAATCAGAGGAAGAGCAAAACTTAGCAGAGGTCCAATAAATCCCCCAGACTGTTTCACCAGCTGTTTCTTTTTTTTAAGAGGTAATCTTTTGTTACTTAGGTTTTTTATGATCCCGTGTCTCTTTTTCAGCACGCGAATTTGATGCGGTGTCAAAGGGATGTTTCCTTTTAAGGTGTTCAGAGCAATTTCTGAAATGACCGCTACAAAATCATCAGAGGCCAAGCAGAGTACAGCTTTTCTCTGCTGTGGGGTGGATTGAAGAAGCAGTTTTAAGACAGCCAAATTTCTTTTTACATGGCTAGACATGTTCCCCTTCCACCGTCTTGAGAGCTAAGAAGAGGCCACAGCTACATCATCTCTTTTTATTCCCACTCGCTGTTTTTTTAAAAGTGTAAGCAGCCAGTTGGTCAGAAGGAAAAAGCTCTGTTCTTAATCTAAAAGCATCCGGGGTAGAAGCATTTAAATCAACCACCAGATACCCATAAAGTGTTTTAGTGGCATCCTCAAAAGCTTCTAGAAAGAACTGGACCTTATCCAGGTACATCTGCTTCGCCAGGGACACTATCTGTGGCTTATCCCTGGGTTTTTTAAACAAAACCATGTATTTTGTGTTAAGGGCAATCGTGTGGCTCCTTTTCCCTTGACAGAAAACATTTTGAACTATATACATAATGCTCAGATACCGATGGTGCGCATACTTCGTAAAGGCTTTCTCGATTTCGCTGCTGTCACAGGCAGAGTCCATCAAATCATCTACTACAACCAAATTTATTTTATTAGGAGGAAACAAACAGTTGTTGAGACTGTCCAGTAGACCTTTCACAAACTTGATAAAAGGATATTTACAAAGCAGTTCTTTATACAAAGGCTGCCAACAGCTATAGCACCACACGATATTCTCAGGCATATTCTCGGGCATAACAGACAACATTTTATCAGCGCGATCCAAAAGGTTTTTTATAAAGTAACTTTTATCACAGTTGCTAGGGCCTGCCAAAATCACAGAAAAGGGGTGCTTCCAATGCATATCCATGTTTAAAAACCATAGGGGAGGCTGTTAAAGTATTCTGTGAGGACCCTTTTGTCATAAATAACATTCTGTGTTTTTCTCAAGGGTTTAGTTTCTATCGTCCACTTGCTTTTGTTCCTGACGATAGAGCACTGTTGTATCACAATTGTTTTAGGGGTGTCCACAGCAGGGTTTGCCCCATAATCTAGAACAAGATCTCTCAAGGTTTCAAAGTTGACTTTTTCACTGTTGGCCACATTCAGGGTAATCCCTTTGACCTTCAAGCAAAACTTTCCCCCAGACAACTTGTACCCGTAGGTTTTTGGACCAGCCAACACAAACTCTGTGATGTGTACATCTGGTGGGATTTCGCTGGTGAGCTCGCCTAAATAATTGCCTAGCGGGGGGTTCCAATCTCCCTTGTGGCTCATAAATATCACCTAATCTGTGTCATGGTACAGACCCAGTCTTGCAAACTGTCTAACAGCTCATACAGCTCTAAGCGTGCATAAGATGTGGTGAAACAGGCTATAAAGATGTTTGTGTTACCAGAGACAGTGTAACACTCTTTGGCATGTTTCCAAGACACACAGGCTGCCTCATCATCATTAAAGTCACAAGATGAAATTTCATAGGTGGGAAAAAAGAAGTAGCCAAAGAGTTCTTCGGGGTCTCTAACAATGCTGATGTTGGGCAAGTTGGTTCTCTACCCGAATTTACCCCACAAAGAATTTAGAAACAATTTTGCTATTTGGTGCTTTGCAGGGTTGGGTTTAATATGCTCTGGGCGTAAGGTTATGCCTTCTTTTTGCAAGAAATTGGCCACATATCTCTCTTGTTTTTCTTGGTCGTAACACCAGGCGGGGTAGCCTGAGGCTTCCCGCTTCTGTCGGAGGTGCATTTTTATGTACTCTGAAAAAAGGGTGCTAGACTTCTCAGCAAAATGCCAGAC
>NW_017729030.1:59653383-59653634 GCF_001723915.1 Gavialis gangeticus
TCAAACCCCATCGCCTGTGGAAGCCTGCTAAGTTTCATTGACAAAAAGTTTAAAGAATCTATGAAATAGATGCCTAGCCTGGTCACTTCATTACACATGAGTTCACCACCCTGAGTGATTAGTTTCACTTCCATTTTTTCCTTCAATAACTGGCTGACAATGAAGTAACCATCATAGCCTTTGGCGTTGTGAGCTATGAAGGTGTAGTCCTTGAACTTTTTATCCATAAAGACCTTAATAAAATCAGACAG
>NW_017729030.1:59658634-59662528 GCF_001723915.1 Gavialis gangeticus
TATCCATAAAGACCTTAATAAAATCAGACAGGCACTCTTCGCCCTTAAACTCCCAAGTGCTTTCTGGCTTTTTGGGCTTAGCTTCACAAGCCTTTTTGGGGTTTTTGCCTGCATCTTTCTGTGTTTTTTTTCCCCTGTCTTTAGCTCCATTGCAAAAATGTAGTTGGGCAAACGCATCCCCATCTCCTGCACACATTCAGAATCATAAAAAGTGTACCCCTTGCCTTCTTCAGGCTCTTTAATTTGGCGCATAAAGCACCAGTGTTTGTTTACACCTGTGATTTTCCCATAACACTGTTTGCACTGCCACCCCTTGCACTCTTGCTTTTTGTCCTCATAAGATTTACACTCATCGCACAGAGTTTTAGTCAGATATTCAATCCGTTTTTCAGAGGCCAGGGCCACGTGCCTTTCTAAACACTCTTTGGAATGACAGAACAGCTTACAATTAGGGCACCTCTGTGTCCTGCCCATGTTTTCAGAGCAGTTTGGGCTCAGGCAAAGATGACATTGGAACCTGCACGTCTGGCTATGGCTGTACAACGTCTGACAAAGATCGCAATAATTTCTCATGCGAAACACCTTTTTCACATCCAAAATACCATAATAATGTTCACCATGTAGCAGAAGAAAACAGGTGTCAGGGTATCTGGGTGTGTCCTGTGTTTTAAATAAACTCCACCCAGTTTTTTCCTTATGCATCACTATGTGAATGTTAACCTGTTTGAGATCTTCAAACAAAGGTACTTGATGGAGCATAAGCTTTTGATATATAGACATGCCTAATTTCCTATGCGGTTCTCTGGCACCATCTAGAAGCTCTACATCTCTGTCCCCTCTATGCTTTGTAACAGCCAATAGACTGCCTGCAATATAGGTATTCAAGTCAATTAAATACTTCCTCTTTTTAGTAACAATCTGGGAATAGGGAATAGAGGTTATAACTCTATGGCTTCCACCTCCCAGGCCTTTCACAATGACCACAACCAACCGAAATGTCGAATCGAGCAATATTTCTCTCTGGCTTTGTAACAGGTTACTGAACCACTCTTAAAACAGCTCTGGGGTCAAATTGTTTAAATTAATAGCTCGTGAGTATCAACAGTTTGCCATGCTATCTACTGGATACGTAACTGTGTATAGTCATTGCCTGTGAATCTCTGTCAGAGTTCTGCTACAATTTCTTCCACCCCTCGGGTTATGGCTTCATATGCCACTTGTAATGGCACACACTCCAAATTCACAAAACGGAACTCCTCAGTGTACCTCATGCCATCAAACCTGGCTACAAACCACTTTTGCCTTCTCATCTGCACCAAAGGTACATCTGGTAAAACATCCTCTGATGACTCAGGAGACCAGGGGGCGCTTGAGGGATCCTCTAAACTGTCTTCTACACCAGATTTGTTATCTCAACCCTCTGACCCTCCAGGTCTTGGGGGTGGGGGAGGCCTGGGTGGTCTGGGAACATTTGAGGGACCCTCTAACGGGCTTCCTAAATCATAGTCACCATCTCCCCTCTGTGGCTCTGTGGGTCCTGGTGAAAGGTCAGGTCTGGGAGGCTGGGGTATATTTGAGCGACCCTTTAACAGGCTTCCTAAACCATATTCTCCATCCCCCCTCTCTCTGGCTCTGGGTGTTCTGGTGAAGGATCAGGACTGGAAGGAGGAGAAGTGTTTGAGGGATCCCTAGGGGATCTTTTTTTTTCTCCTCAACCAGTGATTAGCCTTTCCCACACTCCTCTTTAACCAGGCCCTTACTTTTCCCCCCATTAGCCACTTGCTGGTTTGCCACCCATTCTTACCCTCATGTTTACCATGACTCCCTCTCTTATGATACAGACCATGCCTGCTGTCCGAGTTACACAGACTACCTCTTCTCTGAGTAAAATTTACCCTTTTGCTCTGGTAATAATCATGATCTTTCAAGGAGCTCTGCACAGTCTTTCTGAGATATATACGCCTGCCAGTACCACCCCAAACCCCCTCTTTTTTTCACAATAATCATGATCTTTCAAGACACATTGTTTATACCCACCCTGAAAACCCACCTTCTTTTTTTCACAATAATCATGATCTTTCAAAAAAGGAGAAAGACTCTCCTCTTTCTCTAAATTGTGTAAGTAATCAGTCCTGGGTTTCTTATTCAAGGGGTCCAGATCACCTGTTTTGGGGTGAATCCTTGTCTTTTTGCATATGCTTTTGACAGAGGTATGTGGCTTGTTTTTCTCTGAGGAATCATACCCTTCTGTTCTGACCCGGTGGTCTTCTGATCCTTGGGTATTATGATCTGCAGGCTGAGCATTTCTGGGTTTTTTTGCTTGTGCTTTTAGAGGTCTCTGCCCAGACCCCCGCTCTTCTTCAGGAGTGGTGCATGTGATCACTTAGGAAATATAAAAATTACATCTCAGCATTGAGAATTCACTTTCCTCACACACTACAAATTTAAAATTTGCTTCACCCGCTACACACCGCTTCTCCTCCCACAAGAAACACAAAGTTTCAGAAGCTGATTTCACAAAAAATTACCTTTTACTACTGGATAAAAACATGACTGTATGTGCTTGTTCTGCTTTTCTCTTTTAGAAAAGGTTCTGTTTGAAAACAAACAGTTGTTATAACTCAGTGTGATTATAGTAACACAGCCACAAATAACCCACTATTTTAAAATAATTTTTACCTTGCTGTGGTAAAATTGCATGGGCTTCCCCACCTGATGAGTTTTCTGTAATATAAATGAAATGATACAATAAGTAAGTCCTCTGTATTAAAAAAAATAATAATAGATTAAGGAAAATAGGTATGTATAAAGTAAACTATTAAAATAGTCATCACTAAAAGACAACTCCACTCCTTTAGTCTTAAAATATGTGGAGATCTGGACACACCGATCAGCTTTTATTTATTTATTTTGATCTGGTTTATCTTTATGATACACACCCGTCACTCCATACCATATACAATCTGTGAGAATATATATTTTTAAATTCAGTCTTTATTTCCATCAAAACCTTTTATAATATTTACTGATTTCTTTTGTTAAACCTTCTTCTAAGAAGTGTTTTTTTAATCATTTCCTGTGACCATTAAGCCTTATCTTTACAGCTGGCCTTTTGGTAAACGATAACTCCTTTAATCTTAAAACTGGAAGAGCTCTGAACACAATGCTCTTTTTTTTTTTTGTGGTCTGGTTTATCTTTTATAACACCCCCACCCCACCCCCCTACCATACAAAAGCTGTGAGAATATATATTTTTTAATTCAGTATTTATTTCCATCAAAACTTTTACAATATTTACTAGTTTATTTTGTTACCCCTTCTCCTAAGAAGGTTTTTTTTTTATCATTTCTAATGGTCATTAAGTCTCATTGGTTTTATCTTTACAAAAAACCCTATATGTATGCGATTAGAGATCCAAGACACTAAAGCAAATCCTAATGTACATTAGCTGTAGAAAACTGTTGATGTGCTTTACAACCTCACATCCCCCACCCTCCCACCAAGATCAGCAAAAGATATAACCCCTCCACCCCCATTTTAAACTGTTTTTGCTAAGCCTTTCTCTTAAGCAGGGTTTTATAATCTCCAGTACCAATTAAGCATTTAATATGGGGTATGAGTGTTATATCTTCCTCAGTGATCAAATCATGAAAGGCAGCATTAGGATCTTCTGCAGAATACACAGTGTTTAGAAGCTCTCTAACCTGAAGTAAATGTTTTGCAGCAATTCTGATAATGTTCCTGGCAAACCCAATGGTTATAACAGCATTGAAAATGCTATCAAGACATATTTCCTGGCAAAATTCCTGAATTATTTTGTTTATGTCTTCAGCTAGCCAAGTAATACATTCATGGGCTTCTTGACCCCCTAGGTCAAATGTGCACCCCCAGCAT
>NW_017729030.1:59663941-59688226 GCF_001723915.1 Gavialis gangeticus
TGTGCTTCTGATGTCATGGACCATGTGGTGCTGGTGTCACACACCATGTGACTGGAGGCGGGGGCGGAGTTGCTGATGTCACATACTACGTGACTGGGGTGGGGGCGGAGTTGCTATGTCACATACTACGTGACTGGGGTGGGGGTGGAGTTGATGATGCCACATACTATGTGACTGGGCTCAGAGGTGGGGCTTGTGATGTCACACACCATACAAGGGAAAGGGGTGGGGCTAAAGGGCAGGACTTCCGGTCCTGCCCACCTGTCACATTTGAATTGAAGGGTGGTGAGCCTATATACTACTGGCACTGCAGTGGTTTCAGGAAAAATAATACCTAACTTCTGGATCTCAGCAGTGCTTAGCAAGAAGGCACTGACCTGTTCAACATGGGTCAGTTGTGAGCCTTCATAGACGTATAGTTCTAAGGAGCTTTACACTGAAAAATAAGGTATCTATGGAGTTTAGCAGTATCTATGGCATTTAGCAACTGCTCTGCAGTTGAGCAGGGTGAGTAGGGCTGGATCACAATTTTGAAGCTAGGTGGTTACAGGGTGCCTTTACACATGTCACTATGGCTTCATTTTTACTGCGCCTTCATTTAGTACTTCCTTTTGGAACCTTTTGAAAGTACTAAATGATAGTGCAATCACCTGTACTGCATCATAGATGCCATGCACAATTATTTTTCAGCACTATGTCACTGTAGCAACATGCTATAACAAGGTAGTACATCACTACAGTGATGCAGGTTCAGCACCACAGTTCTTGCCTGCAGATGCTATGTCACCATAGCACATTGCTACGGCAACATAGCATCACATGTAGACATGCCCACATGCTACTTAATTCCCTCTTTAGATGCCTAAGTCCTCTGTTGGTCCAACCCTCAGACACATAGGAGCTTATGTCTCAGTGAAAGTCCCTGTCTGTTAGACTACTAAGTACCTAAATTACTTTTGAAAATCAGACTTTCACTACTAAATGACTTAGGTCTTTTTGAAAATGTTACCCATTGCATCTGGACCATAGACTTGTTGCTCAGATGATGTAAACCCATGGAGTGCCATGAGTCAGTGCAGGGGTACAGCATTTTTTACTTAATGTACATAAAAAGTTATATTTATTGAATTCTAGTTTCTAACCATGTGGTCAAATGGTGCATGACTCTTAATCAGCTTCTCAATAATTGGTTGGAACATGTTTGGAATAAAGTGTTTGCATCACAAAATCTTGGTCATAAAATCTGCTCTCCAGGTTCCTGGCAGCCAGTACAAAATGCAGAGTTTGGAAAGTATAAGGAATTCTGCTATAGCAAAGCATACATTAAATAGGAATAATTGCAAAGGAGAGATGTGTGGAAATATAGGCACTCTGTCCTTAATTCAGTAGTAAGCAGCTAGACAGCCACAAAGCAAAAGGGGAAGGAGCCAGCTGTCCCATTGTTGCTATTCATAACAGCGAAGATTTGAAACTCTTCTCTGTAATGGAAATTCCAAATGAAAAACTTTAATGGTTTGTATTGGCTCTAGCTGGCTGCTGGGATCTAAAATTGAACAATAGATCAGCTACTGTGGGATGTGTGATCCTTCTGACTGAGGACCATAAATAACAACATTGACCAGCAGATTCCTAGACAGACTTCCTGCATTGCGGTGCAACTTCCAGCAGTCACCCTGCCCCAGAAGTTGTCAGGTAACTGTATTCACCCACTGTTGAAGTCAGTGTGACCACTGAAACTGCTATGTAACATTCATCCAGCCTCACAACCACTTTCTACTTTGTCTACATAAACTCATTACCATCCAGTGTTCACAGATATCATGGGATCATAGGAAAATAGGGCTGGAAGGGACCTCACAAGGTCATCTAGTACAGCCCCCCTGCTCAAGCCAGGTTACCATCCCTGACTAAATTATCTGAACCAAGTGCCTAATCTGCTTTTGAAATTTTCCAAGCATGGAGATTCTGCACCTTCTCTAGGTAACCTGTTCTAATGCCTGACCATTCTCATAGTCAGAAAGTTCCTCATAATTTCCAGCCTAAATTTCTCCTGCTGCAGTTTAAGGCCATTGTTTCTAGTTCGGTCCCCTACAGCCACAGAGAAAATCCCATCTCCCTCATCTCTATAATTACCCTTCAGGTATTTGAAGATTGCTTTCAAATCCCTCAGCCCTAAGTCTTCTCTTCCCCAAGGTAAATAACCCTGTTGTTGTTTCCCCACCACCTATGATCTTAGTGGAATACCATTGCTAACATGGGTCTAATTTAAACTGAGGGATCAGTGATGGAGGCTACTATAATTGTTACAGTCCTTTATAAATGCCTATCAGTGCTGCTTCTGAAGGAGCCAGTTTCCAGTTTATGCAACAATCTTGTATTACCTCCATCATGGGACCCCAAAGCCTAACAGACAATTAACATTGTGTATATATTTTTCATGATCCAGACTCTTCTGTTTTCCCCATGACTGGTTGTATCGGCTCATATTTTCTTGCATGTCCATCTGAACATTCTCATCACATGTAAAAGTAAAATCCCCAAGAAAATAATTTTCCTTCTCTTTTTTTTATACCACTCTCTCTCATCCTCTAGCATATGCATTATGAATGGTAATATATGGAATATCACATCATGTTTTTAATAATTTTATTCTTTACAATTTTGTATCTGGACAGAAGAAGCAATTATGCCAGCTTTAAATTAAAGCAGTTGCTATGGGTTATGTTGAATCAGTGTAACTCCTTCATCTATCCTTTCCTATATCAGTATAAGTGGAACTACACCGCCATAATTTTAATGTCAATGAAACAGACTTAAAAGTACAACAGTTTAGTTCCATTTATACAACTTTAGGAATGGATAAACAAAACTTATGCATCAGTTCACCTGACCCTTGGTCCAAAGAAGTAAATTCCCACTCCAAAAACACACAGACATTTAAAATGGCATATTGTTGTCTGTCAACAGCCTTTTTCCATGGTGGTAATACTTCTCTCCTAATTGTAAGCCATTTGTTTGCAGTGTCCCGCAGGCAACAGTGTCAAGACTGATCTGCTGTATTTTATATTCACTTCTGGCCAATTTGGTACAGCCAAATATAACTTCTATTCATGGCTGGCCAGGCATGTATCTTACATAGAAAATGGGCAGATATAACACAGAGACTGTCCACCAGGACATTTGGAGTCATCATTTTTCCCCTGGTACCCTTTCTCCCTGAATCCAGTGGCAACACATAAAGGATGCACAGGGCTACATGTGCACCCCCTGAAAGCACTGTTGCACTCCCTGACAAGCAGTGCTCCCCACTTAGGAAACGGGTGGGATGGTAGGTGGGAGTGCTGATGCCCCCTCTGAGAGTGCCAGCTGGGGAATGGGGGTGCCAGGTGATGCCACTGACACTTCCAAAAGCACCACTCACACTTCCCCGCCAGTGAGACTGATCACGAGGGACTCCTCCCTCCAGTCACTGACTGGCCTCTGGGGAGGGCATGTGCCACACCTGACTCAGGTGGCGCCAGTCACCCATGCCTGAATCTCATTATTCTGTGAGGCTCAGCAATGCTACACATACAGGCAGACCTTTTAAGTCACATCTTTTATGGTCCTTCTGATTTTCATGGTCATGCTTGCAATGCAAGGCCTGATTCAGGCCTCACTGACATCAATGGAAGACTGCCATTGCCCTTGAAAGGACTATGAGTGACACCTGGGTATAATAGTAGAAGCCACTGAAAAACAGATTGCTCTATTATGGCATATTCCTGTGTTATGAACAGTACTTCACTACAACACCAGAAGGGAATCTCAAAGATGGACTGTGACCAGGGAAGCAGATCATCTCTCTGAGCTTCCTAGTGTACAGACAAGAAATTCTGAAGGGGTAGAGAAGTCCCTTAGCCTGGTACAGACATGGTCCTATGACCTCACCTACATTCAGTGTATTTTATTCTCTCACAAAAGTCTGCAGGAAGCAGCTCTAGCTGCAGTCTCCTTTGCCCACCCTACCTGTACCCCAAATAGCTATAGTCACCATCTATTCTAAGCTTACCAACCCACAGGTAGGCTGATAGAAGTCAAGCCTTTAACTTCAGTGGGACTAAATCAGGCCCTTAGATTTTATAAACAGCATCATTTCCACAACACTTGTTTCATTAACAACCTGGAAACCGCTCATCTCATTTATTGTTGTAGGAGCATTGTGGCTGAAACACAGGTCATTAACATTCAACAAGGCTACACGTGTAATTTTTTTTAAGAAGGAAAAAGAAGCATTGAAAACTGACAGGCAACCCCTGAGAAATATATTCAAGTGCCAAACAGAGTTGGTATGGACCTTATAATTTTACATATTTCCTGGTATTTCTAGATGTTCAAACAACACAACAGAAGATTAATTTAGCACAACATCAATATTTGTGTAATCATTTGCAGGCCCATTCTTGCCTGTCAACTCCAAGATGCATTTAGTATTGGATAAAATGTATGTTGAATTGGAACCAATACAAAGATTGTGTCAAATAATGTGAAAAAAAGCAAGTGGCCATCAGTGATAATGTATCCACAGTGAACTTGGAAAGTTATCCTAAGAAACCTGCTATGCCTGATTAGCTACTAAAAAAGTATTAAGTTGACTGAGCAGTTGCTGATAGGATAATTGCATGTTTGATGGGATTCTTTTTCACAAAACCTTATAATATGGAATATTTGGAAATTGCTTCCAGTTCAAATTCCAGACTGAATAAGTGTGGCTTTTATAGCAGTCTATATGGAAAGAGGGATAGATCTCACATAGCCATAGTAATAACTTCTCAGGGTCCAAATGTGAAGTCCATGTAGTAAATTCCCAATAATGTTTGTGGGAGCCTGGAGTGGTCAGTTGGAAGAATTGGGCACTGATTGAATACCATAATGGTTAATTTCCATGATCCAAATTTAGAAATGGAACAAGGCTTCCAGCTCAGTTATGTCTTCTGAGAGGTTCTTACTGAAGGTAAATTCCTGCCTTTCTCCTTTGCTCAACTATGCTTAGGGTTAGTCAAATGTTGTCTCATCCTGGCTCAGCGACTGATGCCTCCTGGGTCTGGAGGGGCACCTGGAGTCCCTCCATGGCTGATTGCTAAGCCAGAGGGGTGCAGGGTGGGGCCCAGCGCACTCTCCAGCCCAAGTACTTCTGGTCCACTTCTGGGTCCACCACCAAGCATGCGAGGAGTCCCCCTGCACTCCTGCAGGATTCTCCATCTGCCCCACCATCACAATGTTCACAAGCAGCACTTGGTACCTCAAGGTATGTAGAAAAAACATTTAAAGCTGTGTCTATGGCCAAATTGCTGATTCTCCAAATCAACATTGAATCTTCGGATTTTGCCGAATCAAGGACAGCAATCCGATTCAATGAATCAGATCACTGTCCCTGATTTGGGCTGAATCTGAATCAAATACAGCCCATTTTGCACACCCCTATCTGCTATATCCCTGGCAATGCACAATAGTTGACCAAGCACTACAATGCTGACACAAATCACCAATGTGTTGGGAGCCCATGAAATAGTGGCAGACTCTAACTGGAATTTAATAAAGCTCCAAGGCAATAAGTACAAGAGTCCCTACAGATCAGCAAAAACCTTGTTATAAATTAGTAAGCTGAGCAGAAAACCCAGATTATCAAAAAAGGTGCCATAGATGAAAAAAACCTCTGGTAATTCACTGGAATTAACAGGTAAGAAGACTACATAGGTGTCCAGCTTCTCCAAAGAGTTTGCAAAGTAAATAGACAACAGCAATAAAGGGAAAATGGAGAGAAGTGACTTGCTAGAGGTGATACAGGACGCCAAAGGCAGAGCAAAGAAAATAATTCAGGCCTCCTGAGTCCAAAGGTAGCAGAGAGAACCTGCCTACCATTTCCAGTAATAATAGTGCAAAGGGTCCTATAATATGATGTAAACTCAATTTCTCTCTTTCCTTGAAATTCAGTGATCATCTGAATTTCCATGGTCTGGGGAAAACCATTTTTTTTTGGGGGGGGGGTTGCATTTATTGCCTTTTTATTATTTTATTGCACCACATGGCTGCACAGAATTAAAGATTTAAATAATGAATACATATTAGCATAATGTTAATCATCATAATTTCCCATTAATGGAAACTTGTGTTAACTGCCTGCGAACTGCAAATATTTGAAGGCATCCATTCAGCCTTATATATTTTTAAATTAAAACTATCTGCCTGTTATAAATTACAATCAAAGAGACTTTTTCTACTACCCTTAAATTGTTCCCAACTCAATCTGCTGCACATCTGTTAGCAAAACTTTATGTCCAAGGCCTTAAGAGAGAACTGAATATATTAGTGTCTTGAATTAAAACACTATGCAATCTTCAAACCATGATTATCTAAACCAAAATTAAATCCTTTGAGTTAACATTATGCATGTCTATTCAAATTAAATTTGGCTAAGGTCAGTTATGAAAAACAATTGTGATCTCACCACTTATTGCTCCCATCCATCTTTTTTAATAAACTCTTTACCAACTTATAATTGGAGAGGTTCTCCTAAGCTAGTCCCAGGAAGGATGGCTTGACTGAATACTTATTGGAAACCCTGCTCCATACATTTATATGGGAGCTCTGGATAGTATTGACAATCCATTGTAGTTCCAAATAATGAACTCAATAGACAAATGGCACATTAGAATAGAAAGTATTTTGGGAGCATGCAATGCCTTTTACTCTGACTTAACATAAACATGTTTTAATTACTGATTGCAGGGGTTTAGAGAAAGATACTGAATCAGCAATAGAGGATAATGGGCACAATTTTACATTGCTCTGGAGTATTTGGGAATCAATGTCAATGCTCATTATACTAACACTATAGTAATCCATAAGCAAACTATACTATTAATCATTGATGAAGCCTTTAAGTAGCCCATATTTTAACACAACCTCTTTTCACAAGGCATGCAGACAGATCTGAAAAAACAAATCTAAAATATAGCATATATATCTGATATAATATTATAATTTTATATGATTATAGGATAAAACACATAGGAAATGCATCTGATATAAAAGATAAAAAATTGGGATTAAGAGCCAGAGTTAGGGATTAATCTAGCTCTCTCCTCCCCAGCTGCCCCCTGTATAAAAAAAAAATAAATAGTGCTTTTGTACTAGGTATGGCAGGGCTGTATATAAAAGATCTTTATGGTGGCAGGGAGAAACTCTATCTGAAATCAACATATGTATACAGTCCTGCCCAACTGTTCTAGTCAATTCGAAGCAACTGTTTTCTTCTGAAGCTGCTATGGGGGGTAAAGTAAAGGATTTATTATTGCTTCTGTGCACCTTCCATCTACCACTTTTCTCAATGCACAAGCTGGTATCTCGGGCTTGATATTGGGATCTGAGCTTGCCACTTAGATGCATATTAAATCCTTTGTGTTTTTTAAAGAAAAGGTTAATGACAGATGGGATATTTGCATTTGGAGCTGGCTAGTAGGACCCGAAGGAAGTGTGGCTACAATAAGTGTCTTGGGTGTTCAGTGCTACTGTTGGAAAGCAGAAGAGAAAGGGGAAAAAGAACTGTTATCTCAGCCATGTTGCCAGTATCAGGCTCAGACATCCAAAGGGTCCAAAAGGAGTTAGCTACCCAACTTCCATTGACCTCTAGTGTCCAGTAGATATCTAAATCTCATATGCTCCTTTGAAAATTCCAACTTATATGAGTCACAACATTTAACACAGCAAGGCAATATAACTAGGGACCTATTTAAATCACAATTTTTCATTTTTTGCAGAAACTGCAAAAAACAGCAGTCTTTGTGATCACCATGAAATATGACATTAACTCCAATTTCCTAGGAAATAAACCAAAAGAAACTTAATAAAATAAAATACTGACATCCTAGTGGGAGTCAGTGGTCCTCACTGCCCCTGCAGCCCAGCCTTGTAGCCTGCCTGGGAGGGGAAGGTGGCAGCTGGTGGAGTGGCACAAAGGGCAGCAGCCAAAATGGCATCTGCGCCCTTGTGTCTTTCCACCAATCAGTGCTGAGGGGCAGGGGCACATGAAAAGCAGCCAACAGTTAAGATGGCGGCCACCCCCTCATCCTTCCTCCCCCAAGTGCCTCTCCACCAATCTGCACCAAGGGGCAGGGCTCTGCCAATCAGTGCCAAGGGGCTGGGCCATTGCAAAACACCCATGAAATTAGTTCTTTGGGCTGTGAAAATTGCTTTTTCTCACTGCAGGTTAGGTAGGTTCCTAGATATAATATGCAAAATGTCCACTTTCTGGTGGCCTTAGCACCCTTACCATTTGATAAACTTAGGGGAGACAGAACACCCTCCCCTCCCAAGAATCCAGAGTCTCTTACCTACCATACAAACACTCACATGTATAGCCTAATTCATTTATCACCCAAAATGGAAGAGACATTTTGCAAACAGTCATATGGTTATAATGTTAAGTTAAACTACAGCTTGGAAATCTGCTTGGCTCATAATATCTTGTGACTCCTCCTGATACTCTTATACTTATAAGATCACTAGATACCACTGACACAATAATTACCTAGTTATCATGGGACCCAGTGGGATTCCCCCAGTTCTAATCAGACAAATTGGTATTGTGCAGCAGTACAATATTTAACAACAAAACCCATAAAAGCTCACAATACAATACTGGAATCATTCAGAAGATTAGGTATTTGTATAGGATGGCAGTCTATTATTCTATCTAGATGGCACTGTTTGTAGAGAACACAAATGGTGGTTCATTGTATCACTATTTACTGGATTGCATGGCACTCAAAGTTAATAAATGAATGCATCTCCTCAAGAACCATTGTCTCAAGAAAGTTCTCAGGTTGATCTAACAAAGAGATGGGTATTACATGTTGTGTCTCAACCTCAATTTTATTACATCTTCTGGAAGAAATTCCATCAATGATGCACATTAAAATACCAAAGGGAAGTTAGGTGCTCTGGCTCCAGATGTTACACAACCTTAACTGCTAGTAATGCGCTAATTCTAATCAGCAACATAAAAACAAGCATTTGCAAAAACATCACACAATAAATCAACATTTCCTAAGCCCCTGCTGTTTGTTAAGAACTGGAGAGTTGTAAATGGGCCTTACATGCTCATAGGAAACCACTGGCCCTAGCTCAGGAAAACCTTTTGGAAATACAGGCAATCTCTTGCCTCTGGAAAGGAATTTCTTTGGAAAGGGACATGACCTACTTTGCAATAGTCTCTGAAGACTGTGTTGGCAGGTTTGTCACTCCTAGGTCCCTACCTTTTATAGTCCTTCTCATTTTTGGTTTTCAGTAAAAGTATCAGCTTAATGTTCCCCTCTTCTCCTCCTCCCACCCCCCATCTCCCAGCACATGTTCAGGTGGTTGTGTGACAGCCCAAACATTAACTGCTGGAGAACTTAATCTTCTCACATAGATACATTGCTAATAAAAACAAAAAAACTTGAGGCTTAATTCTGTGCTAGTCCATAGAATGTGTCCCCAGAAATTAAAAGTTCTAGGAAATGTAGCCAACTCAAATGCAGGAACAAAACAAGCAAAACAAAAACAATTCTAGAGGAAGTGTTCCTTTTCTCCTTCAGAAGGAGTTTCAATGCACTGCAGTTCCACCCTTGAAGCTGAAAACAGAGGCTGTCTTCAAAGGTACAGTGTGAAGACCATAATGTTGCCTTGGGTATGTTTCAGATGGAAGCCACCCCAGTGTTGCCAGGCCCCTGACTGACTGTGCCTTGCATGGCATGAGGCTAACCATATTGTGCCAGTACAAGATAAAATAACCAGGCAGCCCTTTCAGTATGGTCACCTGGGGGTAGCACTGCCCTAAAAATTGATGCCAAATGAAATAGAGTTGGTTCTCTCAGAGAAGAACATTTTCAGCAATGGACAGTGTAGAGAAGGCCTCTTCTTGATGGTCATGAAAGCAGAAACCACAGGGTTCATGAGCAAAACTCTATTACTCCCTTAGAAGAGTCTCAGAGAGGCCCCCAACACCATCATACCCGTATAAAACTTGTGTACATCACAGTATAAACTAAAGTCACTACTCTAAGAAAATAATGTTCCATGGAAAGAAATATTTTCATAGATACTGACTGATTCACAGTCGGCTATCACCAGTTTTGTCAAAACCCCATTAATATACCACAGCACAGAGGTATTTTTAGTATAGGGGAGATGACTAGTTCTAAAATGTTAGAGTCCCTAATGACAAACATTTGCAAAGATACTGATCTATTTTCAGCTGGTTAATGGTGTTGCACTTGTTAGGACCAATTTTTTTAAGAGTTTGGAGAGTTCTTCTGGTCTTAAAAAGATGGGATTGAGGGAAAGGGTTGAGAAACCTACCCAGATGGTTTCTCAGAGAAGAGGCTGTACAATGGGAATACATAAAATATAGTTCTGGTTAAGTAACAGATGTAGCAAAATTAGCCTCTCTCCTGGTATTTCATTATTTTGCATCAGGTCCTGGTAGGAACCCAGAAGTGAAAAAGTGGTGGTCGTGGTTAGCAAACGTATCTCAAGCCACAAAGAATGTCCTTCTTAATTTTTGTTTGAGTTTGAAATATATCTAAGGTATAGCAGGGATTATATACATTGTTATTTTGTGTGAACTCTGGCAACAATAAATTGTGACATTACATTTCTACTTAGTGACTTTCCAGAGTTAGAAAAAATAGCCAAAGGTTGAAACACAAAACCTAATGGGATACCTGAATACCCTGAGTGGCAGCAGCATGAGGCAGCTTCAGTAGTTATACCATTAACAGCATGAATGGCCTGTCCAGCGGGGCAGTTGCTGCTATTTTTGTAACTTCCCCCCTTTGTTATGCTGCTGAGTGAAACATGATTTTATATCTATTATTTTTTATTATTTATTATTTGTACTTAGCCAGCTCATCATTGTCAAAACTATTGAAATAACTGTATGTCCCTTTTGCAAGATAAACACTAGCTCTACTGTTCTAATTTTATGCATCCTAATTATCAACAAGATCAAAACCTAGGTCAGAAATTCAAGTTACATTTTTTTAATTATTTGATGACTGCATAATGTATGGCTCTTTGCACAGCAGTCATAATCAGATAAATATTTAATCCTCAATTCTCTGTTTTGAATATGAAATAGGTTAGGTGAAGAGTTCACATCTAAGCCTGATACCATTTGGACACTGTGGGTCAGATTCTCAGTTGGTGTAAACTGAAATGGTTTTACTGGCTCTGAGTGACTTTTGCCAGTTTACACCAAGAGAACACTTGGTCTGCTGAGTCTGAACAAGCACAATCTAAAACCAAATGCTATTGCATTTCAGATATATTTTCTCAGGTTACTGGTTTTCCAAAACCTCCTGAGTCCAAAGGTTAAGTCAAACTACATTTACTCTTCAGAGCTTGGAAGAACTTCTGAGATAATTATTTTCAGGCTCTGACAGCTCATGGTTGAAAGAGGACATTGTAGACTGGGAAAGGAAAGAAAATGAGAATGGTTAGTCTCTTGTTATTTTGGCTCTTGGATCCTGCTTATTACACAAGTGAGGAAGAAAATAGAGCAAGTGTCACATAAACAAACCCTGTGGAAGGGTCTTTTTGTAAAAGGCTGCTACTTCTGCAAACCGCTAGAATCCATATGATGCCCTCTGGAAAAGCCACCAATGTCCAGTAGTGTAATGTATCAATGAGGGTTTCATATTCTCTTGCAGAATGATGTGTACGAGGGAAGAGATCATCTATTCCATTTCTCTACTTCATAACATGTGGGATGGGATGGCCTGTGCAAAGGACACCAAGCAGAAGAGTTTGTTAAATGTTAAGCTTTGATTACAGTGAAACATGTTTTAAACTAGCTTCCAAAACTGTATTTAATATTTCTGTCGTCTTTGCACCTGTTCAGCTTGAGGAAAGAAGCAATGCTGACTCCTGGGACATTCTAAGCAGTAATTCAGTTATTTAGAAAATAGTGTGCCAGTAAATAGGCTGAGTGACTCAGCAGATGGAGCAGCCAAGAAGCAGGCCACCCAGCTTCCTCCTGAAGGCATTAATCCATCAGAGCGTTCCAAGTGCAATACCTCTAATGAGAGCAGTTGCTTTGACTTCGGCCCAGCCTGGACCAGGCCGGTGCCCCTCTCAAACTGCATTTGCAGTTACCCCTGCAGCTGTGTGCTTGATGGCATTGTGGAACCCAGAAATATACACTTACAGGGGGTCCTGGATGCCACCCAGGGAAGACAACTGGCTGGCAGTTGCCAGGCCAACCTATCTAGTTTCTCCTAAAAGCATTAACAGGAAGAAGAGGTAGCCAGCTAAGTTGTTAACTCCCTTCTTGTCAAACACCCCATGGCACTTCTGCATTCTGTCACATATCCTGCATATAATTTTCTCACTTTCATTTTTTCATTGTATAAGCTATTTCCCAAAGCATATCTTCTTATGAGAAGAGCTGGTAGTGGAATGCTTTGCTGTCCCATAAACCTCTGTGATATTTCAAAAATTTTCCCACATGAAACTGAAACATTGAAAAAAGTTCCTCTCCCCTCCCTTTATAATGATGCAAGAGAGATTCCAGGATACCTGGATTTTTAGGATCCTAGATTCTAGGTAAGTGTCCTAAACTCCAGACTCAATCTTTGTGACCCAAGAAGTATGTACTTACATTTCTGTTGGAACGGTTCAGCTTCTTATAAATATAAGACCCAATTCTAAAGACCCTGATCCACACCAAAGACTTGAACCTGGGTCATCCATCTGCCTATGGTGTGGCACAACAATTGGGCTCTTCACTTTTCTCAGCCGCTCTTTGAGTTGGTTTAAAATTCCATTCTTAATTAAAGAAACCTTTCCTCATGATGGTCCCTGCAAAAAAATGCTGTTTGTCATAATCACCATTTTCACACAAGGCTGTGTCATATCCACAATTTTAATAAATTGAAAAATTTCCAAGCAGTTCTATCTGGGAGTTTATATCATATTGCTGTTTATTCTCCTATGTGATGTTATAATTCTCTAAACTTCCTCATAAATTTAGTTTTTGATTGTGCTTTGGACTAGGCACTGGGTGTTGGGAGACAGGGGGAAAGGAGTGTCAAGTCTTGCCTGTTGCAATAGCACAGGCTAAGCGGAGCTTGAAGTCAGTTGCAGAGGTGCCTTTTGCTCAGAGCTTGGCTTGAGACTCAGATTGAATCAATCATCCTCAAAACCACTTTTGCCAGGTTTGGATATGACCATGAAGAGTGGCAATCGAGTGCATTTTCAAAAAATTACACTGGATTTTATCCATGAATTCCCACTGATGACTCATGTTGCTAAAACTCCATGTTGCCCTTTGAAAAATTAAGGACTATTTTCCCTTTATTCATGGTATTACTGAGAAGCATACCTTGAGACAGTGGTCAGAATCAATTTTTATTTAAGAACCAGCTGTGGCTTGCCATTCTCCTCTCTCTGATGTCTTTATTTATTAAGTAAATATTTTGCTTAAGCCTGGCAGTGGTAAGAGGGACTGTGGTTTTTCAGGAAATTCCATGTCTTAGAAATCTCAAAGAAACTGGCATCCCTCAGTCCCCTCAGTCCTGAAATGGATGCCATTTCATCCCCCATGAAACACTGGGGAATAATCTCATGTTGGAAACTGGTGCTTCAGTGACTATTTGCTCAAGTTCAGCCAAAATTATTTCTCAGCTTCTGAATGTTTTCCAAAACATTCCTGAAAACAAGCAAAGAAAACAGTACATGTGTGGACATTACATCCAAATCAATGCCCATCCTAAACTCTATGTTCAAAGATCTCCTAGACAAATCTGTGTCAGGGCTTGCATTCAGTTTCAGAAGTATTTTTTTTCTTAGAAATCTGTTTCTTTTTTCCTTTTTTTTTAATTAACAGAGTCTTAATGAGAAACATTTTTAGATGATCCTCGAAGTACTCCTCAGTGGAATTTCTCTGCTTCAGCTTTCAACTCTTCTTGATATTGTGCCAGATCCCCTGCCATTTCTTCCCTGGAGGTTTTGCCAGCTGCTTCAGTGTCTTGGAGAAAGTTGCATTTCTCTTGTTGGTCAATTTAGTGGTAAGCTCCATATTCAAGTAATCACAATGGTCCCCATCTATTATTTTTTGCAGCATCCTCCACTCAGACTCCATGTGGACTATGCCAAATCCTGTGTTCATTTCTTATTGTGATTTATTATTTGCCTAAGACAAGGATCCATTTATGCTAGGCACTTACGTAAAAACCTATTCTCAAAGCTCAAAGAAACAGTGTCCTAGTTTGTCCTGCAACATAAAAAATGTTAATAAAAGAGACCAAATCAGTAGGGTTGTGCAAAATTTCACTGTCTGTTTCGTTTCAACGCTGTTTTGACTCATTTTGTGCTTGAAACCGCAAAATCAAAATGAAACAAAGGGCTTTGAAACAGCCTCAAAACAAAACAAGGGCAGTCAAAACATTCCAAAAGTCTCCAAACGTTTTGAGATTCAAAGCTTAAGCTGGGCTTGCCTTCAGGGAAACAGAAAATAAGGAGAGGGAGGGGGAAGAGAGGGGAAGGACACAGTGAGGGCATGCCTTAACACATGCTAGAGAAGAAGCTCCTGCAGCAGAGGAAAGAAAGGCTTTGTGACAGTTTGGCTGCCTGAGATGCTGCTGGTGCTACTGTGCTGCTGCTCACTAAGTTATTATTTTGCCTGCTGTCCTTTAAAGTGGTGGACCAGGCTATCAGGTAGGAGAAGGCCTCACTGGGGCACACTACCATGTCATGTAGAGGCCCCATTTCCAGTAAGGGTGCTCCTTAACACATACACAAAGTCACACAGCTCATGAGTTTTGCTTGTCAGCAGCTTGAGGTGCAATTTCCCAGAAACCCATGAACTTATCCCCTGGAAAGCTGGCAGGCTTTATGGCCTCAGCAGGGGCTACCATCCCTACTGTTTTCACCCACCTGTGCCTTCACACTTACAAGTGACATGAGTTTTGCTTTCAAGATTTTCAGGTGCAGTTTTCTAGAAATCCCTGCATCTACCTCCTTTAAACTTGGCAGAATTCGTGCCCTTAGAAGGGACTGCTACTTCTGCTCTTTTCATCCAAATCTGCCAAAAAATGACAGTTATAGGCAGTTTTGTGTTTCCCCATTATAGCCTATGGGCAAAACTTCGAAACAGTTTCAACTAAACGAAACAGAACAACGGTTTAAAAAAAAAAAACAAAACTTGAAATGAAACACTGACCCACTGAAACAGCAAGACAGAAGTCAAAATGAAATGGTGCTGTTTCGCACAGCTCTACAAATCAGTCTAAACAGACAGTTTTCCTGATGCCACCCAAGGACAAGATTAAGGTCATGTCTGGTAAACCAAGAGGAAGGAGGTACCAGAAATCCATGAATTGCAAGAGTGTGTTTGAAATTAGGCCTAATGGGTAGTAGAAAAGCTAATAATAGGATGAGTAGTTGCACTCACCAACCATTCCTAAGATCTTCAATGTGTAAAGCCAGCCAGAAGGAAGCATAATCTACAGTAATGTCAAGTCAATGTGTGGCCGGAATAAAATGAACAGCACTATTACGGATGCCACCCACACAAGATCCCCCGAGATGCTGGGATCAATGGCGTTATTGGTGGGCTGTTGTTGTCCTGACCCTGATTAATGTCCTGAGCACAACAAGCCCGAGGAAGAAACCCAGATGACATCACTGCCTCCACTAGCTTTGTCAAGGCCCTGAGCACCACTGGGAATGTGTATCTTGTACATTTGCTCTCCCTCCTATACTTTTTTTTTTCTTTTCTCTATGCTTCTTCTCATCCTTATCTTTTTCATTTGCCTTCTATTTTATGAACCTCAGGCTTAGCCAGCCAAGACTGTATAGTTTGCATTACTGCTTTGAGCCTGTGACTGGAGAGACAGTTAGAAGCAATGTCTTAAAACAGTACAGTGCTGGCACAAGTTTGCAAAATCCCAAAGGGGTTGATAAGACCATGCTGTGTTCCTATGTCTCACTGGCAGGAAGGGCACAAGGCTCAGCACCAGAAACAGAAGCTGTTTTTTTTTTCTTTGCTGCTCTTTTCTCCCCCGTTGCAGATGTTTGTCTTGTTCTATATTCAAGGACACAACACCAGTCTTTAACAACCATAGCCCCACCTTGCCTCAACAAACATTTATGCTCCCCTGAAAAGGATATTTACTACTATCTTCAGTACTATCTAGACTTTCAAATATCCTTCTCTTTGCCCCTCCCCCCACATCATAAAAAGTCCCCCTTCTGCCTTTCCTCTACCCTCTGTTTGTCATCTTTGACTGCAAACTCTTCAGCCTGGACACTGCATATTACTCTGTTCAATGTTTAGCAAACAAGCTCTCAAAAATCAGCTGACACTGTTGAGTACTGAACAGTGGGGTGAGCCTCCAGAGCTGGATTCTAACCTTGGTTTTGCCACCAATCTTTTAGGAGACCTTCGGTAAATCAAAATCATTTCTAGTTTCCCCATCATCCTCCTTCTATCTGGTCTATGCAACTCTTCTGAGCTAAAAACAGCTCATCAGCATGTATATGTACAATGCCATTGTGTTAATTTAAGTAGATTAAATGAGTGCAGAGAGTTAGATATGTTACCATAATGACCTTACCATGCAACACTAAACAGTTAAAGAAATTTCAGGGGTTAAAGCAGAGGCCTCACACTGCTTGATTCCATGGCAACAACCATTAAGTTTAAATAAACAGCATTTTATTAAAGATAAAGCAAAATAATGGAGGGGTGAGGAGGAAGGAAAAAGCAACTGAAACCCTCAGAATTTTAAAGGATGAAAAAAACAATGGTCTTTATTTCTCTCAAAAAGTTCTTCAATTTTATTATTTTTAAATGTCAAATCTTAAAATTTGAACAAAATATTTCATTTTAGATTGAACAAAATATTTTATTTCTATTGAAACTTTATTTTTTTTACTTGTTAGTTCACTGATTATGTCCAATTTGGGGGGCAAGGGTGAACCCCCCAAAATGTGGAACTACAAGTGAACTGGAAAACCAGTTGTCCACATAGCACTATTTAGAAGGAAAGCTGACTTTAGGATTACACTATACCATGTTCATGTGAACTTCAGTTAGCTGATTATCAGGCTATATAAAATTACATTCAACATACCAAACAGAAGAGCTTTTTATTTAAAACACATAATAAACTATCGGTCAAGTTTAGAGAGAACTGAGCACAATTTGAGCCGAAATTACAAATGAAGTGCAGACACTACTGCATCTGAAAATGGAAATGGAATGAATTAGCACTCTCTCCATTGTTAAAGTGGCAGTTTTAGACTATTTTCAAGGATGCAATCTCTGCTATCATTGGATTCATAGCAAATGAACCCTTATAAAGTTCTGCTAAATCTTAAATCTTTAGTTTCTACCTATAGGCTTTTCCCTTATGACTGCTGGGCTCCAAACACTAGAGTACTTCAGTTTAATGACACTGTAGCTTAACAAAACTCTTCATGGTCATTAAGAGAAAATGATTGAATTAATTCAGGAACCCAAAAGCATTCAGCTGAACTGAATTGAAACCTCAAAAATACTTGAGACAAAAACCATTTAGGTAAAGGAAAATAAAAATGAATAATAAGCCCAACTCATTTCTAATCAAACCAAACTTTCTAAGAAAATACCTAATGACTTTTTAAAATTATTTTAACCACTGATGCCTTTGGAAAGAATCTAAAAGAAAATTTCTCACCAAAAAAGGTAGCCACTGTCCAGGCAAAGTCACACAAACCCTAAAATATTAGAAAGCAAGGATGATAAACATTATTTGGCAATGCTATCTGGAAAGAACATTTGTATTTGCTAGCTATAGAAAGTATTTTGTATTGCATATTTATGTAAAGGACAGTACACAACAATGACCACATTTGCTACTAAGGGTTTGTCTACACATGCTTTTCCACACTCCTAAACTTAATGCGCATTAGGCAAACGTGCATTAAGGCGATTTAAGCACACATCTACATGTGCATTCACTAAGGTGCATTAACATGGTGTGTGGACCAACTTGGGACTAAAGTTAGTCCCAAGTCAGTTGACATACAGTGTTAATGCACCTTAGTGCATCTATACATGCATTAAGGCACTTTAGCTATCCACACCTAAATTTGGTACATGTTTTTGCAGGTATCAATTATAGGTGTGAATAGCCTAAAATTGCCATAAGGCATATTAAGGGTGCACGTGTATAGACGCATGCCCTTAATGCACCTTAAAAATGGCTAATGCACCTTAAATCACCATGTGTAGACATGTCCCAAATTAAGTAAGAGATCGCGGTGGGAAATAACTCTTCTATTCCTTAAAACAACCCCAAACATCCTTTCTCGCATGGGCGGTACAGGCAAATTTTGGATAATTATTGTTAAAATTCTACTGGTTGCAATGAGAACTTCTGGTCTGAATATCCTTCTAGTTGACTAATTCCAGGGCTAGCTGAACTTCAGGAGCCCAGACAGAACTATTAACAGTGATTCTAAATCTAAAGGCACCTATACGTGTGCACTGAGACTGCTCTGACATGCTGTAATTACCGGGCTCCAACAGACTCCAGTGTCATATGTATTACTATCCCTGTGCTTAAAAATGGTGGTGGGGGTGTTTTAACTAAAGTTCATTTGACCATTTTTCAGCACAGGGATGCTGATACATATAATGTTCCAGGTGCTTTAATTAGAGCAGCTCTTGAAGCCCCTCCCCTGCCACCTTCCACGTGTATAAATGCCCTAAAACTGCAAGGACTTTTATTATGGATTGGGGCCTAGATCCTGGCACTATTAATAATGCCCCTAATGTCCTCGTAACAGGGGCCCTGCTCAGGGCCGATCTCTGCACGGCCCCCCACCTGTTCTTGGGCTAACCACCCACTTTCTGGCCTGCCATGCCTTGATCTTAATTGATTAATAAAGTTGTTAATTAAGCGGGAAGCTGCCCATTTCCTGCTCCAATGCCAGGGGGCGCTATGTGGCTCCATTCCTCCCCTACACCACAGCCCAAGCCTTGCAGATGGCATCTAGGTGTTCCCATCATCACCAGCCGCACACTGAGCCCCAGAATCCTTCTGATTGAACCCCAACCTACAGTCCTCTCATCAGGCAGTCTTATCCACTTTCATACAGGCTATGTAGCTCCCTGAAGCCATTTTCCACTCTTAGGTGTTGTCCCCCTAGGACCTTTGGCTACCATGCCTAACCTACCTCCAGGCCAGTCAGAACCTCTGGGCCTCCACTCTCAGGCATCCCTCACAGTGTGCCCCTGGCCCTTTTGACTGGTCTGGTCCCGAACCCAGCATGGGCCAGTCAAGGGTACTCTCTTGATCAGTATTGAGTCTCTAGCCCCTCATTCTCTCTAGGAGTCCACCCCCTGGGCCCTACACATAAAGTGGTAACCCACCCAGTGGTGGGGGCTAGGGGATAAGGCACCCCGACCCACCTTTCACCGAGGTGATCACTGGCGTGGCATTTCCTGGGGGCTCCTGCACCACTGAGAGCCCCACCAGGCCACCCACTCCCAGCAGGGTGCAGTTTTAGGTCATTCCCAGGACCAGGAGACTCCTACCATCCCTTATAGCTCCTTCCTTACCTCTGGATGAAACTCAGCAGCCCTCTGGCCAGGTAGTGTTGTTGCCTGGCCTCCAGCAGCCAAGCTGTCTTGTTTATATGGGCCCTGAACCTAAAATGGCTGCCCTCATTAGGCACCTGGTGGCTGCCAGCTCCAGGGCCTTAAAGTGGCAGGCACACACAGTGCCCTGCCACAGTCCCTTTTTCTATACCTGTTGTGTTCCCTCCCACTTATCTAATAACTGCTCTGTGTCATTCTCATCTGCTTAAGGAGAGAAAGTTAGACAGGAGTCTTTCACAGCTCCCCAGGTCCCCCTTATTCTGCCCAATTCAGGAGAAACTCTTGAATCTCAATCCCACACATCTTTTCCAGACCACAATCAATGTTCCCCCCAAAAGCCATATGATCACAGCAATCCTTAAGTGCTCAGGGTTCTGGCTCTTTTCCACATCCATCTCAGATTCCTCCAAAACATCCAGATACTTGAGATGTTTCAAACCAAAGAGTTGTTAAGTCATGTTTCTAAATAGCTGGAGGGCTTAGAGTTTTACTATGAAAAATGACGTCTGTCTACACAAATTTCCAATTGTTTGGACTTTAGGTATCATGGAGATGGCCCTACGATACATTTATGTTGGAACTATGGCACGCTAGTTCACCATGTGAGAAATCCTGTTCAGCAAGTCACCTTTTCATCTAAGCTAGTCATGTACTAAAGGAGCAGCTCTTATATATCTTATTAATAGCAAGATCATTCTTTTACATAAGTTTGCATGGTGAACTGATTTCTCTTGTGTTTCACTGTAGTTACAGTCAGCACTGTTAATTTATATTTTCTTCTACAAGGTAATAAACTGTTTCAAATTTTACCTGGAAGAATGAGATTACTGATTTATGTTGCATGATAGGAGAACATGATATCAACTATCAATACAGATGAGCAAAGACTCCGCGTTAATTTTAAAGGAACAAATACTACATAATGCAACATTTCACTAGCTTACAGACCAAAATAATATTTCTAAAACCTGTCCTCCCCTTCACTGTCCTTAGATCAATTTACTGGGAGTATATTACTAAAATAACTATTTTAAATAATCCTGTCACTTAACATTTCATGTTTGCCAGTGGCCTGAAGTTCAGGTTAAACATATTTATGTTATAGCAGCTTAAAAAGTAAGAGTCCACTTAGAAATAAGTTTTGATGTGCATTTTGTATGTTCAGGATGCTATACTTGTGGACATGGAATGGCAAATTGTGCATTCATTTGAAAAGGTGCAATTCCATTTGCTTCATCGGAGTAATCTGGATAGATGGAAGTATGGAATTTCATCTTTATTGGCCAAATCCATACTCTAATTGCTCAGCTGGGCAGGCATTGCTGATGTCACAGTGGCTCACAGTGATCTCATCACTGAAAAGTTACCCTTATGGCAAAGAGATGGAAAAAGAAGCCATTTAGAAGGGAAGATATTGGAGTGGGGAAGGTAATGAGAACAGCAGAGAAGGAGGATGAGGAAAAGTTTTAAATTACTCCCAAGCTACAAGGCCCGGCTAGCCTTTCAGAAATAACAGATGGCCCCTTTCAATTCCATTTAACTCATTATTGTTTGAATATACTAAATATAAAAATATAGGAGGTGGGATTGATCTATATTTTTTTTTTAATACTATACGTGACCAAATAATGGGAAATGGCAATTGTAAGAACATATGAGGTTAGTTCTTTAAGTGCATGTGTAGGGCTAGTTAATAATATGGCTGTTAGGAAACAAGGCAACAAAAAGGGTCTATATAACATACCTCTGTATCAACAGGTCTGGAGATTAAGAAACATTGCCTGAGCTGTTGGCTATGGAGATACGGCTTCCAAACTCTGAAGATACACAACTCTTTCCTGAGGGAAGAAACAAAGAGAACAAAGGTTTTGAGTCTTGGGAGACAGGAGAGTTGTTAGGTTATAAAAGAGTTGCTGACAAGCTGACATAGGCAGACAGATGCTTGTGGCTGCATCCAGACAAGTGCAGCTGTGCAGAATGTGGTACTGCAGACCTATGTGCAGTGCTACACACCACATAGTCAAGCATTCTCTGCACTGCTACCTTGCAGCATGTCAGGGGTTTTTTGACCCTGGGAGATCCACATAAAAAAAACAGGGCAGTGCACCTGGGGCCCTGGAAGCCATGGAAGTTGCAGCCATGGTGTTCATGCAGCTGGGAACTTGGCCAGCAGCTAGAGAATGGTGCTGGCCAGCCAGGCTCTGGTTTTGGGCCACATGGGTGGCCCAAAACCAGAACTTGGCTGTCCAGAGCCATGCTCCAGCTTCCAGCCAGGTCCCCAGCTGTAGGAACACCACAGCTACAGTTTTTCTGGCCCCTAGAACCCCGGGTAAGGCTGTTGGAGCCAGCACAGTTGCTGGCCCCAGCCTTCCCTACCCTAAGCCTAGAGGAGATAGATATATTTACAGATTGTTTACTGAGTTAAACACTGCTTATTTTATATGTTGCTGTTTTCCTTTTGTTAAAATTAAATGCAGCAGGCTCACCTTTCGAGCTTGGGTTGAGTCCCAGGCTTGAGATCCTACTGTTTTGATTGGTGGGGCCCATCCACCAATCAGGAGGCAGCAGGAGAAATAAAGTCACACCCCTTTCCTGAGGGGAGGGGGGAGAAGAGGTCTCCCAGATCTGATTGAAGACTGTAAACTGTCAGGTCTGGAAGACTTCAGGGATGGGCGCCTGGAGCATATAAAAGGAGCTGCGTCCCCAGCATGAAGGGCAGATGCAGCGAGGGACTCAAGAAGAGTGGAGCCAAGAAAAGCTAGGGAGCTCTCCCCCAGTGGGCAATAGGCCCAAGGCTCCTGAAGCTGCCACTGGAGGAGCAGCCTTGGGAGCAGTGCGAGACCGCTCGGGCTGTTGACAGTGCACAGGGACGGTGTGCGGAGACCCGGCCCTGGGAGCAGTGTGAGGCTGCATGGGCCCATCATGATTCACAGTTTGATGCACAAAGCCCAGGCTTTGGGAGCTGCAAACAGTGGTTTGAGCCTGCAACCCTAGCAGGACCTTGGGGCCCACAGTGAGGCAGCTCAGGTCTCATCTCCCAACAAGCATCCAGGTCCCACAGTGCCAAGGGCAGCACACGGGCAGAAGCCAGGGAGCAGCAGAGGCTGCTTGGGTTAGCCACCTGGTGTGAGTATGGCTGGCTGCAGCCTGAAGGGCCCGGCCTGTGCTAAGAGCACCCTCAGTGCTGAGTCAGGGCACAGGGAAATGGTAGTGCTTCAGTGTGAGGCTCAGCCCCCAGGAGCCAGCAGCAGTGGTGCAGCAGCTGAGAGGAGCTGAGCCCTCAGTGCCCAGAGCAGGGCACAGGGTGGAGAGGAGTCCAGTGGTGCAGGAGAGACCTGGAGAGGAGCTCCAGCAGAGGAGACCCCATTGAGCTGTGCCCTGACCTCTGCCACCTGAGGGAGTGTGAGTCATTGGGCCCTTGGGTCACACAGGGGAAAGACATTTGAGGCAGGCAAACCCAGAGAAGGGGCTGGGTGAGCAGCCCGCCCCCCCACCTAGTCAAGGCCCTAAGAGGAGGGGCCCGTGGTGCTTCCTGGACACCCCCCCCACACACACACAAGGGACCCCAATGGAAAGAGGACTATCTCCTGCCATGGTTCAGGGACTATAATAAGGAAATCGATGTTATTAAAATTGTTCATGTTTGCGCCTTATATTTTGTGACTGAAATGTTGTATTGTGATGTTGTAAATAGTGTTATTTAGGTTTTGACCTTTGATATTGATTAATGTTCACTGTAAATATATGTATATGATATACATAAACATAAAGCTGAATATAACTCAATAAATTGTATATAGTTAAGAACTTTGGGCTTGGGCTAACTCTGTAGAGGAAAGAGGGATCTCCTTGAAATTCTGGCATCCCTCTCACAGCACCCCCTCCTGCCTACCCATCCCATCCTATTGAGAATAGGGCACCTGGGTTACATAAATAATATTTTGATATAAAAATACTGCCCAGCCAGTCTATTCACCACTAGTCACAGTTCCTTCAGGGTGAACTTGCAAGGGGTGACCTCAGCTAGGCCTGCTGACTGCTCACTTTTGATCCACACAGCACTGGAGACCAGGATCAGGTTGAATCATCATAGGGTTCCAGCCTCCTAGAGGTGACAGTACAAGGCCTGTAATCTGAGGTATATGCACTCACAGACACCACACAGAGTTTTACGGTGTAACAAACCCTACAGATTCAGATTCAGGACCCCATGCAAATCTCACTGAAATGAACAGACAGGCATCCATTTATTTCAATGGCCATTGGCCCAGATCTTTACATTTTCTAATAGCTGAGCAAGACTGCTATATCACTTAGTGCTACTAAAAGAGCACCTGATTTCTCAGGGAGTAGAAGAAGGTGGTATAAAGCCATCCAAAAAGAAGGCAGTCAACAAATAGCAAATTCACTTAACGTGGTACAGCTTAGGGGAAGTTTTAAGTGTGTATAATTTGAGCTATGTAAAAACTGTTGTGACAGCTGAAAAGTATGCCTGTGAGATAAAGGTGCTTGCTGAAGGCTCTCTGAAGATTAAACCAAGTGTTTTTCTGTATTTGTTTAGATATTAAGCTATATGTTGTTGCTAAGAGCCTAATTAAAGTTTAAGATGTAGT
>NW_017729030.1:59688283-59690394 GCF_001723915.1 Gavialis gangeticus
AGGCCTAGTAAATTTAGCAAAGCCTAGAAGTAGTAAGACCCTGTGGCGCAGTTAAAATTACCTTATCAAAGGAATGCAAGGCTTGTATTGCTATTGGTCAGTCTAAGGACAGTTGAAGTAAAAAGGAATCTGAGTGGTTGTACATTATCAGTACCATTCAGAAGCTATAAATTAGCTGGAATATCCATAAATCATTCTGAAGGAAGATACAGCTCTGTGAAAAGGATTAGTTAGCTGTTGCCTGGATCAGTGGGCCCATGGACCTTGAGGAGCCCAAGAACTGAATTCCAGGGTCCTTCCCGGTACCTCTTGGACAGTGCTGACTGGGGACTCCTGACTTCATTGAACTTTGTGGAAAGAGAAACTTGTTGTATAACAGGCATCACAGGGGACTGCTGAGAAGTTGCTGATGCAAATTGTTCTTGTCTTGTTACAATGCGTAGTTCTGTTTTTGTTAAGTCAATAAACGTTTCTTACCTTTCTACCCCCGACCATACTTTCAATCCCGAACCCTCCGCAGGCAGCTGGGACAACTGTTAAGTATTTTCTCTAGGGGGAGAAGAAAAAAAAGTCAAATATTTTGGGGGTTTTGTTGTTCCAAGTTTTTGGTGGTTTTTGGTGGAGCTTTTTAACAAAGTTAAAGATCAGTTTTCAGTTTCCCAATATTTCTCCTCCTCTCTCTCTTTTTACCAGCAAGAAAAAAATGTAAAGGAAAGAAAGTCAAGGGACAGAAACAGACAATAGAAAATGTCAATTTTCCAATGAAATTTTAATTCTGGTTAATAAGTTGCTTTGTCACAAAATTAAACAAACAAACAGAAACCATATTTTCAATCTAAATGATTTTTCAAGAAAAAAAAATTAAGACTGGCTTTGTAATCACCTATACCTATACAATCCCTAATCTTAAACTATACAGCAAAATTGGAACCAGGCATTTGTGTGATCCCAGTTGGAATGACTACATAAATACATTGCAGGCTTCAGCATCTGACTGAACAGAGAGAGACTAAATCCCCATCCACTTGATACCAGCTTCCAACTAGACACTGATCCATTGATTACTACTTTCTGAGTCTGATGATCCAGCCAGTTTTCTATCCACCTTACAGTCCATTCATTCAACCTGTACTTGTTTACTTGCTTTTGAGAATGTTGTGGGAGACCACATCAAGACTTGCTAAAGTCAAGGTATATCAAATCCACTGGTCTCCCTGCATCCACACAGCCAATCATCTTTCCATAGAAGGTAATCAGGTTGGTCAGGTATGACTTGCCCTTGGTGAATCCATACCGATTTTTCCTGAGCACTTTCTTCTCCTCCAAGTGCTTAGAAATGGGTTCCTTGAGCCTCTATTCCATGATTTTTCCGTGGATTGAGGTTGGGTTGACTGGTTTGTAGTTCTCTGGATCCTCCTTCCCTTTCTTAAAGATAGGCACTATATTTGCCCTTTTCCAATCATTCAGGACCTCTCCCAAATGCCATGAGTTTTCAAAGAGAATTCCAGTAGCTCTGAAATCATATTGGCCAAGTCCCTCAACACTCTCAGGTGCATCCCATCTAGCCCCATGGACTTGTACACATCCAGGTTTTCTAAATAGTCCCTAACCTGTTCTTTTGCCATTGTTTGCTTCTCACCTCCTCCCCAGACTATGCTGACAAATGCAGCAGCCTGGGAGCTGGCCTTGCCTGTAGAGACTGAAGGTGAAAACGGCATTGAGTACTTCAGACTCTTTTGCTTCCTCTGTCACTAGGCTGCCTCCCCCATTTAGTAAAAGATCCACATGTTCCTTAATCCTCCTCTTGTTGCTGATATACTTATAGAAACCCTTCTTGTTACCTTGCTATCACATCCCTTGCTATCTGCAACTCCAATTAGGCTTTCGTCTTCCTGATTTTGTCTGTGCATGTGTTTAAGCTTGTGTTTGAAAACCCCCACACACTGCCATACACACAAACCCCCACAACTACACCCCTCACACACCCCAGTCACCCTCCCCCCACAAATTTTTCCCCCACAAACCCCATACCAACTACACCCCACATATCCACAGACACACCCAAGAGCACCCCATTGTCAGCAGACAGGAACACGGAGGCAAAGAACTTG
>NW_017729030.1:59695394-59705908 GCF_001723915.1 Gavialis gangeticus
GCAACTCCAATTAGGCTTTCGTCTTCCTGATTTTGTCTGTGCATGTGTTTAAGCTTGTGTTTGAAAACCCCCACACACTGCCATACACACAAACCCCCACAACTACACCCCTCACACACCCCAGTCACCCTCCCCCCACAAATTTTTCCCCCACAAACCCCATACCAACTACACCCCACATATCCACAGACACACCCACATGCTCCCACACCCACACCCTGCACACCTATCCACTCCCACAGACACACCCTGCACACCTATCCAACCCCACAGACACACCCTCCCCCACACCCCACATACCCGCACACCCACAGCCCCCCCAAACCTATATGCCTCCCAACAATATACAAGAGTAAGACTTCATTTTAAGCTATTATATACAATCACCTCTATGTACACTACACAAACACATGTAAACCAGGAAAGATATTTTAAAATCAAATTAATGACTGTTTTAGATGTTTGCTTTTTAGAATATAATTTGGTATTTTTCTGGTTCCGAGATGGCAAAACCCCTCGCTGAAAGGAGTACTTCTGGGGGCAAGGGGAGGGACTTCTGGGGACAAAGGTGAGGGGTTAGGGGGCAGGACTTCCAGTCACAAGATGGTGAGCAGGGGGTGGGGCACCTGTCAAGAGGTGGGGCTACCCATGCAGTCATCGACAGCCTGCCAAAACTCAGTAAGCAGCCCTCCACCCGAACTAATTGCCCACCCCTGCTTTAAGACATACTAAAAGTGATTTGGGATAGAAAAACAAAGCTAAGAACTCAACTGAAAATGCTCCATGTTAATATACAACAGCTACATCTTAATTTCATTTAACAATAGAAAAGTTCCTTTATGTATGTATTGAGCGGAAAACATATTTCGCTTATAATTATTTTTATGATTTTTATACTGATATAACAATCAAGGTAGAATTTCTAGATGTCTCCAGCATCTACTATGTGTCCAGCACCTCTAGCAATCTATCACTGAAAAGTCTTATTACATTAGGGACTGACATTTTTGGCCATAAAAGTCATGGAAGGAGCCACAGGCCGTAACTATCCCATGACAAATTGATTCTTATGTAGGTACCTGAGATTCTGACCCAGATTGGCGTTGTTTCATTCCCCATCAGATCAGGATGTTATGGTACCAGACACTGTACAAAAAAGTTCGACTTACAGCTGACTTTTGAAGTCTATCTTGAGGCCTCACTGTTATCCCAGGGACATTATATGTAGGCAATCTTCCAGTATGAGCCTTCATACCTATTCACTGTCCTGATTCCTAATCAAGCACACATACATGTGAGCTGAACCTTATTCCCTTAGGATCCTGGTATATTTGCTAAAGGAATTATTCCCAGTGGAGTCATGCTTCAAAGGCTGTATTATAATTCTTAGCCACCCTACACCCCAACAGCATTCAAGGGTTGTATTTACAAATGTAATTAATGTAAAGCAATAAACTCCAGCGCTTATTGCACTGGAGTTTATTGCTCCTGGGCACATCAGAAACTGCAGCACGTTGAGCCACATCAGAACACCCCAGTTGGTAGGGGGCCCAAGGGGTCACCCTGCCAGCCTGGAGCTGCTCCCCCTGGCTCAACATGCTTTGGAGGGCCTGGCTGGGGCATGAGGGTGCTTCAGTATGGGGCTAGCCATCAGGCAGCCCCCCACATTGAAGCACCCTCATTTCCCAGGCAGCCCCTCCAGCATCTACACATGTGGTGCTCCAGAGTAAAAAACTCTGCAGCAGGGTCTTATTGTAAATAACTGCTACAAAGCTTATTAGTTTACTCCAGCCTAATATCCCTGCACATGTAGATGCTGAAACATTTACTGAGGAGATAATTAGTCAACTCCACAGTGAATATCTTGTGTAGATGTGCCCAAGGACAACTATGCAAACCAGGCTTGTCCCCAGGACTCTCTCACATAGCGATATAACAGTTATCATCAACTGAAGATCTACCACCTGCTACCTGTTCCTGCAAAAGAGTTAACTTTGCACTTTTGTGAGTGATGAGCTGTCCACTCAGAGCTTTAGGATGTCTACTGAGATTCTATGTAAGCAGAAGAAGAAAAGGAGGGGGTTTTTAACTGCTCTGACACTTGTTTGCAGGTCACTTTTCATTGCGACTAAATGCCTCTCAAGAGAATTCATTTTCTTAATGAGGACAACATATAATTCAAGATTTGGTGAATTTCTACAAAACTAAAGCACAGCAAAGGTAGGAGGTTTCATATAGCAGCAGAAACACATACCACTGGTTATTAATACCCCAGGGAGCAAAACAGATCAATAACAAGACAAAGAGTTGTAATCATTTTCATGGTTCTGTTTCAATACTTTGCATCAATCTGAACCACTATTATTTCATATTGCAACTTCCATGGCTGCACTGTTTTGTACTTAAGCCCCATCCAGTCTTTCTGTGAGTTTAATTGCTGTGTTATGTATTCTGAAAGTGTCAAGATAAAAAAAAAAAATCATCATCCTTCTACTGTAATGAACCCTGGTGGTGAACATCATAAACATTAGTAAATTGCATGAAATGCAGCTGGAATCCTCAACTAATCTGTTTGGATAATTCAGCAAACAAAAAGGCATTCTTCATTAAATACCCCATTGCTCTTCATTCTGTATCATTTCTACTCAGAAAGTGTGGAGTGGAAGGGCAGGCGGGGGACAGTTTGACAGCAAAGGACTGGCTTTTTGTTCATGTTTTGCAGAGCCCCTAGCTCAACTGGCAGTAGTCCATGCTTGGAACTCCTTAGTGTTACCACAGTAGCAATCTGTCAAATATTCCAAGCTATGACCCAGGTTTGAATAACCGTGGGTATGCCTATATGTGCAATCAATGTACAGAAAGATTACTGCACAGTAAAATATGTGTAGTAAGCTTTCAGAGAGAGCATGTCTACATGTGCACCTGTCAGGAACAAATTTGATCCCGACGGAACAAGTTCAGGAGCAGTACAGGGCACAGAAATGCCCACCCTGCTCTCCTATAATATGGCATCATAGAGGAGCTTTAGGCTCCCCTGGGTGACAGCTCCAGGCTGGCAGGGGACACTGGGGTCAGGAACTCCTGACATTGGATCATGTGACATTAGCTATACTACCCACTTGCAGTAAAAGGAAATAGAACAATGTAAATTTTGGTAAAAGACCAGATAAAACTAGCAGGTATGTTGCACCAAAATATAGGTTAGTTCCCAGAATTACAGCCAAAGTGTCACAAAGAAGGAGTAGAGGGTCCATCTATAAGAATCAGCCTGTCCGTGTACAGACCTGTCCTTGTGCAAATAAAAATGCCAGACCAGGAGAAAACTAGGAACATTTTATTCCTAATTCTGATCACTGGCCCAGTATTATACATTACAAACTTGGGGCCCCATCATTCTCTCCATAGCTGTACATGGGGCCAAATTAGAGCCATCTAAGGTGAAGTGCATAGAAGGCATGAGTATCAATTATGGTGCATGCTTGTCGGCATTATCATTTGCCTTGTGCTAACACACAAGAACATGAATCACAGTTCGTGACTCCACTGTGCTGGATCCTGTACATATGTAAACCAATGTCAACTGTTTCAACACTCCTCCATGAGCATAGTACAAATGTATGAGGCCAGGGTTCCTAAGTGCACCTTAATATTTCACCCTTTATTATTTGCCATTGTGTTGGAAATCTTTCCTACTGCATCCGTCTCATCACAACCTTGAAAGCATAAATGTACAGCATATACTTAAGTCATCAGCATACAGGGAAGATTCAGGTATATGATTCCCTTTTTCATATATATGTAACTTCCAATGCCATTTCTCTCCCTGCTCTTACGTCCTCCTATAACTGCAAAATGTCGTGGCAGTTCAGCAAGCTGCAGTTTATGATTTACTACCCACTCTTATATGGCAATCACTGAATGTGGCTTGAGTGCAAGTGGTTTTTGCTTGTTTCTGGGGATAGCTCTAAGAAGCAGCTATGAATTCCAAAGCCATTTAAGACCATAACCACTACACTGGTTTTAGCTGAACTGATCACTAGTTTAATTCTTCTAAGCTGGCTCACCACTTCATTTGGTAGCTGACAGACCCTGAATGTTAAGTTGTAAGATATGGAGTGCAGGCCTAATGGCATGAAAGCCATAGGACTGCATGACATCTGGGTGGCTGGTGGCAATGAGAGTTGGAGCCTCAAAAAGATCACAGAATTTGGTTTACTAGGAGGATCATTAGTTTCCCTGGTATGGACCAGGTACTGATGATTGGCATGATGTGAACACTGACCCATTGCCAACCAGCTGGCTCACCAGAAGGTACAAGACTCCATCATTTCTCACTGAAATCACTGGTTGTTGTAGGCAGAGCTGATCAGGGCATTATTGTCCCCTCCACCTTCCCAGAAAACTTCATTGGCTTTTTATTGAACACCTAAAAATCCAAAACAGAGGCTATAAACCAAAACCATTTTTAATGAATATCTATTCATATAAAAGGGAGAATGCAAACCATCCAGGAAGAGCACACACTAACTGAAGATGCTTCCTCAGCCTGACAAAGGGTATTTAAACCCAAAAGCATGCTAACAATGTCAGATTTACCCAAAGAACCTTATCTGCCTATGTCCTTAGACCAGCATGGCTACAACCTACACCCCGTATTCATATAAAATTTGTTTTTGAAGAAACCCAGAATTTTGACACACCAAAAAATCTGTTTTGGGGAAAAAGATTCTACTAGCCTTACTTATTGTTCTCAGTTCCCTCTTCAATACCAGTCATTAGTGTCTGCATGCTGAAGAAACTCAAAGGCTTAAGTTTTCAAGGGTTAAAAAAGACACACTATTCCTGAGAACAACTCTAAGATTTGTTTAGAAGAAGAGAAAGAGAGAGGTATAATTGCCAGGCATTGATAAATTGTGTAAGAAACTCTATTGATGATTCATACAAGTAGAACTTGCTGCTAAATAAACTCTGACCTTGATACTCAAGAGACCCACTTAGAACATCCTGGAAGACAATGATATATTTCTCCACACTAACCTTTGTGAGCAGTCTCCCTTTCCAGCTTCTTGAAACAAGCTAGTTCCAATTAAAGAGGAGAACTGGAAATGTTTCATACATTTGTTTTAGCTACAGGATATGCAGGGGTTATGATGTCATAGTGCGAAGAATACAAGGCAGGACAACTGGCTTAGGGTTCTCTTCAGATTTAGAATATGTACATAATGGAACACTTCAAAACAATGTTTCTCTTTTACAAAAAAGAGCTTTTACAAAGAAAAAGAGGATAGTCTTTGGCAATAGCACTGGGTTGAGATGCAATAGATCTGCGTTTGTCTCAGTTCTGCCATAGGCTAATTCTGTGGCCTAGAGCAAGTTACTTAGGCAGCTTCAAGAGTGGGGAGGGGGGCAGCACTTTAATTAGTGAGACTTGGAGAGCCACTTTAATTAAAGTGCTGCCACATCACATATCTCAGCATTCCCATGATTAAAAATGGTGGTGGGAGTGCTTGAACTAAAGCTCATTTGACAAGCTTTAGTTCAAATGCCCTGGTGCCATTTTTAAGTGTGGGGATGCTAATACATGAGGCACAGGAGGCTGCTGGAGCATGGTAATTGCCATGCTCCAGGAGACTCAATTTAATGAACTAAGTCTGCTCTGATGTGTTGGAATTCCAGGGCATCAGAGCAGCCTCCGCACTCATGTATAGGCACCCTGTATAACCAAGTCCTAAATCAATGCTCAGTAACTGGCGCTACTTCACAGTAGCATGCCTTTTTAGTGATGCTACTGCACAGCAGCCTAATAGTACTGCACAGCAGCATATTAGCACTGTTTTTGATGTGGCATGCTACTGCACAGTAATATTAGACTACTTTGCATTTAGTGTCTAATGTAGACATGTCCTCTGTGTGTAAAGAAGCCCTAGAATCCATGTCTCCCATTCCCAGGCAAGTGCCACATAAACAAAGCTATTGGGCTAAAATGTAGCCCATGCTTCTTCTACAACAAAAGTTTTGTGGTTTACATGGCAGTACATTCATGTGCAGTGATTCTCTTTCCCGATGTAACTACACAGCCAGAGTGCAGCCTTTTCAACATATGCAGCAAGGAAGTTCAGGTCACGTGTAGTTGCATGGAATCCAAACCATGCATAAGTGCCAAAAATTGCTGTTGCACTATGTTTTCTCCCATTATATTTAATAGTATGTTATCATGTTATAATGCTTTATCAAAACTAAATGTTTCTGCATTTTGATATTGCTGTTGAAATATATCTATGATAATTTTTTAGATTTCAAATTTTCCTCCTGACTAGGAAAGAAATTTCAAAACACTCGGATTTCCAGCAGAATAGAAATTCCATTTTCTGATGACCAAAAGAAGGGAAGAAGGCTAACCAAAGTGGCAATTCAGATCTGAACTTAACCCAAATTCAAGATGATGTGATTCAGGGTCATTTTGCTTTGTTAATCAAGCATGGTCATTGTCTAGCCATGTAATTCATTATGGAATACTGTTCATGATGTCACACTACAGAAAAAAGAGAAATATTATTTTTCCCCCCCATGGTGTTTCTTTTATGACTCACCACTGCCCAAGGGATTTAGCTGCTACACATGGTGCTTTCTTGCTGTCTTACCTTAATATAAGTCATGACTATCTCTATTTCCTTGCCTGCATTGCAGACTACAACAAATTGATGCAGCTCCAGTTCAGATTCAATTCAAATCTTCAGAAAGAAAAGTTTAGGAGTCTAAATTTATAAATGAAAAAACATTGCCCCTATTTCATCCTAAGGCTCAATCCTATGGATTTATTTATATCTTTTATTTGTAATATTGAATGTTTTTGACAGATCCTATTGCTGCCATATTTGACTAGGTAAAGCTAGTTACTTTAAAGGCACTCTTTGTACTCTGCAGGCATGCAACAATGAAAAAGACACTGAAAATGAATTCTGATGGGGTTTTTTTACAAATGAGACATGTAACATCTTGATAAATGCTGAAAGCAATAAATAAATAAATCAATCCTACCAAAACATTGCTAAAATCTTTCTCGTCTCTTCCACAGAAAAAGTACCTTATTTGGTTGATTCCTGAATAACTGTTCTCAAACTTACAAGAGTTTTGTGCTTGTTAAAGCCACTGCAGGAAGGTTCATTATAAAATAAAGTTGGTAAATGTAAGTCCAGGCCATTAGTTTCCCCAGAAGATGAATGGTCCCATTGATCTCTTTGAACCTAAAGGTTGTTTTTACAGATACTAATTGTCTTATGGTGCCCTATTTCCTACTTGCTGGTTCTGCTGTCACCGTTCTCAGGAGCTTAAAATTAATTTGCCCAACTTGTCACCAGCATACTCAAAGGGGACTTTTATGCCATTTGCTGATATTTTAAAGGTTGTTGTGACATTATTCCAAGACTATATTTTAGTTCTTTTTTTTAAAGTCTGTTAAAAGCACTACACATGATGCACTATAGTATACACAAAAATCTGTGCAACACTACATACACATAAAGGACTCTCACACTTTCTGTTTTGCTTATCTAAAGCCTCAACTGCTCAAGGGATGCATACAATATTCAGCAAATGAAATAGATTTTCCTTGCATTCTTGCTTCTATGAGTGAGGTAAAGCCTAAGGAGACTTCCCTTGGTCTTAGCAAGCAAATGATCCAAGGTCACTGAGTTCAAAATGAAGCATTACACCAGGCAACTACATCCTTTACGGATTTATATTTCTGTCTGTGTCAAGGATGAGGATGAGGGTTCCACTTTAGCCATGTCTTACATTACCCTTATTGCATAAAACAGTTAAAACCAAAATAAAATAAGCAAACACCTAGTATGGGCCTGAGCAGAACCATAAAAAAGTCAAAGGAAGATTTTGTGAGTTGCCCAATGAATTGGAAAGAAAAGATGATTTATGCAAAGGCTGAAATAGCAAGGGGCACATGTTTTGCACTCAGTAAGAACACCTTAATGGGAAATGAAGTAGAAAAAATAATACCTGTTATGAAAAATCAATGTGAAGTAAGACCAAGGAAATATACACAAAGTTAGAGAAAAAATACAGTAGAGTATATTTCATTTTTCATGAAAATGAAGAGTAAACTCTTTTTTCCCATTTTCTAGCAAACTTCCAACTAAAATTAGATCTGTCCAAAGAGAAGTCCCATTCTGTGTGTAAAAAAACATTTTTTTTAAAGAAAGCTCATTCCAAAATGGAATAAAATAATCCAGATTTCCAGCCAAACACTTTAAAAAGTTGAGGTTGAAGGAGATAGGAAACCTAGTGCCCTCAGAGCCCTGACACTGAGGGAGTCCATTTATCTAGCTGTTCAAGGGGCCAGAATACTGATATCTCTGGATCTGAGTCAATCAATTCAATAGATATCTGCTAAGACAGAGAGTCTGTTAGCTGGGGAAGTGGGAAAGCTACAGTCTGGGGGCAATTTTCCAATGGGAAACTTCTATGTTCCAGCCAATGAGAGATTTTCCTATGAAAACTGTTGATTTTCCTGGAAGTCAGTTTTCTGTTGGAAGATCATGAAGAAGGAATGTTTTACAATAACTGCAAATGTGGGCGAAGGCCACAGCAAAATAGAAACCTCCAGTCAAATAGGTTTTCCTTGCAATTGGATTAAGGTTTCCTACCCACAAATTATTGTGTTGTTGCTGATGCTTAACCCCACATTAAAAGACACATGCAGGTGTCTTCATTCAATAGCAAATCCTATGGGATTTTTCCTGGAGGACTGCCCTCCTCATATTGAGGGCACTGCTGCCACTGCCAATGACATTCCCACAAAAAATCTGCTACCAATTAAAACACAGTACAGCCTGATAGTATGTGACCCTTTAACCATATATCATGGTTAAAGGGAGTGCTATTTTAAAAAGCACTCAGTGCTGGCCTGACTGTTCTCACTGGAGTCAATAATAAAACTCACTGACATCATGCTGGAGGCACAGATAGGCCGCCATTGGGTGCTGTTGAAAATCCCAGCTTATATTTTCAACGTTTATTATGGTAACCTCTGCTAATTCACATTTTGTGTCAGCTGTATTCTGGAGCTAGAGGCCAGAGGCCAACATAAACCCCTGTCCCATTCAAGTTTCCAGAGTAAAGCACAGACCACCATTAGCTACAGTCAAACTCTACTAGCTAACTAGCACAAAAGTTGTTTAAGCAAGCACCTGCTTTGCATTCAGTGCAGCAGAGGAAATCATTACAATGGATATGGCTCTTGTCACAGTCACTACAATGCAAGAGACTTAGCCACACACCCGCAGTACTCAACTCCCCTCAACTAGCTAATTGTAAAAATTGGATGTTAAATATAGGTTAAACACATTCATGTACACACAGTAGGTAAAAGTTAATCATTCCAATGTCAAGATGAAGAGCTGACACAATCCTTCAGGTCATATCTGTGTCTCCAAGCAAAATTAGCAGAATTTTCTAGCATAAGCCCAGCAGGCTGCTGGAGAAATAAAAATGATTAAAGATAATTGGCAAGATACAAAGAAACTTCTTCTCTGGACAAAAAGTAAATATAATGTATTAGCCAAATGGATTTGTACTAAGCAAGAGATCTAAGAGAGTTTTGATGCTGTGCGTCATTGTGATGTCATTAGATTTTTTAAAAAAATCTTACAATCTTCCACTGATGTCACCTGAATTTTTTCAGCAGACAGTCTACCATAGTTTCATAGTTTCATAGATGTTAGGGTCAGAAGGGACCTATTAGATCATTGAGTCTGACCCCCTGCCCTGGACAGAAATGAGTGCTGGGGTCAGATGACCCCAGCCAGGTGTCTGTCCAATCTCCTTTTAAACACCTCCAAGGTAGGGGACAGCACCACCTCCCTTGGAAGCTTATTCCATATTTTGGCAATCCTCACTGTAAAGAATTTTTTCCTGATGTCCAATCTGAATTTGATCTTTTCCAGTTTGTAGACATTATTTTTATTACTCTGACAGATGTCCTGGTAAACATTGTATCCTTGTATCCCCTATTTCTTGGTGCCCCTGCCCCTTCCCTGATGAGTTTGTAGGTAGCCACAATATCAAATGTCAGCCTCCTCTTCCAGAGGCTGAAGAGGTTTAGGATTCCCAATCAGTCCACATAGGGTTTTTTCAGCAGACCTTTAACCAGATGAGTAGCCCTCCTCTGAACCCTCTCCAGGCCACCCACATTCCTCCCTGTGACAGGAGTGCTGCTTTTGGAGCCTCTCCGGGTATGGCTCCGCCCTCCTGTAATGGGCCAACCGCCTGCTTACTCTTCTGCCACGCCTTGATCTTATGTGATTAATAGATTGCTGTAATTAGCGGGAGGCTGCCCATTTATATGCGACCTGATGACAGACGGCGCTATCTTCGGCTCCTTTTCCTCCCCTACACCGCAGCCCAAGCCTCGCAGATGGTGCTGGTCTGATCTAGGGGCTCCTTGCTTCCCCCCCTCCTCACTCTCGGGGCTCGCCGCCCCCTTTAGTCTGGGCTTCTCG
>NW_017729030.1:59706385-59706733 GCF_001723915.1 Gavialis gangeticus
GCCCTCCTGTAATGGGCCAACCGCCTGCTTACTCTTCTGCCACGCCTTGATCTTATGTGATTAATAGATTGCTGTAATTAGCGGGAGGCTGCCCATTTATATGCGACCTGATGACAGACGGCGCTATCTTCGGCTCCTTTTCCTCCCCTACACCGCAGCCCAAGCCTCGCAGATGGTGCTGGTCTGATCTAGGGGCTCCTTGCTTCCCCCCCTCCTCACTCTCGGGGCTCGCCGCCCCCTTTAGTCTGGGCTTCTCGCTGCCCCCTAGCTCTGGGGCTGGGCCAATGTGCCCCCAAACAAAGCTGCGCCCTCTCCGGTGCCAGGAGACCCCACGCTATCATGGAGCTC
>NW_017729030.1:59708049-59708841 GCF_001723915.1 Gavialis gangeticus
CCAGCCAGGTGTCTGTCCAATCTCCTTTTAAACACCTCCAAGGTAGGGGACAGCACCACCTCCCTTGGAAGCTTATTCCATATTTTGGCAATCCTCACTGTAAAGAATTTTTTCCTGATGTCCAATCTGAATTTGATCTTTTCCAGTTTGTAGACATTATTTTTATTACTCTGACAGATGTCCTGGTAAACATTGTATCCTTGTATCCCCTATTTCTTGGTGCCCCTGCCCCTTCCCTGATGAGTTTGTAGGTAGCCACAATATCAAATGTCAGCCTCCTCTTCCAGAGGCTGAAGAGGTTTAGGATTCCCAATCAGTCCACATAGGGTTTTTTCAGCAGACCTTTAACCAGATGAGTAGCCCTCCTCTGAACCCTCTCCAGGCCACCCACATTCCTCCCTGTGACAGGAGTGCTGCTTTTGGAGCCTCTCCGGGTATGGCTCCGCCCTCCTGTAATGGGCCAACCGCCTGCTTACTCTTCTGCCACGCCTTGATCTTATGTGATTAATAGATTGCTGTAATTAGCGGGAGGCTGCCCATTTATATGCGACCTGATGACAGACGGCGCTATCTTCGGCTCCTTTTCCTCCCCTACACCGCAGCCCAAGCCTCGCAGATGGTGCTGGTCTGATCTAGGGGCTCCTTGCTTCCCCCCCTCCTCACTCTCGGGGCTCGCCGCCCCCTTTAGTCTGGGCTTCTCGCTGCCCCCTAGCTCTGGGGCTGGGCCAATGTGCCCCCAAACAAAGCTGCGCCCTCTCCGGTGCCAGGAGACCCCACGCTATCATGGAGCTC
>NW_017729030.1:59713841-59736793 GCF_001723915.1 Gavialis gangeticus
AAATGCTCTGCGACACTCCCAAAGTGTGGCGTCCAAAACTGGATGCAGTACTCCAGCTGTGGCCTAACCAGTGCCGCATAGAGGGGAAATATCACCTCCCTAGACCTATTTGTGATGCAAGAAAGGGTGCAGTTAGCTTTACTTATTACCTTACCACGCTGGTGATTCATGTTCTTTTTTGAGCCAACTATGACTCCAAGATCCCTTTCCGCAGTTGTGCTACTTAGAGTGATACCTGCCAGGCTGTAGGAGTGTTGATGATTCTTCCTCCTAAGGTGCACACATGACTCTTATCCTTGTTAAACTGCATCCTATTCTGTTCGGCCCACTTCCCCAGCCTGTCCAAATCAGCCTGGATTCACTCCCTGCTGTCTAGCTTGTGTACATGCCCCCATGGTTTGGTGTCATCAGCAAACCTGGACAGGATGCTTTCTACTCCCCCGTCCAAGTCACTAATGAAGATATTGAATAGTACCAGTTCTAGGACAGAGCCTTGGGGGACTCCACTGCCCGCATTTCTCCAGGTAGAAACTGACCCATCCACCGCCGCTCTCTGGGTGCATCCCATAAGCCAATTTTCAATCCACCAGACTGTGTAATAATCTACATTGCAACTATTTCATTTATTTATAAGAACTGGGTGTAACACTGTGTCAGAGACCTTTTTAAAATCTAAGTAGATAACATCTACCTCTGTTCCTTCATCCAAGCATTTTGTGACCTGGTTGTAAAATGAAACCAGGTTAGTCAGGCAGGATCTGCCTGCTATGAACCCATGCTGATTGCCCCTTAGCATCATTTTATTCACTGGTCCCCCACAAATGTGATCCTTAACAGGGTAAGTTACTCTGCACCTTCTTTTTGCTTCCTTCAGTTCTCTCAAAGGTCTTGCCAAGGATAGAGGTGAGACTAACTGCCCTACAGTGATCCATTTCCTCCTTCCTCCCCTTCTTTAAAATAGGGACCCCACTGGCCCTTTTCCAATCCTCCAGGACTGGTACTGAGCACCACAAGTGCTCAAACAGTTGTGCCAGTGGCTGCGCTATGACTCCAGCTAATTCCCTAAGTACCCTAGGATGAAGATCATCAGGACCTGTTGACTTAAATACATTCAACCCTTCCAGGTGCCCCTTTACTAGGTCAGCATGAACAGTTAGTAGGTTGGTATCTTACCTAAGGTCCCAATGGGATGTATATTTGTATTCATGTCCAGGAACACAGATGCAAAGAAATCATTTAGAAGCTCTACTTTGGCCATCCTATCTGTTACCAGTTGCCCTAGTTCATTCTGAAGGGGCCCTAAGTTACCCTGCACCTTCTTTTTGCTTTCTATCTACTTAAAGAATGCCTTTTTGTTATCCTTAACTTTTGCTGCCAGCCTATACTGCCAGCCTATATACCACCTCATAATCTTTAAGGCACTGACTATCTTTATAGTTTTACACTGTGTTCACAAAATGGGGCTGGGGCCAGTTAGAGCTACTGTAATAATAAAATAATAATAAAGACAATCATGCTGCATTAATTGAAAACAAAGGCAAGTCCCATGAAAGTTAATAAAAATTCATTGGGTGTGAGAGCATTTTTGATGCATGACTCCCTGTTATTTCTATATGCAGTGCACCAGTCCAATAAATCTTCATTTCAAAGGGAAATTAAAGAGAGTTATAGGAACCTAAGACTGGAAGGTCCATCAAGTCCAGCCCCTGTGTCTACAGGCAGTCATTTACTCAACAAATTATCCAATAGAATAGAAATGACAGGAAATCTGAGTTTCTAGTTCACTACATTGGGGGGGGAGAGGGGGGAGAAGTGTTGGTCAGGAGAATTTCAATTGGGTTTCTGCCTAATTCAGAAATCAGCATTGTTCAAAAAATCTTGTGAATCGGAAGCTCCCTGGATCCTGTGTATGTTCTATGAAATGAATGTTTTTGTCACTTTTGCTGCCAAAAGCTGCTGCAAATGTCCCCAAGGCTCTCAGCATCCATGCTGATAGTAGTAAAGAATCCTTAAAGATTCTGATGCAACCTTTCCTGGATGTTTGCCCTCAGCCTATCTGAACCTCTATGGTCTAGAAATGTAACTGGGAAGTTGACAAAAGTCAGGTCAACTTTTTGCAAGTTTCTAACATTTCCTGTATTTGCCCATGTGGATAAATCCATACAAAGAGCCTTTCTTGTATATCTGCTTCTGATCCAAACCACAAAACGCAGAGTGTACAGCATGACTATTAATAATAAACAAGAAACTTGTCCTGAGTCTCACAGGGTTTTGAACTAACTTCACAGGGAAGGTTAATTTTCATCTCTACTGATTTAAACTATTGAGATACTTCACTATTAAACATGTTCTGATGCACCATCCTAATTGAAATCTTCTTAAAGGGGTGTCTCTTTTCCTGAAAAGATTCCCCTCAGAGATAAATCTTCCTCTAAGAAGAGTGAATTCTCTCCTCTGGTTTTTTCTAACCACCTTCTTTGAAATTCCGGAAGAAGTAAGTTGCTATCCTTTGCCCCCACCGCCCAGGTCCCCTGCCTGCCTGGGCTGTTCCAACTGGACTCCACATGCTGCACATGAATGCTCCAGGGCACATGTTCAAATGTCACACCCAGGATCAAAACACTCCAACCAATAAGCTCTAGAGTTTATTTGTGCACATTAATTGCACATGTAGATGCACCCACAGAAAAACAACATTTTAGTACAGTATAATAGAAACTATGAAAAAAATGTTTTTTTTTTATCATTCCTAAATACATACTTGTGTCCTGAGCACTGGTAAGCTGCTATGCCTCACATGCCAAGAGGAATCTTGGGAGCTGATCCCATGATCCAAATATCAGTGAGGCTATTGAAAAGGTTGGATCAGGCCCCATATTCTGTGTCTTTTTCCCAATTCAGACTTCATCTTCCACCCTGAGATGCAACTAATTAGCTTTTAAGCCACAAGTCCAGGTAGAATTTGCTCTACACGAAGTGAATTCCTAATTGAATGATACATTCTGCATATGTGTCCCTGGTTACCATTGTGAGGTCATGAGGCAAGCCAAACATTCCCTGCGAGTCTTAGAGAGTGTAGCTTTCATATATACCCTTTACAAAGAAGGTGTAGCTCTCTTATACTGCACCAAAACAACAATAATGATAATGAAGAAGTTAGTCTTAGCTGAAGGACAATATCCTTGACCACTAATTAATTTTCTAATTCTCATTAGAAGCAAAATCTGGATTCAAGTGGTCTCCTCCTTATGCTACTCCCCATCCCTCCGCCCCAGAGCTAAGAACTAAATTGATTCTCCTGTATTTAAAAAAGAGGCTTCAAACTTGAAACAGGAAGAGAAAGGGGGCACCAATATATGGATTAAATAATGAAATAGGAAGGAAAGGAGATATACAACTGGGAAGGAGAGAAATGGAAGTCAAGCAGCACTGTGGTCTCCTGGGACCTTTTCTGTCTGATTTATCCTTTTTTTTTCTTTCCTCTGAATAAAAATGTTTATTTTACTCATTACAGGAGGAGAAGAGAAGATTCTGCAATTATTTGTTAGCTATAAATATAGAATAAACTGATCTTTGTGCATCTCATCATTTCAAGCTTTAAGTACATTAGGATTGTGTGATTAAATCAATAATCTCAAAGGAGATAGCATTCTTTAATAGCTGGCTTTAATAATAATATTTAGCATCATGATATTCTTTAGCAACATGAATAAATTAAGTCTGGTACAGCCAACATCCTTCAGAAGTTGGTAAGCGTTATTGCATTCTGAATTTTTTTTGTAGAAACTGAGACACAGAGAGAATTAAGACATTTTTGTTCCCCTAAAAATGTCCAAGTCTCATTTTTAAGAGAGACATAGGCATTTAGGAGTTTAAGTAAAATTGGCTTTCAGTAACATAGACACTTAAACAGGACTTAGGTACCTAAATTGCAGAAAGCAATCCAGAAAATACTCACTCCTGCATCTACAAAATTAGTTGGACATCCACATTTTGAACTCTAGTTCCCCAGACACCTGAACTCAAATAGTGCTCAAGTATTTCAGCCTGAGAACTTAGCAGTTTAGCTCTCTCAACTAATTTCTGTTTCAGTCCAGACTGAGGATGCAGTCAGCACTGTCTAATCTGCAGAACAGGTATATACAGTAAAATGGACTGAAGGCCTATCCTGCAGAATTCAGTAATGCCTACATACCTCTCACAATTGCTGGCTGTACTAGAATATGCCTATGGCATGTGAACAGCATTGAGAACAGCACAAATGCAGCATCCACACTCAATTTTGTGTAGCAGTCTACCCACCTGTTTAACTCATTGAGACACTTGACTTTTAACCTCCACCTGAGCAGTGCAAAGGGATTCCATCCCAGGAGACTGCCACAATCTTCAGGCAACAGAATATCCTGGCTGGAGGGAACCCCTCACCCCTCCCACTGAAGCTGGGCCACTTGGCAGTGGCAAATGCAAAAGCTGAAAGAGACAGAGCAAGACAACACCCGAACATGCTCAGTAGTTTATGCATCTGCACAGCACTTGGAAAAAGATTGCAAACCATGAGTAAGCACCAAAAATGGCAGTTATCTAGCTGCATAGCTGTCATTTTTGGTGCTTACTCATATTTTGCAATCTTTTTCCAAGTGCCCTACAGACACATAAGCTACTGAGCATATGCAGTAGCTTGTGCTATGGCTGGGCAGGTACATGTCTCCGTACATAAATGCCATGGGCTTGGGTAAGTCATGGAACTGTATCTGAGAAAAACCCCATATCTAGCAGGTGTTAAACAAAAGATGGTTTGGATAGGGATGATCCTGCTTCAGGCAGGCGGTTGGACTAGATGACCGCTGGTCGCTTCCAGCCCTACTTCTCTATGACACCATGACACTCCCATGTTTTAGCTTAATGGTCTGGTGGTTACATGACTCACCAAGAATACTGAAGACCAACATTCTAGGCCTTCCTCAACCACAGGGGGGTTAAAAATATATGTCTCTAACTTCCCCAAACAGTGCTCTAACTATCAGGCCACAGGTTAAGCATTACCTAGCATCCTTCCCGATGCTGCTTCTTGAAGCTGGCCCCCTGGGCAGCAAAGACAAAGAGATAAGTGGGGCTAGAAGAAAGAGAGCAAGCTAGAAGTTGTATGGATCAGTGAGAAACTACCACCCTGCAAGACCAGAGGACTTTCATTCTATCCTGGCCCTTGTTCCTGATTGTCTCTAAACTTTCCTCGCTATGCTCCCCTCCATTTTACCCAACAACCATTAAATGCAAGGTGTAGTGGCTCAGCTTTAAGAAAAGAGCTAGAGACAGGACTAGATAATGGTAATTAAAATACTGCTCTAGGAAAAGCGTCAGGAACTTATGTCCCATAGGCCTGATCCAACCTGTGGATTCACTGGATCCAGACCACAAAGCTAGAATGTTTTGACTTTTCCTGTGCCCATGCTCATATCAGTTCTCTCCACCTGGCTCTTCTCCCTGGTTACAGCACAGGTACAGCTCCGACCTGTCTGGCCCAGGTGTGGGTGCAGAGAAGGCCCCTCCCCTGATGCACCACAGAAGCCATCCAGACTGCATTGGATTGGAGGCAGGTTGTTCTGGCCCATGGGTTGCCAGCCTCTGTCCTAGGAATGGGTTGCCAGCCTCTGTCCTAGGAAGCTGAAAAGATGTGTTCTCAGCCTCTACTTGTGAAGTGAATCTGTGCCGCCTACTCCCTAGATAAGTTCCCTGACCACTAGGGCAGGGAGCTAAAACATGACAGGGCTCTCCTTTACCACCTGCCTGACCAGAGCACAGCTTAACTGCTTATGCTCAGTAGCTCTGTGGAGGTCTCTGCATCCACATTGTACATGGGGTAAGATGTGCATAAGTTCTGAAAATGGCAGTTCCATGGGTGAACAGTACCATTTAGGTTGATAAAGTGAAATCAATTTTTGCCCTATATTTGATAGCCTGTGTGTAGTTCTTGCTCCTTAAACAGTTCATATGGGAAGTGTGCTATGGCCAAGCTGCAATAAAACCCTGTAGATCAGTGAATAATAAATAAAAGCTTTCATCTTTGTTAGCATAGCATGTCCTCGCTGACTGAGACTCATGCTGAGCACTCAGAGGGTGCTTCAACCATTATAGTTTTTTTGAAAACCAATAAGCTGAGAAGAGTTAACATGCACCTGGGAGTCAGCATCTGTCCCAAGTAAAGCAGTGGAAACAAGTCTCATAATCATCTTCAGTGGGTGGCAGTGGGATGTAACCGTTAGAGCAGGGATGTGCAAATCCAGTCGGCAGCCAGACTCCATTTCCCAGCAGCCTCTGCCTGCATCGCTCTAACTGGTTTCATAGTCTCTTGCTTTTATACAACTATATAAATGCATCCATGTTCCTATATAAATTCTGTAAGGTGTGTAGTGTATGCTGCAAGGTGTAAATATATAGAAATAAAATATAAATGTATCTCCCTTCCTATATAAATTAAATTCTATAGTGTAATATCCAATATAATGATAAAACTGAAAAGAATAAATCAATCAATAAAATAATAAAATGAAAGCATCAGATGAAAGAAAAAGGTATCCTGGGATCCCTCTTGCTAGGCTAGGCTAGGAAGTAGGAAATCATTCAAATCGATGCTAGTAGTAGCCTTCATTGTCTAATGCACCCGAGGTGCTGCAGTAACTGTCAGACCCCAAGACAGAAAGCAGGAGAGTTCAGACAATGCTGCCTTTTATACAGTTTTTCTATCCTTCCCCCAGAGCACTAGGATTGGAAGGAACCTCAGAGAAGGATCACAGTCACTGGCCAGCTACACAGTCAATATAAGAGCAGTCCTTCCCTGCTTTTTCCCCCTTTTCCCCCTCCCCCTCATTACTTTCTGTTTCTGGGCAGGGAATCCCAACTTCAGCTTTGAAACTCAAAGTGTTTTGAAACTTTCGAAACATGTCAACTACCCTCATTTCGCTTCAAGGCTGTTTCAAAGCCCTCCACTTTATTTCAATTTCACTGTTTCAAGCTTGAAATGAGTCAAAGCAGCATCAAAACAAAACAGCCACTGAAATTTTGCACAGCCCTAATAGCCATGCCCTCCTCAGGGACAAGGCTCCTAGGAATTATTGGAATAAAAATAAGCCCTGGACTAAATCTTTAAATCATGACCTATGTAAGCCCCAGGGAGAAAATATGACCCAAAGAAACACTCTTCTTTTGTTCCAGAGAGGGAAGTCAGCCACTTACCATAGTCCCATATCAGGTTTCGATTATGTGCACTTAATGTGCAGTAAGGTTACTGCGCAGTAAGATATGGTGCAGTAAGATGTAGTGGGGAGAACATCTCTATGTGCACCCTGTTGGGTGCAGATTTGTAGCCAATGGGAGCAGACCAGTCCAGTCGCCCCTCCTCCCCCCCCACCATAGCAGCAGAGGAAGCTCCAGGTTCCCCCAGCTGCCAGCCCAGGGGCTGGCAGGGGGCACAGGGGCCAGTCCCAATGTGCACGAGGCTAGGAGAGCTGTACCAGCTGCAGGGACAGCTATCTCCTGGCCTTGTGCACATCAGGACCCATCCCAATATGCATGGGACCAGAAGACAACTGCCTGTGCAGCCAGCACAACTCCCCCCACATCAGTGGCTACATGCTGCCTGGCTGACCAGGAGCAAAATTACTTCCAGCCAAGGGCATAAAGATCCAAGATCATCTAGACCAGAGGGACCTTCACATTAAGATTAGGTGGCCTGCCAGAGGTTGGCATAAGGAAGGAGTGTAGGGGAGGTAGAGACCCACGAATATCCACCGAGAGGAGTGACTGACCCTGAGGGACCTACAAGAGAAGACCCCTCACTGAAAATATACTCAAAGTGGCAGGAGAGTTCAGGGGCTTTCTCCAGGGAGATCTAGGCCCCTCTCAGTGGTCACTCACCCCCTCGCCACATCCACCACCAGGTGCTCGCGTTAAGGTGGCTCATGAGCGGATATTCGAAGCTAGGCTGTCTTTGATGACATGTTTTGCACCTGACATGACTAAAGGTGTTTGGCTTTTTGGTAGTAAAGGTAGAAAATACTCAGTAATCTGTAGTGCAATAAATTACCTCACTGGAGTTGTGTCAGGAACATTTTCAATCATCATATTTAGGAACAGAATGTGACATCACTTACGTTTTGTGACTGAGTTATCACAGAGCTCCATATTGGATAATTAGTCACCATTATCACTGGAGAGGGCAGATTCCCTCTCGGACAGGTTTATAGGCAAGGTTAACTTGAGAAATCTAGGAGTATGGGTTTATTTGTTTGCTGGATTTTTCTTTTCTTTGAGGTTTTTTGTTTGGCTTTGGGGTCTTTTTATGTGTGTGTGTATGTCCAGACAGGAAGAGATTGTGGATTTTCAAATCACGCTGGTGAGTGCATTAACATGTATTTACATTAATACAACTATTAATGGAATAAGTTACCACTCAGTTTGGGTAATGAATACAAACTCTAACCCTTTATCAGTAAGGCATTCTACCTCTTTCACGTGAGGCAGTGGAACCTGACTAAAATACATAATATGTAAACAGAGCCCTAAACTTTACTGACATCTGGTAAAATCTGTTTAGTGTTTGAAACACCATACAACATACAGTAACTCAAGAAATTCTGAAAGCTGTTCCTGCAAAAAAAGCAGCATTGTGTGAACCCTTGTCACCATTAATGGAGATGATGTACATTTGTGTTACTGATAATAAAAGTTAAGCACTTTCCATTTCAAGGCATGTTGCAAATTTCAGGGCCCTGACCCTGTAACTTTAAACACAAAAGTAGTTCTTTTGCATAAAACAGGAAGTTATTTTTAGTATAGCCCATAGCATTTTCTGTCTGAAAACTAAAATATATCCATCAGCATTTAGGGCAAACTCTACTATAAGGAACATGGTGCCCAGTTTCCATTTACATTAGCAGGAATAAGATAAATGAATCTAAGGGTTAACCTGTAACAGAGAATAGAATGGGTTGGCCCCAAATTTCCTTGCACTGTGAGTACTTTCAGTTTGAAGTTTGCGACCGGCCCATTTCTAACCCAAAGAAATCAGTTTATGTTCCTAGACAGGCTCTATAGAGCTTAAAGTTAAGCAGACAGTAAGTCTTTGTCAGATCAAGATTTTACTTACCTCTTTCCTCAACATCCTTCTAGAGTAAAATGTTAACCCTGTTTTTTACAATGGTTTTTACAAGAAATACATTTTTTGCTGATTTTCAAGACACATTTATGTCATATTCCTAGATGGGCCACCGTAGCTTGGAGAAAATTTACTTATGCCTAACTCACACTTAAGCACATGCCTAAGTACTTTGCTGAGATGGGGTCTCATAACCCAGTATTGCAAAGTGCTTAGCACCTCTGCAAGGCTAAGGCATTGAGATTTCAAAAATGTTCCCATTCTGCATAAGGATAAATCCAACCCCCTTTGGTCAAGGCATTCATCAGCTCCTTGGAGAGTTCAATTATTTTTCTGGATAATATAAAATAGGAGTCAATCCCAGCCCTTTCATATCTTAGCTAAATCACCAAACTGGTGGGCCATTGGTTACGCAGAGGATGTGTGATTTTGGATTTGACCCAGTATTTCATACTGGGCCACTGAAACCTATTTAAACAAAATGGTATTTTCCAGCTATGTAATTGTGGCCAGAAAATTCTCAGCTAGCTCTATTCCTAACCCCTGCTGCAGCAAACTTTAGTGGAAATCACTGCTCAGAGCTACAGGGTCAAAGCTTTAACTTATACAGGAAGTGGAGAGAGTGAAACAGTTTGTTCTCAAGCATAACAGCATGATTATAGCTTAAATCAGATATTTTAAGTACTACTCAGTTTATGCAAGGACATCTGTACATGATGCAACGTGGGGGCTGATTTAAAGTAAAACTCCATCTGGCTTGCCTCCATACCTTTGAAAACTTATAAGATAAGAAGCACCTCTCCCTATGAATAACCTGTAACATTAATTTAAGAATACATTTGAGAATGGTCACAACTGGCATTTCTGAGACTCTCACTGGTGACTGCTTCCAGGAAAAAATGGCCTTTTTGACATGAACAGCATGCTGGTGTTATGCAACAGATTATGATGCAGCCTCTAACCGGCTTTGATACTGCTTTAACAATCAATGAGGGGTGGTTAAAATGTCAACACTGTGCTTAAAAGTTAAAGATGGCATTATTCTGATGATTCTTGAGTCCACAAAGTATTGAGAAAGAGAAAGGGAAGAGACAGGAGGTATGTTTGCTTATATTAAGCTCTCTCATAGGCATTGCTACAAAAAAACTTTGCTTTCTGGCAAGTTGGCCAACATGAGCAGAATATCTGAGGATCCCATCTGGCAACCTTTTTTAAAATTAATTTCACATTTGGTGAATTGTTTATCTGCCTTAGCAAGAAACTTGGGACTAACCATAAGCTTAAAGAAAGCTGAAGTTATGTACCAAGAAACTCCAGGAAAAAATTATGGCAAGCCTTCTATAATCATTGGTAGAAATAAACTGCCCATTGTTCACAAATTCACCCATCTCAGAAGTGTTCTTCCTGCCCATGTCTGTACTGATGGTTAGTTCATCTTTTGTATCCTGAAAGGTAGTGTGTCCTTTGCAAGCTTCACGAAGCACATATAAAGAAAATAGCTGATCATATTCCTAGCTAAAATGATGGGCTACTGAGTAGTGATGCTAAAGACTGTTGTACAGACATTGGGCTTGGATGATACATGGAAGGTATGTCCACCAATTAGACATCCACCCATCTTTACACCAAGGATACCTGCATATATTGCTGTGGGTTAACAGGCATGATGCAGTGCTGAATGCTGAGATTTTGCAGTATACCAGCTGTATGAATATCATCGCATTAATGGTGAAGACTCAGCTGCACAGGATTGGACAAATAAGATGGGTAGATGATACAGCAATACCCAAGCAGCTTCTTTTCAGGGAGCTAGGGCATGGGAAGAGGGAGTGTAGTTGTCCAAATAAGTATTTTAAGGACACTAAGTGACATTTAATGAAGCAAAATGCCACTAGGAGCTTTTTAGTGTCCAAAACTAAATGACTGGGAAACTGTATATAGAAAAAAGACCACCACCACCAGCAGGCAAGGTTCTTTGGGCAGATGTGATATCCATTATTAGACAAATTAATAGTTGGAAAAAAGTTCTTTGCAAGCTTTTGAGCACAAACACCCTTCTTCAGGCCTTGGGAGACTCTGCTGCTATTATGTGTTCTCTGAGGTAGAAAAGAAGCTGAAGTCTAAAAAGAAGTCTGGGAAAATGCAAATGAGTGGAAGTTTGGAAGACAATGGGTCGAGATAGGAGGGGAGGAGGGAAGGCAGGGAAATATGTGAAGGAATGGAAGTGATCAGCTTGAGACAGGTTACCTGGTGTATCAGATGACAGGAAGGCTGTAATGTGTCTTAAATCCAATGTCTATATTAAGTCCATGATTTTTTGTATCCAGTAGTTGTATGAAGTGAAGTTCATAGGCTCATCTATGAAGTGTTTGGTAAGTTTGCTTTGAGGATTACAACTGAGAGATTGGAGAGGGACTGATTTTCTTGTCAGAAGTGTATGCGTACAGATAATTGGATAATTTGGTCTTTGGTGGAATTTTGGTGTGCGTTTATTCTGGTATGCAGTTATTGTTTGGTTTCTCCTATATATTTTCCATCAGGGCATTTGGTGAACTGGATGAGATAAATTACATTTCTGGAAGTGGAGGTATAAGATCCAGGAATAGTGATGGTTCTGCTGTGGGGTGTAAATATTATGGAACTGATTGATAAAAATGTGTTGGAAGGTTTTACATTTCTTGTCCTGGCATGTTCTGGATCCAGTTGTTGTGGTTTGGGTCATAAGAACTTTGCTTCTGGTGACGAGGTTTGGGAGTTTCGGTGTGTGTTTAAAGGCTAGGATGGGTGGTTCTGGAAAGATCTCTTTAAGAACTGGACCTATTCTCATATGGGTTGAAACAAGGATTTTGCACAGAGGTTCCAGGGAAGGATGGTATGTCATAACTAATGGTGTGTGATTCATGGGGATTTCCTTTTTGTACTGCAGCAATTCTTCATGTGGTATTTGGGTGGCTTTTTCAAAAATGCAATCTATCTCTTTCATTGTTTCATAGTGCTTAGGGTCAGAAGGGACCTAAACAGATCATCGGGTCCGACCCCCTGCCTCAGGCAGGAATGAGTGCAGGTTCATAACATCCCCATCAAATATCTGTCCAGCCTCCTTTTGAAGGTAGGAGAGAGTACCACCTGACTTGGGAGCCCATAACAGAGCCTGGCAGCTCTAACTGTAAAGTAATGACTCATGATGTCCAGCCCAAACCTTTTCTCTAACAATTTGTGGCTGTTATTCCTAGCAACCCCCGGTGGTGCCCAGGGGAAAACAGAGCCTCTGGTGAGTTTGTAAATGGCCACCAGATCCCCTCTCAGCCTTCTCTTGTGGAGGCTGAATACATTCAGGCCCTTCAGCCTCTCTTCACAGGGCCTGCCCCGCTGCCCCTTGACCATGCGAGTGGCCCTCCTCTGGACTCTCTCAATGCTAGCCACATTCCTCTTGAAGTGCGGTACTCAGAACTGGATGCAGTACTCCAACGTTCGCCTAACCAATGCCGCATTGAGGGGAAGGATCACCTTCCTGGAGCTTCTTGTGATGCATCTGTAGATTCACGACAAGGTGCAGCTAGCCTTACTGACCACTTCCTCACATTGGCGGCTCATGTTCATCCTGGAGTCAACAATGACTCCAAGATCCCTTTCTGCCACCATGTTGACAAGAAGGGTGTTCCCCAGCCTACAGGCGTGTTGCTGGTTCCTTCTCCCTAGATGCAGCACCCTGCCCTTGTCTGCAATTAATTCCATCCTATTCTCATCTGCCCACCTCTGTAACCTGTCCAGATCTAGCTGGATTCTGTCCCTCCCCTCCAGCGTGTCCACCTCACCCCTCAATTTGGTGTCATCAGCAGATTTGGACAACGTGCTTTCCACACCCACATCCAGATTGCTGATAAAGACGTTGAACAGTACAGGCCTCAGGACAGAGCCCTAGGGGACTCCATTGCCCACATCTCTCCAGGTCAAAAATGACCCATCCACCACCACTCTCTCGGTGAGACCATTTAGCCAATTTGCCACCCATCTGACTGTGTAGGCATCAATGCCACAGTCACCTAGTTTCCTAGTGGTGGGAAACACTGTCAAAGGCCTTCTTAAAGTCCAGGAAGATGACACCCTCGTCCAGGGATTTTGTTACCTGATCATAAAAGGAAACCAGGTTTGTCAAGCAGGATCTGCCCTCAATGAACCCATGTTAGTTGCCCCTTAGCATTACCTCCCATGCTGGGCCCTTGTAGATGTGCTCCTTGATAATTTTCATTAAGGTCTTCCCAAGGACCAAGGTGAGACTAACTGGCCTATAGTTACCTGGGTCATCCTTTCTCCCCTTCTTGTAAATGGAGACCACATTGACCCTTTTCCAACCCCCTGGTACCTGGCCAAAGCCCCACGAATGGTCATACAGCCATGCCAGGGGCTATGACCCCTGCCAATTCCCTCAGTACCCTTGGGTGAAGAGCATCTGGACCTACTGATTTAAACATGTCCAGCCCCTCCAACAATTCCCTAACTAGGTCATCCCTGACCCTAGGCATGGTGGTGCCTCCCCTTCGTCCATCCATAATCCTAGTGGGGGAACTGTCCCAGTCCCTGTTCAGGAATATGGAGGCAAAGAATTTATTACAGAGGTCAGCTTTTTCACTAGCTGCAATCACCAGATTGCCAAGCCTGTCTTGTAGGGGCCCCACATTCCTGGTGCCTTCTTTGGAGGAGTGTCCTTGTTGTGTGAAAGCTCTTTTGAGATTTGTGAGGTGATGACTGCAGGTATTCTCCTCAATGCAAATTCAGTGGTATTGGAGAGTTTGTCTGTAAATTACAGCCAACAGCCCCACCAGTAGCAAGCAATCTGATGTAACAAGATGCATGGAAATATGAGGTTGTTGGAAGAGGTGGCTTCTATGAGTGCACAGATTTCACAGACTTTAGGGCTGGAAGGGATCTCGAAGATCATCAAGTCCAGCCCACATTAAATAATGTAAGTCCCACTTCCTCTTAAAGATGCTCTGAATTCATATTTTCTCTCTTGGCACCACATAGTTTGATGTGCTATGTGTATGTTTATTCATTTCAATACCCTCTGCATCTCCTCTGCTGAAACACACCTTATTCTTTCTAACATATGAGCCTGGTGAAAGGATTAACAAGTAATTAATGAGGTGCCAGAGGTCTGACTAGATAATAACGATGGTATCTTCTGGCCTTAACACTTATGAATCTTGGGAAAAAAGGAATCCTGAGAATCTCTCCAGTAAAAGTTTGAGGATTTTTTATATTTACTCATTAAATTATTTTCCTATTTTAGATTGCAAGGTAATTTCCCTCCTCTACAGTAACCTATATTTGAATTTCGTCTATATAGAAAATGGAATAGGTATGTGTTAAAATGTTCTGACAAATTGTAATATCTTACCTTATGGCATCCTATAAAGTGTCATCTTATGGACCATTTCAAAATGAAACCTAATAAGCTAACAGTATGACAGAAATGTATAGATTAAACAATAACATTTTCCACTATTATTTATGAGTATGAACTAACTTGTAAAATATTGTAATGTACTGTAATGTTGTAATGTGAACTACAGCTCCGAGAAGCCTCCAGGGGACTGAGGGAAAGACCTGTAATATGGACTGAAATTCCAGAAGCCTCCAGAGAACTAGGAGAATGAACTGTAGCATACAGTACAACTCTCTGAAGTCTGCAGGAAATAAGAGGAAGCAGAAGGAGCAGCATGCGGGTGCAGAATGGTGCAGCAGATACAGAAGGCATGGTGTGAGACTGGGAAGCAGCTAGAACTGTGAGCTGCAGCAGTGGGGCTCAGATCTGGAGCCCAGACAGACAGAAATTAAGTGTTTTGGGACCAGGGACTATTTTGGAGCCCCTCCAGAGTTTTGTGTGTGTGTGTGTGTGGCGGGGGGTCAATGCTGTTCAAGTGTATATGCCATGGTGTTAGTGTATCCTCTCTGTTACCTGTTATCTGTTCTTAGGCGGTTTTACCACAATGACACTGTTTATTACCTGTTATATATAACCTAAGAGTATGTACCCTAATGTTTATTTATTTGTGCTTTTCCCAATCTCCTTAGCCTGTTGGCTTGAGACCCTAATCCCCAGCATACCCTATATAAAAGTGGAAACTTTCCTTGATGGTTCTCTATGCCAGTTCTTGGGGTTGCAGGCTTCAGTACAATACATTCAATAATAAGGCAGGCTGTAACACTGTCAGTATCACCACCTCAAAATTGAAAGATTCTTTCAGATCTTTTTTAATGAAAATATCTTCAGAATTCTCTGATTTGTAAAACTTTATCTTCCTGTCATAAATCTGGCAATCAAAGTAAATAACTAAGGGATGGATTTAACTACTTTTGCTCATGACCTACCACAACTTGTCTCATTGAAATCAACAGCACTATTCATGGCATCACATACTATTTGCTATGAAAAAAAGTTGTAGAACTCGGTTTCTGAATAGAAAGGTATCTATGGAATACTATCATGGACAATTTTCCTATCATTTTGATATGACAGTCCAAACCCATATTTTGATGTATCTTAACCACACTTTCCATTTAGAATCTATTGATTACAACTGTCAATAGGACTATCTTGTGCAATTAAGTATGTTTAGATAATTCAGTAAAGACTGTATAAATTATTTCTGCAGTCTTACTGCAAGGAGAGGTGCAAGCAGTCAATTTCTAGCTGAAGCTTGAATACATTTCTAATAGGTAGCTTATGCAGTTTTTGATGACACACTAAATCACACGGTATTTAACAGTGGCACCAAGATTGATTCAGTTTTGCAGTTGGCAGTAAAATAACTGAATACTTATTAGAGTATTACCATCACCTGAAGGATATAAAGGAAGGCTATATAACATGATGTTTTAAGAGATGAAAGGGCTTATCCTGTAGGATTGACCCCTAATTTCCTCAACTTCCATGGATAAAGATTTTAAAAGATGCCTAGTGTTTTACAATGGCTCATCATCTGGATAGCCAATATGAGATCATAGGAAAGTAGGGCTGGAAGGAACCTCATAAGGTCATCTAGACCAGCTCCCTGCTTAAGGCAGGATCAGCCTCGACTAAACCATCTGAGACAAATGTCTGTCTAACCAGCTTCTGAAATCTTTCAGGCATAGAGATACCACAACTTCCCTAGGTAGACTGTTTCAATGCCTGACTGCCCTCATAGTCAGAAAAGTTCCTCCTAACCTCTAACCTAATTTCCCCCTGCTACAGTTTGAGCCATTGCCTTTTCCCTGTTCATTTTTGTTGCCCTGTGCTGGACTCTTTCCAAACTGTCCATGTCCTTCTTGAAGTGTGGGGCCTAAAACTAGACACAGGACTTCAAGGACTCACAAGTGATGAAAGAGAAGAATAATCACTTCCCTTGATTTGCAAGTAAAACTCCTGTTACAACCCAGGATTCTCCTTTTAAAATAACCCAGGAGATACCTGCCACTTCTTCAAAATCCGCCTTTTTAAATGTGTCTCTAGTTGGGCATGCAAGAAATGGTGATATCCAATGCTATCTATTTCCTTTTCAAAACCTTAGATATGTTGCTTTGCTCACATATGGTGACTGTAGCTACCATTGATTTTAATGGGAGCTGAAGGCAGCAAAACCAAGTGCTTTGGGTCAGGGTCTTAAAAGTCCTCATGGTAAGTGGTCAGCACTTCACAGGACAAAACCTTATATGTGCAATATTATGGTACACTTGTATAGAGGGGGCACTATATTATCTTTGGTTTTAGAAAAGAGGCACACCCCAGATCTCATGAAAGGAAAAGTACCTCTACCTTGACGTAATTGTAAACCAACATTAATTCTTATGTCTGCCTATTTCTCCAACAGGATAACAGAGCTTGTGCTGCCTGTTACTACCATTGAAGATGAGTCTATACCACTTCCCCAGTCTGTCCTCTCAGGATCACTCCCAATCACGGCTTGGCCACCAGTTCTCACTCATAAGCACCAAATCTGGAAACGCAAAGTGAAGCCATTGCAGGAGCATCTCTCCATGGTAATTCTTGAGACCTCAGTGTCTGGTGTGCTCTGAAGGTGTTTAGGTATGCCATAGATGGAGCTTAAGTAAGTCAGTGGCACTTGATTCTTAGCAGCCCTGGGCTCATCAGGAAAGCAATATACTTATGCCCATACAGACTCTCTGTATCTGCCACAGAGGCAACATGTAAACACACATCCACCAGTGTATTTTATCATCAAAAGACTCTGTTGTACAATTTCCATTTACTGACAGAACTATCTTCTGTTTAAAACCTCTTGCAAAAGGGGTGTGAAACCCAGACAGTATGATTGAAAAACACAGAACATTTCTGCACGCTTTGCAGGGGGTAAAATTTCGAGGTTTTTATAATGTTTGACTAGTAAGTTGAAAATGGGCAGAGTAAAAGAAATAGTCATGAAATGGGACAGCAAAAACCTTCTCTACAATGGCTGTTCCAGTCTAGCTTATTCCTACAATAAATGAAAAACTCTTATTTTCAGTTTTAAGATAACAGAGTCCTCTGGACCTGCCCATATTATTTTGCTCTTTTAAACTGAAGTGGAAGATGGTGGTAAATTTTTAAGGATAAGGCATTTTCAGCACTCACAATAAAGTAAGAGATGCTTTTCTATGGCTTTATGACAGGATATTTTCTCTTTCTGATCCTCTGAAAGAAATACCACCCAGGTGCTGACACATGGTGCGTTTATACAGGAAAACCTGTGTTAGTTTGTACAGTGATGTAAGTTGCATCAGTGAACAGAGAGTAAAAATGATTGGCTTTCTTAAAGTCAGATTTATTACAGCACTGTGCCCCCGGATTGTGGGTGAGCCCGTAATAGCCTGTTTCCACTGAGCAAATGAATACCCCATGATGAAACTGACACATGACCCAAACCAGTGTAGATTTATTCCTGGCACTCCAAAAGAGAACTTAACACAAGAACAGAGAGATTCAAACCATAATAGGGCTATAGGTCATGTAGCTTTGGCTGGGCACGATGCTGGTGGATGGATGATAGGAGGAAAGGAACTCAATGAGAAACAGAAGAGATCAGAGAAGAGGGAAGGGAAGGTGAACCAGAAGACTAGAGAAAAGAGGAAAAAATCGTCATGCCCTCTGCCTTCCTGCTAAACTCAGACAATGCTCTCCAGTCCTCTGTCCTCCAGGCCCCTGAGTACATTGAGCTTGCAGCAGCTCCCTTTTTCCTTGTGCCTGCCAACACTACAATGGAGAACAAGGCAGATGGGTTGGGGGTGGGGGAAGAAATAGTAAATCAGAGACAGAGTGGGAACAGGAAGGAGGGAAAATATAAGGAAAACCAAAGGGAAAAATTAATCACAGTCATAAAAAGCAGGGCTGGAGGGATCTCAGGAGGTCTAGTCCAACCCTCTGCTCAAGGAAGAATCATTCCTGAGTAAACCATCCCAGACAAATATCTGTCTAACCTGCTCCTAAAAATTTCCAGTAATGGAGTTCCCACAACCACCAACTTTATACTTAGAAACTTCTTTCTAGTTGCTAATGTAAAACTATTGTGTTGAAATTTAAGCCCATTACATCTTTTCTTGTCCCCTATAGACAAAAAGACCAAACGATCATCATCCTCTTTATAACAACTTGTTTTGTACTTGAAAACCATTATCAAATCCTTCCCCACTACCTTCTCTTCCCTAAAATAAATAATCCAATTACTCCAAGTTTTCCTCAAATGTTATGTTTTCTAGACCTCTAACCATTTTTTATACTCTCCTCCAAACTCTTTCCAGTTGATCTACATCTTTCTGGAAGTATAATACTCATAGCTGAACATAGTGCTACAGGTGAGGTCTCACTAGTGCTGAATAGGTGGACAGATCGTTTCTCTTGGCTTGTGCATGACACTTCTGTTAATATATATATATATAAGCAGAGGGTGAGAAAGAAACCGAGAGGCAGGAAGAGGTGAATGAAGGAAGAGTGAATGAAGGGGAGTATGGAAAAGGATGCATGAAGGAAAACACTATGATTAGATCCTCCAGTGATGGGCACTGTGATAGAACACCTCTGGTGCCTGTCACTTTAAGGTCTTTGAGTGACAGGAGGGCAGCCCGCAGGTTCAGGCCAGCCCTGATGATGCAGTCACATGACTTGGTTAGGGCTTGTGACTAATGGGGAGAGCTAAGCAGACACCATTTTAGGTCAGGCTCTCAGGGCTGATCCAGCAGTCTGCTGCTGGAAGCTGTCAGAACAACATCTGGTTTAGCTGCTGCTCAGGAATACTTTGGAAGTGATGGCAGGTAGCTCTTGGGTATGGCTGAAAATGCACCCTGCTGGGGAGGTTGGCCTGGTGGGGCTACCTGTGGCATGGGAGTCCCCCAGAAATGCCAGGCCAGTTGCCTCTCTAGTGAAAGGTGGGTAGGGGTGACTTAAAACCCCAGCCCCCACTTCCTTGTGTGTTAGTCAGACATAGGGACAGGCACAGGGCCAGTCATGCCTTCAGGCACCTGAGCCCTGCAAGGGTGTAAGACCTCAGAGGCCCCAGAGAGGGGGGCAGTGGTATGGCCCAGATAGAGTGGCCCCAGGAAGTGGGTATAGAGTTAGCCCCAGTGGAGGGGTAGAGAGTGGCCCCAGGAAGGAGGGGTAAAAAGAGCCTAGTTGCCTAGGGAGGGGGTAGGGGCAGAATCAACCCAGTGTTTGTTGAATCAACTGGTCACCATTTAGATGCGAGTCATGAGAGGGCCTGAGAGGCTGCATACTGGCCAGAAGAGGCGTATAAACAGGCAAGCCTGATGGCCTACATTGTCGCTCAAGGGAACAGGGCAGATTGGGTGTGGCCCAGTGAGGGGCAGTATTCAAGGGCAATGGTGAGAGAGCGTGGAGTGAAAGAGGCCCCAGTGAAAGGGGGGCGGTATGAGTGAGGCCTAAAACAGGGCAGTGTGTGAGAGGCCCAACAGTGGACTGAGTTTGGCCCAGCCTGGAGCCGGAGTGTAATAAAAATCTGGATGCCATCTGTGAGGCATGGGACACAGTAAGGGTAGGTCAGAGCCGTGTGTAGACCCCATGGCATCAGGGCATTAAATGGGCAGCCTCCCACTTATTTCATCTTGTATTATTGAGCTGCAAGTTGTGGCAAGAGAGACAGGATGGGCTGCCCTAGACAGAGGGGTGGGCCGACACTGAGACTGACCATGTGCTCTTCCCCCTGTCACAGGCAGCAGTATAAAATCCTACACTAGACTTAGTCATTTTTGCTAGGTGTCTGTGTAATTTTCCCTCTTGATTTCCTTATGCTGGTTCAGCTGAAGAATTCTAAGATTCTGAAAAATACCTAGACACCCATCTGCTTCCTTAGGCACCTCAGTCCACCGTATAGGTACCAAAGACAGCCTCAGCTTCTGACTGACCTTAGTAAGTCTTTAAATTCCCCCAGTGCCTAAGTGACAGGAGATGACCAGGATACAGGCACATGACTCTAGATGATCATAACTGAAGGGAACAGAATCAGACAAGGTCCAGCTTAGTCATGAGACAGGGGATCAGGGGCAAATGAGTTGAGAGGTTTCTAAAGGACCAAGAGGTGAATGGTCACCACAGCAGAGCCACAAGCTAGAAATTCAGGAGCAGAAAACAGGGATCCAGACAAAAGTCACTGGTCTGGATCATGCAAATGTAGCTATAGGGAGGAACAATCTGAGCAATCACCAAACTAAAGCCACAAGCCAGGAAGACAGATCTTAGCGAGAGTAAAGAGGACAGGGAAAATCAGAAGCCAGCAAGTTTGGAGAAAGGGGGTCCCAGAGAAGGTATGGAATAAGGAATCAGTAGGTAGGAACAAGGAAACTACCCCCCATACTCAAGTGCAGGAATGCTATTCCTAAACTATCCTTGTCAAATATGTATGCAGCCACCTTTTCATAGGAACCAGGAAACTAGGGAGAAGGAGTCAAAAGCCCAAGGCTAAACCAAAATACATCTGTCTTTTTGACCAGTCTGATGTGCACTGACAGAACTGCTGCTTGCAAGCAGGCAACCACCTCTCTGCAGTCAAGTAGCTCAGCTAGAAGCAGTTGGCCCATTGGCAGTCAGGCCCACTTGTGTAATGAGGTCCAGCTGGGGTCAAATTAGCTGTTCCAATGCCCTGATTCCTGATGCTAAGGCCTCTCCAAGGTCCAGACAAATTTGTCTATGCACTGATGTCACCCAACAGCTAATACCCTGCTGGCAGACCCAACACAAACCAAGGCCCTGAAGTCCTACATGGTTTTCTCAAAATGGGTGTTCTCCCTTCTATCTAGCCTGAGGACTCCATTCCTTTAGTCAAATGCTGCACATGAATCCCTGCTCCTTAAATAACTATACAATGGGAGTATACATTTGGAATGTGGGAAACCTGGATTAAAATTCATGTTCTCCACAGCCCATGTGAGAATTTGTCTATTTTCTCCACCTTGTGTAAGTAATTAAATGCTTACTTGGCTTGTGCAAGGGAGAGAGAGAAAGTCAAATCTCAGAAAATTGATTAGCGGGACCTGGCCAAAAGCTCTCCATTTCAACCTCACCCTTTTCCTTTGTGTTTCCTGCTTGCCTAGCTGGGTCAGCTCCCCACACAGCTAGTTTCTGTCAATCTTTTCCTCAGGTACGTAATCCCACCTCATGCATTGTGTGGGGAGTCTGGGCTGCTAACTAAGGACAGAGGCTTTCACTAGCCAGCAGGACACTTGGGAGTTAAGCTATGGCTTCTAAATGCTATAGTTGAATACTGTAGTAACCTTGACTAAGGGCCAATTTTTAAAGGTATTTTGACATCTATTTCCTCTCAATTCCCTATTGACATCAGTGGGAGCTCTCCACACTACATCACCCCTCTCTCTGCCAGCACATTTTTTACTTCTCCTCGGGAACCCAATTGAAAACATCAGTCAGCCCTTGCAGCTGAATGAGTTTGACATTGTAGGTTTAGAAAATGCACTGAGAGAATCTTTAATTAGTTATTCATTTATGTTTCTTTTATTTTTAATCCTTTGATTTCTGAGAATCACTGGCTAAATTTCCTGGCACAATAATTATAAATACTTCATGCTAGTGGATGGATGTAAAAATTCTATTTGAAGTTCTGATGCAAGTTTGTGATGAAATGTTGGCATGTTCTGTTTCTATTCATTCAGGGACTGGTATGTCTCAGTAATTTTCAGAGGATAAAACTTCTGCATTTACGTATTGCTTTTTTCCCCACTGTTTATAATTCCTTTTTTTTCATCCCTTCCCAGCAGAGGATCCCATTGCTGGCTTTAACATGGAATAGACATTTAAAAACTAAAACAATCAGCCAAACAGAGGAAATACATTTGGCATTTATAAGGATTTGTGAAAGCTTCATAAGGAATCTGATAAACAATGAAAGAAGCCATAGTATATTAGAGTGGCAGTAGGGTCCATAGGAAAGGCAAGTCCATCTGAACCTAGTAGCCCATTGAGATACCATAATTCAGACATACCACTCTTTTAGCCAGCACCACGCAAGGAAACAATACAGCCAGCATCATATAGAAGCAACCATTGAATCATAGGGTTGGATGGGACCTTCATGGTAAATGGTTTAAACGGCTACAGCTACCTTTTGGCAGTATAGGAGCGTTAGCTGTCATTTAAATAAAAGGCGCAATATGTTTTTTTATTTTAAAGGACTTAATGCTCAAGCCAGTGTTAGGCTGGGGAGTCTGGGAAACTGATTAATGTTTTTTTTGATGTGCAGGAAATTTGTGTTCCTTTAAATAAAAGCCTTATACTTCCAGTCTTGCATTTAATTTGAAA
>NW_017729030.1:59741793-59753373 GCF_001723915.1 Gavialis gangeticus
ACCTTCATGGTAATTTGGTCCAATGCCCATGCACAAGTCCAAAACTGCTACTCCTAAACTTATCAGATAAATATATATGCAGGTTCCTCTTGAAAACTCCCAGTAAGAAGATTCTACAACGTACCAGTCTATTCCACTGCTTTAGTGTTGTAACAATAAAGAAGAGTTTCCTAGCATCTAATCTAAAATCTGCTTTGCTACAAGCCATTCAATGCCCATTTCTTTATGACAGCTTTTCAAATATTTGAAAACTTCTGTCGTATGCCGTCTTTATCACCTTTTATCTGAGCTAAACATACCTCAACCTTTCCTCATAGAGCTTGCCTTCCAACCCTTTTATAATACTGGTCACTCACTGTCTCCATCTCATCACTTCCTTCTTAAAATGTAGAGCTCAGAACTGTCCTTAATAGCTGTAGATGATGCCTAATCCTTGCCAAGTAGATTGGTACTATCACTTTCCATATATTACACCTAATATTCTTGTTGATGCAATCCAAATGATAATTTTGTGTGTGTGTCTGCATCATATTACTGAATCTGCAATGCACCAAAACCCCAAGATCCTTCTGAGAAGTTTTGCTGCATGGACATTTAGTTCCTATTCTGAATTTGTGAAAAAAAATTGGCCACTTTGACTCCCTAGATCCAAGTGACCATTTATCCACATGTTTGGATCAACTTATGGCCATCTTTGAGAAAAGTCCAAAGCAGGGTTTGCACTTAGCCCTGTTAAGCTGTAACAAGACAACTTACCCACTCCACTACCACAGCAAATCACTGTTTTTTTTTCATGTTTGTGTTTCCTTTCCACTTCATTTAACTTTTTAGAGCTTAGAACCTTCAGAGCATATGTTCTCAATGGGCTTATGCCTGGCACCTGTCACAATAGGATGCTAATCTTGGCTGGGCGGGGAGGGAAAGCTACCGTGAGACCACTGATAAATAGAAATCGGAGGTTGACAGTTCTGAATTTCAAGCAATTGTGGGTGTGGGGAGACAGTAGGATTTTGAGCCTATCACCTCCACTCTCCAACTCCTATAAACTGAACAGAGTGCTACAAAAATCCTACAACAAGAACATTGCTTAACAAACTAGAAGAGTTAAACTTGTCATCGAAGCAGAGGCCTTATGGAAAGATACAGTGCCATGGAAAGGAATACCAGAGGAAGCTTAATTTAAGATTTTAATTTTAATTTAAAAATTATAAATGCACAGAGCAACTCTACAATGTCAGCATGTCTACACAAGGTGTGTTACTGCACAGTTGCCTAGTTTACTGCGCAAGCTTGCACATTTAGACGTGTGTGTGTGTGTGTGTGCACGTGCACATGCGCTTAACATGCAGTAAAAACTGTGTGCTTACTGTGCAGCAATTAAATCCACTACCTACAAATGCAGGTAGCAAAGTTAAGCATGACTAGTAACTATGCAGTAACACACATGTAGACATGACCCAGCAGCAAATTTGCTGTCAGATCTGCCCAGCTACTAAGGGGCTGGTCTGAGGCCAGGCCCAGGGCTTCAGCCTGGGAACCTCTCTGGCTCCAAGGCTGGGTTGCTTCTATGGAAGCCCCTGACTTCAGGCTATAAAAGCCTGCAGACATTGTATGCCCTAGGGCACATGCACCAGGGAGCCTGAGGGCACTGCAGGTTCTGTGTGTTCCCTGGGCAGGCCACAGTTCTGCTGCGCCTGCCTCCCACTACCCCAGCAGTGCTCCTTGGCCCCACCCAGCTGCACTGCTTCCAGACCACTGTCATTGGAGCAATCAGCCTGCTGCAGCGTCTGTCCAGGCATGCCAGCCAGCTCAGTGAAGCAGGGCCAGCACCACCAGCCTGCTGTACCACCAGCCTGCTGCTCTGTGCCTGCAGGTGATGCGGGGCATAGCCTCTGCTTCATGGCTGCCAGTCCCTTGCCATGCCCCCGTGCTGGGTGCCACTGGTAGCAACACAGGGACAGCTACACGGGGGCTCAAAGAGCTGGTATGGGACCCAGCATGGCTTAATCCTCCCTGTCCAGGCCTGGCACCACTGGCATGTGCAGATCTGTGCCCTCCACCCAGGGCCCAACTGGAGCCAGGAGGAGGTTGTCAGCCTCGTGCAAGTCTGGGGCAATGTGGAGGTGCTGCACCACCAGTTTGAGCAGGGCAGGCACTCAAACACCTATATTTATGAGGCCCTGTCAGGTGGGATACAGGAGCAAGGGGACAGCTAGTTGGTGCATCAGTGCTGCAGAAATGTCAAGGCCCTGCGGGCACACTGAATGGCCATGACCGACCACAATCATCAGTTCAGCCATGCCCGCAAGACCATGCCCTTTATGTATCAACTGACTCACATTTTGTTGCCCTGGGACCCAGGCTGTAGTTGTGCAGTGTATACCAGCACAGGTGGCCTGCCCAAGCCCCTTGCCCCACCCTGACCCCTCTGGCCTGTTCAAACAGCTCATCGCACACTGCCTGGGGCACAAACAGCAGGGTAGTGCTCAGGGTGCACTGGTGGCATGGTGGGGGGCTGGCCCTGTATGTGAGACACCTACCCAAAAGCCACCCACCTAAAAACTCCACACTCTGGGTGCGTCTACCCATGCTACTATGGCACAACTGTTACTGTGCCATTATTTAGTGCTTTCTTTTGGAAGTACTAAATGATTGTGCAGTAACAGCTCATACTGCACTGTGTGCAGTGTACGCATTTGTTTTTAGGCACTATATTACTGTAGCATATTGCTATGGTGTAAATAGCATCACATATAGATGCAGCCACTGTGCAGTAGCTTATTGCACTGTAAATCTAGGCTGGAGTAAATGCATGTGTAGACACACCCTGCTAATAAGACTGTAAGTCAGCTATGCTAAATATTTAAGGCTCACTTCTGAACCAAGATACATAGCTCTGGAGTAAACATACTGGGAGTTCATTTAACAGCCTATAATAGTAATCCGCACTGGCAGATCATGTGCAGCAGGAATGCAGATGTCAGACTTACAGGAACAGGGAATGCAGATAAGGGGCAGAGTATTGGCTGGGTGGAGAGCAAAGTAAACTGAATCAAGAAAAGAGCTTGCTTTCTCCACAGACTAAAGGATACAAATAGCAATGTATATGTTTAATTTCTTGCCTTGTTTCTGGGGCAGATTAGCTATGGACTGCCTATTATTACCTGGCCTGGCTGAAAGGCTGCAAATTTGATTGTTAAAATCACTCCCTTTCTTTTCCATAACAATATAATGGCATCATACTTGTGTAGAGAAATGTCTCTGGAGAGCATCTGAACAAGGGTACTAATGTGGCTAACTGGCAAAAAACAAAAACAAAGTTTCTAATATCAAGACCATCTAAGGAAGTAAAATGTAGCAAAAGAAAACTTTTTCTTATACAAACAAGCAGAAGGAAGACAGGTGTCAATGAAGATAGAAAAACTGGATTTTTCCTCACTTCCTCAAACAACACATCAGAAATTCTAAGGCAGAAGCTAAAAGGTGTCTGTAACTGGATTTATCTTTATTTGCACTGTTAGAGCTTTTATTGCATTGTCACCTAAGCTTAAAAGTTCATATTTACATTTTACACGGTGCTTGCGATTTGTTTACAGTGCCAGCAGTTTCATTCCAGACTCCATAAAACATGAAGGCAAAAGTGAGACGGCATGGTTCTGAATACAGAAACTTTCAAACACCAGGAGTTTGAGTCTGTTCCAAAGAAAATGGCCAGCAAAAGTTGCTGGGGTTCATATACTCGCAGAAAAAAATATGACAAGAAACAGTCATGCTCAGCTTGCAAAGGAATATTTCCTTCCATTTTCTCCATGAGTTGATCCAACTCAAATGTGCTTTCCAGATTAACTCAAGAAAACAGACCTGCTCTGTCATTTTAAAACTAAAATAATAAAAACCTGGTTCTCCTTTGAAGTCTTCATTAACATGCATTATATCCATTTTCAGCACAGTAGCAGCACTGACATTTTTAGATTTTTGTGATTCTGAATGTCAAGCTTAGAAAAAAGCAAAACCTACAATGAGATGATTTTTTTTGGAAAACCGTCTTTAAAATATATAAGAGCAAGAGATAAACTGACAAGAATGTTGATAAAGAAGTTAAACCTTTATAGGATGAAAAAAGATTGTGAAGAATGAGGAAGGAAAGGTACATAAATGCTTTTTAAAACCACATAGCCACTTACAGCCCAGCCTGTCCTCAGTGAATCTTTGAGTAGATGATTTCATTCTGCCTGAATCAGGTAAACTAAGTATGAACACACTACAGCCTCAAAGGCAGAAAAATCAGAGGACATTTCTAACACTAAGAACTCTATATACATTGAGAACCTTTACATGCTCCTTTGCACTAAAAGAAGAAACGTAGTCAGAGCAAGTGTCATTAATCACAGTGGCAACCATTCACTCTTGTTTGCAAGAATGCTCTTAATCAAGCTTATGTAAATTATTTTAACATGCATAGATGCTGACACATGTCTGGATACAAATCACAGTCACCTGTGTAGCCTATGTATATTCCAAATACTTCTTTCATAAAGAATAAACACAGGCATGACTGGCGAGTTTTCAGTTTTCTGGTAATCACCATTAAAAATGAGCCTTTTCCATGTGGTCATTAATAAAGAAAAATAAATGGTAATGGAATAAACTGTGGTTTCCATTGCTTTTTAAAATACCTTTTAGTTGATGCATTATATTTGGAAATACCCAAGTCAGGACCAAGACTTATGTAGGTCAATCTGTTTAGTGACATGTAATATGATTTATACACTTCATTTTAGAGAAGGTTTCTTTTAAATACATCTCTAGTAAGGGGAAAGGGGAGTTATAGAAAAGCAGTTAAGAAGTCTTGCTATGAATCCAGAAGAGAGAGTTTAAACTGAACTCTAGCTTCATGCAAAAATCTGTTTTCAGTCAGCCCTGCTGTAACTCATACTTGATCATTTGGCCTCGAGAATCAAAGGAAGGTGAATACAATACCGGCCACATCACTCCTGTGAACTGTTGCCTACAGAAATCCATCTAGGCTTGGGCAGACCCTTGAATGAATATCCTTCTAAATCCTAAATCCTCAGGTATGTGGTTTTACCCAATTGTGATTCAACCAAAAATTTCCCATTGACCTGCTTTAAAGTATTTCACTGAGTTGGGACAATGGGTGAAGTGTTTAATGGTATCTAGGCCCCCAGAGTTGCAGATAGGGACCTAGTAGGACTTTCAGAAGCTCCCAATCCCAGGTGCTTAGGTGATTTTGAAATTCTTACTATGTGCCCATCAGCATATTTTAACACCCAAACACCTTTACAACTATGGCTGTTCAGGATTTCTCTGTTTGATCTGATGTCAACTGGCCTGGAGTTATAACAGCTGGTGATCTTCCCCAATGTGTTTCAAGGAAATATTTGGTATGTTTTCTATTTTTCAGTAGAGATATGGGACTGAAGTAGGCACATGAATCCATACCAGTCTGATTTGACAAAAATCAAAAGTATCAAGGAGAGGGAGGTGAGTATATCATTGCTATAGTTTCCTTCTTATCTTTCTTTCTTTCTCCGAATAGCAGCTATTAACAGCACAAGAAAGAACTACAGGATACTTACTGTATCCCTTTCATTCGGGCATTTTTCACTGATATACTTCTATTTAATGTTTGGAATCTATGAATGTCACGACTTGGGGCCTAGGAGCGGCTGTGATCCCGCTAGCGCCCCCTGCCGTGCCAATTAGGAGATCCAGCACCCTCTTATTCTCGCCCGCCATGTCTTTGATCTTTTATAATTTAATATGGGAGGCTGCCTTTGATCTCCTGGTATCTGTGGGTGACTTGGTGCACCCCCAGCCTTATGGGCTATGCGTGCCTCCTACCTCCCCTGTAGCACGCCCCAAGCCTCGCAGTTATTCCGGACGTTTTTGTGTCTCTAATCTTATACTAGCCCTCTCCGGGCTTCACTCTTGCGGGCTGGCCCCCCCTGGGGTCTATGCCACGCACTTCCCGTGCTCTTGCCCTCGCTGGGGCCTGCGTCTGCGCCTCTCGCGCTCTTGCCCTCGCTGGGGCCTGTCCTGTGCCAAACCACACCCGGGGCTCAGGTGGCGCACAGCCGTGCCTGGCCCCCTGACCCTTCTCGGGGTCCTTATGCCACACGCTACTCGCGCCCGTGGCTCTCTCTGGGCCTGTGCCCGCGCTACTCGCGCCCATGGCTCTCTCCGGGCCTGTGCCCACGCTACTCGCGCCCGTGGCTCTCTCTGGGCCTGTGCCCGCGCTGTCTCGGGCTTTCAGCGGCGCCAGGGCTCAGGTGGCATGCAGCCATGCCTGGCCCCCTGACCCTTCTTGGGGTCCTATGCCCTCACTGGGCCAAGCACCGCCCTCACGGGCTGGGGTCTCAACCCCACACCACACCAGTGCCAAGCTGCCGTGCCTTCAGGCACTGCTTGGTGCCTGAACAGGGCATCCAGGAAACCCCCGGACTACTGGGGATCTCCTGTGAGGCCTCCTCACACCCCTACAGCCTCACCCGGTCCTCCAGTATGATATACACAACAGAAACATAAGCCCACCCAGCTGTAACAAAACAATAGGCCTACTGGCTATACCAAAACAATAAGCCTACCGGCTACCCCATAAAGTCCAGGCCCGCCTGGCTCTCTTGCTCCAGCAACCCGTACCTGAGCTGCCCTGGCAATTAGCAGAGGCCCTAATCCCTACTTAGGCACGGGGCACCCAAGTGCCCCCGTGACAATGTAGTTGGCATAAAATGCTTCTTTATAACACTAGCTGGCATAAGCTATGAAGATCAATTAATTGAAAACCGTGACCTGATGGTAATTAACTTTCTTTGCCATGATAACCTGAAACGGATTATCTTCTATTGCAGGAGTGGCCAACCCATGGCATGTGCACCATTAGAGGCATGGGCAGCCTCTGGGTATGGAATACAGCAGACTAGGGAGGGATCTAGTAGCGCAGTGGCAAAAAGGGTAGAAAGAAGTAGGCCAAACAGCAGATTGGAAAGGAACCAGAACAGTAGATTGGGCAGAAAGCAGAGCACCAGATTGGGCAGGGAAAGAGGATCAAAGGAGCATTTAGGGCTAATGTCTGGCATGTCTGTCAAAAGGGTTGGTCTCCATTGCTCTAGCAGGTGTGCAATAGAATAGAATAGAATAAAAGTAATTTTCTAATCCGTATGACTTTCATAAAATTATAGATGTCCCAAATTACATGAGGACTTGGAACTCTAGAAGATCTAGTTCTAGCTGTTCAAACCCAAAATAGCATTATACTTAGGAGTTTTGCCCACTAAATACTCTATGGTACAAACATAGTAACATAAGATGCTCTTCTCCCTTGCTGCTGTTCTCCCCCATTCACAGGCCCTGGAGAGCCTGAAGAGCAGCTGCACTTTGGTTCCTGTATTTTCTGCTCGTCTGTGGAGAACACTTGGGTAATTGGTGGGGATCCATTGTGTTAATCTCACATAGATGTCATGGATTGACTCTTACGCTACTAGGGCCATTCTATTCCCAAACCTGTTTTCAGAACGTAGCTCAGTGGCGTTCCCTCACAGCCAAAACATAACATGTCTTTGTAAGGTAAATGCTACACTCAGCCATCTACATCAGTCCTGCATCAATGATGATAAGAATTTTTCAGCTGCAGTGTTGTCCTAAGTTGCACCACAATATTGAACATAAAGCACAACAGACCTGGCCAATTTTTTTCAAAAGTAGTAGCATAAATTGGCTTTTGGTGGGAGGCTGTCAAAGACATGAAAGATATTCCCCCAACTCCCAATGAAACGGAAGCTCAGGACCTAACTCTCTTTTTTGCTTTCTTGAGAAGTAAGCTTATTATCATAACTGGGCACGTCTACATGAGATGTTAAATGCATAGTAGTTTACTTCTATTGTGCATTAGCATGGCATGGTGAAAGCCGTGCTATTGTGCTAATGCACAGTAGAATTAGTCTACACACTAGCGTTACTTAAAATATGTGCCAGCACTACTGCACAGTAGTGCCAGTTGCAGATATGTTGTGGCTGCTGCTACTGCTGCTGCTGTCACTGCCACCACCACTGCTGCTGCTCCTTCTGTAGCAGCACTGGCTCAGGCAACAGCTGTCCTGGAGCATGGATTACTTGGGAGCTGCCCCTGGTGTCCCTTTTACTCCACCTCCTTCCCCTAGATAAGCTGTTGAGTGCAGGGTTGTGTCTGCTGTGGCAAAGACTCCCCAGTTGGGGAGCATCATTCTGCTCACATCATGCCCTACCCCCAAATACAGTACTGGGTATGGGACTGCTCTGCCTGCCTCCTATGATCAGGCAGTGCAGGTCTGCCTTTGCCATAGCAAAGATTCCTGAGGAAGGGAGGGTGGGGGTATTCTGGTGTCCCCTCAGAGTTGGTACCTAGGGCTGGTGTCCTGCCTACTCCCCCCAGTTATGTTACTACTCCAAAGGAAGGCCATGAATGATCTAGAATGCTGGATAAGTAACAAATCCAAATTATTTTTGAAGGTGGCTCTCTTTAGGTGTTGTGATACTGAAATAGTAGGTGCCTTGCCCCAAGAAGGTAATTCTATTTGATAGAGTTAGGCACCTATGCTCCAAATAGATACAATGGGGACAGTTAGCAAGCTCCAAAGGATAGCCCAGAGCCCTAAGTCTTAGCAGGAAGGCATCTACAGTTATGAAATAGGAAATACTAGGCTATAGGGTGTGTCTGACCTCCTACTTCCCCTCAGATCTAGGGTACCCGAGTCATCAGAACTGGTGATGCTGATGTCACCTGCAACAGCTCACCAAAACTCCCTAAGTGGCCCTCCAGCCCAAATAACTGCCAAACCCTACTTTATAGCATTACTTCTCACAAGATCAATGAGCAGATATGTAACCTATGTATGAAAAAATCCTCAAGAAAAAAAGAGAAATGTAGTGCTCTTTCTATTCTGAGGGAAAATCTTGTTTGGGGGCCATATGCCATGTCTCTGAACTTGCACAAACACACCTATGAGTTCAGCTTCTTGCATGGGACTACACCTATCCCACTGGCCTTGTCCTGGGATTCAAAGGGCCCAAAGGGAAGGTACGAACTTGGCCAGGAAGCTTAGTGCATATGGAGTGCACCCAACAGCTTATCTAGGGGAAGGAGGTGGAGTAAAAGGGACATCAGTACAAGGTGTAGCACACACAGCTAGTCTCATTATGCTGTGTGGCTAGGGGTGGTGATGATATCACACACCTTTATCCCAGTCACCCATGATTAGATCATTTACACAAGGAATGGGAGCCCTGGCATGTTGTCTGTCTTCAGCATGCAAGGGGTTCAATAACACATATCCCACTTCTTAGGAAGGTGCCCTAACTACAAGGCCATAGAATAATCTAGGTGGAAGCACCTCCCAAATTTTCTTTTGACACTGGGCCACTGGAAAATTAAGAATCACAGGCCCAGGAAGAAAGCAAGTGAATTGACTTTGTAGCCCTATAAGATGGGTGTTTCCTTTGAAGGAGCAGTCCTATGTTCTAAACCTTGCTGCCAGGCAAATTTCTGTTTTCTGTCCAAGGACTGCTGTATGGAAAATGCATCAAGTGCTCCAAGAATGGGAACACAATTGTATGTATCCCTTCCCAGGGGCTGACCTCATCACTGGGGGGTAGAATTAGGCGCTCTCTCATTTGTTCTTCTTCTGGCCCACTAAGTTTTGTATTTCTGGCTGCCCTGTGATCTAGCATCAACAGGAGGAATAGAAGTTTCCTCCACCAGGATTATTATATAGCTTAGCGGTTAAGGCACTCTGGTGGTGGTTAGCGGAAGATGTAAATTGAGTACTCTCAGGCTAAGCATCACTTAAGACCCAGATTTTTCATTTCCTGAAAAAACACTGTAACCACTAGACTATTATTTAAAATGTGGTCACCACCAACACTAAACACTAGGCTGTTATACAAGGGCTAGGCAATATTCCCAAGCAAGAACAACTGCTGATGCTGTACTTTGTATTCTATTCAATGCATTCAGATTTGATCAGGTATACAGCATGCTTTGCAGAAGCCTAACAGATCAGGGACACAAATAGATTTTAGGTGCTTCCTGATGTCTATGTGGATTGCATCAGAGTCTAGGCAGGAATTAGCACCTGGGGAGTTTAATCTGGATTATTTCTGAGCATACACACAAGTCTAATCACCTCAGGGAAATATGAAGGCCAAATAGAGGCAACTAATAATTCTACAAACCTAAGTGGCTTTGTGAGTACAGGAGCAGGACCAATCTGAATCAGTTTTTGGGAATTAGGCACTTGAATTCTACCTACACCTCAGATAAATGCCTCTGAGAATGATTAAGAACTGGCCCTAAGTGTTTCCAATGTAACAAAGTCTGTCCTTAAAACATCACCTAGGACTGGACTAACAAAAATAATGCACTACATGTACTTTCATTAAAAGCTGTCATTGAACTATTGTGCAGTTGGGAAGGATCACCTTAATACATAAATTAACCATGCTGCTTCTGCCCTTATTTGAACATAGGTCACCATATTGACTTCAATGGAGTTGCTTTTGATTTATTTGACAGGGAGGTCAAGTTCTGAAGGGTTTTTTTAATGCTGCCTAAACAGAAAGAAAAAAATCAACCTCCAAAAATTAGTTGTTTTAAGATTCGAATATAAAAATTGAAAGATCATTTTTAATATAAAATCCTGACACAATAAGAATGCAGAATTAAGGACCAAGCTATTTGTAAAGAGCATGTCATTATACACACATATGGTAGATAATGTTGTAGTTGATTACCCCTATAATGCCTAAATGGTATTACACGAATGAAATAATAGGACTTCAGCTCAATTGCTCACCATCACTCAATTAGATTTGTAACAAAATATGCATGCCTGTAGCACCTTACACCTGAGGATCAGAAAGCACTTTACAGATTATAATATCTACTTCCTAGAGTATCTTTTATATATATCTCACAGAATGCTTTATAAAGGAGTTAATCTTTGCTCAAGCTGGATGAATAATGGATTTTTTTAGTTCAGTGACTGAAGGAAAAAAAATAGAGACAAACTGGTTCAGGGTTGGGTTTTTTTTTTACTAGATAGATAGATAGAAAACTAAAAAGTTAATTTATGGTGATCCCAAAATGTTTTATTTCCCCAAAGTACTTTTTAACTAGGGGATAGATTAACCATTTCCAAAACCTTTCTCCTATTTTTTTTTCCATTTAAAAAACATTTGTAGTGTTTTTTAAATAAAAAATGCTGTATCAAAATGAAAAGTTAAAACTTTTCATTTCAAATGCTACATGGAATGTTCCAGTATTTTGCAAATGAAACATTTCTCACTGAAAATGTCAAAATGTAACAACTCAACATTTCCCAAATTTGATCCGTATTTTTCAGCTGGAACTAATTGTTCAATTTGACTTAGTTTTGTGAGCACTTTCAGTCTATTTTTGGTGAATTTACTGCCCATCCAAAAAAAAATGTTGCCAACCTCTAATATTAATCTCTTTTGCATAGACAGGACAACTAAGGCACAGACAAGGGAGGTGACTAGCCTAATGTTTCAAGCACATCCTAC
>NW_017729030.1:59758373-59760300 GCF_001723915.1 Gavialis gangeticus
CAGGCACAAACACAGCGCTTCCCCGCACATTTATAAAGCTTGCGTAAAATTGACAGCCAGACTAATTGCATGCCTTACTTTGACAAGCATGGTCTTTGTCTGGCCTGTTATTTTTATGTATGCTAACATAAAGTCAGTGTTTTATTATTTAGTCGCATTAATAATGAGGACAATCAGCAACAACAATTGTTACTCTGGAGGCAAAGAAAACTAATTGCTCATAAAGTGGCGAAAAAAAATTCAGAAGAGCAACTTCCTTTGGGCTTTGCAAAAATCTGTTTTACTGAAAATTAAATAAATGACTAAAGTATTAATAGAAGAATGTTTCAAATTCTCAGAAGAAATCAACTTTCCAAGAATCACAGTTCTTACAATTGCAACAAAAGCATCCTTGTGTGGTGCAATTCTTGCAAGTCCTGCAAAGCACTTAGAAACCAAGCTAAATGACAAAACATTATTTTCTGAAGCTACATGGTGCCAGTACATCCCAGTGCACATCACTACATTCAGAGTTACAGTCCAGATAATTTTGCTCTCAGCCTCCAGAAATAATTTTCTGTAGTAATAAATCTTTTTGAAAATTATTCCATAATGGTTTTCTTTGCATCAGCCTGTAAGCATTGTGTGACACAATGGTGTCCAGTGCTGAGCCAGATTCCTACTTTATTGACTTCAGTGGAGTTGCAGGCATTTACACCAGCTGCAAAGCTGTTCCACCAATTCCAAGTATGTTCTCTGGAGAACAGTGACAACGAAGAAGGTAACACCTATCGGGTCACTTCCAGAAGGGACTCTTCTTCTGCATCTAGCCCTTACTGCATACTAGTTCAAGTCAAGACTTGTTGACCTGTTGACTAGGCTTGTGCGAAGCAGCAAGTATTTGCTTTGGATTTGGATTTGGCCAATTCAGAGGGACAGTGATTTGATTCAGTGACTTGGATCATGGTCCTGATTTGATTCAGCCAATTCAGATCTGGAGATTTAGTGGAGATTTGGCCATAGACTCTACAGGCAGCAGCCTACAATGGTGCTGGACGCAGCTGCCTCTAGCTGGTAAGTCTATTGTGGTGGGCAAAGGGGGGAGGGAAGGGGCAGGGGGGCACAGATCAATGCCCCACAGCAAGGGAGGGATTGGAGCTGGAGCTCTGAGAAGCTGCAAAACCAGGGTGGAGGGGCGGGGGACTCCCACCCCTTCATAGTTTCATAGTTTCATATTTTCACTGTGCGCTGCCAGTCCGGGAGTTGCTGTTCTGGTGGCTCCTCTTCCTGCCAGTCCAAGAGGCCATGGGAGCAGGCATGTGCCTCTGGATCTGCGCGGGGTGGGCTGGACCTGGCTGCACTCCAGATGGGTGGTTGAAGGCACTGGGATCAGGGGCTATGCCCTCCTGCCACTCACCCAGCCGGGGTGAGGAGGTGTGGGACAGTGCTGCTGCGCTGCGCCCCCATGCCTCTTCCCTCCTCCCTTCACCCACCACAACAGACTTACCAGGCTCCCTGTACCTCCTGGACAAGCCACGGCTTTGCCCCACCCTGCCCCGGCTTGGCAAGCATTGGCAGGATATGGGGATGGGCGTGTGCACCCAGATTGGGGACGGGCCAGCAGCAGGGACCTTGGGGAATTTTAAGGTGGCTGCAGCGCCCCCACATAGCCCCCCCCCCCACTGCTCTCTGCAGGGCAGGTGGAGCCAGTGCTGTGTTCTGGGTGGCAAGCCCCCACTGCTGGGCTGTGCTCTGTGGTGTGGGTGGAGCCAGGGCTGTGCTCCGGCAGTGGGCAGCTGGAGCTAGCCTCCCAGAGCGCAGCCTGGCCCAGCCCACCCCATGCAGATCTGTGAGCACATGTCCACTCCCATGCCTTCTCAGACCAGTGGCAAGAGCTGCCAGAGGAACCACCAAAATAGTAGCTCCTGGACCAGAGACATGCAGCAGC
>NW_017729030.1:59760416-59762440 GCF_001723915.1 Gavialis gangeticus
CCCCGCTCCAGCTGGGCAAAATGTTCCAGCGCCAGCCCCAATCCCTACTTTGTTGTGGGGGCATTGATCTGCGCCCCCATGCCCCTCCCCCCTCTGTCCACCACAACAGACCTACCAGCTGGAGGCAGCTGTGACCAGTGTCATCGAGGACTGCTGCCTGTATAGTCTATGACTGAATCTCTGAATCAGCACTGAATCTCTCTGAATCAATTTTGAGGCTTCCAGTCTGATTTGGACCTTTTAATGGGTCCCCTGATTTGATTCGGATTCAGAGATTCATCCATTGAACCAGGCCAAATCTCCTCCATATCTAATTGGGTACTGAACTTTTGCCCAGTTGTACTGTTGACTGTTTTTGCTGTGATCTTTCTAGCTTGTGTCACAACTCCCAAAAGTTTAACATATTTAAGCAGCAAGTTTCACCGTGGGGTGTTTCTGCCCCTACCAGTCTAAAATGGGGAGGATGCAATCATTTGACAACTTTTCCCTCTCTCTGAGGTGGGGCAAATAAAATATAGTAGATGTAGGGAATTGTTGGTGCACTGTTAATAGATATATTGTCACCTACATGACTTTTAGATGACTGTTACCATCAGGTGTGCTGAAATCTGGGAAGTTCACAGACTCATTGATTTTAAGGTACATTCTGACCTCTTTCATACCATCGCACTGTGGACAGTAGTTTCTGCAACATGCCCCAATCCACTATTGAAGCTATCTTATCTCTTTCAGAAAGACATCATGTCTTGACTTAGGGAATCAACCACACACTCCTTAGTAAATTGTCTCACCTTTCCTTTAATAAATATATCTTTTCTAATCAGAATTTAACTAGCTTCAGTTTTCAGTAATTGGGTCTTCCCTGTGCTATCAGGAACCTTCTTCCTAACTAGGCATATAGAGCGCAGTGGTGGGTCACTTTAGTTAATAATGCCCCCTAGGTGCAGATATGAGAGGGATACTGATATCAGAGCCAATATTATGATCTCACTCCTGGAATTACAGTCAAGTCCTCTTTCTGAGCACTGCACTCTGGGGAATGAAAAGGCCAGAAAAGGAACCACAGTTCTGGCATGAGGGAGTGGAATTCAAAATAATTTTACTAGACATTTTCAGACGAGAATGGTCTGTCCAGGTATTGGCAGCTTGGATTTGGAACAGGGCCCAACTCTAATTATTTTCAGATGTCAATATTTATAGACACAGTGTAAAGTATGCACGTAAAATGTGTAGATTTTATAGAAATGTATGTGCTCCACTATGAAACGTTTTCTTTGTCCCTCGCTTAAGAAAAAAGGAGATAGCATCATCCAATCAAAGGAAAAAGCAAGAGCAGTTCAAGGTGGAGAATTATTTTTATTGTAAATTTCCAGAGGGAATGAACCAATTTTCTGTATTATGATAGAATCAGCATATTGTAGATTGAACCTTTAGATAATCTCATAGCAAAAGAGGCACTTTCAGCTTTGTGTATCTGAAGAATTCCGAGTAAAAAGGGCTGCTGCGCTTCTGTTTGCACTACAGTTTTCTCATCAATGTGCACATTATTGGACCTCGTTACTACAGTTGCACTGAGCAGTTCAAGCCAGCAGCTGGCATATGTGAATATGTCCCTTACAGCTTGTGTGTTTTCAAGCATTATAATAACTATACCGCCCAGTAAAGCACTTAAGTTTTTTTTTAAAAAAAAATAAAAAATGGAGGAAATGGACCCCTCTGGGTAGTATTTAAAAAAATGCACAATTTTGTAGGCATAGAAGATTGCCATATGATTATTCTACAAAAAATAAGCTTTGCACAGTATTTGTGCTTTGTGGCCCAGAACTGAAACTGAGTTTGTACATGGCAAATCCAGGATTTTAAAAAGGAGAGTATAGAAGCAGTGAGCAGTACTGCTGTGGTTGCTGAAGCCCTGCTCCCAGTCATACACCCTCCCAGTCCGCACATCATGCCACAGGAGCAGAAACTAAGGACTTAAGTCCCTGAATCAGGTAAGGACCCCTATCCCTCCTGCCCCCCCCCTC
>NW_017729030.1:59762676-59806822 GCF_001723915.1 Gavialis gangeticus
CGCCCCGCCCTTCTCCATCCCACCCCACCCGGCTCCTCCTTCCCCCATCAAAATCCCTTCCCTTCCTCTTCCTGCTCAGCTGTGGGTCCCCTGCCTTCCTATTCCCCCTCCATTATCTTTACTTTTGCCTCTGGCCTTAGGAAGAGGTTGAGAAGACCTGTCCACTGCTGTCCCAGCCATTCCTGCTTCATTCTAGTTGGGATTGTAGGAAACAGCTATGTGGGAAGTTGGTCTTAGCTAGGAACACTGGGGGGCAGTGAGCTGGTTTCTCCCCGCTGTACCTGCTCCTGAGCTGGTGGAGGATTGTAACAGGGTGATATTCGCCCCTGTTCCTTAGCTGGGCTTCTTCCCCAAGTAGGAGGGCAGGAGCCAGGTCACAGAAAGGGCACAGATGGTGGTATGAGGCACAGCTGTGCCTTGTTTTACACTGGGGACATGGGCACAGTAGATTAGGTTCTAGGGAGGCTACAAAAGGGGAGAACTTTGGGGTGGCAGATTGCCCCTGGGGGCACATGAAGAAGCAGAGGAGGAAAGAGAGGCCAGCACCACTGAGCACAGCTGAGACTCAAAGCAAGAGCAACAGAGCCTCTCACGCTGGATAAGATGAACCTCAGCACAATCCCTGCACTCACAGAGAAATGAGTGGCAGGTATTTGCCTGGTGAGTCAGAAGGAGGTAGTTCGGAGGAGGACTGGGATAGACAGCAGAGGCCTGTGAAGAAAAGAAGAAACAGGAGGAGAGGTCAGAATATAACCTCCTATGGTATTGGAAAAAAAGGAGAAGTGGATTCCCGTGCTGTGAGAAAAATGGTTGCAGCCATGTTTGTAACTGGGAAACTAAATAAAACCAATTTTCATTTTGTTTAAGAGCAGGGTGATCAGTTGCATGATCCTTCAGGGTTTAGCATCTCTCTTTATTCTCTCAGCATCCAGGGCATGGCAGGAAAGCCCCTGAGGGGGCGAATTTGTTGATTTACTCTACCCCGGCCACAAGAATGCTAGGAAAAGGGAACTTTTACTTCTCCGTGCACCTGCCAGCCTGAACATGTAACTACTCCAAACTCAAGTAGCACTAATACCAATCAACATTTGTGCAGCTCACTGTATAAAGTGTAACAAGGCCCTAACAAGGCCCTTAGGAAACATCAGGTCAAAAACCAATCCCCATGGCCTTCTGCTAGTAACACAAGGATGATTCCCCAGTTAAATTTTGAAATCTATCAGTATGCCATTTTTTTCATTAATGTGTGCTATGTTGAGTTTGTACTATGTTAAACCTTAATCAGCATGCCAAATGCTTTACAGAAGCCTATTGTATCACCTTTAACAACCACACTTATAACCTCATTAAAAAACCCACCAAATTCATTTGACAAGATCTATTTTCTATAATCTTGTGCTAATAGGCATTGATTATATTATCCATCTTTAATTACTTATTAAGAGAGTTGTATATCAGCTATTCCATTATTTTTCCCTGGGACTGATGCCAGGCTATATGCCTATATTTATTTTGATCATTACATTTACCCATCTTAAATGTTAGCACAACATTGGCTTTCTTTCACTGTTTTGAACTTTCAAACTTTCCCAGAAATCTAAGATGTATTGAAAATCAGCATTGGGTATACAGAAAGCTCCTCAGCCAGCTCTTTTACAATGTTGGAATCCAACTCTCCTGGATGTACTAATTTAAAAATTTCCCCTTTAGCAGCTGCTGTTTAACATCTTTCTGAGTTCCCATTAAAATAGAAATATTTCATCTTCATAGGATATGACCACTTGAAATGGTTTTTTCTCATGCTCTATGTATATCCTTTCACAGCATTTGATTAAGTGAACTCAGGCTCATGAAAGCTTTTCTCTTATTTAGTTAGTCTATAAGGTATATTTCGACCTTGCCTTCTGCCTGCCTTTAGAATAATGCAGCTACTTACCTCTCTTTTGTCTGAAATACAAAACATATAAAATAGTTATTGAGTTCTGCTGCTTTCTTTGTACTATTCATGACAATTCTGCCATTTTCAGGTAGCAATACTATTGTGCCAGTTTTTTTGTTTCCAATATACTTTAAATATTCCTTGTTATTGTCCTTTACTGCTGGACTTAGACTTCCCCTTGTGTCCTTAGGAGACTCTAGTTGAATTCATTGTTGTGCCACAGATTTCCTGTCTGTTAGCAAATGCTTTCCTCCTTTATGCCTCAGCTATGCCGGCATTGAGTTGGTGATATTCAAGCACCAACTTTGCTGGACTGGACATTGTGTTCAGGTACCCAACTCGTGACTCCCAAAAACAAGTGCTCTACCCCCAGCTTAGTAATGGCCTAAGATCTCATGGTAGCCAAAGGAAATGCTACAAGGACATATTGATGGCATACCTCAAGCAAGTAGATGCCAACATCAGGAGCTGGGAGGAGCTGGCTGTCGACCAATTCCAGTAGGGCTGCAGTCTCAGCTAAGTGGCAGCCTGTTTCAAGGTAAAAGCATTATGCCTTTGAAGCAGAGAAGAGAGAATGGAGGAAGGAAAATAAATAAATCCTAACCTACAGCCTACTCTCACATGCAGAAAGACCTGCAACTTCTGCAGGCAGATCTGTGGCTCAGGGATTGGACTCTTAAGTCACCTCAAGACCCACCATTGAACTGTGGTAAAGATTATCTTTGAATAGGAAAATTATTGCCAGCAACCCCTCTCTCTCACAGGGATGTCATCACCCTGCGTAAGAAGTGTTCAGACATTATGGGCACTGACAGACATGTAAAATAAAAAAACCCAAAAATGTGCTGTACCTGAAGCAGTAGTGCATTACTTCAACCCAGCTCTGCAGAGCCTGTATAGATTAGACACTTCAGTGGGGATTTTTGGCACTTTGATCTAATAGCTGATTTGTCTATTAGCTGACAGATAAAAGTGTCAAAATCCCACTAATGTGCCCAGTCTATACAGACATTGGGAAAGGTGGGTCCAACTAACACAATGCCTCTTCTGCACATACGCTGGGCTCGACATGGGAGCGCACTGAGTTTAAAGTAAAGTGCCAGAGGTTTTTTTTCCACATCTGCAAGCAGCCTATGATACTAGGCATCATTTAAGTAGAGAAAGTTGACTGTTTTCCAACTAAGGCCATCACTGACTCTCTCACAGGAAAAAAAAGTGTTGAAAAGGCCTCTTTAGTTTGGCATAAGATAGTGTTTGTGAGAAAGTCGATTGAAAGAAGAAAAGATTTACTTTTTGAAAAGTCAGCTCAAGAAACTTGTCTGAAGAGAGATTCCTAGAAGCAGACAGAGACTAAGAGAAGCTGAAAATTGGGCTTTGTCAGAAAGAATGCAGAGACTTAACCCTGCCAAAGAAGACAAGAATATAAAGAAGAAGAAAAAATTATGCGAGTGAAGGAGTGGGGCTGAAAGTAACAGGTATAAATGCAATACTGCTAAAGTAGTCATTAGCAAATGGCAAATTAATCTGCATACTTGAAGAGAAAAGATTCCGCCAAGATTTTACTTAGTGATAGCTGAGAACTGGTCACTTAAGTTCTCCAGTGAAAGACAAAATTATCCCATAGCTAAGTTAAAGGCATGGCTGAACCTTTAAATGTTCAATGAGGACATCCTAAGAGTGTTTACCAATTGCTGCTGTGTCTAGGGAGTAAATTCAAAGGGCCAAATATCTAAGAGCTGAACCCAGTGGAGTCCTATGCACAACCATCTGTTTCTTCACATACCCAGGCCTGAACACCTGGGCAGAAATTAAATGACTCATGCCCAAAGGTATAAATGGCTGCCTAGATGCAAGTCTTTCTACTCAAACTTTCAGACAACCCCCTTGATAAAATACATAGGTCTAAAGTTTTACAGCTGCATTTTCAAGTGCTCAATATCCAGCCATTCCCTTTGTTCTCACTGGGGGAGTCCTTCCCTATTGTTCTTACTGAAAGCTGATGAGAGCACTTTTGTAAACCCAACCACTCATCTAAAAAACCTCTTCAATTTGCAGGTTCAAAAAGATCTTTAATGATTTAAACCTGACACTGAAAAAGAGAGTAACTGCTCCAATCAGGACTGTTTAAGTCCCTTTTAGATTTTAATGTCTCGTTTGGACAATGCAATAAGGACCTTTACCTCAGTTAAGGTGCTATTTCAGTGCTTGGAAGGGAATGCTGCTAACTGAATGACAAGTGATAAGTGCTTCTCAGCCCACATTATGGCTCCCTTGGCAGTACAAGAAATGAACTGCTGCAATTGCGTTATGCATTAGAATATGACCTGAATTTTGGTCTATTTTAGTGGGAAATAATGATAACTAGAATGCACCCTAGATATACACTGGAAAACAGAAAAATGAAGTGACCTGCATAAGGTCACTAAGCCACCCAGTGGCAGAGCTGGAAACAGAGCTAGGTCTTTTGAGTCAGCTTGCACGTGGAGTGACTCGATTAATCGAATCTGCTCTGAAGCAGCAGATCTCTGGCACATCATGGGACAAAAAGGTATATGTATAAATGCCTGTTTCCATTATGCAACACAGCCTCCCATACAGGATAAATAATGAGCCCTAATAACTAAAAGAGAATTGAATTTACCATCTGAGTCAAGGCTTGCATTTCTTTCCTGGAGAGCTGAGGATGCTAATTAACTCAGACTTTTTCAGTAGTAAAGATGGCGCTCTCATTTTTTTTTGCCAAGCAATTAAGATTTTACATAATTGAGTTTGTAGGTGACCAAGAGCACCTCACCCTCATCCACAAGTTCTTCATCAGCTACTACACACTGTAAAATTACTTTGGATGCTACTGAAAAAACAGCCACCTCTCTATAACTTCCACAGAGCATTCCTGTTTCTTGCAAAAGTTTAGAAAGATTCTTCAATGGCTTCAAAGTTAGAAGCTGGATCTGCCCCCACAGGCTGCAGAAATCTGTAGAAGCATTCAAGCCCTTCAAAAAATAAACACTATTAAGTATTGCAGCAAACCTTTTCTTCCCTCCACCACAGTGAGCAGGAGGGAAAGGATCTTGGGTGGTGTGTTTTCTAGCTTGTCTGCTAAACAGTATGGGGCTCATTGAGAATAGGCAAAGGATGAGACAACCTCAGCTCAGAAAGCTGTACGTAAAGAGAGTAAGGCAGCCTGTGAATAGGAAAAGCAGCATCTGAGAGCAATATGCAAAGGAAAGGTCAGATGACAGGCAGCCAAGAGGAGGTCCAGCCTGTTGCTGGCAGAGCACAACAGTGACCACTAGAGGATACTTCATTAAGACAACTGGCAGAATGGTGTATAGCAGGGGTAGGCAACGTTTTTTGGCCACAGTGCCGAAAAACACCTAAATGTCTACCTTGGAAGGTGCCGGAGTGCCATCATGCCAGAAAAACAAAATGAGGGCAAGGCGTACATGGCAGGATGCCCTGCTTGTGCCCCTTGCCCCCCAGCCCAGGCTCTGTGGCTTTCAGCAGCTACCCCAGCTCTTAGTAGCTGCTGGAGCCTGGGCTGCTCCCAGCAGGGCTTGCAGCATCCCAGCTGCCTGCTGGGAGCAGCCTGGGCTCCCAGCTGGCAGCAGCTACATGGAGCCAGGGCTGGCTGCAGCTGGGAGGCTCCAAACAGCTGTGCCGGACTCCGGCATCAGCTCCATACTGGTGCATGCTCTGCACCCCCTCCCCCACCACCCACTCTGATGCATGGGTGCACATGCCAGTACGGAGCTCATGCCGGAGCCTGGCACAGCTGTTTGGAGCCTTCCGGCTGCAACCAACCCCGGCTCTTGGTAGCTGCTGCCAGGCGGGAGCCTGAGCTGCTCCCAGCTAGGGCCTTCAGTGTCCCAGCTGCCTGCTGGGAGCAGCTCAGGCTCCCTCCTGGCAGCAGCATATTGCTGTCAGCAGGCAGCTGGGACACTGAAGGTCCTGCTGGGAGCAGCCCACGCTCCATTGCTGGCAGCAGCTACCCAGACCCAGAGCTGGCCGTGGTGTGCTGAGCAAATTTGCCTCGCATGCCATGCTCAGCACACGTTACAGTGAAAAGGCTACACTCATGCCTATTCCTGGTCTTGGGAACAGTGACTGGATTTTTCACCATAACTTAAGATGACAATGAAATGTAAAGGCACTTGTACATGCAATGATGTCATAATGTACACATGACAAAAATTTCCCTGTGTGTGGCTTAATGGCATCACACATTATATGTACATGAGTTTTGGGGGGTTAAAATGAGTTTACACCATTGCAAACTAAACTATCGCAATGTAGTTTAGTTTGCAACATTGCAACTTGGAATATTATGGCCATTACTCAGCTTGCCCCTTGACTACAGGAGGCAGGCAGGTCCTGCAGCAAAAAAGATCGGGCCCCTCACCACTTCTGCCTTGATCAGGCTCCTACAGCTATCAGGACACCTGGGGCCACCTGGGAATTGGCTGGCTTACCTCTGTGGCACCACAGGAGGCAGGAGCATGGCTGGCCGTGCAGACAGTCAAAAAGCCTGAGGCTGAATGAATTTAGTCTTTTCAGGTTAATCTAAACTGAACATATTCAATTGAAACAGAAGCAAATAGACATTTACCTTTGATTCAGGAAATGCAGCCACATGTCTGCAGTGGCTCAGGCCAGAAGCTGGGGGCGGGGCGCTAGAACAAAAAGCTATGTGTTCACTTCCTCTTCTTGGTGCCCTCAAGGTCTCTGGGATTTGATTTACAAAATTACAGCAGCAGGACTCTGCAGGGTTTCTTATCACTTTCTCTTCCTGCTACCACGTGCCTTTGGGATTTGTAGTCCACAGTTGCAGCCAGCAGTAAATTTGAGCAGGGGAAGGGGTGTTTAATCCCCCTCTCCAACCCCAGACTCTAGCTATGGTTCGCAGCCCCTACAGACTGGGCTCCCCCCTCCCCCTCCAGCCCTTTGTCAGCCAGACCTCATTGCTCCAGCTAAGGTACAGAGGGGTGGAGCAGACAGCACAGCCCAGGGCTGGAAAGCATGCTGGGGTCTCTGATTTAACTTGAACCAGGAAGGGTTCTGGGACAAAAGTTTCATAAACCGGTTTGACTCAAATCAGTTAAGTCTGGTACTACATTCAACCATGTTTATCTTAAACCAGTTTCAGCCATTTTAAAACTGGTTTATGTGCACTGAGCTTCTGTTCTGTTACAGATTTAAATCCATTTCTGATCACTTAAACTGGTTTATATTTAACTTCTGTCCCCAGCCATGATAGGAGTTTAGTCCTTAGGGTTTCATTCTAGACCCCCTAAATTGAAATGGTGAGTTTTTAGTTGAAATGGTGGGTTTTATTTTTCTGTCACTGTATATATGTTATTGTCTTGGTAGCTGCAGATGCCTACTGAAGGCACATGCAGCGAGGGGCCCGTTCCCTTTTTTTTTTTTTAATTTCCAGAGGAGCTTGCCCACCTCTCCTGCAGCTGGGGGGGAGGGGCATTAATCTGTCAGCTTGCCCCCTGGCTGGCAGGATGTCTGAGGCCACTCAAGAATGGGCTGACTTGCCCCTGGGGTAGCATGGAGAAGCTGCAGGAGGGCCACTGGGTGTGCTGGTGGCTGGAGAAGGTGGTGGGGATGGTGCACAGGGTGCTAGAAGCCCAGGTGGGTTCGAGGAAGCTAGCAGCCTACCCAGTTGGTCCCATGTACCATCCCCACTGCCTTCTCCAGCTTGTGCCCAGGCTGATACCCTGTTTTCATTTCTTGCAATACTAGTAAAATATCCTTTATTTCTCATACTTCTTATGCTTAAGGGCACCCACCAGAGAACAATGCCTGCTTCCCAGTGGATGCATCAACAAGTGCAGTATCTACATGTGTGCTTGGGACAGCAACAATTTGAGGTGCGGTGGACTAAGCCCCCAGCTGGCTGGAATGACCAGGCACAATTAATGTAACTGGTTAGAGTCTACATGTGTGTTTCAGCATAGTAAAGTACTCCACCATAAAACACTAGTGTCCATAATAGTACTATCCTATGGTGGAGTTACTTAATTTACTGCACCCTAATGCTGGAGCACATGTAGACTGTGACACTTTACTGCAGAGCTAATTAGTCAAATCTGCAGTAAAACATATGTGTAGATGTGTCCAGTGTGTGGTACCCAGGGGCACTTATCTGACATCAGAAGTGACATCATATCATTTATATAAACCTCCTGCTGTCTGGGTCACTCAGGCTGCTTGCAGACGTGGAAAAAAATACGGCTTTACTGTCAGCTAAGTACACTGCCACATTGAGCACAGTGCCTGCCCATAAGAGGCATTGCATTAGTTTCACCCGGCTTGCCCAATGGCTGTATAGATCACATGCTTCAGCAGGGCTTTGTGGTGCTTTTATCTAATAACAGATTCAATCAGTTATTAGATAAAAGCTGATTCAATTAAAAGTGTCAAAAAACCCTGCTGAAGTGCACAATCTATACAGACACTGGGTGAGCTGGGTCAAAATGATGCAATGCCCCCTCCAGTGAAGAGCTGTTTTGTTTTGTTTTTTCACATCTGTTAGTGGTCTTAATGACACTTCTGGCCCTATGGAGTGAAGGCCTATCTCTGACAAGAGGGTGGTAGCCTCAGTGACAAAGAGGAATCACTTGATACATGGGGGCATAGTTAGGAGTGATTAAATCACATTTTGAAAGGGGAAAAGCAGAAGCTGGGCAGCAGAAATAGCTCCCACAGAAACAGCAATATTAAAAAACAACTATCTAGGCAAGCACCAGAGTCACCACTACCTGGGACAGTCAAAAGGTGATTACATCAAGTACTAGGAGATGGAGCATGAAGTACTATCTAGCTGGCATGGAGCATACCTCTGCCAATGCTGTGCCCTCAAGACTGTTCTCTCCAAGTTTCTGTTGGGCCTGTGACCAGCTGGGCAAATCATTTCTCTGCTCTGTACTTCTGTTCCTATGTCATTCTGTCTGCTCCCTACATATCATGTATACCCTTTTAGGTGAGGGACCTCGACTTATTCCATGTATGCATGGGATACAGCACAATGGAGGCTGATCTCGGCTGGGATTTGTGTCCATTACTGCAATACATAATAAGTAACAATAATAATAAGCCAGCTAGATTGTTCATGGGCCTGGTAGATATTAGCATCTTAAACTGTATGGATATTTGGTTTCATTTGGCACAGGTGCAAAGAAACAATGATGTGTACACATGTGTGCACACATGTTTCTAAGATCTTTTTTTAAAATGCAGCTGTGCCAATATTCACTTAATAAGCTGGTTTTGCTCTGGCTTAATTCCTTTATAAGAAAATTGTATACCTTTAAATCTATTGAAATTGTCTACCTAAGATGAGCAAGAAGTTCCAAACTGGGAAATACTCTATAATAATAAAGCTAACCCATAATAAGTTCTGGACAGAATTATTTCACGAATCTAGCCTAGAATAAGAAGGGTCTCTTTGTGAATGAGAATACTAAACCTTTTCCACATTTCTTTTGCCAAGCATTCAATACCAGCCTTTACAAATGCACTGTAATTATTCCTGGAGTCTACAAATGGTTCAGGTGTCAAAGTTTGGTTTAAAGTCCAGAAAGCAAGCAGCAGCAGTATTTCCAACTTGACATGTTCCTGTCTACTAAAGATTTCTTTTAATTGGCTATTTCTTCAGGATGGTGAGATGTTCTAGTTGGGCATTAGTCTCCAACTTAAAAAAAGGTAAAGCACGGGGGTGGGGGGAAGAGTTGTGAAATTAAATACTTTTGCATGATAAATTCCTAAATTGGACCATTCAGGTAAAATTATGTAAAAAAGATTTATATAGTAAACTCTCTTTCTTTTAATTAAGTAATACATCTTCTGAACATCTTGCTTTTCATTATCACCTAGCAAAATAATCTATGGCATATTGTCTGCACATTGCCTCTTATCTTGTTATGAGAATAAAGAAAGTGATGATTTTCAAGACAGTTTTTAGGTGATTTTCCAAGATGAAAAAAAATAAGATTTGCTACTCTCGTAATTAGGTCTATAACAGACTGGTACATGGATTTTACCATACTGAATGAATTTGTCTTGCCTTGGGCAAGTGATGGGCATTTCGGAGAAAGGGGAAACCATTCTGCAATATAGCTAGCAGTATTTTAAAACTGCTTTTAGAGTGGGGCTTTTCAGCATTGCTGATGCTGTCTTACTTCTCTTGCTTAAATCAGTGAAAAACTCCCATTGATTTCAGTGGGAAGACAAGCAGGCCCTTCAAGAAAATCCCACCTTTTATGTTCCATAATGCAAGATATTTTATTTTCTTAGAGTGGAAAATTTTGGACGTGCCCTATTTACTCCTCTCCTCAGTATTTGCTCTGTGCCACTGTAAGACAAGATATTGGGCTTGATGGACCTTTGGTTTGACCCGGTAAATGGCAGTTCTTATGTTTTTATGTCCTGGTGTTCTATCTATAGTGCAATGAAATTGCACCCTTTCTGAAATGACTTTGGTTCAGGTAATTGAGCCTAGATGTCTGTGTGGCAGGTTATTTCCATGTCAGACCTATGGCGAATCTTGGAAATGGTAGATGCTTATCAAAATGAAAATCATCATGCAAAGGATATGTGTGATGGAGGCCATGCTTTGGAAGTGTCCCTGCAGGTAGGACCTGGGAATATGAAGAGATATACACAATTGTTTTGGAGGCAAGAGCTTCTTCTAAAGCTCCTCAAAATGGCACAGAAAAGTCATCATGACTTCCAGGCTCCATGAGGCCAATATCATTAACCTTTTAATGCTCTGACAGCCTTTTCCCCATCTGTTCTTGTCAGAAATATTTGCCAATGCCAAAAAGCCCAATAAGGTACCACTATAGGCTATCGTCACTTCCAAGCCTGCAATGATGGTAACTCTCATGTTTTTTGTAAGAAGTCTTGGATTATTTGGTAATTTTTTTTCTCTTAAAGCTCCAGCTCCTGAAGTCATGTTATTTTATGATACTTTCATTAAGCTGCTGGAGGATTGGGGTAATTGTAATTGTTTTAATCTGTTTTACACAAGATGAATTCTGAACCTTTGGTTCACATCCAGAAAGGCTGGGTGATTATATCCCTATAACTGCAGTGTAAATTCTAGGAGGAAAATAACTTGCTTAACATAAAAATTTAAGAGAACACAGACCTCTTCATGCCTACTTGCATAGCAGTCCTGATAAGAGAGATGCTGTTTTAAAGAAGCCAGATTTCTGTTAGAAACTAGATAGCTCCAATTTGATTGATTAGAGAAACTAATTTGATTTTTTTCTTTCTCTTGCAAGATGAGAACATGGGAGGGATCTGAAGCCAAATAAGGATCATAGAGCTTTACCCCATTATTCACACAGGCCCAAAGTGCATAAGGAATGTGAAGTACTACTCTAGCATTGCTGAGTGGTGTGTGTGGCTGGACTTCTTTTTCATGGTGAGCACTGGCAACCCTAATGCAACCTGTAAGGCAGCTTGGATCCTGAAGGTGAGAGTAAGAGCTGGAAATCATTGAAGTAAACAGGAAGGCACGGGAGGAATTATCTTCAGAATATATGGCCTGGCAGGTGCAATGGCAAAGAGGGAGAACTTCTGCAACAATGTTCTGGATATGTGGGCACAGCATCGGTAAGACGCAGGGTTCCTGAGCAGTTGGATTTTGACTCTGAAGCCACAGATGGTATTCATCAGGGTTTTAACATAGGGTGACAGGAGGGAAAGGTAGGTTTGGATGACTTTATAGAAGAGTGATGGCATGCTTAGTGGCAGGGGCATCGATTCAGATGGGATATGCCTCTTAGGTGAGATATGTTCTATTCCTGATACCTGGTTTCAGGGAGGTTATTTCACCTCTTGATGTCTTTGTTACCTCTCTGGCCTTTTCTGTCATGAAACAGTAAGCTCTTTAGGGTAGGAACTGTCTCCTGTATGTGTTTCTACAGTACCTAATGCAGTTGGGGCTTGAGCTTGGATGAAACCTTGGGGCACTTCAATAATGCAATAAATACTAATAGGGAATGATATAAAGAGAGAAAGGAGGGGAGGAGTCACATCTGCCACTGAGTCTGAAAAGTAAAGAAACTAGTACAGATACCAACAGTGATGACAGAAAGGAAGGAAAGGAGAGGAGAAATAAGTTTCAGGTGGTGGACATAACCCCAGGAGAAGATGTCAGGCTATTTTTTTATTAACAGAAAAGCTTCTGTCCCTTAATATCTCTAGCCTCATATACAAATGTATGATCCCCTATAAAATTGTAATGGGTAAGAAAAAAAAATCCCAAACAGTTGTGCTAGCTACTTCACATTCAAGCGCACGTGTAGACGTGCCCATGTTGTCTCAGCAGGTAACCCCTATTAGCAACTGAGGTAGCCTTGTTCTGCATCATTTGTATTTCAAGCAGAGTAAATTGCAATGATCCTATCTAGGCAGCAACAAGGCATGTGACCTGAAGAAAAGAGTCCCTTGCAGTTGATAAGCCAGGAGTCAGAAACCTACAGCCCATGAACTGTATCCAAGAGTTCCAATCTGGCCCAAGGAAGTCTAATCCAGCGTGGGATATTCGTGTCAAGAAGTTTCATGGTGCCACCCATCCCCTCCATAGCATTCCTCTCTGCTATACAGCCTGCTGCTCTGCACTATGTGAACTTACTCTTTCTGCAGTGGAGTCAGGTACCTGGCACCTGGCTTTTCAGGAAGTGGGGGAAAGTGTTGCCAATCCCTTTGATAGGCCAAAGCAATATCTTTTCTAACTACTCCCCCATTTCCAAAAATGATGTTTCTGATAAAAATGGTGCCTCAGTATGAATGGCTTCTGGTTCTGGCTTTGCAAAAATAAGCAGTGAGGTCCTGCAAAAACAAAATTAAGCAACTTTGTCCTTTTTTAATCAGAGGTGTCTTACCAACTGAAAACAGGGTCTAGTGGGCACAAGTGCCAGCTGCGAATTACTGGGGTTGAAGAACAGCACTAATATGTGAACCTGCAAGAAGTTGGCAGAGAGCAAATATAATCTCTTCTCTAGACAAGGAAGATCCAGAGCAGTCTCACTAATGTGTTTTGGAGTTTGGAGCATGTAATTGAGCAGGGCAAGCTCACTATCCTGGCCAGGTCATAGATCACATTATAAACATGACCACATAAAGCAGCATGGAGGAGCATCATAACCATGTCCAGAAAAGCGTGGCCATATGGTATATGACACTACACACATGTCTGCAGAGCTACATACTGCACATTCAGCTGTTCTCTGTGCTGCAAGATAGAAGTGCGGGGGAAGAGGGCAGGGGGTTGACCCTGTGAGATCCCAGGGGCAGTATGCGCCACCCAAAACTGGAGCTTGGCCAGCCAGAGCCACATTCCATCTGCTGGCCAAGCTCTGAGTGGCAGGATTGCCATGGCTACAGCCCTCGGAGGCCCTCAGGACCTGAGGGCTGTAGTAAGGCTGCTGGGACCAGCCCAGTTCTGCCCCCCCCCCACCCTACCTGGGGTAACCTGCCTCACCAGAGGGTGCATGACACAGCTATTCCCTGGAGACAACTAACAGAGGCACAAAGTGTGCCACTGCTACTTATCCCCAGGGAAACAAATGTCCACGCTCAAGTGGATGCAACCCTTGTGTCAGGGACAAGAATGTGTATAAACTTAAGTAACTAGAATAAGATCTGACCCTAACTATATTGCATTAGTATTGTCCCTAGAAGAGACTGTGGGAAAAGAAAGCAAAAGAAAAAGGGCTAGAGTTATCAGTGCACTCTGGCAGCCTTGTGCTGATATGGTAAAGCAAGACAATTATAGACCATTTTGCCTGGACTCTAAATAGAATCTATAGCTGCCTTTCATCATCAGAGCATCAAAGCACCACCAAGGATGACCAACCACTGAGCTCCATTCTATGGAGCAAAAGCTTACCATGTGAGGAGTGCTTGTCTATCTTTAACAGGTAGTATAACATTCCCTTTAACTGGAAAAATATATGTTTTGTTTTTGATTGACTTCCTCTTCCAAGAAAACCTATAGATTTGAATCACAAACCTGAAATAATTTTTTTCAAAAACATGTAAGTGATTTAGGAGCCTAAATGCCACTTTTAAAATTGTTTGTCCAGAGTGTGAAATGAATGTAGGCACCTAACTTTCATTATATTATCACCATTATTCAGGCAAATAGGAAAATCTTACCCATAGAAATCCTGTAAATAAATATGAGAGAATATAATGGAATTTACAGTATTGTGCCTCCCCAAAACTGCTTTTTAGTGGTAAAATTTCCAGAACCCCTAAGTTATTCAGGATCATAAGGGATTTAAGATCAGAAGTCACATTGACTTTAGAGAGACTTGTAACCTTAAATAGTTTAGGTCCTTTTGAAAATCCCACCCTATATATATATAAACCCCTGTAATCTCTGTTGACCGCTATCAGCAATTTTATGTGGTTAAATTGGCTTGTCAAAAGTTTCAAATTAACTGGCTTTGTGGATAAGATGCTGTACATATCAATCGTTCAGAATTACAACACTGGTTTTCCTGCTCAATCTGTTCAGCTCATCTTTACATAAAAGTTTCTCTCTCTTTCTCGGTATGAGCTAGGTAACCAGTGCCAGAAAATCATAAATGTTTGTGGAGAAAGATAAACAGATACCCAGGGGCTGAAGTTAATCCTGGCGAGATTTGACACATTGACACAGCAGCAAGCCGAGAACATTTTCATGCCATTTGTCTATTTGTTCATTTGAAATACAGCAGCCACTCTGTTTGCAGATATGCTTAATTTATTTAGATTTCTTCACCTGCGATACAGACATGCAGAAAGCTCCATTTAAAATAATGAGCAAATGAAATAATTCAGCATGGAGTAAATTGTAAATAGCACAGGAGTCTCAAGGCAACATATAAAACTGCTCTGAAAGTAGAGGAAAGTTAACAACTTTGTGTGCAGCTAAGCAAATGTATTATTCAGTTACTTATTATTTGATTCAGCCCCTAGCAACTGCTCCACTGAACAGTTCCCTTTGATGCACTTACACATCTGTTTCAGACACAGAAGATAAAGTGTCTGTTTTTCTTTTTCGAGAGATCTTTCTTGGTTTGTACAGGAGAGCAATGTAATTCAACTAAGTTAAGGTGTCTAGGATCCCTATACACTCAACGGGGAGATGTAAGTACCACAGAACAGTGATCCAACTGAACCACTCTGGACCACAGCATTGGAGTGAACTCAGTTCTGTTGATTACAGTTAGGTAGGCTCTCAGTATATATATTCCCAACCCCTTACAGGATTGTGACAGGGCTTTGGTGGGAATTAGGTGCTTAGGTGATCAAAGATAGGCTCCTAGGTGCTCCAGGGGGAGAACAGGGAAAGGTAGGCCCTTGTCCCCCTGCAAAGGGCAGTCTAGAAAGCTAAAGGTAGCTAATGGGAGATGCTGAACACAGAGGTATGTCTGAACTCTCATCCCTTTCAGGAGTGAAGTCAGGCTGAACTTAAGGCACTTCTATCGACTTCCACTTCACAGCAAACTGTCCAAACCTCCAGGAAATAAATGAAGTTGCATAAAGATTGTATCCTCTCCTTAAATTGAAGTGGACCACTGAATGACCAAAAGTGCAAGAGTCATGGGACCAGAAGGAGAAGTAAGAGATAGCCTGATTCCATAGCCCAGTGGTTACTGCACTTCCCTGTCTTGGGTCTCGTCCCTACCTTCAGGATTCTTCATGCATTCTACATTTGACAGACATTGTTTAAAAAACAGAAACCTGGGATGTGCCTCCCCCAGGGGAGTGATGTAACAGCTAGGATACCAAGTCTTCATTGCTGTCCATTGGATCCTGTCACTCCAGTACTCTTGTTTGCACAATGGCCTAGATTCAGTTGGAGCGGTAGATGAGGGCCCTACCCAACCTTTTTACATCCTGGAGGTTAGGGCACTCTCACAGGAAGTTCAAATCCCTTTATGCTGAAGACGGCCGATAACCCAAATCTATCATTGCTTGGGTGAGTGCTCTAATCACTAGGCTGTTGCGTGAAAAGGGGATACTAGCCCCACTATCATGATCATTTCTTAACTGAACTAAATGCTTTTGATTAAAATTGTGTGTGCTCTAAATCACTGGTTCTTAACCAGGGTTCCAGGGCACAATGAGATGCTGTGAGTTCCTTTGAAGGATGTTGCAGGAAGTGTTGGGAGAAAAGCAGATAGGGGAAGCCTTAGCTCGACCTTGTCTGGCTATTTCCCTGCCCCCCACTGCCTGACTTCTCTGCAAGGAGTTAAGCACTCTAATAAATACATTCATTTTTTAAATGGGGCACTGCTCAATTTGCAACAATTATGGATTGATGCCTTGAGACTAAAAAGGTTGAGAACTACTGCATTAGGTATTTAGGCACCTTCCTTGACCCAAGCTAGATCACAGTGCTTTCATGGGAATTAGGTGACAGAGTAATCAAACTGGAATGCCCCTAACCATATTGAATCACTTATAAGCAAACCCACAAGCCTAAGAATCTAAACCTATGGAATTTTAAAGTCCAAAAATGGAGGCACTATCCAAATTTGTGCCTCCAGAGTTTTGTGGGTCATGCAGGAGAGTCAAACTGCAAGGAGTCAGAGCAATAGGAATGCAAAATTACCCCCAGCTGGCTCTGGTTACCAAGTAGACCCGGCTGCCAGTGGCCAAACTAGCTTGTGCTGGTCTCAGCTGCCTGCATGAACATAGCTGCCTGCTTGTAAAAAGCAGCTTTTGCAGTTCTTGATTCCTCTTTGTCTAGTCTTGGACTTCTGACTCCTTTAGTTTCCTGGTTCCTCCCTTTAATTCCCAGTTTTCTAGCCACTGAGTCCTTCATGTTTGTTCCTAATGCCTGGGTCTTGCTTGCTTTTTCCTAGTTTCCTGTTCCTTGGGTCTTGCTTGCTGGCTTCCTGGCTTCATTCTGGTTCCATTGGCTTGTTCCAAATTCCAGCTCAGATCCTTGTGCTCCAAACTACCCTGCCAGCTCCTTGACCCTCTGTGGTCCAGATGTCTTGTCCTCTGACAGCCAGCTGCTGGGATGTGGTGATTGCCCACATCCCCATATATCTACAGCTGCCTGCTCAGGATCCCCTGGCTAGTGACTCCAGTCTGGCTCCTTGCCTTCTGTTCCTGACTGTCTCTTGGTTCATGGTTCCACCCAAGGTGACTGCCTACATCCTGGTCCATTAAATACCTTGACCTTCTGACCCACTCACTCTAATAGGGACCCTCTGCTTCTTGACCTTATCTGTTCCTGATCCCTTGGTTGTGACCTTTTAGGTTCAGGCCCCAACCACCTATGTCCCCCTGTCATGCCCCGGCAATCATTCTCTAGAATTTAACTACTTAAATTCAATATGTGTCCCTTCTGGACACGTATGAGGCCAAACTAGATCTGGCCTTGTTATCTAACACATTTATCTACTTCATAATTTGACCTAAGGTCACAAAATAGAGAGCTTAGGATCACTCTTGTACACTGATATAGGATTCCCTTCTAAAGCACAAGCAGTGAGACAGCAGTAACCATGTCCATTCACTAGCTAGATCTTTTCTTATAGCTGCATATCATAAATCAGTTCAGGGCATGTTGAGGAAGATGGATCTCCAAGAGAGAGATTCTCCTGGGGCCGCATGCTGCCTCCTTCCAGTCCTGCTTTCTGGGATTGGGGACCAAGGACCCCACACATTCCCATATGCCAGAACTGGGGTGCCAGACCACAGGCCATTTCCACTGGGCTCTGTGCACTAGGATCAGGACCCAAGAGGTCCATGTTGCCTTTACTAGGACCACCCCCACTTCGTGGCCCTGCATGCCCAATCTAGTGCATAGGGCCACAGCTTATGAGGTTCCCCATGGACCCTCTGGGCTGAATAGCAAGGTGGTAGGGCTTGATCTGGCTCATAGGCTGAGCACCCTTGTTTTAAATTGTTATCCATAGATCATCACATTTCACGTTTCTTTGTATATGTAGCAAATGGGGAAGGTGATAAAGTCTGTAAAAGGGCTCTTGGAATTTTCTGAAAGGTAATATGGGAAATGGAATACAGGACAGGTTTTCTGGGACAGTGTTACAGAGCAATTATGTTTGGCAGCACAGTGACAAATTCTGGTATGATACCTGCAGGATGCCACTGCTTTCTGCATGATCACCAATACACAATAGAACTAAAATCAGATGTTCAGTACATCCCCACACAAGGCTTCATTATCCTTCATCTGCCATCTTTAATATTCCCATTTCAACAAAAAGAAGCATGTGGGATATAGCCCTGGTTTGGCATTGTTGGGAGCTGGCATGTGGCAGTGAAATCATAGAACTCATACAGCCAATCAGAACATGGCTTGGGACAATCCATGTTCTCACACAGGCTCTGAAGGAAAGCCTGTTCTCATGGTTCTTAAAGCCTGTAAAATGATGACTGGTAATGATTTCTTTGCAGCTCATGTAGCATCAGTTAAGATCAGCTGGATTAATTTATTAGCACAAGGTAAGTCTCTTTGGTTCCATGAGGAAAGAGTCAGTATATCTGCTCTAGGGATTAGGGCTGTGCGAAACTTCAGTCACCAATTCGATTAGGAAGAGATTTGACCCAATTTGGCAACCAAATCTCTGAATCTACATTGAATCAGGAGACCCATTAAAAAGTTCAAATCAAATCCAAAGCCTCTGAATTGATTTGGAAAAGATTCAGAGAGACTCAGAAATTCAGATTGGCTGGGGAGAGGCAGACATAGCTGAGCAGCTGCATGTTCTCCCTTGACTCCTTCAGCTGTGTCTGCCTTTCCCTGGGCAGGGGGAGCCACAGGAGAAGCTCCCTTAGCTGCCCTGCCTGGCCTCATCCCCTGCTAGGCCCCAGCCTACTGGCACTTTAAAAAAAAAAAAAAAAAGCCCTGCACTCACTGGCTGCAGCAGCCTCTGAGGGCTCATGGCAGAGACCCCCCACACAGTGCAGGGCAGTGAGGATCTTCCCACCTGCCCTGCTTGGCACCCATGTGGCAGCTGTCAGGTTGCGCAGGTGCAGTATGATTTGGCAGAGCATCGTGCGCTGTCTGGGAGCTGGGGCAGCTCCACGTGTCACCCAGAGCATGGCACCATTCAGGCCCATCTCCCAGACAGCGTGTGGCACTCTGCCGAGCTGCACTGCACCTGTGCCATGGGGAAGCTGCTGCAGAGGTGTCAGGCAGCTGATCCCCAATGCCTCACACTGTGTGGGGGGCTCTGCCATGAACCCCCAGAGGCCCTGATTGCCACTGCTACAGCCACTGAATGTGGGAATTTTTTTTTTTTTTGTGCCAGGAGGCTGGGGCCGGGTGGGGGCTGGAGCCAAGCAGGGGAGCCATGGGGGCTTCACCCGCAGCTCCCCCACCCAAAGAGAGGCAGGCATAGCTGGAGGAGCCACAGGAGAACCTGCAGCCTCCCAGCTGTGCCTGCCTCTCCCCGGCTGATCCTAATCTCTGAATCTGTGCCATATCTCCAATTCTGATTTGGCTGAATCAAATGGGGAGAGTGATTCAAATCACTGAATCAAATCACTGTCCTCCAAATTGGCTGAATCTGAATCAAATACTTCCCTATTCTCACAGGCCTACTAGGGATCAGGGAAGAGAGACATGGCATTTCTCCTCCATCACTCTGACTTGGAGATCCTCTGTTCACCAGGGCGCCTTTTGGGGTAACAAGGAACAATGCTCACAAACTGACAGAAAGCAAATTTAGGCTAGGTATCGGGAAAAAATTCACGGTAAGGGAGGCCAAAATTTGAAATGGGCTTCCAAGGAAGGTGGTGCTCTGCCCACTCTTGGCTGTCCAGAGGCAAAGTACTAACAAGGCTATGTGAACTATGGAACAAAGTCTGTATTTTTCTTGCTAATAGTAACTCCCGACTTCTACAGTATATCAGTGACACTCATGGCGTATCTTTGTTGTCATATCTAGCTGACACATTTGAGTGACTGAATTCTCTGAATGTGTCACTTCAGGGACGAGACGCAAATGTGTTCATTCCTATTGATTGGATAGCAGCATTCATTAACAAACTTGAACTGTGGTCTTCACATGTGCATCAGGGATCTGTTTGCATGTTTTCAACACTGGAGGACATTATACAACAGTGCAGTGATCTGTAAGTTGATAGTATCCAGGACACTTAGGGGAGCTCCAGGAGCAGTTTCATGAATACTTTCCTAAAGCGGCCAAAACCAAATGTAAACAGTGGATCAGGAACCCATTCACCTTTAAGCTGATCCCACAGCTGTCCTCAAAAGAAGAGGAAAGCCTTACTGACCTGTCAAGAGAGGAACTGCAGCACAAATTATCACAAATGCCAGCCACGGACTTTTGGTTACTGGTGGAATCTGAGTTTCCTGAGTTAACACATCTCTTAAAGTGCTCATTCCTTTGTCTTCTACCAGCTATGTGAGTCAGGCTTCTTGATATTAACTGCAGTCAGAACAAAGTGAGGTGCCCTATTTCTGACGAAGATGACTTACATCTCTTCCTTTCTACACTGCAACTGCAAATTCCACTACTTTGTGCAGCGAGGAAACAAACACACCCCTTCCATTGATATGGTAGGACTGATGGATTTTATATTGACTTAACCTATCATTGTTTGGTATAATGTTTCCTAAAGTGTTGAAGTGAAGTTTTAATTTAATCTCTTCCATTTATACTGCCCTTCAACTTAAAACAAATACTTTTGAAAGTCAAACTAATCTTTATTGAACAAATCCCATCAACTTTTTTATTCATTTTGTGCAGCATATAGGTCTAGTATTCTCAATTTGTTGTATTGTTTTAGCAAACTATGGGGAGGTGCAGTCATTTTTTTTTTATAGTTAGTGAGTCTCACTACGACAAAGTTTGAGAATCCCTACCTTAGACCATTCCACACTTCCTAAAATCAAACTTTTCCCCTGTGCCCTGAATATGGGACATACCTGCAAGCTACCCAAACTGTTTGCCTTCAGCTGCTGTAGCAGCTTTTCTATCTACACCATTAATCACAAAGGGGCAGGAGGATCATTGCAGCGGATCTTAAGAAAAATGAAGACACACTTGAGTAAGTAGGTTTTTGATGAATGAGGCCCTGAGGAGCTTAATATCCAATTAAAATTTCTATGGCTTCCTTACAAGGAAGAGAAGTAAGGGGAGTAAGCACCATATATATTAATGCAAAACTTCAGGGAGGAAGTAACTGCTGTAGAGTTCCATATATTTTTATTATTATATATGTGTGTCTATTCTAACAATATAATAATACACTATTCACAACATAACCATTAGCCTATCAAATAGGCTGTTTAAGTTCAGCAAGGTTCAATTCTACTGTACTATAAACAGAGATGTATAAGTAACAGGTCAAAAGGCAGTGTGCCCCCTGGTAAGCAGGTCAGGCCTTTTTGTTGCAAGAAACAAAGGCTGCTTTCTCGACTTCTGAAGCAGGGCTTGTGCATACTGCCAAATGTTGAACTTTGACATGCAACATTTGTCAGATTGTACAACACGGTGATCCAAACATTCTGCATTAAATCTGAAAATTTTATGAATTGGTTCAGCCCTATCTCCTCAGAACTCTGCTAAAATTGACCATCTTAACGTTCCCAAAAGATTTTGTCTTTTTTTTTTTTTGGATGAAACAATTCGCCAAATTTGATTCAAACTTTCAAACAGTTTAATATCTCCTGAAACTCCATTTTCAGTAGATACATTATTTATGTGCACATATACACAAATAAATAATTAATTGCCTGGAACTGGCTGCCATTTTGTGACAGAAAGCTTGACACATTCTCTGCTAACTCCAAGGCCACCTAAACATCTCAAAAAGTGATTGTCCCAGCTCCTGACAAAAGACAGAACACATGCCTAAAATCGAAGTAAATACAATAAAATGTAAATTATATTATTGTAAAATTCTATAATGTACTATTAATTGGCAACAATACTTATTCCAAAATGCAAACTGAAGGCCTGAACTAAGCTCATTCAATTGAGAGTGGGATCCCCCAAGGTTTGGTACTTGGACCGGTGCTTTTCAACATCTTTATCAATGATCTGGAAGTGGGGGTTAAAAGCACACTAGCAAAGTGCATCCATGACACTCAGCTGTGGGCAAGTGCTGCCACACATCAGGGTAGGCTGATGATCCAGGCAGACCTAGATAGATTAGTTAGATGGGCGGACCAGAACCAGATACTGTTCAACACTGACAAGTGTAAAGTGCTCCATCTGGGGTGAAAAAATCTACAACAAACTTACAGACTCAGTGGTGCTACACTAGTTAGCACTGTGTCCAAAGGGACCTGAGGGTCATAATTGATCATAAAATGAATATGAGCCACGAGTGTGATGCTACAGTTAGCAGAACAAACAATACGCCAGCATGCATCAACCAGTGCATCTCAAGCAAAACTAAGGAAGTTATTCTCCTGATCTACTTGGCATTGGTGAGGCCACAGCTGGAGTACTACATCCAGTTCTGGGTACCACACTTCAAGAAAGATGTGGAGAAGCTTGAGAGAGTCCAGAGAAAAGCCACTCGTATGATTAGAGGCCTGAAGAGCAAGTCATATAAGGAAAAGCTGACAGATATGGGACTTTTCAGCCTAGAAAAGAGAAGACTTTATTGGGATTTGGTGGCAGCTTACAAATATATCAGGGGAGAGCATCAGGGGCTAGGTGAACAACTATTCACCAAAGCTCCTCAGAGGAAAACCAGGAGCAATGGTCATAAACTCCTAAAAGAAGGTTTCAGACTGGATATAAGGAAAAACTTCTTCACAGTTTGTGTGACCAGACACTGGAATATACTCCCATCAGGGGTGGTGCAGGCACCTACCCTGGAGATCTTCAAAAGAAGACTGGACTTACACCTTGCTGGGGTTTTTTCACCCCAGCAGTCTTTCCTGCTTAGAGCAGGGGGGCTAGATGATTTCATATGGTCCCTTCCAGCCCTAAACTTCTGTGAGTCTGTGAATCTTTCCATTCTCTTCAGTGGCAGTTGGATCAGGCCATAAACAGACAGGCATATATGCTGATTTATGGTTAGAGCTAAACCTAGATACCCATCCCTCTTACATAAGTGCTTGGATAGGTAGGTGAAAGGAAAAGCATACTTCTCTCACACATACAGCTGCTTCATAGATTGTTAGGGGTTGGAAGGGACCTTGTAGATCAGCAGGTCCAGCCCCCCTGCACTAAACAAGAAAAGACAACTGGGGTCAAGTGCCTCCAGCGAAATGACTGTCCAGTCTCCTTTTCAAGATTTCCAGGGCAGGTGACTGCACCACCACTGGAGGGAGTTTATTCCACAGTCTGGACACCCTGATTGTGAAGGGTTTTTTCCTGGAATTGAGCCTGAAGTGGTCTTCCAGGAGCTTGTATTCATTGCTTCTTGTCTTCCCCAGGAGTGCCCTGGTGAACAGCTGTTCACCAAGTTCTTGATGTACTCCCCTTCTGTAGCGGTGAGGTGCTACCAAGTCCCCTCTCAGCCTTCTCTTCTGTAGGCTGAAGAGGCCCAAGTCCCTCAGCCTTTCCTCGTACGGCTTGTCTTGCAAGTCCCTGATCATTCAGGTCGCTCTTCTCTGAACCCTCTCAAGTTTTTCCACATCCTTGTTGAAGTGCGGCACCCAGAACTGGATGCAGTACTCTAGCTACGGTCTCACCAGTGCTGAGTACAGTGGGAGTATCACTTCCTTAGTTTTGCATGAGAGGCAACAGTTAATGCATGCCAGCATGTTGTTTGCCGTACTGGCCACAGCATCACACTGCTGGCTCATGTTCATGCGATGGTCGATCACTACCCGTAGGTCCCTTTCAGTCATGGCGCAAGTCAAATTGTCACCACCGAGCCTGTAGGTATGTTGGGGATTGTTTGCCTCCAGATGGAGCACCTTACACTTCCGAGTGTTGAACTTCATCTGGCTCCGGTCCACCCAACTCTCCAGCCTGTCCAGGTCTGCCTGTATCTGCAGCCTATCCTCTGGCATTTCCACACTTCCCCATAACTTGGTGTCATTTGCAAACTTGTCCAGTGAGCTTTTCACCCCCACATCCAAATCATGGATAAAGATGTTGAAAAGCACCAGTCCAAGCACAGACCCCTGAGGGACACCACTAGCCACTTCTTGCCAGGATGACACAGATCCATTCACGAGAACTCTCTGGGTCCTACCATGCAGCCAGTTTTCCACTCACTGAACTCTTGAGTAGTTAAGCCCACAATCTTCCATTTTTTCCACAAGGATATTGTGAGATACTAGATCAAAAGCCTTTTGGAAGTCTAGGTATATAATCTTGACCTTCTTTCCCATGTCCAGGTGGTGAAAGACCTGTTCATAGAAGGAGATGAGATTGGTAAGACAAGACCCACCGACAATGAAACCATGCTTGCTGTCATTCAGAATCTTACCCTCAGTGAGATTATTGCACATAGATTCTTTAATGAGTTTTTCTAAGATTTTCCCTGGGATGGAGGTTAGGTTGATTGGCCTATAGTTGCCCAGGTCATCCCTCTTCCCCTTCTTTAAGACAGGCATAATGTTGGCCCTCTTCCAATTCTCAGAGATCTCCACGATTTCTGGAAGAGTTTTGCCAGGGGTTCTACGATGACCTCAGCCAGCTCCATCAGTACTTTTGGATGAAGTCCATCCAGTCCTGCTGACTTATAAATGTCTAGCTTTTCTAGCTGGTTTTGCACCAACTCAGCATCCACAGTGGGAAGGCTATCATTCCCACTACGTACCCTGTGATCCTTATCTTGCTTGTCTTTCCCCTGGGTCCAGTGAAATACAAAAGCAAAGTGGCCATTCAAGAGTTCAGTTTTTTTCCTGAGTGTCCATTACCAGCTGTCCCGAGGTATTAAGCAGGAGCCCCATGCTTCCATTTGTTTTCCCTCTGCTCCCTACATACCTAAAGAAGGACTTCTTATTGTCCTTGACTCCCTTGGCTAACTTAAACCTAGTTGTTGCCTTAGCTTTCCTAATCATTTCCCTACAACCACTGTTGTATAGTCATCCTTGAGGACTGTCCCTAGCTTCCACGGTGTATATGCCTCTTTTTTCTTTTTCAAGAGGACTGCAATGTCCCTATTGAGCCAGAGGGCTTGCCAGCTGTTTTGTTACCTTTCCTCTTCATAAAAACAGTTTTGTTTTGTGCTTTGAGGATCGTGTCCTTGAGGAACGACCACTCTTCGTGCACCCCATTGACTTTCCATCTGTGGTCCTGCATTGCCTCCCCTACTAACGCCCTGAGCCTGTTGAAGTCAGTATTATTGAAGTCCAGGACTTCAATCCTGCTAGTTGATTTGTCAACCTTGTGGCAGACAGTGAACCTGATGAGGTCATGGTTGCTGTCACCCAGGGGCTACCCTTAATGTTCAAGCCACACACCAGATCATCTCCTTTGGCCAAGACCAAGTCTAGGAGAGCTGTACCTATGGTTGGCCCTTGCACTTCCTGGGTCAGAAAGAGCTCCTCGATTACAATTAAGATGCTACATGACTGGTCTGACCTAGCCGAGCGTTCCTCCCAATCTATGTTCAGGTAATTGAAGTTGCCCATCACAGCCAAGTCCCCTGCATGCACGTAATCTCTCAGTTCTTGTGAAAACTCCAGATCAAGCTCCTCCCCTTACTTTGGTGTCCTGTAGTAAATGCCCACAGTTAGACCTCTCCCACCTTGCCCACCCTTTCCTGAAGCTTGACCCAGAGAGTTTCAAGCTGCTTATCTTTGGAGCCAATGTCAACCTCCAGAGAGGTGTACTGCTCCCTCACATAGAGAGCTGCCCCTCTGCCTTTTCTGCCTGCTTGGTCCCCATGTAGGTAAGTACGGTATACAGGTGTTTGGCTTTCCTAATTATCCTTGTGAGATATTGTTACAGGTTGGGTTCCTTTGGTATTGTCTGGCATTTGAATAGCACTTTTCAGTTCTATTTATCTTCACAGAGATGTTCATCTAATCTAATAATACATACCAGACTGATGGAGTGTTCTCTGAAGCTATTTTGCTGTCTCTCTAGTTCTTTCTGTCACTTTTAAGTTTAAGCTACACTGAAAAGGGAACCGGTGAGGGAAGAAGTGATTACAATGCCATCCTTACATCCAGCTTTTTCCCTATTCTAGAAGAGCTGAGTGGACATACTAACAAAGAGTTGGAGGAGTATTGTTCTATCTTCCCTATGTTCAAACATGCATATTTCATAGGCAATATTCAGTGTGTGGTTGTGCTTTCCAAAGTTTATAGCATGGGAAGTCAATATGAAGTTAGGATCGGGTAGCCTGATGGTGACAGGAAGAAGTAAAATCAAGAGAGGGGAAAGAGGTTGCATGCACAAACCTTGCCAATGCAGATAAACTTTAAAGAGTATCCTGAAATACACCCAAGAAAGTCAGGCAGATAATTTCCATTGAGATTCAATAAGATTTGTATGCTGAAATTCTCCCACAAAAAGCTGTGGACTTAATTCTCTTAGCCATATGCAAAACCCCCATCTGACAATATTAGATTAACTATCTTCTCCCCATCCTTCCCTGTCCCTTCCCTCCCCCCATTATATTCTCCATAATGGAACCTTGCTTCTTAATCGGGGACTGATGCCATGAGGGAAAAATAAAAAAATATATAAAAATAAAAAAAAATGTGCTTTTAAAAACCAGGCTAACATAATATGAGAGCAGAGACCCTAAAATTCCTTAATCATAACAGATGGTTTCACAACAGGGTATAGTTAAGTTTATTTGAGTGCCCTAATCCTGCATTTTCATAACGTAACATGTTTGGATTTCTTTTAAGTTGAACTTGAACTTTAGATTTCAAAGGTTTGTAGCACCTGGGAGACCTAAAACATACATGTAACTCACAAAAAAAATCCCTATATAAAAAAAACCCACATACACAAAGTTTGCAAAGTCAAGTTAGGAAATGCAAAATTAAGGTTGCCTGAGCAAACTTAATTTGGCTTCATTGCATCTGTGCATTATGACAGAGTCTTTAATTATGTGTTACCTACTATTTTTTTCCATAAGACTCCTGCCTCAGTCCACATACAAGATGGATAGGGCTCACTTAATGAGCAGAGATTTGATATTTTCCCCCCTCATTGTTCAATATGTGACCCTCAGATTTCACTAACTGCACACTACCCTAACCCACAATCCCCCTCTAAAGAAAGAATGAATAATTTAATTCCTGGGCTTTTCCATCATTGTCAGCACACTCACATATCTGTCTGAATTTTCAGAGTACAGAACACGATCACTTTGTGTTTAAAGCCCAGCTCCCACTAACACGAAAAATGCTAGGAGCACTCAAGATTTCTGTAAATAAGGGCCTAGGGGCTCCTGGGCACTCAGAAAATGAGGAGCACACAATTAGTGGTATCCTTTAAAAAGCAGAATATAAGTGATTTACCCAGTGTCACATACAAACTCCTTGTCAGAGGCAGAGAGAAAATCTAATTTTCCAGGGCAGCATTCATCTGCTTTAAATACGAGATCATCTTTTGTCATCTTGCTCTCTACTGTCATTAATCCATGGTTTTGTATGACAAAACACAGAAATTAACTTAGATGATGTTGTTGTTGTTCTTATTATTTTGCTGCTGTTTCTGTTCTGGTTAGTAGGAGCTTTCCCTTGAAAAACTTGGGAAAGAGCCTTTTTATTTAAAAGAATGGGATTCAGACTGAAACCAACATTCAGATGATTTTTTTGGTTGTGTCCAGGCAGAAGATATCCTACCTGTGTGAGCTATGAAAACATTAGAATTTGATTTAATAAGCTTATCTCTCCAGAAAGCCTTGGAGGAGTGACAGTTATGTTCATTGGTGCACTTGATGCCTTGGCTGATGACTAGCAAATTGTAGATCTATTAGTTACCAATTTAGATTCAGCCAAGCTCAGCAGAGATTAAAAGATGTTCCTGGACAGTGGATGTCAGATAAGCCTTAGAATCATTGTTTTTGTAGGCTCCCTACCTTAGTCCCTACATCACAAACTCACTTTGTGTTGTACTGAACTGTGAACTCTTCAGTATAATGAGTATTTCTCATTGGATGTGTCTACATGAGATGTTTATTGTGGAGTTGCTTAATTAGCACCATAGTAAATGTCTTAGCATCTACATATACAGGGCTATTAGGCTGCAGTAAACTACTGAACTCCACAGCAGGGTAAGTACTTGTATTTACATGTACTTATCCTGCTGAGAAATGTTTTTCAGCACAGCGGTGCACACGTAGATGCTGACCTGGCTGGCTGGGGCATGAGGGTGCTTCAATGCGGGGGCTGCCTACCGGCTCTGCAGCACACTGAGACAGGTCAAAGCTGTCCTCCTGGGCTGGAAGGCTGATCCCCTAGGCTCCCTGCCAGACGGTGCTGCTCTGGCACGGCTCAACATTCTGTGGTCCCAGGCACACATGTATACTCGGCACTCAGGAGCAATAAACTCCAGTACGGTAAGGTCCAGAGTTTATTGTGTTATATTAATCTGCACGTGTAGATGTGACCATTGTGTGTGTGTGTTTATATTACCTATCACAATGGGGATCTGATATTGGTTAGAACTGCTGAAAAGACCTCCTACTAAGTGATTCCATTCATAATTAATCTGAGTGAGTGGATCATAGTATCAGTGTTTCTTGTGCCATGGACAGGTAGTGAAGTTGCAAATCAGGAAGCAGTCCCCCAAACTTGATTTAATTTTTCTAGCACATGATTTCTTGGCCAGCCTTGATTTTTTTTTTTTTTACAGGGTTTTATTCATGGCTTTTGAACTTTCAGATTTGGCAATATTGTATTTCTCATGCTTTCTTGTCCCCTCATCTTATGGAAAGAAAGCCCTAATCATGAAGTGGCAGATATCTTCCCTGAGGGCAGTTTGGCTTCAGCCTTAATGGGAAAGAAGTTGTCCTTTTGTTAGGATAAGCTTTACTACCACATGCAGGGGTTACTGGGAAATGATAACCATTTTGCCTGGCCTCAGGACAATCAAAAGCATTGGGAGATAGTAGACATTTTCAAAAAAATAAAATTCATGAAAACAGACATGAAGGCAAACATCATGTCATCATGAGAAAATTTAAAAAATACCAGGTGTGGTGAGATTCATACTTTAATTGGTCATAGTTTACAACACTGGCATAATATTACTAAGTTGTAATGTTTAATATTTTGGATCAAACCGAGACCTGGTTTAAACATGTGGAACCACAATAAAGGCAATAAAGGGATCTTCATTTCTGAATTTGGTCTACGGTGTTTATAGCAGTATGATCACATACTATTCCTTTTGTGTGTGAATAGGTAAAAATAATTAGTCTGTTGTTAGCAGGTTTCTTAGAAAGCCCTCTCTCATGCTGAGCACCAGAGAAATATATTTCCTATGGTCTCCTCTTCACCAACAAAAATACAAAATTTTAGCTATGTCAGTCCATGAACCAGCCAACAAACCAAAGAAAATTATATGCGTTTCTGTAAACAGTTCTCTGGTTTTGAAATATTACTATAGTTAAGTGTTAGAAACGTAATATCTAAATCAGTTCTCGCACTAGAGTTGTCAAATCATTTTCAGTTTCCAGTTCTCTGCTGGAGAATAATGGCATTTCATCAAAACGTTTTGCAAAAGAAATTGATTTTGATTGCATAGTTCAGTGGGAAAGTTGAAATATTTTGTTTCAATAGTGTCAAAGTATACTCTATTGTGACAGTATCACAACATTCCATTCTGAATTTTTTTTACTGCATGAAAATACAGTTTGGGGCACCATACTTCAAGAAAGAGATGAACAAACTCAAAATAGTCCAGAGGAGAGTGACAAAAATGACTCGAGGTCTAGGACACATGACTAATGAGAAAAGGTTGGAAGAACTGGTATTATTTGGTCTGGAGAAGAGACAATAAAGAAGGGTCCTGATAAGAGCCTTCACATAACCAAAAGGTAGTTACAGTAGTGTAACTTGGGAGTGCAGGTAGGACAAGTGAGCAGGACACCAGCAGCAGATGCAAACTAAGGGGAGGCATCAGAATCTCAACCCGCTCCCATGAGTCTTTGCCATGGCAAGGGTATCCCTATGCTGCTCAACCACATTATCCAGACAGCACAAGCTTGCGCCCAGCAGCATATCTAGAGGAATGGAAGGCAAGTGGAATGGTGCTTCTCCCTTGCCCCAGGAGGCCTTGCCATAGTAGGGTATAATCCTTGCCATAATCCTTGCTTCTGTGTCCAACAGAATATCTGAGGTTGGTGGGGAGCCAACAAGGCACCAAGCAAAGCTCCCAGGAAACTCGCACAATGGGGCTGCTGCCTCCAGAGCCCATGCCGCTACAGCAGCAGTAGCAGCTTCTGCCTTCGGTGTTCAAAGAGCACAAGACAGGTAAGACTTCCTTTCCCCCCCTTCCCACTACAATGATCAGCATACCTCCTCCCCCATCACTCCAGGCACTGAATGAGCTTGGTGTGCCTCTGGGTACTTATAAAGAGGGTGGTAATTAGACTCAGTTCTATGGCCTCAGGGTCAGGAAGAAGGACTAACAGCCTTAAATTGCAGCAAGGATAATTTAAATTGGATACAAGGCAGAATTTTCTCACTGTGCAGATAATTAAACAACTGAACAGGTTACTTAGAGAGGTTATGGAATCTCCCTCCCTGGAAGCTTTTAAGACCAAATTAGATAGATGCTTGTCTGAAATACTTTAGACAATGATCCTGCCTTGGGAAGGAGGTTACACGAGGTGACCTCCTGAGATCCCACTCTTCCATGATTCTGTGATTTGCTATATTGAGATATGATGTTTCATAGTGTATATTGTGTACCTTTTATCTAAATATGTGTAAAATATTTTAAACAATACAGACTATATCATTAAATTAATACAAACACAGTGTAAAAACGGTGAAATCGAAATTAGATTTTCAACTCTCAAAACATAAGTCATTCTTAATCTTTATATTTTACATTTTCATTTTGGGAAAATTAAAAAAATTCTACTTTTATTCATAATGAACATTTCTTAACAAACTTAAAATTCCACATAAAAATCCAATCCCTGATTAGCTTTAATTACACCATCTCCAGAAAAAGAATTTGCCTCAACCTACTAAAGCCCCCATCTTGCCAATGTTTATGTAATATGCTTTACTTTATTGTACATGAAAATTCCTATTAAAGTTCATGAGAATACTCATGTATAAACCAAGGCTTGTTGTTTCCATGATTGCAGTCTAAATCAGGGTTTTCTAAAGGAAACTCATCTATGCACAATCCTCTAAAGCTTAGTGGCTCTTATACATCATGTAAAACTTTTGAAGAGCATAGTTTCAAATTAACAAGTTTTTTTTGTGCAGCTTATTTTTTTGTTGTTTCATAGTTGGAATAGATACTGTACTTAAGGTCAAGTCTTTAATTTCTATGGGGGGATAAAACATTGTAATATTTGTATTGGTTCTTATTAAATACTAAATAGCATAAGATTTTATATAGTAACTAGTGTTTTACTGTAATTAAGTAACAACTCAATTATTAATAAAAATAGTATTACATACTAGTATTTCATAGCTTCTGTGACACACTTTGGAGTTTTTAAATTATTCTGTTATAATCTACCAGGCCACCTATGCCTGTTTTTTTTTTTTTTCATTCAGCTGTTTGACAGCAGCAGGTTTGGCAATGTTCTTGGCTTCCAATGGACATCAGAATAGAGAGAGAAAAACCTAAATCCCAGTTCAAAGGGATTAAATGCTTCATGAAACGGTGTGGCAAGAAGATCAGAACTCTATTTCTGTTGCCTTCCTGAAGGCAAAAATAGGGAAACAAGTTAAAGTCACCAGTTTGTTCCAACCAAACAGTATCAGAGTCTATCACATTTGAATTACCTATGTAAACAAATCATAAATGAAAATCACACGGCAGTCGAAAACCCCCTAATATTCTGAGTCTTTATGTATACAGGCAACTCACAGCACGATGCTTTAAATTGATTACCACTAACTGTACCTACAATTAGACATAACTAATGCAATTTAAAGAGGAGAAAACTAATATTTGAAATCAAACCCTGTAAGTAATTTTATTGCCTTCTAATCAGTTCCCAAGCAGAAAATGTACTGTCTCACTAATTCGTTATTGGCAGCATCTGAGTCTTAATCTAGTCTCAGAATATACTGATTTTTTTTTTTTTTTTTGGTTTAATCTTTATGAAAAGAATATCCTAACTGCAAGTCAAAGCATAATGAATATGCTGGACCTTGCAAGACCACCACCCTTGAATGAGCTGAAAGAAACAGGGTAGAGAGCACATTGTTATGTAAGAGGCAGGGGTCTCTCCCAAGTATCTGCTAATAGAGAACTGTGTGCACTTCTAAACTACATTGGGCTGTACTAGGGAGTGGCACTGTGAAAACATGCCAAGCCCAGTCATTCCTGTTCTATGAAGTCCAGTGGCCAAAAAAAACGTCACGTAGCCATGTTAGAATGGCATTGAGCACATCAGGGATGCTTCAGTAAGTATGCCCAATGCTAAGAGTAGCTCTACAAAGTCCTTGGTCATGCACCAGAAGGCTTTAGATTTTTTTTTAAGCCTTTGGCATGTACAGAGCAGGAGGAAGGAGAAGGGCATATTTACCTGGCAGTGCTTTTGAATCCATGCTGACAGTGTGTAGACATAGCATGTATAAGCAAGTAAAAGACCTTGCCAACTTATAAAACCAAGTTTTCAAAAACCTTATATCTTGCCCCAAAAACCAGAAGAGAAAATAACAAGTATTGGATTATTTTGTATTTGTCTTTTGATGTCCTGGCCTTCACAAGTTGATCTTTCCAGATTCCTCTGTAACAGAAGTGAGGTCTAAAACTTCTCTTTTTAAATGGGGGCTGAGATTCTTGTGTAATAACCTGACTCCAGGAGCTGGGAATTTAAGAAACTCACAAAATATCATTAGACATGACCAATGCATAGAAATTGGCAATTTTAATCCTAGAAGGAGCAAGAATCAGCTCTCTGGAGAAAGAAATCTGATGTGTGTGTGCAGCAGGTTGGAGGTAGTTGCCTATGTGTTGGCTGATGAGGGAAATTATGTATGAGAGCTGAAAAAACAAGAGTAGGTTACAAACCAGAATCCGAGCTGGGGAAGTAACAGCAGTTTTGCAGGGAAGCAGTTTTGCAATGAGGAAATATTAAGACAATCAAGTGCGGAGCTATTTATTTTATGATGGCAAAGCTTCTCATGCCCCTTGGCAACATAATATTTTCAAAAACAGCTAGCAATTTTGCATCTCAAGGTGCTTAAAAACTCAGCCCATTGTGAGGAAAATAAATAGAAAATGAAATCCTTGGGAAGATCTTTTTAAGATATAAAGTCTTTGTTAAGGTTCAGTGGATTCAAGTGACAGCTGTTATATATCCAAGGCGCCTTTTCCTGCTTTCTATAATCCAGCTAATAATTCATCCTCAGGGTCCCAGACTAATTATTTCAATGCACAGATAACAGGATATGCAAATGTACAGATGATATTCCATAACAGTTCTGTCCATAGAGCCTTCAAGATTCTTCTACAATCTCTGAGAAAATTTTTTTTTTAGTATACTTAGTCCTTCACTCATGGATACTTCATCTTCCTCTGGGGCATGGAATTACATGGACTATATTTCCTATGCTGTAATAATTAACCTTATAATATAGTTACATTCACTACGCTGGCCAAAACCAACAGTACTATCATGATTGTATTAACAGCTCTCAGGTTCAACACACCCTTTTCCCTTGGCACTCCCTACCCCCCACCTGAAATGACTCCAGTGAGAGTATTAAACTCAGTCAAGTTCATTCTAGTCTTCCTTATTGAAGTCACAGGTACAGATATGTTTCATTTCCTATTAATTATCCAAGGAGAAGTATGGATGGATGAGTGAGTGGCCCATTAATCCAGCAATAACAGCGTCCAGAAAAATCACCCCAACCTGGATATTTTTGTAGTTCTAGCTACTTCTGCATAGCAGCTTTGAGTGGTGTACATACCCTAGTCTCCTCTTCCTCAACCCTCTTTATATGCCTACTTCTCTTCAGCCTGATCCTCATACAAATCAATATAATCTGTCCTCCTTTTGGCTAGCAAATGCTGGTACAACTCTGTTTTATGTCAGTTCATTCTCCAAACTGATGGCCAAATAGAATTTCACGGACAATGAAGACAGAATTATAAAAACTGTTGGCTTATTAAGGCAGGGCAGTTTCTTACTATGAGTGAAATCTCAACCCCAAGAAGCCAGTGGATTTAGGAACTCACTTGGTGGGTGAGTCCCAGCATCTCTGGGGGAAATTCTAAGGCATTTTTGCAGTCATTTTGCAGGCACTGCCTTGAGGAACAATATACCTTTTTAATTTAAATAAAAGCACTTTTTACATATTGGTGATAGCAGGTTATCTCACTTGCAGAGGCCTAGCAAGATCTTTCAGTGCTGGAGGTAGAAGTGAGAGGGGAAGGATTATGACGACCACTGTAGGAAGGAGGGGAAGCAGGGGGGAGGAGAGGGCAGGGAGAGGACTAGCAAAGGAGAAACAGAGTTTTAATTCTCCTTACTCAAACAGCAGCTGCTACTGGACACGCCTACACATTCATTTAATGTGCCTTTGCTAATGCACATTAAATTTAGTACCTCCATTGTAAGGTACTAGAAAAGGGCACAATGGCCTATTTTAATGCACATTAGCGAAAGCACACAGTTTTTTGTGATGCTTTAATGTGCATTAAAATAGGTTTATGCATATTAAAGTGTATGTATAGATGTACCCCCTGTTCTTTAGCATCATGGGCTCAGGCTACAGCAGCTGAGGGACAGCCAGCAGTGTGGATTCCATGGCAGCTGCTCCTCATGCCCTGTTTGCTCTCTCCATTCCCCTTTTGAAGGGTTATGCCAGCCATGGCAAAGCCTCCTGGGAGAGAGAGGCATCATTCCATCCCCTTGCCCTTGCCTTTGCCCTTGCCCTTGCCCTTGCCCTTGCCCTTGCCCTTGCCCTTGCCCTTGCCCTTGCTCAGCAACGGTCATCTGTGCCTGCCATAGCAAAGACTCCTTGGGGGTAGGTGGGCTCATACTGGTGCCCCCTTTAAGTCAGCATCCAGGGCTGGTGCTTGTTTGCCCCCTAGTTATGCTACTATTCACTTGTTCTTACAAGAAGACAGTATTTCCTCCCACAAGCCACTGTACATAATCACTTTAATTGCACAACAGCTTCCATTTACTAATGGAAAATTGTGGCTGGAAAATATGTTATGTACAAAGACAATGCACTTCCAATCACAGGTGTAATAAACAATTAAAAGTGGAGGCATTATGGAATCAGAATTTGCACCAAAAAGTCACTTTCTCGCTTACTGGACAAGACCAGAATTTGTCTGGGTTTGGTTTCACTAGACCTAGAACCCTGGTAGGGTCCTGGTAGGATGACAGCACAACACAATAGAAAGGTCATCTTATTGTTCTGTCAGTCCAGAATAGCTCTATATTCTAGAGCTTCACACACAGCCACTTGGGGTTCACCATGGCCCATAGTTATAATCTACCACAAAACTATTAAATCAGTATAAAATAAGTTCTGTAGTTCCCAAGGTGATCTGAAAGCCCAAAAAACCAACATTGGTAATATGCCTTGGAGGCCTTACACACAGAGATTAAGTGTATAGTCCTAGTCATTTCAACTTACCTTTTTTATCCTGATTTGCAAGCTGTAATGTGCAGCCCACCAGGCACCACCACTTCACACTGAGTATGACTCACTTGTTGATCAGAAGATGGTCTGAGACTACCCACTTGCTGTACAAAAGCCACCTGACAAATAATTTGCCAGTGTGACTAATCAGGTCTAAATTCAAACCTGTGACAACCACTGATAGTTATTTCTAGTTTTCCATCATCAAATTATATTAAGAGCATTTGGGACAGTTTGTTGTCAGTTACTCCTTTTATAACTAATATTTTAATACTTTTCCCAGCTTCTAAGAGGGTCTTTTTTTTTTCTTGCTGTGGTTGGTGTAACAATGGTCATTTTCCCCAATAAGGCTCACGCCTTGCAAAGAGACTGCAAAATTTACATTAAAACATACTTCTGTAATATGTGATAAAGACAGAGGGGAGTGAGGGGGGCATGACAGGGAGTAAGCTAAATAGTTGAGCTTGTATAGGGAAGCTAATACCTTGAAGCTAATACTCTGAATGCCATTGAAATAAATGGAAAGAATCCTATTGACTTTACTGGTGCTAGATCATGCCCTTGTTGGCAAGGTTCCCAAAAGTCAGACAATTTAAAGAGCTGAACTAGACTGAAGAGTAAACCATGCAGCTGCCCCTATTGCCCCTTGTGACAGGGCAGAAAACTTGCCCTGTCACAGAGCTCCAAAGGAGCAAAGGAAAAAACTTACCTTGGCAATGAGCCTGGAATAAAAAGGATGATGCAATGGACCTAAAGTGAAGCAGGGAGGAGAGAGAGATCTGGATGAAAACAAAAACAAGGAGCTTCAGGGGCAGAGAGAGTGGGGAGAAAGGAGCTGTGTGGGATGCAGCAGACAGATGGGAAGAATAAAAGTAGAACTGGACATGTAGTCAGTTCCTGAAAAGAGAAGAAAAACACCCAGAAGTAGATCCATGGGAACACGAGAGGGCGACAGCATACAGCCAAGAGAGGGGACTAGAAGAAGAGTCCCAAAAAGAGACTTACCTATGAAGCCAGAGAGACAAGGCAGTGGAGACAGGCGTGTCGGTGAGTCTGACTCCAGTGCACACTGGGTCCATGCGAGGTAACCCAAAAAAAAGAAAGTGATAAAACCAATTGGGGAGGTGAGCCAGGAGTGGCAACCGCTCATAGCCAGATACTGTTAGATAAGGATAGGGGTGAACGGAGCAACAGTCTGCTTGGGACCCATGCAGGGAATAACAGGGCAAGCAACCAGGAGCAAGAGTGTTTCAAACAATAGACAGAACAAAGTATTTTGAGAGTGTTAATTCCCTAAGGGGAGACACCTTGTCGTGTATCCACAGATGCATCTCGAGCAGGTCCAAGGAGGTGATCCTCCCCCTCTATGCGGCACTGGTCAGGCCGCAGCTGGACTACTGCGTCCAGTTCTGGGCGCCGCATTTGGGCTCGAACTAAGTAGGATGCATTTCTCTGTTAATGAAGCTCAGCACCCTTAAAGAGACCGTCTGGTGTAGAGACTGAACTTGGTAGCTCTGGATCTTAAAGCATGAGCCCCTAATATCTGAAATTAAGGTTCAATACTGTTAGCCAAATTTTTTATAGGCTCAACAACCTCAATGTGTGACCTACCCAGTATACAAGGATGATGCAGCACCATACTAGATGAGTGGGGATCACACTCATCCACCACTATAGAAGGACATCATACTTCACTGAGTGGAGAAGGGTTACACAAGCACACTGAGTTAGCTTCAAAGGCCACAAAGGCACCTTTGTTCTCTCTAACAGCTGCAGCTCTGTGGCCAGTTCTGGTTTCCATTTATGTTCCAGGAATGCATCTCAGCAATAAAACATAAATGCGCGTAAAAGTGCAATAACTACCTTTTTCTTCAATAACAATAGCACCTACTGGGACCAATTCATGCCAATATGCATCAGGTCACAACCACTCTTGGTCACTGTTCTCTTGGGTTTAATTCAAATGAACAGAGTGAATCACTACACAGGAAAAAGACCCTGCCACAGAGCCACTCCTGCTTTCCATTATGTACTCAGCAAATCACGGTCAGTATTTGTTTCTTGTGGGTGAGACAAAGAGACAGTAATAATAATGCCCATCTGTAACAAAAGGCCCCAACCCATGTTACCAAGTGTGCGGCCAGGCAGTAGAGTTGCAAAGTTTCAGGGCCCCAGGAGATAATCATCAGGCCAGTAATTTGAATAGTGACTGAAGGCACAACTGAAGGCACTGCTGATAACATCAGTGATGAACTCTTTTAGCCTAGTATGAGAATTACAGGTCAGGTGACTGAATGGGGGAGAAGCAAAGACCATATAAGCCTAGATCCTTGGATGGAGCCTCAGACTGGCCCCTACTAGGCTGAGAGAAGGAACTCTGTAGGTCTGGGGGAACAGGAAGCTCAACAGGGAGCAGAACTGACACAAAAGCTAAACTTTATGTTCTCTGTTTATGTTTTATATTTCACTGCGAGGCATAGAGGTGGCTAAAGGGGAGGAAGGAGGTCACTGAGAGAAGGTGCTGCAACGTGTCCAGAATGAAGGACTGGGATAAGGGGCAAGAAACCAAGGGACTGAGCTGAGCTGAGATGCATCTAAAGAAAACACTCTAGTGGACTGAGACAGGCTCCCAAAATTCCATATTTTACATCAAAGATGTGGCAGATGTGTACCAGGTGAAGGAGAGGAGAGAGAGGTTAAGAGTGGCCACTAGCAGGCACCACACACCCCTTTAGTGGGGAGTCCCATTACAGCATCACTCCCATCTCCACAAAATATAATAGATAAATGATCACAGGGCCAAATTCCAAAAAGTTTTCTTCATTAACAACCGAGGTCAAGTTCTGGGCAGAACTATATATATTGATTGATCAGACCTACTAAAAATTTAGCCATTTACTTGGATGCTCAAGTAAGAGTAGAACTCTTCTAAAAATCCAGCCTCAATTTTGGGCACAGGTGGTTTGAAAATCTTTGAAAATGCCTCCCATAGTAACTAGGAGCTATTGTCCTGTAACAGAGGGAAAATATACAGCAAAAATGTAAATTAAGGAAATTGTAGCTGTGGTTAGGGTTGAGATTTTCTTGAAACTAAAGAAAATGAATGGCAGCCAAAGAAGAAAAGGATACAGTACTTCCCAAAAATACTAAATGGTACAGATGTAACATTTAATCTAGTGGTACCAAGATTGTAATTTTCAAAAACTTCAATTTTGAGCCTTTAATAGTCTCTACGATGCATGTGAACAAATTAACTCTGACCTAAGTAAAGGTCATGCCAAAGAAAAAAGACCATGATTTGGGATAATATGCAAAGAAGTAAAGACAGATGTAGGGAAATTAGCATCCTGCTTTTATAGTTCCCAGGATGATATTCAACAGCTGATGTTGCATTTCATTGGATGCACCATTGGTTTGTTAGTAGTGACATTCATGAGCATCTGTGCAGAAGAGTGGGTGAATTCTGACCACAAGAGTGGTGTATTTTCTTTCCTTTCTTCAATTTCTTGGAAGATTTGATCTTCCCTGTCTGCTCTTAGTTTTATATTATACTGGGATTTGCCTGCTTTTCTTTTTCCTTCTTCCATTCTGTTCTGGTTTTATCCCACTCTGAGCTGTCAGAGTCGATGTGTAATAACTCTCAAACCTGATTGTCAAAATACTGAAACAATTTCCTTGCATTTATCTCCTTGCTCTCTTTTTCTGAGTGTTTCCAATAAAAATGCTTCTGCATTCAGTGTTTGTGTTTAAGAGGCTGTGTTATTAGCTAGAGAGCCTCAGAGTGGAATCCCAGTGATATTACATGCTATGAAGCTAGTACAAAAGAAATCCAAAGCTTTCTGCAGCAGACTTTTTAATATGTAACTCAGGAACAGACAATTTTTTTCCCTCTCCCTGAGACAGTTCATTAAAAAAGCATCAGAAATTGCTTGCTCTTTTTGTGATGGATTTTGTGCTCATGGAAAGAGACAGATAATGCTAGTAGCTGCTGTTTAGTCACTGGGATGTTAGTCTGCAGGAGAAGCCATCCTAATCCCTGGTTCACAAGTCAGGTTTATAAATTGAACTGTGGTGAGTTGGGGTTAAGCAGAAACAAGCTCAGCACAGTGATGCTTGTTTTCACAAAATATTGTTCTCACCATTCTTCTAGAGGTGCTTTTAATGGTTCCCGCTCCATCCAGTTGCCATTGGGTTTTAAATGGGCCTTTCTTATGGACCAGTCTCAGACAAGATGCAAAGTACTAAATGTTCAGCCACATAAGAGCTCATGGAATAAACACTGTCACAATACTCTGCTATAGCAGGTTGCTGGCACGCTGCTTTTATTAGAAAAGAGAATGATGCAGTTAGCTCATCCTATTAACAGTTCTGATGAATACAGGATAACGTTTTCAGTTGAAACACATCTCACAACAGGGATCTCTCCTGGAGGTTGCAAGGAGAAACACGATGCAATAAAGTCAACAGAACAGCTCTGGAGTCATAGATGTGACTGACATCAGATGGTGGCCTTGTACTTTTCCTTAGGCTTTTCTTTCCCCTACAATGGCCACATGTGTACCAGCCACTGCCTGTGCAGTCGTTACTGCACAGTCATTTAGCAGTTGTATAAATGAGTACTAAATGACTGTGCAGTAACCTGAGTTACGCCAATTTTTTTTTGTGATGCCGACTGCACAGTAGCCAGAGACTACTGCATGGTAGTGTGATGTCATCACGGTTGCTGCCACACAACACTACTGCACAATAGTCTTGGGCTACTGCACAGTCAGCATCTCATGTAGACATGGCCCTTGTGGAGGATATGAGAAGAACCAGATTACCTCAACTCCTACTCCATTGAAAGGTTTGATTTGCTTCAGAACATGTACCCTGAACACGTGAATTCTATAGAGAAAAAATCATCATATGCTTTCCAAGTCTCCTTGCCTGGCTCAAAAATGAATTCCAACAGTGCTGAATGAGTACGGATTTGGATTTCTGATTATATTTTCCACTTCAATTATATGCTAAACAGTTGACCCTTCGGGCACACGCATGCACACGTGTGCGTAAAGGGAGAGGATAATACTGTCTCATTTCTACTTACCAAACCTTTCATCCAAGGGCCAGTTCAAGCTCATGTCAGACTTAAGAATTCTTCCTTTGGCTTCAACTTGCATTGAGGGAAAAGTTTTCAAGTCTGCTTTGTATTAGGGCTGTACAAACTATTGTGGACTTTTTGGTTGAGTAGCTAACTGGTAAACTTCAGTCATTTTCTTGTTTTGTTTTAGTTTGGTTGGTTTGGTTTGGTTTGGTTTGGTTTTTCTTACAAGTGTTTTGAGATGGATTGTCCTTCACCCCTCATTTTGGGCCTGTTCCAGTTATTATACAAGACATGTAAATATTCTCTGGGCCAGAGAGAGAAAGTGCAATTCCTTTGCCTGGTGAGTACTGCACTTACCTTGCAGTTTGGACATCTGCATCCTAATCTGCACTCCAATGAATGTGTAATTATTTATATAAAGTAGAACAGAATCAATGGGAAAGACTGAGACACACCCTTAATTCTCAGTGGAGAAGTCCTTAGTGTTCCCATCCTAATAAAATAATAGGAACCTTTTGTGTGCTGAGGACCTCTTTAGATCAAGCCACGTCACTGGCTAAATGGGAATTGAGCAGTTTGGAACATCTGCCCCTGCATGTGAGCACCTTTGAAAATCTTATCTGCAACAACTAGGGAAGGAGTTAGTGTTAGATATATACATATACAGGAGACATGAGTCCATTTATTACAATGCTGAATATGATTACAGCCATGGTTTCCATTTGATTTGTTGAAGGGTGTATAGCATTTTGAGAATCCCCAAAATACCAGAAGTGTAGAGAAGTTTTTTGAACAATATTCCAGTCATGAAACATGTATTACATATGTAACTGTTAGGCAGAAGGCAAGGCAGGATAGCACCTTACGTAACTGTTGTAAGTAAAGATTTGCAGTGGGATTTCAAAGAGGGCCATCTGCTCTTTTCCATAGCTGAACCCCTGAACTGAGAATGTTGTTCCCAGCTCTCTCATGCTCCATCTTGGTCTTGGTAACCTTCAGGGCAGCACTGGTTGTGCTGGTTCATAGACTGAAATTCAGCCAATTCACGGATAAACATAGGTTGGTTAGCATTAGAAATATATCAGAGGGAGTGCAGGTAACAGGAAAAAGACCCTTACGGTATACTGTATTTTCTCTCATACAACATGTCCCCTCACCCCACCAATAAAACATGCACTTTTTTTCTGAAAGGTAAAACGTAGTTTAAAAAATCTTTCCTTGAAAGCCTCTTCCAGGGCAGAAAGACAACATATTCACTTCCAAGAGCTAGGGAGCCCTTCATTCAGTCCATGCAACTTTAATTTTGCTTTCCCCTGCCAGAGGTAGAAGTGGCAGAAACTGTTTGTGCCATATTTCCTCAATTATAATGTGCATCCTAATTTCCTGCAGGTGAATGTAGGGGGAGGGTACTTTGTAGGTAAGCAAATATGGCATTTTTATGTTCACTTGCTTATTAGACACCCACCCACTACTATCTGCTATGAAATTCGTGGGTCTCTAGTTTCCCATCACACACTATGAATAGCAGGTATCAATTTAGACCCACACACTGACATGGTAAAATAGAAGTCTTTGATTCTTTTCCTGAAGTATCAAAATGATAGGCAATGCCAGGACTGTGTCTTCTCTCCTGCATCAGTTTCACATTGGCTTAAATGCACTATATTCATTAGATACTCCTGATATACACTGACATCACAGCAGAACTGGGCCTCCATGACTGACTGTCAAAAGCATCTGGGCCTGCTGCGTAGAACAAAAAGGACCAATGGTTCATGGGTCCTTTCTTCAGCATTCTGCCTTTGAGCTAAGCACTTGCATTTTATCACCACCCAAATCCAGGCTGCTTTATCTTTATATATTTAGCACATGTAAAATTAGAGGCAAATTAGATTTTAAGGTGGCCACTGAGGCTTTTTAGAGAGTTCCCCAATGCACTGTAAAATCTAAGAGAAAACCTTCAGAGTTTACAAAGATATAATGCTAGTTTTAAATCTCACAGGCCTCCCACATTCCCACCAAGTGCATAGCTAACAAGCCACAGATGGTACAGCACATAAACATGTAAAATGCGATTACCAGGAGTACAGTTCTTGTTTGCGGCTGATCTCATTTAGCTGTAGATCTCAGTTTACCAGGAGCTGTGAAATGTGTAGTTTTTCCAATACATAAACCATTGATTAAACTATGAACTGTAAAGTGTGTTTATATATTTATTGAACTGTGATCAATTTGACAAATATAGTCCCACTGATTAGATGAACTGTGTGGAAATGAGCAAGGAATCATAGCTTTCAAATCAGTTTTACTCAGGGACTTGACAAGTGATGAAAAATAACCCTTTCATTGTCATAGAAATCCAAAATTATGAAGATGTAGGGCTGGAAGGGACTTCAAGCTTATCTAGTGCAACCCCTTGTTCTGAGGCAAGATCATGTATATGTAGATCATTTCCTGAACGGTCTAACATATTCTTAGAAACCTCCCGTGAAGGAGATTCCATAACCTCCCTACATAAACTGTGTCAGTGGACAACCACCCTTATAGTTGAAAAGGTCTTCTTTACATCTGCCCTAACTCATATTTGGTACAAAGTAAATTGATTTCTTCTCAACTATTTCTTCTAGGGGATGCGGAAAATGATCGACCACCCTCCTCTTTCTAAATAGTTATATCCTCACTTTCTTCTAGACTAAACAAATTCAGTTCCTTGAAGCTTTCCTTATAGGCCATGTGTTCTAGACTTCTCTGTTATTCCTCTTTTCCTCTGGACTTGTTTTTCTTTGAAACAGTCTCACATTGCTGCTCTGTGTCTTCAAATCATCCTACTGTATGCTGGTTTTCCTAGCCATGCCCTACTATTTTCAAACAACATGATGAATACTACTTATCAAACACCCTTAAGCATAAGTGTCGGGTCAATGCCTATGCCAGCTGCCCGTGTCGGGGCCGCCTATCGGTCGCCAAGTGTATCCTCACCTCCGATTGGATGTATCACACGCGCCTGCCTCACCTGCCACGACTTTGATGTTAACGGAGTTGGTTCATATGTCTGGCGCGTGCCATCCAATTATGAGTCTCCTCGGCGTCCTGTGGGTCCCGAGTTCTGAGGGCTCCGCCACCCCTACACCCTCGCCCGTTCCACCAGGTTGGTGGCCACCAGCTTGGTTCGGCCATGTGTCCGCATGTCACCAGAGTAGTCCACAAAAGAAAGATAAAAAATCAACACAAGCACCAGGACCAAGGGGCTTCGCCTGGTCAGGTTGGCTGCTCCAGCCAAACCGCGCTCGTAATCCAATAACAATTCGCCCTCTGTGGGTCGAAGAGTCCCTGGGGAGGGCTTGATCAAGTTCTCCCTCCTCCTCTTAAAGCTTACTGTGAGCTGTGCCCCTATTACAGGAGCTACGGT
>NW_017729030.1:59811822-59819221 GCF_001723915.1 Gavialis gangeticus
CGCGCTCGTAATCCAATAACAATTCGCCCTCTGTGGGTCGAAGAGTCCCTGGGGAGGGCTTGATCAAGTTCTCCCTCCTCCTCTTAAAGCTTACTGTGAGCTGTCCCCCTATTACAGGAGCTACGGTACCCTGATTCCAACCGGGCCCTTCTAATACAGTCCTTACGGTACCCGGCCCCGGCCGGGTTCTCTCAGCTCCCCATCAGTTAATCAGCAGTCCTATACTCCTCAAGGGCCCGCCGTTTGGCCTCAAAATCCCGACTGAGGCTTAGCCCCTTTCCAGAGGTTCCTACCGGCACTCAGCGCTGCTCGCATCCTCTGCAGCGTACGCTGTCCTGCTCCATCACCTCCACGTCCTTCTTCCGGTTCCGCTTTTCCCCCGCTTGTCAGCACCGGGCTCTCTTTTATGCCGGCAGAGGAAGTGTCGGCCCCTCCCTTTCCCACACACCTGGGTAAGGGGGGTTTCTGCCCATCTCCTTGGGGCTGTGGGCCTGGGATCACTGGCCCTCCGCCCCAGATGGGAGCCAAGGAGTCCTCTGGCTCTTTCTCTCCCTCACATATCCCGCCCCCCAAGACACCGTCAGGCACTTCTCTTTCTTGCCTTGCTATGTTCTGTTCAGCTCCTTTACCTTCCCCTTCTTTCTCACCCATTGGCCCTGGGTTGGTGCTTTCTTCATCTCATCTCGATAGGAAGTCCGCCACTGTATTCGATCTCCCTGGTCTGTATGCAACGTGGAATCGAAAAGGTTGAAGCGCCAGGGCCCACCGCATTATGCAGGCATTATCAGTTTTGGCCGTATTTAGCCATCTCAGAGGGGCATGGTCGGTTGTTAGTTTAAATTTGCGACCCAAGAGGTAATAGTGAAAGTAGTCCACCCCCCACCGAATAGCTAGACACTCCCGTTCTATAGTGGAGTACCTTTTTTCATGCTCGTTTAGCTTCCGACTGGCGTAAGCTATTGGTCGTTCCACTCCTTCGATCTCCTGTGATAGTACCGCTCCAAGCGCGAAGGCGGAGGCGTCCGTCTGCAAAGTGAAAGGCAGAGCGAAGTTGGGGGTATAGAGAATTACCTCTTGGCATAAGGCCTGTTTGAGGTCTTCGAAGGCTCTCCGCCGATCTGCAGTCCACTCGACGCTATACGACCTTCAACCCTTAATCATGTCGACCAGCGGGTTTGCTATCTCCGCAAACTTGGGGATAAACCTCCTGTAGTAACTGACAAGTCCCAAGAAGGCCTGCATTTGTTTCTTAGTTGCCGGAGCTGCATAGTCTCTAATAGCTTTTACTTTATCCGCGAGGGGTCTCACTTGTCCTTGCCCCACTTGGAATCCCAAATACTTGGTTTCTCTCTTACCCAGTCCACATTTCTTTGGGTTTGCTGTTAGTCCTGCCTGCCTCAGTTTGAGTAGGATGGCCCTTAGAGCCCTTAGGTGTTGTTCCCACGTTTCCGTGTATATTATTATGTCGTCAATGTAAGCCGAAGCATACCCTTGGTGTGGCGCGAGTATCCAGTCAATCAGTCTTTGAAAGGTGGCTGCCGCCCCGTTAAGCCCGAATGGCATTCTTTTAAACTCAAGGAGGCCCCATGGTGTACCAAAGGCGGTCTTTGGCTGGTCCTCCTTTCTCAAGGGGATTTGCCAGTAACCCTTAGACAAATCGAGCGTAGATATAAACTTCGCCTGACCTATGCGTTCCACTAGTTCACTGACTTGAGGCATGGGAAATGCATCAAACTGAGTCAGGGCATTTAATTTCCGAAAATCTACGCACAGTCTCAAACTCCCATCAGGTTTGGTCACTGCTACTAAGAGGCTGTGCCACAGGCTATGGGATGGTGTGATGATCTCTTGATCCAGCAACTTTTCTAGCTCCTCTTTGATTGGCTGGTACCTATGATACGGGATTCTTCGCCATTTCTCTCGCACAACCTGACCCTCCTTGGTTACAATTTTGTGTTCAATCCCAGCTGCTTTCCCCGGCCTATCGGTGAAGATATCCCTAAACTCTTTAACTAGACCCTGCAACTGTCGTAACTGTCCTGTCTGCAGTTGCCTCCCCACCAGGACCCTACCTCCACCCCCAGGATCTTCTGGGTTATCCCTAATTTGTCTCCCAAATTCATCTGACTTAGGCTCCGGAGAGACCAGTAGGCCCTCTGGCTCGTGCCACTCCTTAAGGAGATTTATATGATAAATCTGTTTCTCCCTTTTGGCCCCTGAGCACAATATTTCGTAATCCACGGGTCCTACTCTCCTTAGTACGGTAAACAGACCCTGCCAACACTTCAAAAACTTACTAGTTGAACTAGGCAGCAGCACTAGCACCTTTTGTCCTACTTTTAACTCCCTCTCTTTTGCGTGCGTGTCATATCTTTCCTTTTGTTTACTTTGAGCCTGCTTCAAATTTTCTTGGGCCACCTCCCTTACTGTCCGGAGGCGCTCTTGCAGATCCCTGACATACTCTGAGGCTCCTCTTCCCGGGTTCGGGTCTGCCTCCCACCCCTCTCTCACAATATCTAACAGGCTACGCGGCCGGTGTCCGAATGTTAATTCGAAGGGAGAATAACCCAGGGATGCCTGTGGGGCATCCCTAATCACGAATAGCAAGGGGGGAACCATTAGATTCCATTTTTTTGGCTCTATCTGAGCGCATCGGCGCAGCATCCCTTTCAGAGTGCCATTAAAACGCTCCACCAGACCATTTGTTTGGGGGTGGTACACCGCCGTCTTTAAATGATGGATCTGTAGTACTTTGCATATGGGCCCCAGCACCAAGGACATAAAATTAGACCCCTGGTTGGTGATAATTTCCCTTGGAATGCCAAATTTGGCTACCCACTTCATTAATTCCTCCGCCACCTTGGATCCTGTAACCGCTCTCAGCGGAATAGCCTCTGGAAATCTAGTCACATAGTCTATAAGTACCAATACAAATTGGTGTCCCGCTATACTCCGGGGCAACGGGCCTAGTACATCTAAAGCCACCCGAGCAAACGGCTCTCGCACCACCGGCATTGGTCGCAAGCGTACTTTGGGGGGCTTATAAGTGCTCACCTTCTGGCATAGCTCACAGGCTTTACAGAACTCTTCCACTTCTTCATACATATGAGGCCAAAAACACCACCTAGCTAAGCGGGCCTCCGTTTTGCTTTTTCCTAGATGTCCCCCCAGGGGATTCCTATGCGCTAGGCGTAGAAGTGGCTCTCTGTAAGGTCAGGGTACAACTAGTTGGGCGAGCTCCTCTCCCTCAACCCTACCCCGCTTCACCCGATATAGCAGACCATTCCTTATCTCCACCCGGGGCACTAGTTTATTTTGTTCAGGGGGTGTTACCTGTTGGTTGGTTCTCATCTGTTTGGTCTCTTGGAAGGACCGCAGTTCCTCATCGCTCTCTTGGGCCTCGCAGAACCGACTGCTACTGGCCAATGCCTCTATCCCTAGGTCTTCTTGCACCTCTAGACCGGTCCCGACTAGCCCCTTTCTAGGGTTCTCATGCTTATGGAGTGATGCTACAATTTCAAATATCTCAGGCCAATCCTGACCCAAAATCATGGGATACAAGATTCCCTCGTCCAGTCCCACTGGGATTCTTCTATGGATCCCATTCACTTGTATATTCAATAAACGTCGTTCAAAATAAGTCTTTTGCTTATGGAGGCATACCATCTGCACCCCGGCACATCGCGGTGCTTGCTTCCAGGCAATCAAAGATGGGTGCACTAGTGACTGTGCACAGCCTGTATCAATGACCGCCAGTACTGGCCAGCCTTCTACCCACACCAGCACTTCCGGTAGGGGTTACACTGTGGCGGTCAAACTGTTCCACACACCACAGTCCATCAATTCCACCTCAGGGGTTTCCCCTGGTCCTGTCTGGCAGTCGGGGGATTCTAGCCCATTTCCTGGCATTGACCGCAAACCCCAAGAACAGTTTCGGGCTATATGGCCCCTTTTTCCACAAAGGAAGCATACCAGTCCTAGGGGACTTCCCTTCTTGCTTCCCTTATTTTCCTTTTCCTTTTTCATGTTTACCTCCTGCCCCTTCATACCTCAATCCTGCCGCACGTCCCCTTGGGCCATGTCGAAATGCTCGGCCAACTGCAGGGCCTCTTGGGACGATTTTGGGCAATGGCATCTCACCCACCTTTGGGTGTCCTTATCCAGATCTGCTATAAACTGTTCCAGTAATATCTGGTCACAAATCTCCTCCTTAGAATTAGCCTCTGGTCTAAGCCATTTATTCATTAAATCCATCAGGCTCTGCCACAATCCTCGAGGGACTTTCGCCTCTCTTGATTTCTTCCCTCTAAACACCTGGCAGTGCCTTTCCGGCGTTATACTGAGTCTCCGTAATATCTCACTCTTTACCTTATCGTAGCCCTGGGTGTCTACTCGGGTCATAGCCCTATACGCCGCCTGGGCCTGACCGATCAACAGGGCCCCTAGTTGTCCAGCCCATTTTGTTTTCTCTAGTCCTGCAGCTATAGCTGCCCTTTCAAAAATTTCCAAAAAGGCCTCTGGGTCATCCTCTTTGGTCATCTTGGGCATTCTGAAGTTCCGCGGGGCCCTTTGTGCCCACACTTGTTGTTGGAGCAAATGCTTCTGTATGGTTCTCTGCCTCAAGGCCTGCTGCTGCTGTTGCTGCAGCACCTGGGCCATCAAGTTCATGGCCTGCTGTAAGGATTCTGTACCCGTTAATCCTGTTTGGTTCTCCATCTGGATCCCTCTAGTCCCGTTAGGGAGGCCGCTGCTGAGTTCCCAGCCAATGCACCACTGTCGGGTCAATGCCTATGCCAGTTGCCCGTGTCGGGGCCGCCTATCAGTCGCCGAGTGTATCCTCACCGCCGATTGGATGTATCACACGCACCTGCCTCACCTGCCACGACTTTGATGTTAACGGAGTTGGTTCGTATGTCCGACGCGTGCCATCCAATTATGAGTCTCCTCAGCGTCCCGTGAGTCCCGAGTTCTGAGGGCTCTGCCACCCCTACACCCTCGCCCGTTCCACCAGGTTGGTGGCCACCAGCTTGGTTCGGCCACGTGTCCGCATGTCGCCAGAGTAGTCCACAAAAGAAAGATAAAAAATCAACACAAGCACCAGGACCAAGGGGCTTTGCCTGGTCAGGTCGGCTGCTCCAGCCAAACCGCGCTCGTAATCCAATAACAATTCGCCCTCTGTGGGTCGAAGAGTCCCTGGGGAGGGCTTGATCAAGTTCTCCCTCCTCCTCTTAAAGCTTACTGTGAGCTGTGCCCCTATTACAGGTGCTATGGTTCCCTGATTCCAACCGAGTCCTTCTAATACAGTCCTTACGGTACCTGGCCCCGGCCGGGTTCTCTCCGCTCCCCGTCAGTAAATCATCAGTCCTATACTCCTCAAGGGCCCGCCATTTGGCCTCAAAATCCCGACTGAGGCTTAGCCCCTTTCCAGAGGTTCCTACCGGCACTCAGCGCTGCTCGCATCCTCTGCAGTGTACGCTGTCCTGCTCCATCACCTCCACGTCCTTCTTCCAGTTCCGCTTTTCCCCCGCTTGTCGGCACCGGGCTCTCATTTATGCCGGCAGAGGAAGTGTCGGCCCCTCCCTTTCCCACACACCTGGGTAAGGGGAGTTTCTGCCCATCTCCTTGGGGCTGTGGGCCTGGGATCACTGGCCCTCGGCCCCGGATGGGAGCCAAGGAGCCCTCTGGCTCTTTCTCTCCCTCACAATAAGCAAACTAAATCTCATTAGAATCAGCACCTTCTGCAGTATGAACCTTTACCCAGGACTCAAAGCACGGCATCCTACTAAAGATCTCTCTCCCTTGCCAGATCAGTTTCAAAGATGCCTAGCATTCAAGGGGGTTAAATATTTGCCTACAATAAAACCTAAGAACAGAATCATTTGGGGTCCTGTGATACCTATTTCCACTCCTCCCAGTTGCACACTCTGTGCTGTTACCCACTTTCCCTATAGGCTACACAAGAGGAGGAAGGGTGTTGTTGGCAAGGATGGAGCTGGGCCTCAGGAAATAAGAGTTGCTATTTTACTAGCAAAGCTAGAGAAGTTGAACAAAAGTTGAGGAAAGAGGACAGGACATGTAAGTTTGTTTTCTCCTTCATCTATCTTTCCTGCTTTTTAATCACCTGAGTACTGCTGCCTTGGATTCTTTTCAGTGAAATGACTTTTCATCCAAAAATGCCATCACAGGTTTGAAAAATGGGCCAAAACATGGCTTCAACCCTCTCTACCTCCATATCCCTCACCACTACTCTCTTTCTCCCTTCCACCCCTTCCCCTCCAATATCCCAGGGTTAGCAGCACTTGAGTGAACTTCCTTACATGTTCAAAAGAAAGTAGCCATATCAGAGCCTGAACTAAAACACACCATGGACTTGAACCTATGTCTGCAATTATGGAAACAATTTTTGGTTTTGATGGGTTTGTCTGTGGATAGAAGACAATAATATATTTAGGAGCACGGGCTAAGGTGACAGTACAGGTATACCCATAGAGAAGAGGTAAAGCAAAGAGTAGAAGCAGGCAACCTGGCTCCAGCAGCACTCAAAAAGTAACAGTAGTGCCTCCTACTGGGAGTAAAACAGAGGTCCCACAGAGGTAGCAGTGGAAAAGTACACACAGATTTTCCTCTTGCTCCAGTGCAGGAGCCCCATCATTGAGGGAGGAAGCAATGAATCCCAAGAAAAGGATGAAATGGAAGAGAGAGACAGGCAGAGGACAGATTTCAAAGAGGAGAGAGAATAAACAGAAAGGAGAAAGAAGGCATCATCAGGTGAAAGAGGCAGAGTGACTAGCAGACAGGAAACAAAGGGAAGCCAAATATGAACACAAGTCATAGCACTGAAGCCTATTGAACTTTTTACTTAGCTTCACTAAAGGGATTAGGAATTACAATATATGCCTTGAAAATAAGGTCAAGAGAAGAGCCAGGGCAAATTCATACTGAACTTAGAGCAAAACATGGTATGTGCCATTCACATGGTCCAGGCTCAGTGCTAGTCCCCAAATGGTACCCATTTCCCATGGGGAAAAACAGGAGGGGGTGAAAGGTTAAAAGGTTAAAAATTCACAGAATTTTCTTTCTTATTTTTTCCTGACCAAAGGGTGAAGAAGGAGAAAAAGAAAGGGGAGGAGTAAAAAACCACTGCTTTGTGGTTTAAATAGAATTTTAGTTGAAAATGTTCATATGGCTTCATTGATAAAATTAGGGAATGGCCAAAGATATGGAAGCTTTGAGTGGAAAATGCAAGACATTTTTTGTTGGGTCTGACTGGAACCAACCTATGTGTTTTTACATTTAAAAACATGTTCAAAATTATGTTCTGATGTCATTTTCCTCTTTCCTGCTGCAACAAAAGGCACATGCCCAACTCAACACATGTATTTTGCTACAAAATTCAATG
>NW_017729030.1:59824221-59826596 GCF_001723915.1 Gavialis gangeticus
TTTGAGTGGAAAATGCAAGACATTTTTTGTTGGGTCTGACTGGAACCAACCTATGTGTTTTTACATTTAAAAACATGTTCAAAATTATGTTCTGATGTCATTTTCCTCTTTCCTGCTGCAACAAAAGGCACATGCCCAACTCAACACATGTATTTTGCTACAAAATTCAATGAGGTTTGTGAGCATGCCCTGTTTGAAGCCACAGGGTCATTAGCAAACAATCAGCCCTTGTCTACAGTATAGAATCTGCTGGCAGAACTCAAATTTTGGCAGCAGAGGTTTGCATGCATCTACACACAAAGCATATCAAAGGTGGCACAATTCCTCTTTTCTTCTAATGGTGTTACCCCACCTCCCCAACAGCAGAAGCCCTGTAGAACCATCCACCAAATATACATGTGGACACTCCTGTGCCTTTTGTGAGCTTAGCTGTTTTCCTACTACAACCCCCCACACTTTGCCACTCTGGACACTGGTTTGATCTTTACTAATCAAAATTCAAACTGAGCAGAACCACACCATTCCTTGCTAGCATACATGTGTGATGAATTCATTAACTCCCTGGAACTATGCCTCTTTTTCTACCTCTGCCTTGGTTAAACTTAAGAGAAAGGCTGAGATGGATGTATGAAATATCAGCCAATTGCCTGAGAGATAGACCAGCCTCATTTATTCTCTTGAAACCAAGTAAATTGGTTGGGAAGATGTCACTGCTGAAAAATTATCCATATCAGTTTTCCTCCCTTATTCAGAATGCTACATTACCCATGTGATCTATGTCTTAAAGCAGACTAGATTAAAAAATATCCATGAGAAATAAATACATCCATTATCTAAGGTCCAGAAGAAAAAAAAAAGCCATGTATTAGAACAAAGCAGCATCCGCTTTCAATGACCAGCCAGATTTAGCCACACAAATAATACCTTGCTTCTCAGATCTAGGGCTCCAGGGTACCTGTGATCTGCTACAGTCCAACAAGTGGGTTGCCAAGGTAAGTGTAAGTTGGAAGGAAATCAGGCAGGTCCACCCACTCACCCCAGGTCCACCCACACTCCACCCCACATCAGACCTAGATAAAGGCAGCACAAATAAGCTGAATAAACACCTAGATGGAGGGAGTTATTTGCCCTTACTCCCCTGAATAAGACAAGGACTCAAGTTTCCACACTGATTTCACAGCAACACTTAGTAGCAAGTGCCAGAGCAATTAAAGTGTCTCACTTCAATTCCTGAACTGTGAACTTGCATCTCTGCCCTGAACTCTTAACAAAGGCTTCTCCCAGTTGACCAAGATCAAGCATGGGAGGCAATGGGATGGCAGTGGGCATTTATGCTACCAGTAACAACGTGGCAAAGAAGAGTCTGCTTATGAGATTTATAGCATCCCTATCTCTCCCTCTGCTATACTCACAAAAACACCCACTGATTTGCAATGTGTTTATTACAAGGCAAGACAGTACTATTGTCCCAGTTATACAACTGAGGCATACAGGGTGCCTATACACAATCAGAGTGGCTGCTCTGACGCACTGTATTTCCAGCGCATCAGGGCAGACTTGATTAATCAAGTCTGCTGGAGTGTGGTAATTACATCAGTTCAGCTTTTACCCATGTCTCATGTATCAGCATCCCCACACTTGAAAGTGGTGGCAGGGGCACTTAACACTAGTTTGATGAGCTTTACATAAATTGCCCCACCACTATTTTGAAGTGTGGGGCTGTTGATACACGAGATGCTTCAAGCACTTTAATTATAGCAACTCTCAGGGCCACTCTAATTGAAACACCCCCCTACCGTCCCCACTTCTGGAGTGTATAAATACCCATGGAGACTAGGGACTCATCACAGTGCCACTAGTGCAGAATAAGCTCAAGTGTGAATTTTCAGTGCACTAGCTGTTCCACACCAATGCCCTGGGCAGACACCCTTAATGTGCACTGTCTCCTTGGTGAGGAAACATGGCAGAACCATCAATCCATGCCCTATCTTCCTGCATAATGCTTTCCTCAGGTAAATACATGCCTAGTAACTTGTCCAAGGCCACAGTAGGTATCTGTGGCAGAGTAAGGAATTGGCTTCCTGTCTCCTGTGTTCAAGAAAAAGGTCTCAACACCAGCCTACCCTTTAATGCAACTCAAGACTAAGCTAACTGTCAGTGCCCTTACTTAGCACCCTGCCACACATTCAAATTAAAGTGGATAGGAACCAGCTCTAAACTTGTTACACATTTTTAAGCAATAACTTGGTAGCTGATTGGCTCATTTCATAGCCAGGTGGACAGTTTTATGGAGTGCTAATTCCTTTGCACGTGTGGCCAGTTGATATTTATTGCACGATTAATCAGGTAATTATGAGTGTGTGTGTGTGTGTGTG
>NW_017729030.1:59826675-59830885 GCF_001723915.1 Gavialis gangeticus
TGCCCACCTCTGCTCAACAGTGTTGAAGTATCTTTTGCAAAATGAACCCATGAGGCAAACAGGGCTCAAGTGACAGAAGTTACGCTTCCTGAAGTCTCTTCCTTCCACTACAAATGAACTTCATGCACAGATAAAAGGCTTATATTTATAGCTTGATTTATAAGGCATCATTTATACTGATGGGAGCAGAAAATCAGTCTGCAGGTGCTGTGTAACACTCATACAAAGAAAAGGTAAATCAAGGCTTAAATTTGCGGTGCTATTTGTGGAACACAGGGAACATTACCATTTTTAAGTTAAAAAAGAACATGACCTGAATTTTATAGAAGCACAATGGTATTATAGCACTGGTTTGGATTACTGGGCCCTATCGAAATAATAATGGGAGTAGGCAAAAAGTGCTCTAGATAATTGTTTCCCCCCACCCCCCATTCCTTACTGTATGAACACTTCATAATCTTGGATGCATTTCCTCCACAATACCTTTGTGAGGCAGGGTCAGGCTAATATTCCCATTTTAGAGTAGGGGAGCTAAGATACAGTGAAGCTGATTGATTTGGCTGAGGTCACAGAGGAAAGCTGTAACAGATCAGGGAAATAAAGGCCAGATTCTGTGTTTGGGGCTGTCCCTCCTAGCCATTGAACCATCTTGCCTTTTGTAGTCCTGGGCTCTAGCGTCTTTTTCTGTTTGCACACATAAACCAGATGCTGCTTGGGTCTGAGATTTACTGGCTTCCATACACAGTCCCCTCTATGGGCAGGAGCTGGGCTTACATTCTGCCAAGTTACGTGCCTGTGCAGAGGAGCAAATGAACATAACCTTATGGGCCACACAGGAAGTAGGGGTGAGCAGCATAGGTGACTGGTAGGGAGTGCACATGCCCCCTCCCCCGACAGCTGATGCTGGCAGCAGGCCTGGTGCCCCCACTGACAGGGCCATCACCACCAGCAGCTTCTGCGGGTGACCCCCAGATTCAGGAGGCACCAGTCACTCATGGTGAGCAAGGATGGGTGGGGATGGGCCAGAACATTAGTACCACCTCTGGTTAATAGTAGCGGACCCTGCAGAGACACTATGGTGATATGCTGTTGGTATACATCATTAGTAGCATGACCTACCCTGGAGAAAAAGAGAAGCAGAGCAAGAACTGTGTCTGTGGCACTGGGTCACAGCAGTCTTTGTTCAGGGCTGCACCTGAGGGCACAACGTAGCCCTCATTGAGAGCTGGCAGCAGCCCCAACCAAAGGGTGGTATCAGGGTGGTAGACACCTTGAATTCCTTGGCAGTTTAGTGCCTGGCCTCTCTGCAGAGACTGCCAACAACACTGCTCAGTGGTGGCATTTGTGTTCTCAGGTTTGTTTAGTGAACACTAAAGCAAGAGACTACACCCTGAGGCCACCTCTGGATGGGAAATGCTTCAGGTCATGACAGCCCCTGGATGAATTTCTTTTTAATTAAATTAAATCTGAGCAGTGGGAAAAATATTTCAAACATGGAAACTCATAGTCTAATATCATTACTATGCAGAAGAGTCATAATAGTCTCATATATGCATGGGAAGTGTAATTATCATCACAGCAAATCCAGCACAAAGATCTCCTTGGGCATTATAGAAGGGTAATAGGGTCATAATGGCTAATAATGATAATTACTGCTAATGCACAGCTCCAAAATGGAGACATGCCTCAGTCTACCCAGAGCAAGGGGTCTGTGCCTGTACTCACTGCTAACAAATGCACATACAGAAAAAGTATTGACATCTTAATACATTTTATCATAAAGCAAATGGATTCTTTTAGTTCAGAGCAGCTGCAGGATGTCAGTCATAATTTTTGTCATAATTCTTCTAATAGGAGGCATGACCATTTTTTGATGTATGCTGCTGTTTCACAGATGAAAACATAGCACATACCTCCGTATCCAACCTGGTTTAGCTCAGATTAGCACACTTCCCTCCAGCCACAGGTATTAATAGTCCTTTGACTGAAAGGACCAGCATTTCCTGATCACTGTACACACAGCTCAGGGAGACATTACTGAGATGTTTGTAGGTGAAAAACTGGCATGAAAAGCACTCAGTGTGATTGCAATCCTAGACTTCAACAAGTCCTTAAGCATAGTCATTTATAACCTCCTTCCTTTCTGATCACTGATTGTTCCCAAGCTACTGACTGCACTGTACACTGGATAACAAATCTATTTTTTATATATATTCACAAAAGAAAGGGGTCACTCAGGCAACATACAGTAGCAAGCAAATTTGCTTCAGCAAATAGCATGTGTGTTTAGCAAATGGAGATTTTTAAATTTCATTTGATGACTGAGATAGTTGGAGGAGCTCTTTCATTAACTGAATTTAAAAAATAGGGTGACTAGCTACAGACTAGAAGGACCTGGGATTAATCCCAGGTAAGGGTGGTGGGATTCTGTTTTCATCACAGCCTTGCCCACCCAGTCTCCTGCCCAATGGGTAGCAGGAGCTAGCTGGGACTGAAGGTAGCTGGAGCAGCGTGCTGACCACATCACCACCTTCTTGTACTGAGGTTAAAGAAACAGTGGAGTGCCTCCGCAATGCCTGTAAACAGGCCACCTTTACCTTTATGCCAGTTAATTGCTAATTACAGAAGAAGTGAGGGAGGACACATATGATGCAAGGGGGTATAGGTGGAAAAAGCTACTATTCTGAGAAACACAAACTGAAGAGTGGAATTGTGCTCTGACTAATTGGATGCAAGGTGAGCAGTAAATGTTCCAAAGGGTCTACCAAAACAACTGGCCATCCAGCATTGCTTCCCACAGCATCAGATATGGGTACAGGCCACTTCATAAGGGTGTCTTTACACATGCGCTGGGGTGGGGGTTGGGTAGTTTAAATTAGAGTGGCTTCGTGAACATTTTTATCTTGGGTTGGTCTTAGCAATACGATTGTTTGAATTCTAAGACTCCATTTACCAGCATATTATGCAGAACTATGGTTTGTGATTTTTACAGTCCACTATTCTTTGGAGGGAACCTACAACTGATGTCAACATTAAGAACCTGGCTAGATTATGCAGCTCTGGGACTGACAGGGGTGCTTTAAGGCAACTTGCAACTGAAAATTAGCAGTGGGTTAATTTTAGAAAGCTAACAGTACTGTGCACAATGGTGCACTTGAAATTAGCACTGCACTGTGTGAATAGGTTACATTATACTGTGCAACTGCTGTTTACATGATTGTAAAACATAGAAGGGAATGTAGTCTATATGCTTGATAAATAAATGGGATCACAGCAGAAAGCTTTAATGCTTTCTCCCCCCTCCCAGTGGCTGCATTACCCAGTGTGCAATGAATTGGTCTGTAATTTGATAAATACCATATTTACTCAAATATAAGATAAGGCTTTTTCCTCAATCAGCATGGAGGCGGAGGGGAGGAAGCTTCTCATCTTAGGGTTGAGTGCTTGACCAGTCAAATAAAGTGTGGTAAATTGACTGGTCAAAATATCAGTCAAAAATTTAACAAAAAAATAAATGCCAATTTGTCCAAATAATACACAGAAAAAGCACAATTTTTACATTAAACATATCCAAAAAGAATTTTAAAAAATCATATTTTTTTCAAAAAACTACAAAAAATGTAGACTTTTTGTAATATTGCTATAATCTTTGACAGGTCAAAAATATGCAATCTGTTGACAATATTTGACCAATCAATTGACCAGCTTGCCAACCCATATACATATACAAGAAAACCTCATTAAATACATTGTCTATCATTAAACTGCCACGAGCAGCATGTGCTCAGTAATGAAGACTGACTATGAAGTTGATTAAATACAACCAACACTGAGCATGATTATAAAACACATGGCCCATATTGGGCAAACATACTAATGGGAACTTTTTTTGCAGTATTATGAAAGTATCAAAAACATTAAAAGCTGCTTCTATCAGCTAACGTTGCATTACAAAAAATATAAATCAATTACAAAGCAAGAAAACAATGAAGTATTAAAACTTAAAGCATGCTCCCATCAGTTTCCATTCCCTTAACAGAACTACATCAACTAAGAAGAAAAAAAAACAATAAGGTATCAAAACTTAAAACATCAACTTCCAAAACCTCATGCCCAAATCCAGGGGCATGAACATTTTTGTTTCTTAATACTGGATTTTTTCCTGTTGTCTTCCAACCTTGTTTATTAATGTCTATCACCCTTTATCATG
>NW_017729030.1:59835885-59853392 GCF_001723915.1 Gavialis gangeticus
TCCAGGGGCATGAACATTTTTGTTTCTTAATACTGGATTTTTTCCTGTTGTCTTCCAACCTTGTTTATTAATGTCTATCACCCTTTATCATGGTCCTGGTTTGAGCAGGGGGTTGGACTAGATGACCTCCTGAGGTCCTTTCCAGCCCTAATTTTCTATGATTCTATTACCCCATATGTGTCTCATCTTAGCCCCTATAATGCCTTTCCTTAGCCTACAGCTATAGCTCCACCACTTTTCAGGCCTCATCATCTTTTCATCCTCCTAGATCTAATAGGTGTCTCAGTTTTTCTCTTTTCCATAAATCCATAGCTTGCTTCTTACCTAGTTCTCGTGTCCCACCAGCAATACCACCCCAGTTTGCTCAAGCTCAAACTCAAGGTATCTTGTACCAAGAGTTCCAGTTGTTGTATGAGGAGTAAGTGTCTTGCTTTCCACAGCGCTATGCAAAAGCTCACTTTTCCTCCATTCTTCTTCTGGACCACAGCCCAAACTTTGCACAGAACCGCTTCTAGCATGAGTTGGTTCTTGACATCTAGCCACTGTAGGAGTTTCTCTGCTTTCCCCAGATTGTTCTGGCAAACTGACACTCCCATGTCACAGGCCATATGCTCCGTGACATGTTTGTCTGGGGCATTTGGGTCTTCTACACAGTACCCAACTGTAATGGAGCACCCATACTCATATAGTCTGATGTACTAGCAGTCCCAGTACTGCTTCTGTAAGTTTTTTTTCAAACACGCCCTTCCAAATGGTTTGTGCTTTTCCCCCTAGGAACCTCCCCAATGGGAATACAGTCTCCTTTTCCCTGACCCAGGCCTTGATTTTTTTTTATGGTTGACAAACTCTGTTGTGGCTATTGTCTGCCTCTCATATGGACTAAGAAAATTTACAATCTTTTTATATATGGCAGCTTTATCCAGGCCTAGGGTCATGAGAGTGACCTTTTTCATACATTATACATATGCAATAATGCCTCTGCATACCACCAGACAAATCCAATCCATTTTGTGCATCTTTTATCCCTTCTGTGCAGCACAGACTGACATACTTTGCATAAACAAACAAGAACACACCTGAAAAGCCCCATCCTCCCTTCATTTTCTCCTTGTTTAATGTTGTTCTCCTAAGCCTTTCCCTTCTGGCTTTCCAAAACAACACTATCAGGTCCCGTTGAATCTGGCACATGACAAAGGGGACACCACACCTACATAAAGTATTACTGGGAGTACCATGAACTTAATTACATTTACTCATCCTGCTGTCAACAGCTTGCAGTTGCACTAGTTCCTCAGGTTTTTTTTTTTACCTTCCCTTTCACCTTTTCCCCAGCCACTTCCCCTGTCAATCGTGTGTCCACCTCCACTCCCAATATCTTGATTTGGTCTATTGTGACCCATAACCTCATTTTTCCCTTTCCTTCCATCTCCCCCGCCACCAGACACTTACTTTTTGGTGCACTTAGTTTTGCCCTGACACCTTTTCATATTCATTTGTATGTCTTATTACCCATTCTATGGACTTGCTATCTCTTGCGAGATATTAACACTGTCCATGAACAGCATGCATTTTGCTTGCATACGCTTTGCTCCAGGGATTGGCACACCCTCAATCGTGTGATCTGTCCTGATTCTCTGTGCCAATGGCTCAATGGGGCAAATGCATAGGAGTGGCAACAAGGGGCACCCCTGATGCTGACTTCCTCTATTAGATGACCTTTCACTTCTACCCTACATCAGGCTCCTTTGTATAAAGTCTCTATCCAACTTAGAAGCTTTGGTGGGACCCCTATCTTGTTTAGAGAGCCAAAGAGGAATTCATGCTCCACCTAGTCATACTTTGTTCTCTAAATCAAGATTCAGGAGTGCCACATTCAGTCCTCATTCTTGACCATCCCAAATCACATCTCTTATTAGTAGCAGTGTCATAGTTACTACTCTACTACGAACTGCACAAGCATGGTCACTCTGGACCACCTTTCCCATGACTTTTTGAATTGCTAACACCTTGGCTATTACCTTACAATCTGGGTTCAGTAAAGTGATCGGCCTCCAGTTCTCCAACTTTTCCTACCCCCCTTTCTTGCACAGTAGCATTATTATTCCTGTGTCCATATCTGCACCTAGCTGCTCCCTCTCCAGACACTCCTGGAACATCGCTAATAAGTCTGAGCTTAGTATGTCCCAAAAAGTCCTGTAAAATTCTTCTGGGAGCCTGTCATTCCCTAGAGCCTTCCCTGACTTGAAGGTTTGGGTTGCCTCCCATAGTTCTTCCAATGTCCATGCCTTCTCCAGCTGATGCCTCTCACTGTCCACCAAGCTCACCTCTAACTCCGCTAAAAAGGAGTCAAGGCCTCCCTGATGCAACACTTCTGGAGTATAAATTTTGGTAAAATTCCTTCCCCACACTCAGTATCTCTTCTGTCTTTGTTAGCTGTGCTCCCCTCTCATCCTGCACTGCTGTTATATTTTTCCCTCTCTCCTTCAGGCAAAATAAGAAAACTGTTCTTCTTCTTCTTCTACCCAGGTGGCCTTCACAAGGAAGGTGGTTTTCTGTCCTTTCTCTCTAAACCATTCCTTCAGTAGGTTTTTGGTGTCCTTAATTTCCTCCACTACTGGGAGTCCATTCTCTGCCTGTCATAAGAGAGGCTGCTGTCTCCATTGCAATCTCATAAACCTCTTCCACTTCTCCCAGGTCCTTCTTTTCCCCAAATTCTGAAAAAAAAAACCCTCATGTTCTTTCTTCAACATTTTCCCACCAACTCACTCTGCTTACATACATTCTTTTCATTGCTCTCCAATCTTCATAGTAGCTTCTATACCATCTGCATACTTGTTTGTCTTCCAACAGTCTTGTATTTAACTTCCACTGCCCTCTACATAGTGTTCCTTGTTTTCCCATTTGCAACACCGCCTTCATCAGCAGGTGGTCAGAGAAGACTGCTATTCTCTCTGCCACTTGAATTTTCAAGTGTACAGACCCAAAAACAAGTCTATTCAGGACCATGAATGGCCCATCTCATCCATTCTAGTAAACCTCCTCCCAACTCCAGGCACCGTCTTTTGGGTGTCCTATAGTTTATGCTCCGCTATTATTCTTGCCAGTATCCACGAGGACCTACCTAATCCTGAACCATCACTTCCCATCCTATCCCCTTCCTCCAATATATAATTAACATCTCCAACCAGTATTAGGGTCAGTGCTCCCAGTAGAAGGATTGTCAGTTCCTCTAAGGGGATTCAGCAAGCCTCCCACTCTGCTGGTGTGTAAACGTTAGTATTGTAAACCTTTCCCCTCCCTTCTCCCCATTTACCTGTAAGACTCTGCCAATTATCTCCTGATAGCTTATTAGTCACAGCTATGGATCTTTAATTAGTACCACCGCATCCACCACCCTGTTCTTATTACTGCTTGACCACATAGATGGGCCATGCTTCCATCTTCCTATAAAGTCTTTTTACTCCCTGTGTCCTGGGATCCCACATTCCTGCAGGCATATCAAATACTGGCCCACCCCCATCCTTTTCATATGTCTGTGAATACTCCTTATATTAATCATTGATATTAGCATGATGATCATATTTATCCAAGATATTACCCACCACCCTCCTCAGTACATAGATTGGACGTGTTCTAAGTCTGGCATGACTCCACTTCTGATTCCAAACTCAAAACCAATCCTTCCTTCTCTTTTTGTGTTCTTCCTCCTCTGACTTCTCTTTTCACCACGTCCATGGCATGCAACAAACTTTGTATTTTTCTACAAACCTGTGAGTCTTAGGGTTAGTAGTGGGATGGAAGGGGGGATGGGGGAACTTAAAGGGAGTCTTTTATTGTTCGTTCATCTCCTTTCCTTCCCTCTTGTGTCTCCACCTCCTTTCAAACACCTGCCACTCCGGTTTCTCCTTCAAACATCTTCCAGACCACTCTATATCATCATCCTTTTTCCTCTTCTCTCTTCTTCCTCTACCTCCTATCCTTTTCCATAACCCTTCTCACCTCCATTGTCCCTTCCCCTATTCCTCCTTTCTCACCATCCCAAGTTTCCACTGACCCTTTCCCTCCTTCCATCCTCTCTACTCCACTTTTCTTCCCCTCGCCCACGCTCTCTCAGTATACACCCCCTTCCCTTCTCCTGTCCTCTCTTATTCCCCATTTCTATTCTTTTTTCCTTTCTCCTCATTTTTACAACATCTATTTGCAGTACCTAAAAAGAAGAGAGCTATTGTAATAGTAACAACGTCAAGGACAGGAGGAGTCTTCACAAGGTCTTTAAGGGAGTTGGATCAGCTCTTCAGGAAACAGGTCAGCATCTCCCTCAATGCCACACCCACTGTCCTTCTCCATCACTGAGCCCATTCCTCTGCCAAATTCAGTTTACAAATAAGAGGACCATAATCTCTACCTCACACTTTTGCTATGATTGGGGACATGGTTCTTCACATGCTATGGTTTAATCTAGAATATCACCTTTCATTTGAACTAAATGAAATTGAATTTCAACTTCTTATGGTTCTGCCTATTAATTGTTTCACTTTCTCAGAGTGAGCCCCAGCACCAATGTGCCCAAGTGAGCAAGGAGCCCAAAACAACCATGGGACCCATGAAATGCCTTCATTCACCAATTTCAAAACCACAGAATTTCTCAAGGTTCTTCAGTATTCAAACCCCACCCCCCAAGCCTAGAATTTGGTATTTTGTTCCAGCCATTTTATCTCTCTGCCCTGTTGGGACCTATCTGGAGTTTTACCACTGCTACCCAGATTGCCGTTGCATGGCTGAATTCAATAGAATTAAAAGACTCAGGAAGCCAAAGTGGGAATGCAGTTTGCAGCCAGACAGCTAGCAGCCTCAGAGATGTGGGTTGGCAGAACAACAATGCACAAGTCTAGACCCAGAAAGCTAGATATCAGAGCCTCTGAGAGTAGCACAATCTGTCCCGGAACAAAGTTAGACTTGCTGCCTGAACTGCAGGAGCCTTAACTACAAGCTTCCAACCTCAAGGTGAATCACTGTCAAGAACAATCCTCTGCAGGTCTCAGCAATGGGCAATGGACAAAAATAACCCCAAAACAAGCAACTACACAACATGGCCACAAAATTAGGAGTCAATGCTGTGGAATTTTTTTAGAACGTGATTTTGCTTGCACCCATTCATCAGAGGATGAGCACCTTCTAACAGGTCAGTAAGTCACATGATTGACACCTGTGACAGTGTAATTTTTCTGTCCCCCTCTCCTCTCCTTCCCCTCCTTTCCATAGAGGGAAAAAAATGTCCTTGAAGTCTGCCCCCCACCCCCCAACACACACAATTTCTACTTCTCTTTTTAGTTGTTCAATGCATAGTTGTTCCATGTTTGGGACAGAGCAGATGAGCTGAGGAAACTAACCCTGTGTTTGGCAAGCAGGCTGTAAAACAGCCTGCACTGCCTAGCAGGGGTTCATTTCACCCTCTCAGACTTCCCCATCAGAGGCAAAGTCTTTCTGTTGTGAAAGTAAGTTGTTGTATTGGAAACACTTCCCTAAACAGTGGTGGAAAGAAGGGCTTTTTTGGTTTTTGAACGATTCAGATTTTTCAAGAAACTGGAAGGAAACATATATAGGTGTATAAGGGTTCCATCCTACTCCCCCCCCCAACTTTGCACACCAATAGTTCCCCACAGTCCTCATCACTTTGAGACTAGGGCTGAATCATCTTGGAAACAGACACATTTAGAAAGAAGGAAATAGCCAGCAATTTCCTCTGTTGTCCTCAATTTGAAAGTGATGGGAGGCACACAGTGCTCGCAAAATGGAGACCTTTGTTAGCACATTCTCTCAAAACCTTTTGGAACACTCTAAAGCACTTATGTGATGACTGTTTGCAATCATGGGCAATTCTACTGTATGGTAACTGGAAAAAAAAAAGCTTTAGTGAGCTCCTTGCAGCTCCACAGTGGACAATACAGTTGGTAGTGCTGTGAAGGAACAAAGAGACTGTGTTATTTTATTTAAATTGAAGTAGAACTTAGACTCCGTTGTCTAGAGAACAAAAACCTTTTGGCTCTCACAATATTGAGTTTATTTGTACTTCAGGCTTCTTATCCCCAGGCTAAAAATAAGCTGCCGAGTATAGTGCTGTTGATTTTATTTGCTAGGAACGAATAATACCAGAAGAAAAAGTGGGCAATAAACAAGAGGTGAAAGTTCGGGATTAACCAGTTGGCTGCGCCCTTATCCAGACAGTATATTGATCCTATGCAGTCCTCCAGGGCTCAAAAAGAAAAGGGAACACACATGGTTTGTTAATGCTGCAATGGAGAGCTGACCACAAAATGAGAGAATGAGACTGCCCAAGTTCTCCAGATAACTGACCTGCACCAAGGAATGAGATTGGAAAGGCAGTTACCTCTCCCTTTATGCTTTGGAGATCTTTCCAGTTAAGGGATGTCCAGGTTGGACAGAACCATATCCAGTCTGTTGTCCCTGGAAGCTGTGTAGTGGGAGCCAGGTTGTGCTGCCAATATATTGGAACCATTGGAAATCAGTGAGAATTCATTTGCCTTTGATGGGCTTGGCCTACGGCTCCATGCACAGAAGAATGGCACTGAACTGTACCTGCATCACTCAGGTTGTTCTATACTTAGAAAAATGCAAAGGACTCAGACATCATGTGGGGCACCCTTCTATGTTTATATTGCAAAAGAACCTAGGAGCCCCAGTCATGGGCCAAAAACTTATTGCATGAGAATCTACATCTGTACAGGAGACACACTGCCCCAGAAGAGCTAATAAAAGCCAAGAGACAATGGGGGCTACAATAGTGTATACAGCTGGAATATGGAGACAGTACTTCTCACCCTGGAAAAAAACTGGTCAGGGCACACCAGCTTCCCACCCAGAATACTTATTTTGTAGTCAACATAGCAGACTGGATTTAAAAGAAATAAAGGCAGGCATTGAGTTCTGCCTTTCTTTCTAGTACCCTCTCCCTGAGTACCACCAGGCCCTTGGGCATACTTTGTTGCAAGTGCTATACTCCTGCACAGTATTTACAGTGCTATATGAGCATATTGTTTGCACTGTTCTTGGGCATGTCTACACATGCCATTAGGGGGTAGCAATAAACTGCAGAGCTTATTGCTTCACGGTTTAGAGCTCCCAGTAAACTCCCAGGCACATCATTTACACATGTGCCTGGACTGTAGCACATGCAGCTGGGTTAGAGCAGTCCCAGCTGGCAGGAAGTCCAAGAGGTCAGTCTGCCAGCCCATGGCTGCTTCAACCAGGCTCAATTGGCTGCAGAGGGCACGGAGCTCTGCAGCAGGGGAAGGGTGCTCCAGTAGGCAGTCCTGGTATTGAAGCACCTTCATGCCCCAGCCAGCCAGTCAGCATCTACATGTGCACTGCTGCACATGAAAAAAACGCTGCAGAGTTTATTAGTTTTTTGCACCCTAATGGGTATGTATGTGTAGATGCTGAACAATTTACAGCACAGTTAATTAGTCAACTGCACAGTAAACATCTTGTGTAGATGCACCTTGTGTAGTTTTATTTGAACTTCATAGACACGTACTTATTCTCTTAATTACCATAATGGAAGCCACTGCTGGCCTGTAGTCCTGTATGCTAGCAGCACTGGAAGCTCAGACATGCACTGAGCAGTGCTGACATTGCCTTGCAGGGAGCATTCCAAGGAACTGGGGCCCATGCTCACCTATAATAGGGAAGGCTATTGCTAAGCAGTTTGATCGAACACATATAAGCAGAGGTCATCCAGCCTACTTCTTATTAGCAACACTGGGGTACTATTAGCCTCTATTAGAAATTGCTTAGTTAGGACAGTGTGAGATATGTGAATGTATTGACTCTGCATGTGTGAATTTAAAGTTACTCTATGTTGAATCTGCTAATCCTAATTCATTCCACTTTTACTTTATCTGTACAAAGTTGGTGGCTACCAGTCTGGAAGTGCTCTTTCCAACACTTATGGCTGGAGTTATTTATTTATTAATTCCTTGGACAAACAGAAAAGATAGCTCTTAGGCTCTTAGGCTCTGGCTTTCCGGAGGTGTCAGTGATGTGCAAGCTACTGATCCAAACAGTTTCTCCATGCTTGCAAGGACTTGAGGATTAAATATTAGCAGTTCTTGCAGACTAACCATTCACAACAACAACACATTGCTAAGCATCCCATGGTATAAAGGCCTTCAGATGCCTCATAAATTAGTTAATGCCTCTTATATCGCACTTTTACATCACTAGATCTCAAAGTATCTTATAGGAGGCAGCAAGAACCACTGTAGTCTACTCCTTGGGATGGCCTGTTCCTCCAACTAACAGTGGTATTGTAAAGCCACTAACTGGCATATGGATCATTCCTGAGCAGACTACTAACCACAGCATTTCCTGTAATGGTACAAGACGAGAGCTTTGTTTCTGCATCACTGGAACTGAGAGCAAAAGTGAGCAGCTCAGCACATGCAGTGAGACTGAAAGGAGGAAGGGAATAACCAGGAACAAGCAACAGTGCTGCAGTGCCAATGTCATGCCTATCTTCAAGAAAGGGAGGAAAGTAGATCTGGCAAACTACAGGCCCATCAGTCTGACCTCTAGACTGGGGAAGGTCTTGGAAAAGATTATCAAGGAGGCCATCCTTAACAGACTAGCTGAAGGCAATACCCTGAGGGATCCCCAGCATGGGTTTGTTGTGGGTAGGTCTTGCTTGACCAATCTCATTTCCTTTTATGACCAGGTGACTTATCACCTGGACAAGGGGGAAGAGATTGACGTTGTATACCTCGACTGTAAAAAAGGCTTTGATCGGGTATCCCACAATCACCTCTTGGCTAAACCGGCTAACTATGGCCTTGACGTCACCATGATCCGCTGGCTGGGGAACTGGCTCCGTGATAGGACCCAGAGGGTGATGGTCAATGGGAGCCAATTGTCTTGGTGTGCTGTGACCAGTGGGGTCTCACAAGGCTCTGTCCTAGGGCCTATACTGTTTAACATCTTCATCAATGATGTGGATATTGGTGTCAGAAGCAGACTGGCCAAGTTCGCCAATGACCCCAAACTCTGGGGTAAAGCATCCACACCTGAGGACAGGAGGGTGATCCAGGTGGATCTGGACAGACTCATGAAATGGGTGGATGAGACCCTCATGGTGTTCAACACCAAAAAATGCATCTCCCACATGACACACACCAACCAATCTATACATGTCTGTGATTCTTCACTATCATTAATGTTGGCAATTCTGGGAGTTAAGGCAATGATGTGAGTAAATGACCTTCCCATCTCACAGCATAAGCCGATCAACTCCAAGGTGAACTGAAAGTGCCCAGGGAACTTTGCAGTCAAGAAGAAAGGTGCCTACTGAGTTTAATTGACAATAATAGACAATCTTTTTCAATCACAATGTTTGACTTAGGCATGTAAAGTCTTCTTAAGGCCTTCCCTGTATCTGCTTCCTAGAAGCTTATCACATATACTCAGAGAGTAAGTTCTTACTTTGTGCATGGACTTTGTGACTATAAAATAAACATGCAAATAAATAAATCAACACATTTAAAACATACTTTGTCAGACTGATCCTTTTCAACAATAAACCATTTTATCATTTAAAATATGCTGATTAAATGCATATTCTCTGCATTTTAAATGAAAATGTCATGTTTTTTTCCCCATTAGTTGTTTGTTTGTTTTAAATGCCAACCCCACATCTCCGTCTGTTCCTTGGGGTTTGCAAGGATTTAAAGAGGAGTAGAATCAGGCCTTCAATCACATCTGTGGGTCCTGTTCTCTAGAAATCATTGAGTTCCTTCAGCTTGAAGTAGGAAGTTTCATACAGTAGTAAAATTTGGTGCATAGTCATGAAAAATTATTTGTTGCGTGTTTCCAGGTTCCAGAAATTACCAGCTAGATCTTTAGCAAAAATAAATCAGCCCAGATCCAATGACTAGAACAGAGCTCTGCTAGTTTCACCAACTGAGGATCTGGCCTTACTCCTGTAATTTAAACCTTAGTTTCTAGATTAAAGCAACAGTGCTGGGAAAACAGGGCAGTAAAGACACTAGGGAATCAGGAACTGTTATAACAATAATATATGGCACTTGCTTATTCAATTAAGAGTTAAACAGATCAAACTCAGTGCTAGAAAGGGTTTAATCATAGCCAAATGGTGTGTGTAAACTTTATGAGTGATGCAGAATGCTTTATTCAGCACTAATCACAGAACATACAAGGAAAGGGCAGCTTCTCTAATAGTTCACAAACAAAGTACATCTAATATCTTTCCATTGCAGGACTTATTCCAATGTGTTGTGATTTTAAATATGGAGGATGATATTTTCTCTCCCCACAACATCAAAGTATTTTTTTGATCCTTAGGAAAAATGGGGACCACAGAAGTAAAAGAAAATCAATTCTTTATCATGAATGACATTAAGGATGGTAGCTTCATTCCCAGTGTTTCAGCCACAAAACCCATCTCCAAAGAGGCTTGCAGCTATAGCATAACATCTCTAGATGCAGATTTAGCATTAGATGTTTGTTTTTTTTGAAAACCAGGCCTCTTACATAGGTTTCTAAGTACAGATGCAGATGACTAGTTTTAGAAGCCCATATTAGAACATTTTGACTGTAAGGTAGACTTTTGCTGCTGGTGTTTGCATTACAGTAGTATGTTGAGGCCTCATTTTTCCTGCAAGCCATTCTCTGCCCTAAAGAGCTCACAATATAAAAAGACAAGATGGAGAAGGAGGGAGAGGAGAACAAAGAAGTGAAGAGAAGCAACATCCCCACAGTAATGCAATACCGTTGCAGAGGTAAAAAAAAAAGGTGGGGTTTGATGTCTCCTGACTCCAAACCCAGTGTCCTATCTATTAACCTATTAACCCTGTAAAAACTACCTTTTCCTTTTCTTAGTCAACCACTACTCTCTTAGCTTCCTCCCAGCCTCCATGGCTTTCTCAAATACACACTATATGTAGAAATACCATTTGGTGGCAGCCTGGTTAAATGTCTTGCTGTGACTTCAAAGACATGAATTTGAGCCTTGATTTGAACTCATGGTGAAGTCTGTCTTCGGCCAACCAGACTATACATAATACCTGGTCAATTAGGCTGGGGAGTCAAAAATGGCCTGTTGCAATGTAAGAACATCATTCCCATTGGCTGCAGAAACTAGTGAGTCTTCACTATGTTAGGCTAAAGATCTGCGTTCACCTTTGATCTTTTTTGACATTAAAACATGTTAAGTATTTAACCATCTAGAATTGCTTTGGAAAAGGTAATGATCTGAAGCACTGGCAAAGAAAATTTGACAAAGTAATAGATGAATATTGAAATATACATCTACTCCCTATTGAATATATTTGGCTAAATAGTCTGTTTAGCAGTTTGTCAAGTCAAAAGTTGCAAGGACTTTCATGACAAGGTTTCCCGGGCTTCACAGAAGACAGATTCCATATTCCATACTCCTTTGCTATTAACACAATATTAAGGATCACTTTTTGAAAGAGTGGTTGTTCCCTTGTTTGTTTGACTTTGTTTTGCAGGGAGCATCTATTGGTCCTTGCTTGATGTTAGGTGGCAGGGGGTGCTGTTTGGGGTTTTTTGATACCGCTCTTTCTTATTTTTTCTTATAAAATGACTTCATTACAAACCAGAAGTGATTGAACAATAAACAAACTCACTACATTAAAGTAAATGAAATGACCAAACTTTGACTTCCAATTTGTTGAAGCATTCAGTTCCTGTTCAGCATCAAGCACATGAGTAGTTCCTATGCCCAAAGGCTCAGAGTGCATGAGAGTGGCTTAAAAATAAGGTGTGTGTGTGCATGTGTGTGCATGTGCAGGCGTGTGCGTGTGTGTGTTTAACAATAATAATATTTTGGGCCTTTATCCACATATATCCCAAAGGGCTTTTGCAACCATGAGGGCTAGAAAAAGACTTTTAAACAATTAAAGCGAAGTCTGTCGTCCTCTTAAGATTCTCGGGGATGGGGCTTTAAGAAAAAACACTAAGATTAAGATTCTCACCCCTTCTCAGGCCTCTTTATCTCATGCTGAAGGGGCCCTAGAAGCATTTTGATAGTATGAAAGAGGATTCCTTCAATACAGTCACTTCACAAGACAGCTGAAAAGCTGGTAACAAAGACATCTTTGTAAGCCCCCAGTTACAGGGGGTTGAAAGAGTGGAGATGTAAACAGATGGAGCTATACCATGTAGTGCTGTGGAGGTTTTGAGCAGTACTTCATTCTGTAAGGCAATCCCTGGAAGACTGCTTGTAATATAGACACATCCTTAGAGCTATCCATGTTATCCAAGAGGCCTGCACAGACCCTTGAACAGTTCACAATCAAGGCAGTACAAAGGTAATTCAGAGCAGAGCTGACCTTAGGAGCTGACCCTGGGAGAACTTGTATTTTGGTGCTTCCCCCCACTCCTCCTCCTCCCCCTCCCCTTGTTTCAGAAATAAAGCTGTAATCTCAAAAAGGGGTTGTTTTTACAATTTACTAAAAAAAAATACAAAAGAGGAAATGACGCAAAATTCAATTCAATTCAATTCAATTTTATTTAAATAAATGCCATCTCATAAAAATGACATTATAGCTAAGCGACAAATAACCTAAACATTCAGTTAAACATTAGATTAGTAAATTTGTTCACCAAGATTCTAAGACTCAGAAAATTACTCTGTATGCCTTTGCTGCTGCAGACTCTGATATTGCTTGTGACAGACCTATATTTTGAGCCACAGCATTCTCGATAGACTGGATGGCCAGCAAAGATATCCTGTTGTTTCCCATGATTGATCACAAATATGTATTTATAAGCTTCAACTTGGGAAGTATGATTAACAGAATCCTGAGTATTATCCATGTGTTTGGGAAATTGCCATGAAGTTCAGTGTTGTAAATAAATTGTATAACTTTTTGAGGAGCACTACAATCCATTGGCAGTAGGCTTAGGAGATAGCCAAGTTCTTCCCAGAGGTCAATGCCGTTAATGTCAGAGCTTTCTCCACATGTCAACACACAATAAAGGTCCTTACAGTGCTTCTTCAAAGTTTATTTGTCAGGGAGTCACATCATGTTATATAGAAAGCCACAAAGGTTCACATATTGATTCATTTACTGAAACCGTTCTTCCACGGACACTCTCACCGTGTCTATAAGTCAGCTGAAAAATTCAAGTTTGAACTTGACTTCTGGATTGTTTACTGTTTCATTTTCACATTTGTAGCTAAATTGATGCTTTTTAGGATCAAAATGTGGGGCTGGTTTAAACACTAGATCAACACCAAGATTTTCAGCTATTTTCTTAGCGGTTGTCAGATCTCGTTCATACCTGACTTGCCTTTAGTTTAAAATATAGTCATGACAGGCACTTAACAAGTTTCCAGCTGCAACATTGTCGAAGTTTTTCCTGCTTTGTATGCTTTTGCTTTTTGCTCCTTGAAAAAGGATATTGTACCACACCATAGTGGACACAGGAAACCTGAACTGACATGCCAGGGTGAGCACTGCATGACAGCTACCAGTGTCTGCTTGCTTTAATACAGCCATGAGCAACATGTGCCTCCTTATGCTGGGGGGGCATGGTGACCACCCACAGGTGGCGGTGATGGTCTCAGTGACAGGCGTGTGGCAGCGGCAATCAGGGACCACCCACAGGAGGCCATGGTGACATCAGCAACAAGGGCAGGCCAACTGGGGATTGCCCACAGGTGGCTGCGGCAAGTGGTGGGGGTGGCAAGAGGTGGGTGGAGAGCAGGAACTGCCCACAGCAGCCATCCATGCTGTCAATAGCAGCAAGCAGGGACCACTGGCAGTCACTGGTGGCCATGGCCATATCAGCAGTGAAGGGGGGGGGGGCAGAGACCGCCCACAGAAGCCAGAGGTGGCTTCAGCAGTGGCTAATCTCAGGGAAGACATGTATTCCCCTATGCCTCCCACAACATGTCACCTTTTAATTCAGGTAATGCAATGAAGGCATTGTGGACTTCAGCTTTTTGGTATTGAACAGCTTTAGAATCATAGAGGGCCCGGGTAGCCCTTCATGAGGCCATGTCAACTCAGAGGTCTGGAAGAGGACCGATCTGGCAGGCCAAGCTGGGCAGCAGTTCCAGGAGCCCAGGCACAAATTCAACTTCGTTCTTGTGACCTTCCTAAGGGCCAGGCAGGGCAAGGCTAACTCGAAGGGTCCTGGTAGGTACGTGGGGCCCTGGGCTGGGTGCCCGCCCAGGAGGTAATCTAGTCCAACCCCCTGCTCAAAGCAGGATCATCCCCAACTTAATCTGACCATCTAATCTGACCAGCCAAAGCTTTGTCTAGCCCAATTATCGAACCTCTCTGGATAACTTGTTCCAGTGTTTTACTACCCTCCTAATAAAAAAAATTTTTTCCTAGTATCTAATCTAAACTTCCCTTGCTGCAACTTGACATAGTTGTTCCTTGTTCTGTCATCTGCCACCATTGAGAACATTCTAGCTCCATCCTTTTTTGAACCTCCCTTTAGGTAGTTGAGGACTGCTATTAAATCCCCTCTCAGCCTCCCCTTCTCTAGACTAAATAAGCCCAGTTCCCTCAGTCTTTCCTTATAAGTCATGTGTCCCTGCCCCCGAACCATTCTTGTTGCCCTCTGTTGAAGTCTTCCCAATTTGTCTACATCCTTTCTGTAGTAGGGGCCCCAAAACTGAACACGGTATTCCTCATATGGCCTCACCTGTAACTTATTAAATTCTGCACTCCCAGCATGTTTCACTTACTGGCTTAGCAGTGACCTTGGCATGATCTGTGACAATTTTCCAACAATGAATAGAGGCAGAGAACAGAACATGGATCCTTTGCAGAATGCCAAAGAGGGACTTGGACTGTGTTGAAGATGTTGAAGCATCCGTCACCATGAAACTGAGCAAGTAACATCCACATGGAACAAAAAGTACAAAAAGGTTTTGATTAAGGATTCTTGCCTGTACACCTTTGTTTTTCCTCTTCATGTTTGCACCATTGCCATAGCCCTGGCCCTAGCAGTCTGATATTTATGTCACATTCCTTCAGAGTAGACTCATCCACTGTTTTAAACCTATAAAGTGCTCCTTAAAGGTCTCTGTGCCATCCAAAGTATGAAGGAACCTAACAGTGAAAGACAACTTTTCAGAAAGGCTCATATATGGAGTGCAGTCCAATATCATGGAACAGTACTTGACACTCCTCAGCCTTTTAAGAATGTCTTGCAGCACTTTCTTCACTAATAATTAGTGCTGTGCAAAGCTTTGGATCATGATTCAGATTCAGACATGATTCAGATTATTCAGAGGCTGAATCTACAGATCCAAATTAAAGTGCTGGAAGCTTTAGGCTTTCCAAATCATTTCGGGAAAGATTTGGAGCCAATTTGGCCATAGAATATAATGGGGAATCAATGAAATATCTATAACTTTGGGGGGTTTTTGGCTGACTTGAATTAAACTTGCAGGGATGATAGCCTCTGCTGAGAGCATGATCTGTGCCAAGTTTCAAGGTGATAGGTATAGGTGTTTCTGGGAAAATGCACCTCAAACTCCTGAACGCAAAACACGTCGTGTGTGTTAAGCCACAGTGTGGGGATGGTAGCCCCTGCTGGGGCCACAAAGCCTGCCAAGTTTCAAGGAGATAGGTTCAGAGATTTGGGGAAAACTGCACCTCATGACATGGGTGACACTCTGTGTGTGTTAAGGCGCACCAGGATAAAAGCTGCAGGGATGGTAGCCCCTGCTGATGCCACAAAGCCTGCCAGCTTTCAAAGAGATAGGTGCAGGGGTTCTGGCTTCTGGGGACCTGCACCTCTAGCTGCTGACAGGCAAAACTCATGTCATGGGTGTTTGTGCAACTGTGTCTGTCTTGAGGTTGGTGGGGGGGAACTATTGCAGGCCTGGCTGATAAGCTACTGTGTTACCAGTTACCAATAAATTATGATTCACTCAGGGACCAGCTCAATACACAGTAACTAGCTAATGTAACGAGTTAACAAGCAAGGATTAACACCTACAAAAGCACAAACTAAGGAAAAGAAATAATCAATACAAACAATCAACTGCCCCAAGACAGACACAGTCAACTGCACAAGCACCCATGTCACGAGTTTTGTCTGTCAACATCCAGGGGTGCAGGGCCCCAGAACCCCTGTACCTATCTTCTTAACAGCTGGCAGACTTCATGGCCTCAGCAACAGCTAGCAGGTCTGCAGATTTCACCCTGCTGTGCCTTAACACACACAGTATCACCCATGTCATGAGTTTTGCTTGTCCGCAGCTTGAGGTGCAGTTTCCCCCAAACCCCTGCACTTATCTCCTTGAAACTTGGCAGGCTTTGTGGCCTCTGCAGGGGCTACTATCCCTGCAGTTTGGACCCCACTGTAGCTTAACATACACACATGACATGAGTTTTGCTTGCAAGAATTTGGGGTGCAGTTTCCCCCAAACCCTTGCACCTATCTCCTTGAAACTCGGTAGGCTTCATGCTCTCAGGAGAGTCTACCACCCCTGCAAAACCTGCAAGGTTCATCCGAATCAGTCAAAAAACAGCAAAGTTATAGATATTTCATTGATTCCCCATTATACCCTATGGCTAGATCTCTGAAGCGGCTCTGAAGCTTCAGAGCTGATTCAGCTGAATCGAAGCAGAAAACCAATCCAGAGCTCCAAATCAGATCACTGGCATCCAAATTGGCCAGATCTGAAGCTGAATTGAATAGCTGCCTATTCACACAGGCCTACTAATAATTCCGTTATCCCATTCTGGATTGTTTTTCCACAGTAGTGATCCATCACCTTGCTGGAAAGTATGTGTCACAAATGTTCCTTCATTATTTAAATGTACTTTCCTTGTAACTCCACCAAGCCCAGGAGGTTGCTGCTGTTCACAATGAAGAGCCTGTCAGATGAGTCTCAAAAAGCCATGTTATTTTAGAAAGATAGTGTTATTGTCATGAGCCTCTCTAAAGTATTCTCCCAATGTCTTGTTTCTTGTTTAATCACACATTGAAACTCCATGTCAATGCAATTATACTGTTTTATTCTTTGCTCTGCTTCAACCCACATTCGGCAGGATTTGAAATGACTAGGCGACTTTTCATGATGCACAAGAATCTGAGACATGCTTCCAGTCATTCAACCCCTCAAATGCTATGAATGATTTTGGATTCAAGGTTCAAAGAGCTTGCAGCAGAAACAGAAAACGTTGCCAGTGTACTCTAAGTAAAGCAGCCAGGGCCACTTCAGAACATTACCATTTTCAAGATTTCTATATAAAAACATAGAAAACATAGAAAAATGGTGATTCTGCTCATCCAGAGAAAAATCCATGTCATTTACTTTTGGACTGTTAGTCACTAGCAGATCTCAAATTATGAACATTAAGTTGGGCCACCTACTTTTCTTGTATAAGTAGGTGCATCACAATCAGGTCTAGGGAGGTGATACTTCCCCTCTATACAGCATTGGTCAGGCCACAGCTGGAGTACTGTGTCCAGTT
>NW_017729030.1:59853485-59866044 GCF_001723915.1 Gavialis gangeticus
ATTGGGAGACCTGAACCTCTTCAGCCTCCGCAAAAGGAGGCTGAGAGGTGATCTTGTGGCTGCTTACAAACTTATCGGGGGGCGGGGGCAGGGAGAGGGCAGCAAGAAATAGGAGATACTATGTTTACCAGGGTGCCTGTCAGGGTAAGTAGAAATAATGGCCGCAAACTGGAAGACAACAAATTCAGATTGGACATCAGGAAAAAATCCTTTACAGTGAGGGCTGCCAAAATATGGAATACGCTTCCAAGGAAGGCAGTGCTATCCCCTGCGTTGAAGGTGTTTAGAAGGAGATTGGACAGACACCTACTGGGGTCATCTGACCCCAGTACTCATTCCTGCCCAGGGCAGGGGGTCGGACTCAGAGATCTAATAGGTCCCTTTCAACCCTAACATCTATGAAAATATGAAACTATAAAGCAGAATCAGAAATGGCATCACCAGTGCCTAGAATGGGAATCATTTAATCTTTATCACTAGTGGCATTGTAATTATTGTGGTCCAGATAAAGAATTTCTTTTTCATTTGGGTCTCTTTGTTTCTCTTGCAATGATTCTTGGAAGTTGAATTGTGGATCATCCATGCATTTTTCTGATATCTCCACTGTGACCATCTCGCTACTACTGCATTGGTTGTCATGAACACGTCAAGTATTTTTTTACTGTGTTTGCATCTTTTTTCATTGTAGTCATTAATTGAGCTTGCCATTTCCTGTTCTGCACCCCTGATATCATCCTCTTAGGTACTTGCAACATTTTGTTTTCTTCCAAGTTTTGTGGCTGGTGAAAATTAAAATGAGCATTCCAGTACATCTTGCATACACTTGCACACACTTGAAAGAACTTGCACATGCCTGATCAACCTGGCACATGCTTGCACACATTTGCACATTCTTGCAAGGGTCACAGCCAGTGAAAATTAAAATGAGCTTCCCAGCTCTGTCCTTGCTCCTGTGCCATGGCTGAGCAACCACCCTCGTCCCTGGGTGGTGAAGCTCTGGTGTGTATTACTATTTAGGCAGCTAAGAGAGTTAATGGACCATTAATGACACATTGTTTACTTCACAAGTGTTAGCAATCATCTTCATTAGCTCCCTTAGCTGCCTAAGTAGTAATAGCAGGGCTGCACGATGCCACCCTGCCCCTGCCTCTGCTTGCAGAAATGCACCATGCCAGTGCCCCCTTGACCGCTGGACCCTGAGTGGTTGCCCACACTGCCCATTTCTTAGGCTAGCTCTGACTCAGAGCTACCATTCTCTTCCTCTCCCAGGGCTGCATGTGCTGTGCTATGCTGTGTAGGATATGTCCACCCTGCAGTCAAATGGTCTGACTGCATTCTTCATTGGCTGACCAAAGATAACATTAATTCAGCTAACATTGGTAACAGTAGCAGTGAATACTCAGTCTTGGCTATGTACTTGGGTTGCTAGGCCATGCCATCACCTCTTCATTCCTGTTGTTACCTGTGGTTGGTAAATAAAAGCTGGCATAGAGATGCCCACCCATTGGGCAAACATAACTCCCAGCCTTAGCACGAATAGACTCACAGAGATTTGTCATGACATCAAATTTTATGTCACGTTTGCCATAAAATCGTGAGAATGAGTGATGGAGGAGACGCAAACCCAAAGGCAATGTGTGTCAATTAAATTAACACCATCTCTCCTTGCATCTATATGAAGAACTATACAGCAATTTAGGAGAGGAAAGTAAAATGTTTTCTTTTATTCTCTTCTTCTCTTTGAATAGGGCTTAGATTCTCAGCGATACAGTAAAGGTTCCAGGTCTGTGATTCCCTCTATAAGGTGAGTGATATGTGGGAGGGAAGGATGAAATCCTAGGCCCACTGAAATTGATGAAAGATGTGCTATTATTTAAAAAAAATGGGCCTGTTTCTCATCCAGACTCATTTTCAAATCAGATCTTTATACTTGCTAAATGTTTACCAGGCATCTTTGATTTTCCTTGAAAAATATGTGTACACTCTTGTGTAATTTCCAAAGTGACTTGTAATTCCTGAATCATTTTTCTCCCACCAGTTTCGTAGGTAGAAATGTCATATACATTATGCTAGGGTCATCGGTGTGCACACAATGCAGATGTTTGACCATTTTCTTGGTGGTTAGGGATTGAGACTTTCTGCTGCCTGCTCATTTGCAAATTGTGTTTTAGTCTTAAAAGTCTTTTTTTTTTGTAGCAACTGAAAAGCAAAGGCCATATGTTATAGTATGAATATGTTACAGTATCAAGTACATATAATTATGACAGTTGCAGGACCAGTCATTTGTACTTTTCTAGCACAGGGCACCCTACCAAAGCAACCACACAATTATTTATGTTAATACAAAGCTTTGCATCTTTCTGGTTTCTTTGCATTTGGCATGCCCTGGTTCCTTTAAAGATTTTGAGTTAAATATTCATAGATTCAAAGATTTTTAAGCCAGAAGGGACTACTGCGACCATCTAATCTGACCTCCTGTAGTATACAGGCATCAGGACTTCCCCAGATTAATTCCCATTTGAACCAGAGTATGTCTTTTAAAAAAGCATCCAATATTGATTTAAAATTTTCTAGTGACAGAGAATCACTCACAGTCCTTGGTAGATTGTTGCAGTGGTTAATTACTCTCACTATAACGGCTCCTGTTCAGCATTTCTGTGCTGTAATGGCCTCACGAGTTCAGATAGCTTTCTTAATTGTTCTGCTTTTCAAGTCAAATGTAATATTATTATTATTATTATTATTATTATTATTATTATTATTATTATTATTATTATTATTATTATTATTATTATTATTATTATTATTATTATTATTATTATTATTATTATTATTATTATTATTATTATTATTATTATTATTATTATTATTATTATTATTATTATTATATACAGTGCTGGATCAAGCGAGATGCTGAATGACCTGGCCTGACTCCAACAAAACCCTTAGTTCCACACTCATGTTTGAATGCTTGAGTAATTCTATTGTGGAACTGCATGTGACAGCTGCCACCTTGGCCAACCCACAGGGGATTTAACTGTGAATCTTCAGGACTATGAGCATGAACTCCATCTTATTATCTGGGATTATCAGAGATGCATATGCATGACGGAGTGGGCAGGAAGGGAGCTCCATGCCCCATACTGATTAGTGTGTGGCACACACTTAAGTCAAGTTCAAACCATGCTTGTGTCTTGCAGGAGGACAAGAGTGCTCAACTGGAAATGTTTTCACTCATGCGACTGACCCATAACCAGAATCGCCTCTATGGATCCCAACTACCAGTAGCTTCCAGGAGCATGAATATGTTTCTAGGGGACACTCAAGCACAAGTTTTCTACAAGACACAACATACCTGGAACATCAAACACCTCCCTGAGAAGGCCAACCTTCTAACCATAGCTATTACTAGCCTGTACACTAACCATAAAGGCACAGCTACCTGTCTGAAATGTTTTCAGGAACACAGACTACACTCAGATTGGGAACCACAACAGATTACACAAATTGTCCTTGTCACTGTCACCCACAAGAACTCCACTTTCACCAGCAGACAATTCTTCCAAACTATGGGCACAGCTATGGTCCCAAAGATGGCCCCCAGAAGGCCAACTTTTTTATAAGCCACCAGGAAGAGAAATCTTTAGAAAACTGCACCACCAAACCTGAACTATACCTGCATTATGTTGATTTTTTTTTTCATCATCTGGACTGAACACCTGGACTTGTTTATTGACTTCCACCACAAGTTTACAGCTACCACCATTTCATTAAATGCACTCTGAAAGAGTCCTACACTAACATCAACCTTCTAGGTATCACAATCAAGTCTGGGATGGCACCCTACAAACCACCATATACAAAAAAAATCCATGAACCACCATATTTATATTCCCCAAATCAGCAACCATCCCAAACACACCAAAAAAATCTGCAATCTATAGTATGGTCCTCAGATAACACTGCATCTGCTCTGAGGAAACCATAAGAATCCATAGATCTGAATCATCTATCTCAAAATATGGTATATCTAGGGACTTACCAACCCCCACTGATTGGTGGAGGGGACCTGCTTGAGGCTCGCTCCTGATCAGTGGGGAGGCAAAAAGTGTGGTTTTAAATATGGTGCCATTTTTGCCTCCCACCACTGATTGGCTGAGGGGCTGAGGGGCCCTGGATGGCCCTGCTGTTTGCTGTTTGCTGATGACTGACGGGTAGAGAAAAAATGTTGCTAAGGTTAAAACCACAGCTTTAGCTTCCCTGCTGATAAGGAAAGAACAGTGGGGTCCTCTGCTGATCAGCAGCGGGAAGTGAGGAAGCAAGGGGTGAGGTGCATGTGGAGGCACGTGCAAAATTAAAGGAGCTGCTGTGCACACTACTTCTGCTGTGAATTTGGTTGGTTCCTAGGTATCTCATCCAGTGCACTAATGCCCTCATAGAAACTATGTGGGTGAAACTAAACTCCCAAAAAAATGTTTCATAAGGAAAAAAATCACATGAAAAGTCAAATGAGAGAGACACATGAACATATGTAAGAGAACATTTTTCACAGAACAACCACTCCCTTTCTGACCTCACAATCCTCATGCTCAAGGGTAATCTCCAGAACAACTTGAGGAGACTGGACTGAAAATGGAAATTTGTAATCTTACTGGATACTAAAACCAAGGACATAACATCAACCTTGACTTTTATGGTTCACTACAATCTACCTGTGATCTCTGCTAATCTCTTTCAACTCCACAGGTGCTAATGATCTTCTTCCCTCTTGAATGGTCTTCCTCTACCAATACTCATGTTATCCTTTCTACTGCATAGCCTTTCTTGTCTTGTAGCTATTTTCTATTTTCCACCAATCCTCCCTTCCTTCAAGCAGTCTGTTTTGATTTATATGAGGAGTTAAAACAGGCCATTATTCTATCAGTACCTAAGCTCAAGCAGAGTCTGCTTCTTTCCCAGGCCTGAGAAAAGGTACCTTGTGCTCAAAAGCTTGTCTAAGATCAGTCCCAGCTATACCACTGGTCCAATAAACTAGATCATCCAAAAAACTCCTTGCCTCTTCCTTATTTCTCCAACCCATGTTCATTGAAAAACAACTTGCATTTCTTTCTTTCTTGCTCTTATTATTCTCTTCTTCCATCTGCCCTTTAATCTGTGTGTGTGTGTGCGCGCGCGCATGCCTTTCTTCCCCTTGAAAAAACTACCGTACCTAGTTCTTTAATCTTAGTTAACATACAAATAATTCCATTTGTGTTCTGAATCTTACTGTCCTTTATGGAATTTGCCATCATGTGACTCAGGTTAGGGACAAGGACAAAACAAAGCGCTCTAGAAATAAAATAAATCATCTACACAGGAGCAGCTTCAAAACAAATTTCACAATGGCACAAAAGTCACCAAAAATCTTCTCTACAGAGCTGCAAGGATGATTATGATCATTATTTGTATTGCATTATGCTATGCATTGGAATGACTAAAATGTGGAGCTATTCAAACTCATCGTCAGCATTCATACTTGGATCAATATGCTTAAAAAGCAATCCCCCCACCCCTCCCCAGGCAGCAGAAGGATCCAAATGAGTATGTGCTTCTCTAACATTCAGTGAAATAGATAACAAATGACCAGATCTAGCTTCAGGGCACATCCTAGCTGAACAACCTTTAAAAACAAAAAAGGGATTTGGTTTGCATTCAGAATAAGCCAAGAGGTATCTGTCTGTATGTGAAAACTAACTGTCAGAGACAGCAAATTCAGTCTCTGGCAATATCTTGATAGCTCTGCTTGTGCCACTAGTTACATTAACCTAACACCGCATATAGCAAAATACCACATGGAAAAGAAGAAAAGGAGTATAAGCCACAATGTAGCATGCTAAACTAACACAGTCCTTCAGCAAACCATACCCTGTTCAGCACAGAACTCAGACCCCTGCGTAGGATCCCAAAATGTGCCTAAAGTCAGGCACATGCTTAAGTCCTGTGATGGATAGAGATGGATTTTAGCATGTGTTTTGTTGTATGGGTTTAGTGAGATCTATAATTAAACTGTTTCTGCTGTTTAACTCATCTAAATGGAGTCTGATACTTTCATATTATCAACACTGATTTTAATTTATGTCACTTATCTCAAATGGCTGCACTAATGATCAGAACCTAATATACAGTTTATAGCATCCTCTGGAGTCAAAATGTTTTGCAGTGTGCATGAGAGGGAGGGAAGGGGACAGAAAGAAAGGGAGAGAGACAGCATGAGAGAGACTTAGAAAATATTAAGTTAGAAATCAATGTTTGTGCTATTAAGTGTATGTGTACACAATCCCACTCCCCAGCTGACTGCTAGACCAAAAAGTCCTATCCACTACATTGTTTGCTTTACTGTTCTCAGCTACCCTGGTTATTCTCAATAAGCAATTTCGGTACTCTTAAAAAAACCACAGTAACTCACTCAACATGCTTTCTGTCACAGAAGCCCCAGTCCAGAAATGATTGTTTTATGTTCTTTTCATAATACTTGTCAGAATGCATTCTGCATTCTTCCATAAACCTTAATTGATCACTAATTAGCCCCTACCACCTCAACTGTCATGTGATTTTTTTTATATTTTTTTAAGTACTAGGCCCTAACAATAGTTGCATTCTCCTTGGGAATCTCCTGAAATCCTTTCAATAATTTCATGCATCAATAATGCTGCATTGAAAATAAACAGACTTAAAAACTGCTCCAAGGTTTCTTATTCATTTGTAACCTGGGAACCATCAAGGAGCCACATGTGTCTTGATTCATGGCCAAACTGCCTAGCAACCCTAGAATGACATCATTTCATTAGCATATTCCCCAGATGGCCTGTATTTCCTTCAGGGTGACAGAGAGCATACCTGTTCAGCTAATCTCCCTGATGTGACTGGACCGCAGGAAGCAATGAAACCTAGGCAGAGAACCCAGGTGCCATAAAAAAGGGCTTAAGCTCACTGAAGTATTTTTGTTGTGAGGTTTGGTGACCAAATAACCTGCTAAGAGGAGGAGGTGGTATTGTTTTACACAATCCTTCTACTATCAGTTGTAGTGGGTGTAGTGAAGTGCTTGTATTCCTGCAGTTTACTGGCCAGGTTCTGCTCCTACTCATACACAAATTGAGAAATATTTGGCTCCTCAGCAAGGAAATTGTTCTCCACAACATTGCCCAGGGGCTCTGAGATCCCTATCCTTGTCCTTGCTTCCCTCAAGTTCCTTGAGAACATTAGTCTACCAACAAAGAGACTACATGGGCAGGTAGGTGATTGCATGTGTGGGTACACTTTCTATGTTTCAGCCTCATGAGCTGAATGGTTTGGGCACTTGCCCAAGAAATGGAAGATTCCCTCCCCCTAGGTTTGAACCTGGATCACCTTTTTCTCAGCACAGGGTTCAAGCCAGGAGGCCACAGCTTAGGCATCCTCTAGGCTCTTCTTGTTCCAACCCTTCTGTTGAAGTTGCCTTCTGGACAGCCAAATGAGGAAGATATGTTGTGGCTAAGAGAGAGAGCACAAACCAGGCAGTGTGTGGTTCAATAAGATGAATGGTGTTGTAGAAGGGAGCAGATTTTGGGTTATAGCTAGGACTCTTACTCCCAATTGGGGTATGAACTTCCCCAGTGCCCTGCTCTCCATTTATTTAATCCAATGCATGTGAAATTCAAGGTTCAGTGTCTCTGCTTCAAAAGGAGCACTGAAGAATGTAACTGAATAATATTTAACCTTTAGTGCAGTGGTTAGAACATTTTGGGCATGTCTACATATTTGTTTAATATGCAGTGCACATTAAAGCGCCAGGTCAAAAACAGCATTAATACACTAATGTGCAGTAGAAATAGGCCACTGTGCCTTAAGCATCACTAAAAAGGCTTGTACTTTTGGTCCTGCACAGTAGTGCAACCTAATGCATGTTTACGTAGTACCTCATATTAGAGGTACTTATTCAATGTGCAGTAGCAAAGCACATTATTGCATGTGTAGACACATCCTCTGTTGAAAAGCCAAGGAAAATTGGTTCCTATCCCTTCTGAGTAAGGGGGAAGGGGGCCTAGAACAAGGTGAGTACATAAGCACTCAGCTATTGGGCTAAAACATGGGAAGGGCTTATGTCTGGGTATGCACATACCTGCCCACCAAGATTATAATCTCCAGAGAATGCTTGGCATCGGTGTGAATACATATGCATCCACACTGGCAGACAAGGTTCTTTGGGTTGATGTGATATCTTTTATTAGACCAACTAAAGAGTTGTAAAAAATTGTTCTTTGCAAGATTTCAGGTACAAACACCTTTCTTCAGTTGGTTTAATAAAAGATATCACATCTACCCAAAACACCTTCTCTGCCTATGTCCTTAGACCAACACAGCTACAACCAACACCCCATGCATCCCCTCTGCAGCAGTAACAGAATTGCAAACTGTGTACAACTGCCCAAATGTGCCATTTACACAGCTTGGAAACTGTCATTTGGGTGCATAAATTGAAACAGAATTCTGCCCTTAAAGCTTAACAAAATTATGAGCCACTGAAAATACGGCCTTGAAATGGAAAATGTTGGGCAACCTTACCTACAGTTGTCATTTTCTTCTGAAATACTAGAGATCATCCTGTAACTCTCTCTGTCACTGTTTTCTCTTTATACACCCCAGAGGTATTTTGAATGTTTACATTCAGTTCATATTTATTTTGCCTTATATTTAACTGGAGTCAGCCTACCAAATACTTTAAAAAATCAGAGTTATTTTTCTGCATTTGTCATTAAGCTACAATGTAGAGGGGTTTTTATTTTAATAACAGCATGTCAAAACATCCCTAAGAATGATAGCTTGCTTCCATTATGTTTCATTCTTTGATCACGGTGCCTAGAGAATAGCAATTTTACTTCAAAATTACTTTTAACTGAAATCATTAAATCTCATAATTTATTGAATTCTCAGAAACTCAAAATACAATTGCAAACAGTATATATAAATTAAAGTAAAATGATAACACATGCCAGAAAGCATATGAAGAGTAATGTAACTATGAAGTTACATTATGGCCATCCGATCCCATCCCATTATGCTATCCCATGGTTATTTTAATTATGATGATGCAAAGGTCTTACATTTACCAGAGACCCAAGCCTACAAACATAAGAATGCCATGCTGGAACTGTCCCATGATCCACCCATGGGCACTGCAATATGGTGATGCTGGCTTCAAATTCGATACATGAATCTGTATATCCCCATCCTGCTCTCTTCATTATCATTATCTGTTATAAACCTGGTAATATAACTTTTACCTATCTAAACATCCATCTTACCTGCATTCCCAATATAAACAGGAGAGCTATTAATATGTCATTGGCACAGCATATATCTCTATGTATTTGGATGGAGAGATAGATGCTAATTATTTTGCAACTGTCAGAGCCAGTATACTGCAATGAATAGTTAACTCATATGAGACCTTGGAGAAATGGGTCTCCAGCTCTGTCACTGATTTGTCATATGACATTGAGTTAATGACTTTTCTCTCCTTCCACATCTATTATCTAATCTATTTGGATCGTAAACTCTTTGGGCTAGGACTTTTTTTATAATAACTCTGATCCCAGTTGATAACTAGGTGCTCCTGTAATATAAATAATTATAATAGGGGGAAATAAAAAAATAATTAATTTAAGAAACATTGTAAAATATATCATGTAAATGATTGAGCCATTTCTAATTATTAGCAACATCCTAGATTATTGAAATTGACTAAACAATAGAGGTCAAACTTATTTTTCATCACTTATTTCTATTTTCTTTTTGTGGACAAGAAAGTGAAACTAGAATAGTTCAATCTGGATTCGGGTGTCAGAAGCAGACTGGTTAAGTTTGCAGATGACACCAAACTGTGGAGAAGCGCTGTTACACTGGAGGATAGGCTGAGGATTGAAGCCAACTTAGACAGGCTCACAAAGTGGGGAGATGAAAAACTGATGACCTTCAATATAGAGAAATGCAAGGTGCTCCACCTCAGGAGAAAGAACCCACACCATACCTATAGGCTCAGCAGTGCTTCATTTGCTAGCACAAGACTGAAAAAGACTTGGGGGTCATGACTGACCACAAAATGAATATGATCCACCCACGCGATGCTGTAGCTGGCAATGCAAATAAAACCCTGGCTTGTATCTACCAATGCTTATCAAAGAAGACCCAAGATGTCATTCTCCTGCTTTACTCAGCCTTGGTGAGGCCACAGCTGGAGTACTGCATCCAATGCTGGGCTTATGAGAAGAGGCAGAAAGACACAGGACTCTTCAATTTGGAAAAGCATAGGCTCAAGGGTGACTTAGGGGCAGCCTATAGGTACATTGGGGTGTACATCAGGACCTGGGAGAACATCTGTTCACCTGGGCTCCCCTAAGGAAGACTATGTACAATGGTCACAAACTTTGGGAAGACCATTTTAGACTGGACATAAAGAAAAACTTCTTTGCTCTCTGAGTCTCCAGAGTCTGAAACAGACACCCCCAGAAGTGGTGCAAGCATCTACTCTGGACACGTTCAAGTTGCATTTGGATGCTTACCTTTCTTATTTCACAGCTAATCTTCACTGAAGGTCATTCCACTGTCTGCCACCTGTGGATACTCTGGGTAGCAATACAGCTCTGCCCCCAGTGGCAGTAGCAGGCAAGGAAAGGGCAGAAGGGGAAAAGGGAGGGGATATGCTGCTGGGAATGGAAGGTAAGGAAAATGTTTGCTGGGAGGGTGCAAATTCTACCTCATTTGGGGACTTTAAAAAGTCTGTAGCTACTGCTCCTACAGTGCGGTCCGATTCAATACCCTCTTCTCAATTTAAATGAGCAAGGATCATTCCTAGGCAAAATTCCCAGACAATTTTGTTTTTGTTAATGATTTATCATAGTGTTTGAAATGCGGGCCAGTGTGTGATTGTTAGTGATCAGTAAGAGACAATATAAAGACCTGCACAAAGGAAGTCATGTGCAATTCCCAAACAGCAAGAGGTTTACTGTTCCTACAAAACTGAGAACCTCTTTACCATGTATTCTTGAATGCCAGCTAGTGGCTCTTCATCTCATCCCAACTTTGCCACTGGCCTGCTGTGTGACCTTGGGCAGGTTGCCATTTCTCTTTGTGCTTCAGAGAAGGTTACTGACCTCTTTGTAAAGTGCTTTGAGGTGTACTGCTGAAAAACACTCCATAAGAGTGCTCAGATCTCATTAACAATAAAAAAGGGCTGAGCACCCAACCTTTAAAAAAAAAGAACTATATATTGTTCAGAAATTCCACCTAATGGAAAGGAAGAAGGAAGTGTTTTGAGCTGGGACAGAATCTGCTAATGACCACCAGACTGATCCCACCTTTGTGCTGGTCAGTGTATATCTTAAGGTCTGGCTGGGACTCCAAAGGCTGCACCAGTTCCAAGAGCATTCCTGGATCCCTGTCCTGTAGACACTTCTGCGCACCTAGCACCGGTTCAGCATTTTCTCTGTGTTCCCATTTTAAACATGGCACTCTCTAAGAATTCAGCAACAAATATCAAGTAGGACACTTCCTGACCAAAGGATGTTTCTTGTTGCCCATTTCACAGCTCCATTGCTGTGATTACAATCCATAAATGAAGTTCAGAGCTGCACACTGGAAACCATTTGTAATGCAAAATCATAATACAGCTTTATTGAACCTACTAATCTATGGGTGCTACAGAGTATATGCCTGTAGATGGCACGTTGTCTATTAACCAGCTGTCTACATATGTACCCATAGAGAGACCTTAATTTTATAAAGTCCTCTCCCTAACAGTCACTTGACTTTTAAATCTGGAAATCCATAAAGTCAGTGGTCATCATACATATTTGTATAAGGGTTAACAAGTTTGAGAATCCAACTAAAAGAAACCAGACTTCATTGTGGGGATGCCTCCAGTAGAGCAGGCAGTCTAAATTTTACATGAAGCAATGCTTTATTCCTGCACCCTGGGTTCTCTGTACACTCAGATCATGACAGATGGAAACAAATAAAAGAAAAACACATTCGCATTGATTCCTGGATAGATCTCTGTTACTAATTACTGGCATTGAGAAATGCTCAGAATTCATTCCCCCTAAATTTTTTCAGGTTACAATTTTTTCTGGAATTCCCTTGCAATGATGCATGACCATGGATATCAAAAGAGAAAAGAGAGAGAAAAAGAACCAAGCTATGTTGCAAGCATTCCTTGAGTCTGAAGCAGGAACTCAAATTTAATCCCAAGTTACAATGGATCTATTACTCTTATTACCCTTAAGATACCTGTTTCATTTATAGTAAGGTTTGGAAGGTGTGTAGTGAATGTGGTAGAGTGCTAGAACTACCTACACTATGGTAGGCAGCCAAAAGGTTTCAATTTGATTTGCCATAGTTACTAAAATACAAGATGAGTTTTTTCCCCTAATCAAAACGGGGGAAGCCCCTTGTCTTAAATTCATGTACAAAGCAGAGCCCAGGTTGGGGCCAGAGCCAGCCCCAAGTCCACAGCAGCCTTATGCCCCCCCCGGAGAACCAGCCG
>NW_017729030.1:59871044-59871256 GCF_001723915.1 Gavialis gangeticus
CCCCAACCTTACTATCAGGCACAGCTCAGCTCTCGCTCAAGCTGGGTTTCCTCCCAGACACGGGGCACGAGGAAACTCTGTCCCCTGCCCAGCCAGTCAGCAGCACCAACACTGCTGCATAGCCCCGCAGGGGCTGAGCTCTCATGTGCTGTGCTCCAGGAGGGAAAAGAGCCTAAGCAGTGTCTGACAGTGGGGGGGGGGGGAGGGCGGGG
>NW_017729030.1:59871418-59877981 GCF_001723915.1 Gavialis gangeticus
TGGGGATTGTGGTAGGAGAGGCTGAGGGGATCAGGGAGTAGGAGGTACCAGTGGCAGAGCAGGCAGGAAGGCTGCGAGAAGGGCAAGGGGGCCCCCTATAAAGAACAGGGCCTTAGGCAACCAATCCTTGAAGTACCAACAGTAAGGGTTGCTTTTGTTAATTTTGGTCTATATATCTTGTTGCCTCTGTTGTGCATTTCTATGATGGGGAAATCATTTAGCCAACTTCACTTTCAAATTTGTGAATAAATATATTAAAATTTAATATTTTTGACATACCCCAATAATACAAAATGGTAGACAAGGTCATAAGGAAATTAAATATCTGATACTGAGTTCAGGGTTTGGATGGTGCACAATAAATTAGTTATGAGGCTACAGAGTGAATAAAAAGGATACAAGAAACTATCAAATTGCTCATTCTAAAAGCACTGTCTTTCCTGTGCACAGACAGAAGTAAGAGTCCTGTGGGGAAAAAAAGTAAGCAAATAGGCCAGGATACCTAACATATTACCCCAGAATAATTCACCTCCATTTTATATGCAAATGTAAATTATATCAGGATCAGAGTGGATAGACAAGTAACTATTCCAGAGTAGAGAAGAAGTTTGCTGTGTTAGCCTGAAGTCAGACAGAGGGTAGGAAATGGTATAAGAGTTCAATTATTTTCTGAAGTGCCATCATTCCCTAGCTTTTATTGCACAGTAGGCAGCTATTAGTGCACCTTGCCATTGGGTAACAGGGAAGCAGGTATTCTCCTGTTTGTCTTGAGCAAACGGCTATCCCAAGATAAGCTCTGAACATGACACCCATATGTCAGTATAGCTTTACCCCTGGTTTTTCCCAGGGTAATTCTACACTGGATTCAAGTCACTTAGACTGGTGAACAGTTGAACATTGTAGCTGGATCCAGATATGCAGGGACGTGTGGTTTCTGGTGCCCCTTCCCCTGCAGCACCACAAACCGCAAGAGTTGCACATTAATCAGTGCTTGGCACTGCTAATTTGCAGCGCTGGGGCAAAATTTGCTACTGGGATTTCCCAGTAATGAAAACCACCCCCCCAAAAACCCTGGAAAAAACTTGTGCAAACCACAACAAAGAGGCGAGCACCAGGACAAACGCAGAGACAGGGCAGCAGCCAGCTCAGGGCCACCTGCTCTCCCATGTGCATGCTGTGGAGCCACCATGCTGAGGTAGCCTGTGCCCTCTGGCTGGCTGAGGTGCAGGACCAGGAAGCAGGCAGACCTAGGCTGGCTGCTCCCCTGTTTCCATGAGCCTCAGGGCCTCCACTGCAGGGCCCCCATGCTGAGGCACACTGCTCCCCAGCTAGCCATGGAGCAGCCAACTGGCGTGCAGTGTACTTTGAGATGGGACAGCTGCACCCCATCCCGAGGCACACTGAGCCCCAGCCAGCTGCTCCATGGCTGGCTGGGGTGCAGTGTGCCTCAGTGCGGGGGCTCCATGTGCCTCAGCAATGAAGCCTCTGCAAAATGAGGCCTATGGGGATAGGGGAACATCCAGCCAAAGCTGCTTGCTCCCCAGTCTCAAGGCACACTGCACCCCAGCCAGCCAGACAGCAGCTAGCTAGGGCACAGTGTGCCTCAGCAAAGGGGCTCAGCAGTACATGGAGACTGGGGAGCAGGCAGCCATGGGCTGCCTACCTTTATCTCCATGGGCCACTCTCCAGCTGGCCAGGGCACTGGGTATCTCAACATAGGGGATGGCTAGCTCCTGCTGAGGCACTCTGTGCCCCAGCCAGCCCTCATCTGCTGCAGCAAGATAATGTGTCCCACTGCAAAGCACACAGATCGGGGCACGCACTGCAGCACAAGTATTAGCACAAATTTGTGCCACTACTATTTGTGCTGCTGCAAAGGCATACCCCTGTTCCTATGGAACCCAGCCTGTGTGTCTTCTCCATTTTTAAAGCCATGAATAGGCTAATCACAACAATGTAAACACAATCTATGTCAAAGCCCTGAGGTTATGCAATTAAAAACCTTGTCATAATGCAAAAATGGTTGAATTACAGATACATGGGCAAACTTAACTCTGGTCTTCTGAACTTTTGAACTGCTCAATTTGACATCTTTTGTTATATTTTAGTGGGGGGGTTCCCCAATAATTTTGTTCTGACTATAAAATGCATAGCTCATTCCTGCTGCCATGAGACACAGAGTTGTGCACAATCACTTTAACATACAATGCTGTTAAAACATCATAAAACAAGCAGTAGAAATAAAACCTGGTAAAAATATCTTAAAATCCATGCAGTGTATATACTGGACGCACTTAAAAGTTCCCTCCAGATGTAGTGATATCCTCCAGGAACAGTGATCTTTGATAATGAGGAATGCTTCCAGATCTAGCAATACCTCTAAACCCAAATGGAATTTTTAAAGAGTGCCCATTGTGCATCACAATGAGCAAAGATTTTTTTCCCCACAAAAGACTAACACTAAGAGTACATGTTCTGAATTGCTTAATAGAACACAATATTTTACAGCTCCTTTGCTCAATGACATGTTTGTCTTTTGTAGTCGTTGCTAAGAACTGCTAGTATAGGTGAGCACATTTCTTTTGAAGAAAATGTATTTATGATGGAGATTCATGTGTAGTTTTAATAAATTCAGGTTATGCAATGTCAGTACTTGTCAGTACATTTCAGCAGGGAGCTGTGTTTAGAAATCTTTGGCATGATATATGATGGTTCTGTTTGTTCGGGATGAGGCAGAACAAGTGGCCACTATCTACAGAACCACATCCAGGGACCTATAGTCAAATCATTCTAAGGCCCTATAGAAAAAAAATGTAGATTCCTTGTTGGAAGCTGATTCATGCATTCCCAGTAGTTCCCACATAGGGTCTCATCCTGGCGTTCTCCTATTGACTGCAATGATAATTGTGCAATCCAAAAACAAAACTCCCACTGACTACTGTGATAATTATACATTTCCTTGGCAAGTGATGGCTTCACACAGGCTTGCCAACTTCACAGAAGCAACAGAAGCAGGTATACTGAATTCAAGCAAGGGAGCTCTGATTCAAAGAAATAAAAAAAAAAATACAGCTGGAATTTTCAAAAGCTCAGGGTTTTCCCTTAACTCTGCCCCCCTGGAGTCAGTAGCAGGAACTTTACCACTAATTCCAGTGAGCAGTAAGCCAGTTCTGAGTACTTTTAAAAACTACCTATGGAATACATAAAAAGTAGAGTGACCAAGCCAGAGACCTTCATCAGCTTCCACGGGATCAGTGCCTGATTCCATAGATAAGCAGCCAGCTGTCTTCCAAATGATATATCTAAAGACAAAGAGCCAAATTCTGCTCCATCTACTGGACATCTCAGTGAACGTAGGTGCCTAAGTGCAATTCTATTTCACTTTACTCAGGTCCTAAAAAGCAGGGTGGAATACAATCACACTTATATCTAATAGAAGGAATAGAATCTGGCTCTATGATCTGAGGGAACGGTCACAAGCCCCAGGCAGTGGCCTCTTGGACTGCGTATACATTTCTTATTAAATAGTTGTTGGACAAAATGCCCGAGCAACATTGGAACTGAAGACCCAATCCCTCCAAGAGGAGTGCCCTTCCCACTAGGTTACAGAGTCATGCTCCCTTTTGCTTCACTCGATCTGGCTCATGACCCTTGCACTGGTTATCCAGTGGACCAGATTCAACAGAAAGGGTGGAAGATGCCCTCATCCCTCCTGAGTCTGTGGCCTGGAGTTAAGTTCTTTATCCTGCAGCATGAGTAGTATAAATTCATACCCCCTGTGGCCTACAGTGCAGGTCTCCAACTCCCCAGGAAAACTGCCCAAATACTAGACTTTTGCAATAAGCAGGTGGCTTTGGCTACATAAGGCCCTGTAAGGCCCTGATAAGTGAACTTACCTGTAAGGGGAAGGCGGTGGGGTGGGGGGAGGGTGTCAGATTGTGAATCCTACACTTTCAGGTACAGCTTGGGGAAGAAAGGAATAGCATAAAGATAGCCTGGCTGCAGGAGATATGTGGGATTCTGAACTTCCTATTAGCTGGTCCCTACATCCCTGTAACATAGAAAACTAGGAATCCTACACAAAGGTGCTTAAGTGTCTCCATCCCAGGTATAAAGACAAGAAGCATACTGTCCCTTTCCAGATTCCATTTGCAGGCATACACACCCACGTTTTAAGCAAAGCAATGTACCGTATTGCCACTATGAGGTGCCTTTTTGACTCTGGGCCCTAGATTTTATTCATTGGGACAACTAAGTGTTGGTGCCTCCAAGGCCAAGCTGAATGGATCCCTTAATCACTCATTGCTTCAGATCTCCATCTTTAACCTGGGGATAATAACATGCTTCTTTCCCCATCCCTTATCTGTCTTGTCAATTTGCAGTAAAATTATCCAGCAGAGGGACTAGCCTTTATGCCATGTACGTATAGAACCTACCTCAACTGGCTATGGTCTCACTGGGTACATCTACGTTGTATTTTACTGCTAATGGCATTATATTGTCTTTACCTAAGACAAAAATCCTGATGTGCTTCCCCACTCCAAAAAATAATAGCAGGTCTATTCTACTTTGCAGAGGTATAGCAAGCTTATCCAGTGCCTGGGGCAGGTTGTGTATGCAGACCATTGCAAACAGGGTGGGGGAAGGGTGGGGGAAGGGAAAGGGAAATCCTAACTGTCCCATCTCTCTGCATACCAAAAGCAGTACTGTAGCTGCTGCTGTGCTGTAGCTATATCAGATCAAGCAGCAGTAGCCCTATGGCACAGATCTCTGAGAGTTACTACTGTGGCCCTGTTCATTTGTCCCCCTGCCCCCCATCCTCAATATGCTAGTGGGTGCAGGGCTGTGCCTGGAGATGGTGCCCTGTTCCCTCCCTCTCCCCTCCCCCAATTATGCTACTGCCCCTTTATGCCAAACAAATATAAAGAAATTAATTTTAAGGTACCCACAATCTCAAGGGCCTGAATCTCAAGTCAGCTTAGCTCCCATGTATGTACTTAGTTCATTAGTCAGATTTTATCAAGAGCTCAGCACCCAGCAGCCAATAGATTCAGATATCTTGCAGCTAGAAGGGACCATACGCAAGCATGGCCTCTGTTGAAGGCCATCAGATTTCCCCCATGTTACCTTTGTCTTGTCCCCAGTAGCTTGCATCTGATGGGAGCAGATTTTCAAGAAGGCATTAAGAAAAGGGAGATTCCACTACTTTGCACAATATGTGTTTTATTTTCCTCCTCAATGGTAAAGCACCCTACCTCTTAAAAATGTGTGGCTTATTTCCTACTTGAATTTGTCTGCTTCATTTTCCACAACCCTTTAAGACCCGCTGGGTGTTGAGCACAGTTAGAAATCTGGCCATTTCTTGTTAATGTGCCTAAGTGAAAGCGCTGAGGGTTTTTGGAAACATAGACCCAGGGTATGGCAAAATAAGGTGTGCCCTCCTGTAAGATAAGAAACAGTCACAGAAAGAAGACATTTTGTAAAAAGCAAATAAAAGTATCATTCCAAAAATGTGTGGCTATATTTATTTCATATCCCTGTAGGATTTGCTTTCATTCCCAAGTGTTGTTATACCAATAAATCCTCCTTCTAGAGAAAATTATAGCAACACAAAAGATGGAGGAAATGACATAAACTAGCTGTGTGTTGTCGAGGAGGCAATTTTGTATTATGTTGTTATTTATGGGACACACTTAACCAGATGGAGGATGCATCAAGAGATGAGGATTTCATTCCTAATAGGTAGGGTAGAGAGCAAACTCAGCAGATACAATGCATGATGGGAAAATTCAAGGACCAGAACAGCCCTTCTCCAAAACTATAAGCAAAAGAACTGTGTTTTTTTTTAATTAAAAAGAAAAAAGAAGTTAATGAAAATATATGGAAGGTTCTTTGGTGACTTTTGGAGAGAAAGGCTGAATTTGTCTGAAGGGCACAACTCAGCCTGTCTCCTTTTGTCAGGATAACCACTGGGAGTCTTAAATGTTTCTTCCCCAAAGTCCTTAGTGTATCTTCAGTATGGTAACGCATCTTCTCTCCATGGCAATCCTTTTCATGCATCTGCAACCCAAACTGGGATGGCTGCTTTCAGAAGTCCAGAAGTCAAAGGGGCATTTGCTACAAATTGCCAGCTGTAATATACAAGTCCCAAGAAATGGTGTCAACTGGCATTGAGTGGTAGAGCAATGTCTATTATGGAGGCACACAGTCCTTTATAAACCTTCAATTCATTTTACATACACCAGATATTTGGGACATGTCAGCACTGCCTCCATGCCTCATCCAGGAGTGCTGACATAAAAAAAGATCCAGCCACCCACTCCTGCCAGCTCCTGAAAATCAAACAATGCAGGTAACTTAGAGCAGCCTTCATAGTTACATAGTTTCATAGTTTCCAGGGTCGGAAGGGACCTGAGCAGATCATCTAGTCCGACCCCCTGCCATGGCAGGAAGAGCACTGGGGTCAAATGACCCCAATAAGGTGGTCATCCAACCTCCTCTTAAAAACCCCCAGGGTGGGAGCCTGCACCACCTCACATGGAAGCTGGTTCCAGACCCTAGCC
>NW_017729030.1:59878557-59880061 GCF_001723915.1 Gavialis gangeticus
GTCCCCCAGCTTCCTAATGAGAATGGGGTGAGAGACAGTATCAAAAGCCTTCCTGAAGTCTAGGAAAACTATATCCACTGCCACCCCTGCATCCAATGATTTAGTGACCTGGTCGTAAAAGGCCACCAGGTTGGTGGCCTTGAGCACACACTCAGCATCCCTTGGTCACTCTCTGTCTTAGGCACAAACTTAAAACTGCTGTAAGGCAGCCTGATTGCCAGGAGTTGGCATGCACAAAGCCAAGAGGAGCAAGTGGACAGGGACTGGCAATGCTCTCAGAGACAGCATAGAGACAGGCATATAGACATGTCTTTATTGATGCCTTTTGATCAATGACAGCCCAGGCTAGATTCAAAGCAGTGGCTGTATTGACAGGCATTTAGAGGGTTAATCTGGAAGATCTGAAAGTTGTTTATATTAATCCTGTTTTTTCCTAAAGTAAAACATTTACCTGTATTCAAACCACAGTATCTTCATGGGCTACCTGGTCTTGCCTGCCCTATCTCATGGCAGTAAACTTGATCTTTCAGAGCAAGATATCATAGGACACCCCACACACATCCTTATCTATAAAGTGTTTCCTACCCTTCTTTCCTTTTATATTAAGATCATTTTTACACGGATTATTTATTCAGTTCTACCAGATACTCAAATAAGTAAAAACCTGCAAATTTTTCAACCCACATAAACAGCATATACATTGGCCCCAATATCTTCTTTCTTTTCCCTTAGATAACAATGCCCCAGAGCCAATACTTTTAAGCTACTATTATTCATACTAAAGAAGTGACTTGAGGCTCCATCAAAATGCAAGACTCCATTCACAAACTGCTATATAGGTACATTCTGGGGGATAGGTCCTGCCCCAAAGAGCTTGTGCTCAGGGCCTCTGGCATTTCAGTCCCATCTCTGTGATTCTGTTTCTCTTCCTGTCATTCATCCAGCTTGTGTATGGATTTTTCAGTGCTGCCACAGCCTCTCCCATGGTATCCAGAATTATGAAGCCCTCATCTGGGCTGGAGAATCTAGGAACTGATATAATATAAAGGGAAAGATGGAGAAAGGGTTTTTTTTGGCTGTACCCTCTGTTTTATGATGGGAGAACAGGGGCACAGAAGGATCAATTAGAAGTTCACATGGCCAGTCTAAAACAGTGCTAGGAATTGAACCTAGAGCTCCTGATCCACATGTTGACCCCAAGACCCTTCTAGCTCTTCACCATTTGATCCTGCTCTAGCTGTGCTTAAAAATAAGTAATGGTAAGGTTTCCTATCACCGCTGTTGATTCAACCCCTATTGATTCCAATGGAGTTGCGCTTTTGTAAGTGGAATCTGAATTTGATAGCTATTTTGTATAATAATTAGTTGGGATTTTCCTTCATTAACTTTTTTTAAAGTATTAAATGCGGCTGTGGGGCATTCTGCCTTCCTTATTCTTTGCCTGGATACATAACTGATCAAATAAATGGAAGGAAATTAGTGCCCTGGTTGGTTCATAAAAAAA
>NW_017729030.1:59885061-59898775 GCF_001723915.1 Gavialis gangeticus
CCCCTATTGATTCCAATGGAGTTGCGCTTTTGTAAGTGGAATCTGAATTTGATAGCTATTTTGTATAATAATTAGTTGGGATTTTCCTTCATTAACTTTTTTTAAAGTATTAAATGCGGCTGTGGGGCATTCTGCCTTCCTTATTCTTTGCCTGGATCAAATAAATGGAAGGAACTTAGTGCCCTGGTTGGTTCATAAAAACATTCACAGACCTGACTCTAATAACACTGCTTACAGCCCTGGACTTCTGCACTATGGTAATTGCCTCTGTTTCCATTGTATCCATTTAGCAATGATAGGGGAAAATAATTTAATGTGTGAAAATATTTATGCCCCCCCACCCCTACTCTTTCCCAATATTTCATTTTATTATAAACCAGTTTAGAAGTTCTGTCTACAACCAGTGAGAGCAATTAACATCTATAAGGGCATCCCCATGAGTGGGAACGTGTGTTCCCCAGGGACAACTACAAGCGGTACATATTTGTGCCACTGCTACTTGTCCCTGGAGAATGCCTCTGCATGCATACTTTGGCATGTGGCAAGTTGCCCTGGGTGTGGTAGGGGAGGCTGGGGCCAGCACCTGGGCTGCTCTAACAGCCTTACTTTGGGTCCTGGGGGCCTTCCAGGCCTGCAGCAGGGGCAATCAGTGCACACAGAGCCTGGCCAAACAACTGGAGTGGTGCTCTGGCTGGCCAGGCTCTGGTTTAAGGTAGCACATACTGCCACCACGTACACTGCCCTGCTTTTTTCGGCACACATTTTTTCAATAACAGGATCTCCCAGTATCTAAATTTGACTCCACACCACAAATATGTGGCATGGAGAACCAAATCATATGCACAGGATGCATTCAGCAGCACCTCAAAAGCCTTTGAGATGCTGCTAAGCACACGTGCTTACTCGTGTGGATGTGCCCTATACGTCCTTCTTACCTCTCAGTTTGCCAAGTGACACATAAGGAGACAAAGGTGGAAAGCACTGGTCTTTTCTAATACTCAGCTTCATGCTCTGATACGAGCTGATTTTTCAGAATGTCTAACACCTCTTCATGTGGCATCCATGCATGACTGTTCTGACAACATCCTCAATTCTACAGTAGAGCCCCACATTTTTGTGTCCACATGGTTCGGGAACCATTTGGCTTGTGGCGGGTTGCTGGATTAAAAACAAGCTACTCGGCTGGTTGCTGTGGCTTTTACTTCAAAGAATGCCACTTCCCAGATCGCTTGGCTCTTACTAGTGTCCCATACAGCTGAATGGAGGTGTGTACCAGCTCCCTATGTAGTCAAAGGGCCAGTCTGAGAACCCAGGCAGTCAGCAGGAAGCTGTCTAGTGGTAGCCAATATGAAATATGAAGCATAGTAGTGTGTTTCCACTATCTTCACCTCTTTGGAATTTCATCTACTCCAGATTCTCAGTTGAGGATAGGCCCCTAAATGATCAGGGTCCACATGGGTATGGTTTTCATAGATTTCATAGACATTAGGGCTGGAAGGGACCTCAGAAAATCGAGTACAACCCCCCACCTGAAGGGCAGGAAGTCAGCTGGGGTCATAGGATCCCAGCAAGATAAGCATCCAATTTACTCTTAAAGGTTTTCAGTGTAGGTGCTTGAACCACCTCCAATGGCAGGCTGTTCCAGACCTTGGGGGCTCGGATAGTAAAGAAATTCTTCCTTATGTTCAGCCTGAAACAGTCTTGTAGTAGTTTATAGCCGTTCAACCTCATCGATGAGGTGCTAGTGCCCACCTTTGGCATAATAACTTAGTGATTGCAGCACTTCCCCAGGAAGTGGGAGACTTGAGCTTTATCACCCTCTTCAGCCAGATAGGATTCAATGGTACAACTTTTACTTCCTAAAATAGTGTGGACGTGGCACCTCCACCCTTCCTGGTGAAGCTGGGTCACCAAGCACCCAAGGATGCAAGTGTCATGGAGACAGTGCAAATGAGAGAGAGAGAGTGGTTTTATAGTCTAATGGTTTAAGCATTGTCTTGCAATGAAGAATCCTGAGTTCCAATACTTTTTTCCTGGACGGTTCATATATTTTATATTAGATATTCAGCAGATAAAAAAAAAATAAAAATAACCCCAAAAGCAAGAACATTTTGGGGGGATTCAACAGCAGTCACACAAAAAGTAAAACCAACTAATTTTTCAATATTATTTATTATATTAGAATCCAGATAAGATTCTATCATTTGAATGAATCATCTCTGTGAAATGACTACAAGACCTTTAGGTATACAAGCATGATCCTCTATTGCTAGAACTAAATAAGCAGGCTCATTAGCTTGAAGTTGGGATGTCAAGCCTATGGCCAACAGGGTGTAGCTAGCCCACAGAGCCATTCCTTCTGGCCCATGGGGACCCTGGTTGTGTCAGGAATTCAGAGGGTGAGGCCAGCCACACAATTCAGGGCTATGGGGCCTCATTGGGGGCAGCCTTTGGTGGCAGGGAAGCAAATGATGGCTGTGCCAATAAAGCACTATTCACCACTCATGCCTCTGCCACAGGGTCCAGATCTAACGTAAAGGGAACCGTGCAGTTCGTAAGTATGACAACCCTGGCTTAAAAGCATCAATTCTTAAAGCCTCTACAAATGCAAAAATCACTAGAGGGAGACAGAGAGACACACTGCATTATACTGTGTTTGTTACACTAAAGGCAGGCACTGTCTTCATTCACTGTCATTTTTGACTGCCTTTATTTCCCACAGTCAAAGGATCTTCAGGCTTTGCTTTCTGAATGAGAATTGCAGACTTCTGCCTTTTGAAATATTGCAGAGACCTTCGCTTCACAGTCACTGTCACTTTTCTCAATCTCGGTTCTTTCTTTTTTTTCTTTCTTTTTTTAACAGCTTCTTACAATCTCTAGAGCCTCTTGTCATTGATTATTCTCCTTTTTAGTTAAAACACTTCCCTGTTCTGGGAAACCTTCTTCTGAAGCAGTGTCATTAGAGTAGAAAAGATTCAGAGAACATGTAGCAGTCTTACCTCTTCTAAAATGCAATTAATAAGGACAAGAGCAAAATATAAAATATTGACTGTACAGTACTTGCTTTAGTTCAACAAGACAGTTGGAACCAAATGAAAATGTCAGCATTCTCACATTGTTTTAACACTCAATCTGATGTCTCCCATTTTTATAGGATGGTACCAAGAGGAAATTGAGTCTGCGTAGTCATCATGTTTCAAATGAGATTTAAAACCAAGCTCCTAAAAGTGTCTGATTCCAAAAGGTCCTGTAAATTGTTGTGCAAGCAACAGAAATGGAAACTTTCTGACCCTAGAGTTGGTCAAGCAACTAGCCCCTGTTTTAGTGAAACAGCCCCCAAAGGTTAGGAGGAACAATAAGGCAGTCTATTGCCCAAAAAGCCCTCTAAGCTCATCTAGCCAGTGTGGGTGGCCCCCCACTGAATCTGATGATTACCTCAAGCTTGAGCCTGGGATCTGATCAGCTCATTACCCCTATCTCCTCATTCAAATGGTACATGGCTCCCTGAATTCTTTCCTTACAGATCTGATCCTTCCTTCCTGACCCAATAGACAAAGCCCTTCTCCACATCCATTTTAATTACCATAAGTGCTCTTATTCATATTCCTGGATATCCACTATAAAATGGTGGATATCCAATCCATCCAAACTGCAGCTCCTGAAATGATCTTCTTAGCCTTCTGTCATTCATATTACCTCACTCCCTGTTTAAATTGTTTCATGAGCTTCCATTCCTCCATTGCATCAAATCTAAACATCTTGTCCTCACTTGCAAAGCTTGTCATAATTCTGCCTTCCCCACAGACTTTAAAAAGGGGGCATATGGAAGTAGCAACCAGTGCTGCAGGGGAGACTGCATCCCCCAGTCTCTGCCCTAATGGGGAAGCAGACCACAACATGGGCACAGAGTTTAAAAAGTCCCCAGTGTAGGTAAAAACCTGCTCTTTCTTCCCTTGCTTTCTCAGCATCTTTTCCCCTGCCCTCCATGCTCAGTGGCATGCCCTCTCCTCTTTCCACATTTGCCCTTTCTATTTATGTCTCTAGGCACAGGAAAGGGTTGGAGAGACCCAACCACCACTACCACTGTCCTGGCCACTCCTTCCCTGTTCTAGTCAGGGCTGTACAGAGCAACCGTCCAAGGGACTGGACTCAACTGGAGACAATGGCAATAGTGGCAGGTGGGTTCCCCAGCTCTGAGCCTATTCCTGGGCTAGCAGGAAACATTCAGGGGGAGTAGGCAAAGTAGGGGAACATGCTTACTGCTGCTGACACTGCTGCCATTGCTGTTGCTGTCTGTGGTTGAGTCCAGTTCCCCAGGCAGCCCAGCTGGAGCAAGATAGGAGCAGCTATGGAGCCCTTCTGTCCCTGGGTTAGTGAAGGATGGTGGCAGCAGTGAGTTAGGGTGGGGGAATGGGACAAGAGGATAAGAGAGGGTTAGGGGCTGCCAAGAGCAGAGAGAGGAATTTCCTACCTTTTTCAAGGATTAGTTCCTAGCTGTTGCTTCTGTGTGGTGAGCCAAACAGGGGAGTGCAAACTTGCCACTGAGCCTCTTCTGGATTGGATCCTGTGCCATCCCCCAGCTTACTTGATACCATCAGCATTGGTGCCCCACTTCCCCGTTTTTCCCACAAGCATCTCTGTGCCCCTTACATACAGAATGACATGTCTGTTTTATCTCACCAAACTAGCAACACACTTCCTTTACAATGCCTGATACGGTATGACATGATAATTGCATTGTTCTTACTTGAATTCTTACTTTCTGTCCTCTGTCTATTGTTCTTCACTCCCACCACCTTATTGGGACACATCTGAAGTGTATACTCTAAACTTTTCTGATGGACACCAGGGATTAGATCCACAGCTGGGGCAAACTGACATAACTCTATTAAAGTTTGTAGAGCCATGTTCGTTTATACCAGCTGAAGATTTGGCTTGCTTTGCTGTCTGGCAAAAGCAGTACAGCTTTTATTGATAAGAAATAATAAATAATGATAAAAGAATGTCCTGCTCAAATCTGAATTGGAATTCTTGATTTTTGCCTCTCAATTCTAACTGGAGTCTGAGCAGGAGACTGGTACTCTCATTTTTTTTGCAACAGTAATTATGCAAAATTATGCAACAGTGGTCATTGTCCCAGAGCGGGAATGAGCCAGGCCCCGGTGTCACGGTTGGTCAGGGTGGCAGATCGGATACGATACAGGCAAGATTACTGGCATGGAGATTTCAGGCACAGAAGCGTATGGTTTCTAAATACAAGCTGGATTTATTTAACTTACGCTTTTGAGGTGTAAGTACTGATGCTTTCTTCAGTTACAGTAGGTAGAACGAATAAACAACAACAACAGAGGGGTCTGTTGGCCCACAGGGTTCCAGAGTGAGCCCTTGCTATCTACCCCGCGAGGGATAGGGGCGGCTGCTCACTCCTTAAGTCCCAAGGCTGGTCAACAACTCATATAAGGATCCACAAACTAATGACAACTGTAACGCATCATGACGCCAGTCTGGTGATGGACAACGGGTGATCGAAGGTGACAGCTGAGGTCGAGAGCCGGGTTATGATGCAGCGGAGATATAGTTGAGGTAAGTAGGGAAGAGCCAGATCAGAGCCAATAAACGAAGCCAAAGTCAGTCAAAAACCAGGTAAGTAGAAACCGGAATCAAAGTTTATGCGCAAAAATCGAAGTCAAATTCAAAGCCAAATAACATTCGACAACCAAGGAATCAATATGAGAGAAATGAAATCGATGAGGTTAATTGGCTATCAGGAGAACCGGGGGGTTTGAATCCCAAACTCTCTCTGTCTCACAGTCCCTGCTAAAAGCAGCCTCTGTTAGCAGATTGAGCATCTCTCCCCCCCCCAGGTTGGGGGCTCACTAGCTTTTTAAAGCAGCCCCTTGGCCAATCAGGGTGCTTGGCAATCAGAATTTTCTGGTACAATTACATCATGCTCTTGTTAACTGAACATGCATCTGATCAAGCTCTGTGTGGAAACCAGGCATGCGCAGGGTGGAAAAGTAGGTCACCGGTGATTGACAGCTCCTGGGGTCACCCAGGGGGCACATGCTGGGCACACCCTGGAATTTTCCATGAGCCTGGGTTCTCTGCGCATGATCACAACTTAACTCGTGTGTTGCCAGCACCTTTCAAAATTTCTTACTTGGACAGTCATGAGTTTTCTAGAGCAGGAGTCCCAGTGTGAATCATCCACTCTCAGTAAGGGAAGCTTAATGGAAAAGATAAAACTAAGGTTCGGGCATTAAAGTTCCCTATAAGTTTTATAAGGTTTTATCAGGTTGCCAACTACATAGTTTCTGACCAATTTTAAAAGATGTTTCATTTATTTTGGGGCACGCCTCACCATTCTTTGTTGTGTCTTTAGCCATTCTTTGTTGCCTCCTTACTAATTTTTTTCCAGTGGTCTTTGGACTTGGCAGGGATTTTTTTTTTTTTTTACTCATCTTTTTAAATGTTGTTGTATTGTCTTCAGAGGCGGCATAACTCAGTATCTGAAATAAGAAATAGTTATTTCATCCACTACATTACATTTTGTCATTGTCATCCAGGGGAATTTACAAATGTTGAATTAGCAGCAGGAAGGGCTGGATCCAAGATATCCTTAAAGGAGTAATGCAACTTACACCCACTCAGAGTACCACTCTTTCCCATTCTGGAAGCAGCTGAACATAACCTAAACCAACCCTCTGTGTTGCTTCGTTCCCTGCTGGTGAGTGGTCCATATACAGAGGTTGATGCACCTGGATAAGAATATACAGTCCTTTAGGTCACATAGTAAAACCTCAGGCTTTTAGATCTAGAGGATGCATATCCATGTCCCAGTGCTGACAACCCACCCAGAAGCAATACATTACAAAAGAAGAGTCACCAAGGTTTTCAATATTGCATGGCACTGCTGGTAAATATTTCACTCTCAACTAAATCTCCACAAGGAGTTAGGGTGTTTCTCAGGGATTTTGTATTTCATAGCATAATTAGTGCTATAAACCATTTCCTTTACCATTCGTGCACAATGAAATACAAAACATAAATGGCACCATGCATAAAATGGCATTCTTTTTTTCAGTGTTATAATTATTTATTGTGCTTTGTCATCTTTCCAGATTAACAGCATGGCTTCCTTGTTTGTAAAAATATACAGGGTAAAGCTAATCATTATTGTGATGACAATACAGTAAGTAGATTGTCATTATTATGATAATTTGACCAAAAAAAAGGTAAGTTCCCAAATATAAGTAAAGCTTCAGTGCTAATTGCCTTATTGTTTCACACAGTACTTCTTAATTAAAGTGCAACTCTATTTACTATGTGGCTTTATAGAACAATAGCAAGGAGTGAAAAGCCCTGATTTGCAAAACAAGGAGACTGAAATCAGACAGCTCTGGGTGGGATTTTCAAAGGTGCTCAGCACTGCTGTAACTCTCCTCCCATTGTTAAAACTTGCATTGTCCCCAGAGTAGACAGAGATAGGCCAGTGCTAAGCGCTGCTGGAACACGCACTCAGCATCTACAGTCAGCAAAAATAAGAGGTCAGCTTTTCAAAACCAGGGAGAAGCAGCGGCATGGGTGGATCCAGGATAATGGAAAGTGAGTGGTGGCCACAAACCCCAATCCTGGCTGCCAGTGAGCCCTCTAACCTCACTGAAATGTCAATGCAGATCCTCAGGATCTCTGCACATGCCATGAGCTCTGAGTTCACCAGCTTGTTGGCATGGAGTCTGACCAGAGCCCCTCCTTTCGTGTGGCTCTTTCCCAGCATTTTAGAAAAATGAGGCCATTGAATTCTTGTCTACTTCACATAAGAAGCATTTTCTGAGCAGGAGACACCCAACCAACAATGCCTCCCCATGCCCATCTCTGCCTGTCAGAAAGCTCCAAAACCAGAAGCCTACTGGTGAGCCTGCTCTGGGATCAGCCCCAGGGCCAATTCTCAGGCATCGTAGACACCTGAGAGCATCCTCAGTGGCAAACTTCCAGGTTTGGAGTGTGCTTACAGACTCAAGTGAGAAGGTGTACTCAGGCCTCTTGGTGCCAGGATCTGCTATGATGTAGACAACTGCTTACTCACCCAAGGCCTCCCAGATGCCACTAAAAAAATGAATCCAATTGTAGTTTGTGAGCCTCGTCTCACAACTGCTTCTACATGTGCCTCACTTTACGGCATATGGTGAGTTGTAAATGGGTGTCTTTGCTAGCTTCTGAGCTATATCACTTCTTGGCTTTTCCTTGATCAGGGCAGATTACAAGGTGTTGAGAAAAATAAATGGAGAGTGGTATTGGCAGTCAGACAACATATCCATCAATGGGTATGTCTGGTTCTTTAAAAGAACCAGGCTTCCAGCAGCAAGGTTCCAGGAGGTGTGGGAAAGGGAAGGGAAGGTGTGACATACAGCACAGTAACTGTATATTCAGTCAGACTAGAGAGAGAGAGAGAGAGAGAGAGAGAGAGAGAGAAAGTCCTTTAATGGCTTCATGGAAAAGAAACGATCAAATAGAAATTGATGAGAACAATCTTCTGTTATTCCCAGCCTTACGTCTCCCTACATAACAAAGACAGAAAGTGTTGACTAGCATAAAGAAGGGAGTTAGCAGCTGAAGGAGTTTTTGCCTTCTCTCCATTCCTGGAAAAGCTCCGAGTAATTGACTTAAGCAAAAACTGCAAAAAAATGTGCACGTGTGAAGGAGAAGGGGGATAGGGAACAGGACTGTTTGTTTTGGGATGTTAATTCAACTGTGCAGCTCCTGTCTGTGATCAAAGAAATTCTGCTGCAGACTGGTTGGTAGGCAAGGAAAGTCATCAGAGGAAGGTAAAAAAAAGGACTAGCAGAGATGAGCCAAATTTTCAGCTATTAACTTAACAAAATATAAGACTAGTTTATGCCTAGTGTGGGATCCCTCCCAACCTCCATCCCCAGCCCCTGGCACTCTGTTCTATTGCTCTTAAGCAAGAGTCATTCTAATGGGAATTGCTCTGTCCAGGCCTAGCAGCAGGTGATCACACCTGGCCCTAGGGGCTGCGACAACAGATATGCTTCCATCATGCACCAGGGACCTTCCACTACAAGTGTGCCCCTCTAAGGCACAACAGCTCTTTTGTGCATGAGCAAGGCAGCGAGAGAGTTAGCTGTGCCTTAGTTCTGGGACGTGCAGTCAGAATCTACCACAGTCTAAGAACCAGGGAAAAATAGGTCTAAAAGGGACCTCCAGAAGTTTATGTACTCCAATACCCTGCTCAAGGCATGATGATCCCTATCCAAACAATCACATAAAAGTCCTTGTCTAACCTATTCCTACAAATGTACAAATCAACCCTGTTGCCCTGAGGGGTCAGGCCAAAGCTCAGGATCTCAATAGTGCACTGTTAGACAGGAGAGTGTCGTGTACAATTGCACATGCACACATGAAAATCAATTAAGCACACACTCACTAGGTGTATACACCCCTATTGGGTATACACACTAACACTACCAGCTCAGGCACATACACTATACACCCCAAAAGTTAGACACAGGTAACTAGTTCATATATCATGCACACACTGCCATATATATACACATACACTCTCACACTAACAACTCAGATACACACACGTTCAAAATAACTAGTCTGGGTTTGCACACACTACACACACCAAATTTAGACAGAATCAGTTACCAGTTACCAACACCTGCACATTCAATATACATATGTGCTTACTAATTCATATACTACACACACACACACACACACACACACAATATCTATATATGTGTGTGTGTATTCAGTAATTTACACACATACCACCCACCTACACATACACACAAGTGAGTTCCTAAGTTGGGTATTGTGATATGTATGTATGCATGTATATGCTTGGTGTACTTGGGATACCTGGAGAAAAGCTAAGGTAAGAAAGTAGAAGTGCAGGAGGTTAAAGTTACCAGGACCAGGATTAGAACCAGTAGACTACAGGGGCCTGGGCTGAAGAACTGAGGCTCGGGGGTAACTTTAGATTAATTGATCTTAATTGGTTAAAAGACAACGCCCAAAGCCTGCAGAACAGGGAAGCATGCCGGCACAGAGTCTGGGACTGGAGCCAGAGCTACAGGGGAGCTGAAAAGGTAGATGGGGAAAGGAGGGAAAAATGGGACTAAAGGAAAGTGTGGGTGTTAAAGAGGGGCTCTGGGAGTGGGGAGCCAGAGGATGGCTCCAGGGCAGCTAGAGAACTTGCAGAGAGCAGCAGTAGGTGCTGGAAGCTGGAGAGAACTGCAGGAGAGCTAATAGGATCTGGGAAGCTGTAGGAGGTGTGGGGGGGGGGAAGGTTACAGAATTACAGGGGTTGGGGGAAGCCTGAAAACAGAGAGGGGCAGCAGAAAATCACAGGAAAAGCAGCAGGGACAGCAGGAAAGCAAGGAGAGGCTGAGAGGTGGCAGAAAAGGGGAGATGGAATTGGGAGGAGATGGGGAAACTAGAAGAGAGGTTGGGAACTGGAGCTGAGAGAGAGACAGAGAGAACAAGGCTGGAATTTAAGACATGGAAGGGACTAGGATTCATTGAAACATGACCCAACTCGGGGCTGCAAATGACAGTGGTTTTATTGAACAGGGGAGGTGGTAACACAGTGCCAAATTGGTTCCCTTGCACCCACACCCACAATGACAGCATGGGTTAAAGAGGCTTAGTGAAGGGGTTGAAGTCCACTGAAGTCCAGGAGGAGAGAGAGTCCAAATTGTAGAAGGAGGTATGCAGGTAATATCTACCTATCCCAGGCTAGAAGTTAATCCTCGATGGCCAGTCAGGGTCTCCTTCAGCTCAGTGTTGTCCAGAGGGGGTCACTGGCAGGGCCTCTGGGGTGGATGGGTGACATGAAGCTGGTCTGGTCTGGATGGAAATGGCATTCCCATTGGGTCTGTCTTCACTGCCCCTTTTTACAGGGGCAGACCATGTGTGACCCTAGTGACAGGAGGCATGCCCAGGCAAGGGTCAGCCCCAGTGTACTAAGCATGTGTGCTCTATGCAGGGATGTGCAGTTTCAGGTGTCTGTAATGGTGGGGTACAATGGTAGAGTTGCTGGTTCTGCAGTGTCTTTTGTTTTTCAAATACTGGTCTTGTCTTTTTTCCTGGGTGAGGCCCATGGTTCCTGGATGAAACAATGTGAGGTGATGGCCCAGTCATTACAAGCCATTAAGTAGAGGCCTGCTACCATTGTATTTCAATCATGCCCAATCATTCTTATTCATCCAGGAACCAGTTTACATGGGAGTGGTACAATCAATCATATTGTTGCAACATGGGATGCCCAGGCAGAGGACAGAAGATGGAGGCTTGACATATAAAATGGAAACTTGACATGACTTTGGTTCACTTACAAACACAGACTTAACCATACAATATCCATATGAAATAATAAAAATCATTACAAAAATGATAATAATACAATATACAACAGTAAAAATTAATACAAACCTAATAATTATAAAACAATGGATATCCAAAACCAAAAATTTGCTACCAAAAATAAAAATGTTTAAAGCTTATCCTACTTTTGAGCTCAGTTATACTTTTCTCTCCCTCTCTATTCCCTATAGATGAATCAGAAATGGTTGGGGAAGGGGAGGGAATGCATTTTAAGATAAATAATAAAAAATAAAAATAAAAACTGGGGGTTTGCTACAACCCTGCTGCACAACAAAGCATATTAGCCAAAGACACCAAGTGTACCTTAACCTGGTATAGGTAAAGCAGGGGACAAGGACTGTCAGTATTCCACCACTAAAAAGATTTTTTTAAATGCATTCAAGAGATGCAAGGAAAAGGGCCTGCCCTCCACCCCTTCTCCCTCTTTCCTTTGTCAAATGAAGGCCAAATACACCTCAGTCAGTACCAACCTGACCATGGGGTAACATTTCTTCTTGATTGCAAATGTGGTGATTGGCCTAAGGAGAGGAGCAGGATCCCCTAACATAGAATCTCCAGGTTTTATTCCTAGCAAGAGCATGGCACACCCCAGTGCTTCTAAGGAAGCCGACAAAACTCCTGACCCATATAAGAACGGGGCAGGGCAGGGAGGGAATTCCTTCCTCACCCCATGTGGCAACTAGGAAAGTGCAGAAGCATGGGAAAAATAATCAAACACCCCCATTCTTCTGTACAACCTTGGGACCACAAGGATATCTCCTCACTTGTGCCTTAAGGAATCCTTACTGAGAGTGCAGGAACAAACCATCTTGATGTGCAGGAAAACTAGTAAGTATGGCAGAAGACCAGGTTGGCTTGGCAGAGAACTCTTCAGTAAACTAAATCATGAAAAGGAAGCTTATAAGAATGGAAACTTGGACAAATAACTAGGGAAGAACAGAAGAGCATTGCTCAGGCATGCGGGAATGAAGTCAGGAAGGCCAAAGCACAACTGGAGTTGCAGCTAGCAAGACATGTGAAGGGTAACAAGAAGGGTTTCTACAAGTATGTCAGTAACAAGAGGAGGATCAAGGCAAGTGTAGGTCCCTGACTGAATGGGGGAGGCAATCTTGTGAAAGAGGATGCAGAAAAAGCTGAAGTATGCAATGTCTTTTTTTTTTCTTCAGTCATCACAGGCAAGGTTAGCTCCCAGGCTAGTGCACCAGGCAGCACAGTTTTGAGAGAAGGTGAGCCACCCCCAGTGATGAAAGAACAGGTTAGGACTATTTAGAAAAGCTAGACGTATACAAGTCCATGGGGCCAGATGGGATGCATCTGAGGGTGATGAGGGAGATGGCTGATGTGGTTGCAGAGCCACTAGCCATTATCTTTGAAAACTCATGGCTATCAGGAGAGGATCTAGATGATTGGAAAAGCGCAAACATAGTTCCCATATTTAAGAAAGGGAAAAGAAGTATCCAGGGAACTACAGATCAGTCAGCCTTACCTCAGTCCATGGAAAAATCATGGAGTAGATCCTCAAGGAATCCAGTTGTAAGTACCTGGAGGAGAAAAAGGTCATTAGGAACAATCAGCATGGATTCACCAAGAGCAAGTCATGCCTAATCAACATGATTGCCTTCTGTGATGAGATGAGTGGATCTATGAATGCGGGGAAACCAGTGGATGTGGTGTACCTTGATTTTAGCTAGGCTTTTGATACGGTCTCCCACAACATTCTCATAGGCAAGCTGAGGAAGTATGGGCTGGATGAAGGGACTGTAAGGTTGGTAGAAAACTAGCTGGAGCATCGGGCTCAAAGAGAAGTAATCAATGGCCCAATGTGTAGTTGACAACTGGTATCAAGTGGAGTGCCCCAGGGGTCAGTCCTGGGGCTGGTTTTGTTCAATGTCTTATTCAATGACCTGGAAGATGGCTTAAAGTACACCCTTAGCAAGTTTGCAGATGACATTGAGCTGGGGGGAATACAACATACACCGGAGGGTAGGGCTAGGATTCAGAGTGACTTAGACAAAGTGGAGGATTGGACCAAAAGGAATCTCATGAGTTCAACAAGAACAAGTACAATGTCCTGCACTTAGGATGAAACAATCCCATGTACCAGTATAGGCAGGAGGCTGACTGGCTGGGCAGCATCTCTGCAGAAAGGAACTTGGGGGTTACAGTTGACAATACGCTGAATATGAGCCAACAGTATGCCCTTGTTGCCAAGAAGGCTAATGGCAAACTGAGCTGCATTGGCAGGTGTGTTGCCAATTGGTCAAGGGAAATGATTATTCTTGTTTATTGCACACTGGTG
>NW_017729030.1:59898882-59899289 GCF_001723915.1 Gavialis gangeticus
CCCCCACTACAGAAAAGATGTGAACAAATTGTAGAGAGTCCAGCAGAGGGTGACAGACATGGTGAGGGAGTTGGGGAACATGACTTATGAGGAAAAACTAAGGGAACTGGGCTAATTTAGTCTAGAGAGACAGAGACTGAGAGGGGGCTTAATAGCAGCCTTCAACTACCTGAAGAGGGGTTCAAAAGACAATGGTGCTAGACTGTTCTCTGTGGTGGCAGATGACAGAACAAGGAACAATGGTCTCAAGTTGCAGCAAGGGAATTTTAGGTGAGATATGAGGAATAATTTCCTCACTAGGAAGGTAGTAAACACTGGAACAAATTACCCAAAGAGGTGGTGGAATCTCCATCTTTGGAGGTTTTCAAGACCCAGCTAGACAAGGCTTTGGCTGGGATGATCTAGTT
>NW_017729030.1:59900178-59902439 GCF_001723915.1 Gavialis gangeticus
GTTGGTCTGACAGGACCTGCCACTGATGAACCCGTGTTGGTTGCCCCTAAGCATGCAGTCTCCTGCTGGCCCCTCATGGATGTGTGCCAGAATAATTTTCTCAAACAGCTTGCCTAGGATCCTGAGGTCCCTTCTAACCCTAATGTTCTATGATTCAATGATACTATGTCACATCCTCTAACTGAACGGCCAGAACTTCCCCTCCATAAACTTATCCCAGTTGCTTTAATGTTCTTTCATAACCAAGCCAGCTGTAGAACTTTGCTTCATTCTCCTGCTGCTAAGCATGGTCCTCTCCAATATCCATCTGTTATAGGCTGCAGAGTTGTTCTCCCTGTTTCCCAGAAATAGGGAAAAGATGGAGTGCCCAGGCTTCCAATTTTTGTTCTTCACAGCATATTTCATGCATAGCTGCTCCTGGATGATCCCTACCCAATGCTTATCCCATCTCATCTTGAAAAATGCTAGCGATAAAGAGTCTGCAACTTTTTCAGGCACTCTATTCCACTGCCTCACTGTTTTACCAGTGAAGAAAAAAGGTATTATCCCTGTTTTTGGCAGCCCTGCAGGTATTTGAAGACTGCCCCATCCATAACTGATTACACATGGGCAACCGCAAAGTAATTGAGACTCTGCGGGGGTTCCCTTCATGGACTGATCCATAGGATCAGAGTGTAAGCCAGCTATTATTATTATTATTATTATTATTATTATTATTATTATTTATGTATACTGCAGTAGCATTTGGAGGCCATGCACAGGGTGGGCATCATTGCAGTATGTATTTTATAAACATAGAGCAAATGGCAGTTCCTTTCCCAGTGAGCTCTGCATTCATGCAGTTTGTGCTGCTTTTTGCTTCTTATAATTCCCTTTGCAACTATTTGCCTTTTTCTCCAGGCCATTTCCTTGGCTTTTCCCATCCAGCTCCCTAATCAGCTCTTAGAATTTCTTATTTGTTTGTTTATATTGAAGCAAGCCTAAGGCTGTATTTCATTTCTGCATCTTTTATTTGATCATACTGTACTCTGAGTATCAAATCCCTTCAATTATGTCAGGTCTCTGCAGTGGTGCTACAGTTTCCACACACTGAGAGGACAAAATTATTTCCTTAAATGGGTTTTCAGAGGGATTTCTTTCTTCTGTTCAAATTTACTAGATGATTCATGGTGAAGGAGCCTTCATATATTCCCCATAAATGTTTAGTTACAAGTCACTATGTCTTATTCTGCTACTGTACTATGTTCTCCAAATACAGGGTACACATTTAGAAGCAAGTGGTGCCTTTTCCTTCATTGATCAGAGAGTAGGATTTCCTGATTTCTGCATCACTTGATGTGTTTAAATCCAGACCAGAGGTTTTTTCCGCAAATGGAATTCTCACCTACCCACAAGAGATAGGGCCTGACACAAGAACTACTGGGTGTAAGCCCTATATTACACAGAAAGTCAGACTAGATAACTGTAATGATCCTGTCTGGCCTTGAGGTCAACAGAAATCTGGATTTTCCCCTAAGCTGATATAAAATGTCCAGGCATTGTTCAGGAGAGGAAACAGTTATCCAGTGAAGGTTGTGGCCTGAGGACAAGAGATCTGGGTTAGATACTTCTCTCTTACACAGGCTTCCTGTGTGACGTCAGGCACATATCTCAGTATCTCAGTTCCTAAACTCTCTATTGGTAAAATTAAAATAGCATGGCTCCCTTTCTCCCACCCTCCATGAGCCTTCCCTCTTCAGACTGGTAGTCATAAGGTCCAGATGTGCTCACACTGTTTTTGTACAATTCTAGCTAATGAGCAGTTGGAACTCATTGGGGGCACTAAGAGAAGAGGTATACTTCACTTTATGCACCCAAATGACACTTACCCAGCTGTGTAAATGCCATTTTTGGCAATTATGAACAGTTTTGCCATCCTATAACATGTGCTTTGTGGACACACATTGCAGTCTCTCCCACCTATGAAGAGTTTAACCTAGGCAATGGTGTTGCATCCAGAGGAGGGGGATGGTCAGCTGAGCCTGCCATATTTTGCTAGGAAAAGCTCACTTCCCCTTTATTTGTGTGACAGTAACAGCACAAAATGTTCAGCATAGTTTAAATTAATCAAGATCAAAGCAAACTAAATGGAGCAGAAGCTTGGTGTGTTTGTCCTCATTAACAGCCTAACTGTGCCCACCTCCAGCTGCCTAAAAAGCAGACTGTGAGCTAAAGGCAAGGGCAGCTAGCTTCCACTAATCTCTAGATCGTAAAGCTTATAA
>NW_017729030.1:59907439-59925245 GCF_001723915.1 Gavialis gangeticus
CAGAGGCTTGGTGTGTTTGTCCTCATTAACAGCCTAACTGTGCCCACCTCCAGCTGCCTAAAAAGCAGACTGTGAGCTAAAGGCAAGGGCAGCTAGCTTCCACTAATCTCTAGATCGTAAAGCTTATAAAGAAAAATGATTCAACAAATCACAACTACTGCCTGGGTCAGAAACAAATAGTTTGAAATGTCAAGATATAATTCTGATAAGCTACTGGTACAGAGATGTAGTTAGCCTTGTTAGTCTGAAGTCAAATTCTGGGAGGGTTGCAGAGAGGCTTCATATGTCTGCCTGACTCAGTTTATAAGAGGAACGTTTGCAGGAGCAGCAGTAGTATGTGCATAAATAAATCAAAAGGACAGAATCCAACCTAACAATAACAAACATTCATATTAGAGTTTCCATTAGCATCCCCTTTGGGAGAGGGCAGACTGCAATCTCAGCAGGGAGTCAGTGCAATGTAAGGAATTTTGGAAAAGTTTCTTCAGGGGAAGCTCAGGTTCAGGTATGATATCTTCATGGAATGCATTTCTTTTGGGAGAAGGGGTGTAAGTGTGGCTTTAGGGCTTAATAAAATAATGAGAAACTCACAGCATTGTTCATTCCAAGGCTAATATAGGATGGGAAAGAGGTATGTAGGAAGACATCTTTCATGGCGGGTGGTGGAGGAAGGGCCACAAGGTTGCGCCAGTTATGTGATTTGGCCACATTAAGATCTGGTTCCTTTGTATAAAGTGGAACATTTAGAATTCAAGGAATGAATCATAGAAAATTAAGGTTAGAAGGGACCTCAGGAGGTCATCTAGTCCAACCCCCTGCTCAAAGCAGAATGGACTGAGGCAAAAATCTCAAGACCAACTTCTGGAAAATTCAGTGACTAGGTTTGGCTAAGTAAATGGACATTTTTCACTAAGAGCTAATTTGCCGTAAGCTAGCAACTACTGACTGCAGAGTAAAAGTATAGATGTGAACAGTTATTAAAAATAAACTATTGTGAAGTAAAGCATCTCCCTTTTCCCTTCCATGAAAAGGGAGAAGGTTTGTTTTGTAAATTGTTTGTACATTAATAACCTTACTCTGAGTTGAACATAGACTCTTTGGAACACTAAAGATCAGATGCTACTCACTTCTCGGGTGCCTAAATGGACTCACATACCTCAATGCAATCCTGTTCCACCCTGCTTGAGTTCCTAAAAATCCATTCATGCATCCATTGTCCAATTGTGATGTTGCCATCTTATTTTTTAAAATGAGGTCACAAAAAGCAGTGAAGATTAAAAGGACCTACACATCTTTTCCATTAACTGTTATTCAGGGACTAAAGCAAAGTGAAATAGGATCACACTCAAGCACATAACAGGTGGGACAGAATCTGGACCTAAAGGCAGAATCCTATTTTACTTTAAGCCCCCAAATGGCACTTACCCAGACATGTAACTGCCATGTCAGGCACATACTAGGGGTGTGCAAAGCTTCAGTCACCAATTCCATTTGGAGAAGATTTGGCCTGATTTAGAGACCAAATCACCAAAACCAAATTGAATCAGGAGATCAAAAAAACCCCTCCAAATAGATTCAGAATGATTCAGAAAATATTCAGAGATTCAGTGATTCAGAAGGCAGTCTTGCAGGGAAACAGAAACTGAGAAGAGGGAGGGAAAGCAGGGGGGGAAGACTGACATCTGTAGTTGGCCAGTGACTGTGATCTTTCCCTGAGTCCCCCTCCAATCGGTGCCCTGGGGGAGAGATGTAGAAACAGCATATAAGCATGCAATGCAGGCAAGAAAGCCAGTCAGTGAAAATGGAAATGGAGGTGTCAGGGGGTGAGGGACAGGCTGGGAGTGGGGGCAGGAAGCAGGATGTAGCAGGTAAAAGTAGAGAGGTACCTGGGGAGTCAGATGTCGGGCAGGTTGTAATGTGTCATAAATCCAATGTCTATACTGAGTTCATAAGTTTCTGTATCTGGGAGGCTGATGAAGTGAAGTTCATAGGCTCATCTGTGAACTGTGGTTTCTAAATTCCCTTTGAGGATCAGGCCTGAGAGATAGGAGACAGAGTGGCTTTCTTGTGAGAAATGTGCCCCCGCAGGTAATTGGGTATTTTTGTCCGTAATAGATTTTTGGTGTGCATTCATTCTGGTACACAGTTGTTGCTTGGTGTCTCCTACATATTTTCCATCAGGGCATTTGTTGTACTGGATGAGGTTTATAACATTTCTGGAGGTCCAGGTGTAAGATCCAGGAATGGTGATGGTTCTGTTGTGGGGTGTAGTAACTGTGGGGGTACTGGAGATATGTTGGTAGGTTCTGCATTTCTTGTCATGGCATGGTCTGGATCCATTTAGTGGGTTTTGGGCCACAGGAAGTTGACTTCTGGTGATGAAGTTAGTGAGATTTGGTGCTTCTTTAAATTTACAAACCACTAGGCGTTGCAATTAAATTAGGAGTGTCTGGGTACTACTGTAATAAGAGACTCTTAACTATTCCAGCTTGCACCAGTATTTATTTATATGCTAACACAAAAATGTAAGTGCCAATTGCCACCTTTAAGAGAAAGTCTTTCTAAAATATGCCTCTTTTATATCTGCTAAGTCAAGCTGCTCTTGAAAATAAATCCTTAAACTTTTGCTGGAGAGTGGTGCCAATGGGATTGTGGTAGCTTTGGTTTTTCTTTTCTTTCTTCTTGTTTAGAAACAACCTTTGCTGTCTCAATCACACGTAAAACAGAAAATTCATAAGCCAGGGACAGGTGTTCAAGAATCCAAAGTGCTGAAAGGTCACCTGTGTTACTGTTAGACTGCAGCTCAGCTGAAGAAATTAACAGTGCCATTTGTGGATTCTGCATGACATCTTTCCCTACACAGCAAGTCATCAGCCTCCTTCTGCCAGGAGCTGACACACTTTAACCAGGGATTTCTGACCTCTGAAATATTGCTGGAGGACACTATTTGGACTTTACTTTGACCTGACTCCAGAGGGTGTTTAATGACTTTAACTAGGTTAGCTTACAGTCAGTAAAAGTTTCTGTTAGAAACAGTGAGGGTGATTTTTCTTTCCTTTAGCTAAGCTACAACAGAGAGACCCCACAGGCATTCGGTACCTGCCTTATCACAGAAAGAATACAGGTGAAGTGACTAGTATTAATAATGGCCCAATATGCTATTGCCTAGCACAAAGAAGAAATAACCTAGGGAGATAATTTTGGTTATGTATAGAAGGAGCAAGGAATATAGATTTGGCTGTACTATAGAACACAACATTGTCCATTGAAACTTCTGCTGAAAGCCAGGTTTCCACTTTTGGTTAGCTCATTAAAAACCAAAGGACACTGACAAAACAGACTACCAAAAAATGATATCCTAAAGTCAGTCAGCGGGTGCATCTATATGTTCACCTTATTGTGGAGTTGAGTAATTAGCTCCTCAGTATAGTGTCACCATCTACATGTGCACTGGTATTAAAGCACAGTAAATTAATTAACTCTGCTGAGTTAACTCTACCAAGTTAAGCATGGCAGAGTGCTTATATGCACTGAAATGCATGTGTAGACAGTAACAGGGGCTGGCTGGGGCATGAGGGTGGTAAAGTGCAGGGGCTTCCTGCTGCCTAGCCTTGCACTTTAGCAACCTCATGCCCCAGCCAGCCCCTCTGCCACCTGACACTGTCACCCAGAGTCTGAGGCTGCCCTCCCGCCCTGACCTCCTGCTAGCCCTGGGATGCTCCACTCCAGCTCAAAGTACTGCAGGGCTAGGCATACATGCAGAAGCTGCACCCATGAGCAGTTGACTCCAGTGTGACCTGTGTCAGAGTTTATTGCTCCAACTTAGTTACACATGTAGATGCATCCGGGCTGAGTGAAAGTCCGCACTTCAGGACTCTATACTCGCTGAAGCTACAGGCCTGTTGTGTGAGCTTAATCAAGCAGAAAACAAGCTAGATATGCACTCTATAAACTAACTAAATCCTATATATATATATATATATATATGTGTGAAAATCTACTCTATATTGCCTCCAATATATACATTGGATTTATATACATATATACACACATGCCTATAGTTATACACACACACACACACACACACACACACACACACACACACACACACACACACAGCATAACCTAATAAATCTGGCATACCTGGGACTGAGCACCTGCTGGAAATTTGAAAATATCGGATTTTTGAAACTGGAGCAGTGTGGCCAGTTGCGGAGCAGGGGGGAGGGTGGGGAGGGGGTAGCAGCAGTTGGTCCTGGAGCAGCAACCACACATGAAGTGGCAGCACAGGGTGGTGGATGGCAGTGGCAGCCATCGTGTGCAAGCTTTCCCCTCCGCTGCTCTGGAACCAGGCATTGCTATGCCCTGATGTGCCTGATTTTTGAGAATTCTAGATTTTTTATATCTGGATTTATGAGGTTTTACTGTATACACACACACACATGCATACACACATATCTATATGTATATATGTATTTTCTAAATTTTGCTGCCTAGGAACAGCCACCCTCAGGTCATCAATGGAATGCCCAGGAAGGTTAATTTTTCCCACCCAGGAGCACTTATACCATCCTCCAGTTCTCCTGTGCAATATGAAGTTTCTTTTCTACCTGGGAGAAATTTTACAATCTTTGCATTCTCCTTTGCCTGAGGAAGGGCATGTGAGCCTGAAAGCTTACAAATAAAAAAACTAATTGGTCTAATAAAAGATATCACTTCTAGCACAAGAGTTCTGACTGCAAGGAAGTTAGTGTTCTGCAAAAGGCCTTTGTGTCTTTCTGAAGCTGGTGTCAGACTGATGTTCAATCATTTACAGTCTGTCCAGTGCAGATATCAGAGGTACACTATAAGCAAGTGATGGCTTGGTAGAGGTGCAGGTGAATGAACCTTGGATTTTATAATTCATGTTATTCAGTACATTGATGACTTGGTCTGTATTAATGAGAGACACAGCTGGTATCTAGATATGTTTGTTGCAAGACCTGGTGCCTCAGTGAGAATGGGAGTTAGATAGCCTGTTGTTTGAGAGGCACTGTATGAGACTGGGGTCTGTCTGTAAACCAAGACAGGTCTATCCCCCTTGGCTACTTTGAATCAATCATATTTTTCCAGGAGGGGCTGGAGGTCATTAATGATGTGTCTAAGGTATTCAAGCTGTGTGATGTAAGTGACAACCAGAGGCTTCTGTTGTCCTTATCCCAGGTGTCATATTGTGCCAGGTCAGAGAAACGTCTGGGTCTGGCTCTGTTGATTTAAGTGGCTACAGTTTTCAGATTGTATTGTAACTGTAGGAATCCCTGTTCCAGATCCTTAAAGTGTGCACGGTCTCCGTACGACTGCTGCAGGAAGCGCCAGGCAGTGATGAGAGGGAGGAGCTTTTCCTCACGCAATGAGCACACTTCTACCCCACTGGCACTGATGTTGCTGCAGCTGTTCAGCACAAGCAAGTCTACAACAGGTATGGGGCAGGTCAGGGCTTTGTGTGGGTCCCTGCCAGTACTGTAGGGCTCGGGCCAGCAGCCACATAGAAAGTCCCCAGCCCCGCTGCATGCCCAGGGGGCAGCAGGACATGCCACAGAAGGGTGATGTGGAGCAGGTGTGGGGGCCAGGTCAGAGCTGTGTGCACATCTGGCTGATCTGCTCCTGCTAGGGTCAGTCCAGAATCGGCACGGGGCTGGGGCTGCATGCTGCTGGCCGTGGCAGGGAGGCATCACAGGATGCAAGGGCTCTAGGTTGTTGTAAGGCAGGGGTGGGTGCTGATCAGCTCAGCAGGGTGCATGTTGGGGGGGAGCTTCCCTGCAAACCCCACAACCACATACTCCCCCACACACAATCCCCATAAAAATCACACTGCCCACACCCTTCCCTACATGCACCCCCGCCCCACACACATACGGCTGTCTGGGGGGAGCCCCACTCACTACTACCTACACACACCTCACCACACATATGCACCCCCAGCCACCCACCCCCTCCACACCCTATAAATTCATACCCACCCACATACCTCCACAAGCCCCCCATACCCACCCTCATCCACACATATCCCCACACCCCACATATACCCACAGCCCCCGACAAACCCTATCACCCCTCCCCCCACAATAATATACAACAGTAAGACTTCATTTGGAATGATTATGCAATCACCTCTCTATATATAATGCAAACACACACAAATTAGGACCAAAAAAAATCTTTTAAAAATAAAATTAATATATGTTATGGTTTTTTAGTATATAATTTGTTGTTTTGTTTTCTGGTTCCAAGATGCCAAACCCCCTCCCCAAAAGTACTTCTGGGGCAAGGGCAGGGACCTCCGGTGGCAAAGGTCAGGGGTTAGGGGATGGAACTTCTGGTATCAAGATGGCAAGCAGAGGGCAGGGCACTTTTCAAGGGGTGGGACTACCCTTGCAGCCTTTGACAGCTCACCAAAACTCATGAAGCGGCCCTCCAGTGGAAATATCTGCCCAGCCCTGCTATCGATGGTGGATCTAATGGTGTGCTTAGGATGAAATCTTGTGATGTGAAGGTAGGTGTGGTAGTCAGTTGGTGTCCAATATAATGTGGTGACAATGTAGCTATTGCAAAACTTCACTGTAATACCTAGGAAATGAATTTGCTGCATGAAGTATTCCAGAGACAGGTCCTGGGTTACTGGCATGCCCTCCCCCTTAGCCCCGAACAGCTTAATCACACTGAAGGACAAGCTGGTGAGTAGAATAAAAGGCTAGAACTTAAGGATACTGGGTGCATCTACATGTGTACTTTAATGTGCAGTAGCCTATTGTACTGTGCATTAAATCATCATGGTAAAAAAAGGGCTATTATGCTAATGTGCAGTAAAATAGGCTACTGTACAATAATCATCACTTAAAAACCATGCGCATTATTTACCATGCATTAAGGCAGCCTAATGCACATTTGTTTAGTACCTCACACTGGAGGTACTAAGTTGAGCGTGCATTAGGAAAAGTGCCTTAATGAACGTGTAGATGCACCCAGTAGGGTTTAATTCCTGATTCTTTTATATGGTTCTTGTTGGATTTTGGATGAGTCATCTATCTTCTCTGGGTCCCAGTCCCCATCCATAAAATGTGTATGATATTATTTCTCTACTGCACAGGGCTAATAAAAGTATTAATATAGAATGAGAATTAATACTGAAACACACTCTGAGGACTGCAAATTATTACTTTGATGAGACAAAGGAATGGACTTTGGTGAGCACAGACCCTAACTCAATCAGAGCAGTCAGTCAGTCAGTATGGAAGGGAGTAAAGATAAAAGAAACACATAAAGACTCAGTAACCCCATTAAAGAACAGTATTTTACTAACATTGATTTAAAATTTACAACTGAAATCACTGATGCACGTCTGCCTTCAGAGAAGTGAAACATAAACCTGATTCTTATTAGACGTAAAATCATTGAGTTACTATACAAACATGTCCTCTGTAACCCCCCACAAAAATGCAACCAAATCTATTTACCCTAGGGTACTACTTAGATGTGTAGAATATATAGAATTAAGATCATATGAACATATAGACATATAGAATTATGATTAGTACTTTAGATGTAATTCACTGAGACCAAGATCTTCAGAATTGGTGTTTTAGTTGGGCTATATGATTTCCACCAGAGTCATTGGGTGCCCAGGGAAGAGTCTAAGTAGTTATTTATGGCCCCGTCCAAACGAATGTAGCCATGTGGTATGTGGCACCGCAGGCCCGTCTGTGGTGCCACATAGCACACATTTACACATTTCCCATGCTTCTACCTTGCAGCATGGTTTTTTTTTTGTTTTGTTTCGTTTTGGTTTTTTGTCCCCTGGAGATCCCAGGGTCAAAAATACCTACGTCGAAAAAAACAAGGTGGCACATGTGGCTGTAGTGCACACCACCCAAAACCAGAGTCTGGCCCAGGGGAGCCACAGTCTAGCTGCTGGCCAGGCTCCAAGCTTCAGGAATTCCATGGCTGCAGCCTTCCCATCCCCCCAGGACCCAAGGTAACGCTGCTGGGGCCAGCACAACTGCTGGCCCCAACCTCCCCTACCCCACCTGGGGTAACCTGCTGCATGACAAAGGGTGTGTGGCACAAGGTTTCCCTAGGGACAAGTACCAGCAGCACAAGGTGTGCCACTGTTTCTTGTCCTTGGGGAACCAAATGTCTGTGCTCATCTGGACATGGCCTATGAGTCCATTCATATTGAAAAGTTTTGCCTCACAGATATTCAATCTGTAATAAATTTACTAAGCATGGAAAAAATCTAGAACAATCCCAAGATTAAGAACTCCTTTACTTATCATTAAATTATTTATATATATCATTACCTTTTACTAAATTTTAACATAGTTTCTTGTTTGGTATCCTAATCATAACAGTTAACTACAATAATCACTAACAACATAACTTACGTACATTTTAATTTCCTTAACATATAGCCTAACCACACAAAGAAGTTTACTTGTATGGGAAATTTGAAGGTTCTACATTGTTCTGTTCATAAAATAACTCATAACAAACAAAACAAACTGACAAAAATGCTCAATTTTTAAAGGGGTCTTTTTTATTTGTTTTAACTTTAATTAATGAACCTACTTGTAAATTGTTGGAAAATCACTTAGTACTCACGGAGCAAGTGCTGTCAGTTTGGGGAGGATATTCACTGTTTTTCAAAGCAAGCTCAGATCTTGACCTTACAGGGTGGGGGGACTTAATTAATGCTTAACAGTGTAGAAATAACTCCTTAATTATATTGCTATCCAGAGACCTCCAAAATGCACAAAATAACATGAGCATGTGGTGAATAAAAGAAAGCTTTTTTTGCTTTTTTTTGCTTCATGCTTCCCTTTATTTTCTTTGTAAAAATTTTTGAGTAATTTATTTTACATATTAAATCATTTTACTTGTTTATTTTGGGGTTTTTTTTCCATTTTACTCCTGCCAATCCAAATAGGAGGGATTAGCAGAATCCACGAATGACAGACTTCGGAAAATTCTGCCTTACAGGCTGGAGCTTATTGGATTTAATAACTTGGAGTAAAGCATTTGGGACTGTGAACCCACATGCCTGAAACCCACATTTGGGGCTTCTGTTATTTTAAGGTAAGAATCTGAAGCTGATAGAGCCAAGACAGCAGAGAAACACTGCTGTCTAGGCAGGGAGCTGCTCAGTAGAGTGAAGTAGTTGCTCTGCAATAGGACAACAGGGCAGAGGCTAGCTTGGGCAGTAAGGGGCTATTAGAGCAGTAGTCCTAAACTGCCATGACAACTAGTCATGACCCTAAGAAGGAACCCCTGTGGGTGGCTGAGATGCCACCTGACCAGAAGGGGCAGGTTTTAGGGAGCATATGAGCCCAGAATCCAAGCCAAATGGGTAGTCTGGCCTTGCAAGCCACATGAAGAAGGGATCCTGGTCAGGAAGATGCATGACTGACTTCTCAGCTGCCTTGGGGATTGCCATTAAGACACTGATGGCTTACAGAGGGATACAACCCAGGGAAAGAGGAAGTTTTGCTGCTCTGACAATAAGCTACTGTTTATGTCTAGACTTAACGTGTGTTTAGTTTGTGTTACAGCCAGTGGGCTTGGGAGTCTTTGGGTATAGCCAGTGGGGTTATTCCTTTGTTGCAGTTTAAAGTGACAGTTTGGGTTGGGACCGTTAGGGGTTGAAGGAGGTCCCAATAGTATCTGAGGGCATGAGAGTATTTTGAAGCCTGCCAAGGGCTGGGGGCCCAGGACATGGAGGAGGCAGAGCCAAAGCAGGCTCAATGCCCTGAGCAGGGAAGAGACAGGCAGACAGGATAAGGCAAGGGAGCCCAGGCAGTGCCAAAGCTGGCTCAGCACCCAAAGCAGGGATGCAACCAGGGCCAGGGAGCCCAGAGGGAACCAAAGCAAGCACATTGCCCAAGGTAAGACAGAGACAGAGACAGGACCAGGGTCCCCAGGAAAAAAGTAATCAAGACAAGAGCTGAACCCCAGGAGCCAGGTCCAAGACAGTGGGCCTCGGATAGAAGGCCCAGCTAGAGAAAGGGGGCCAAAAAGACTGAGGTCCCAACAAGAGAGTGATCATACAGAAACACCTTTGAAGCATGGGAATGGCTGTAGGGGAGTTCCGAGGCCATGAATAACCATTAGGGCTTCAGGTGCCCTAGGTAGCACAGATGGGCCAACAGGGCCGAATTAAATTAGGATCAAAACTGGCAAGGCCTGAGAGATATCAGCTGGCTGTCAGAGAAATTGTGGTTCAATCTAGGACCTATTAGGCAGCCTCCCTTTTGATCAAATAAGTACATCAATGCATGGCAAGTGAGTGAGAAGGGGAGGTACCTTAGGGTTGGAGCAGGACAAGGGTGCATAGTCAGCAGGAAATGTCAAGGCTGCCCCTGGAACCTGAACTTGCTGTTCCGTATAAAGTCTGATATCCTATAGCTTGCACTGTAGAACCCCATGTTTTCATTTTTTGGAGCCTCCTTTTTTTATTCCCTCATGTTGGCCAAAACAAGACCTATATTTACATTGAGGGTATGGGTCAGGTCCACTGGAGAAAGAAGCTCTCTCAAAAACCTTGTGCTGGGTTCAGATCTGAAACATTTGTAGCTGAGATTTTCAAAGCCACCTGAAGAATTAAACACTCAAATTCTTTGGAGGTGTTGAAATCCAGATCAAATCTGATGCAGACTGATCTTTACAGAAAGCACTAAGCTAAAATAATTTTTGTTTATCTTATTGTGGCCTTAAAATTGCAGGGGTTGTGTTACCTTAACTGTATGCCTAAGGTCTAGCCTCACTGTACCACCAGCTATGAGTTGATGTGTTAAATAACTGAAGTGGGCAAATAATTATTCCTCATAAATCAGGAGTGAATGATTTTGACCTCAGGGGGAGCAGTCTGACAATAAATGAAATAGAGCTTGGTGCCAAGTGCTGCAATATTATCATGAGCTTTGAGGTCACAGTGTAACTTCTCAGAGTAATTATTTTCCACTCTTGGATGAAGGAAAAATAATTGATTTACTGTACATGATCAATAGGACTCTACTGATTCTGCTGTTTCATATTGTGAGTGCTTAGAGAATTTGGACCGAAGCGGTGTGCCTTGCTGCTCAGCAGTGAAACCATCACTGCACAACTTTACAAAACAGCACAATTATCTTAGAAGGCAGAAGAGAGATGTCATGTAAAGCTACTGAGCAGCTATTACTTTTATATTAAAAAAAAAGGCTTCTCTCACCCACTACATTTGATTTTTCAATTAAGATTTGAAATTCCTTGCTGGAAACCTCCGCTACTGGTAATCCTTTTAATTAAACCAGTAGCCAGGATCCTATAATTTCTGTTTCCTCCACCTTAGTGAGCTAAGCATTGCTGAAAACATTGAGAAACAAAGATAACACATTTCCTGGGCAGGTATTGTAATAAACATAAAGCATAGTACAGTTGGTCACAGAATACTAAGAAAAGCAGCAGATGAACCCACAAAGTGAGCCTTCAGGCCAGGGCATGGAGTGGATCTGGCATTCATCGCAGTGATGGATGACCTCCACTTGTCCACGGAAAGGAGAGGACTGTCTACTTTTATATTAAGCTATCTATTTATTTATTCTATTAAGGTTCCTATGCAGCTTTTTTTGGATGGATGGCTCTTTCTCTGGCATTCAGTACTGTTCAGCATCTTTCTCTGAAGCCAGTGAGGAGGCAGGGTAATCATCACACAATATCATGGTCTCAGATGGCAGCCTTACACAGACAATGCCAAGCTATCTTTCGCAGTCATTGCCAATGGTGAATGTGTTTTGCTCCTCCAAGCTCAGTGCCTGGTCAAAACCAGCAGATGGATGAAAGGCTGAAACTACCCTCTGATAAGACAGAGGTGAAGTTGTCAAGAAGGAAGAGATGGTGGAAGAGCTAGTCACTGACACAGCATCTCCCACTATTGAGAGAAATAGTGCACCTCCTGTGTTTCCATTGTGATTTCAAGATTTTAACAGCAGCAAATGGAGTAGGGGGGCAATGCTTACTCAGTCATAGTACCAGATGCTTATTGATTGCTAAAGATAACCAAACTCTTTTATAATCTCCTCAGTTACTTCTTCCTGCCCCAACAACTAGGTATGCAGAACTGTGTGATGATGGCAGCAGCTCCATCAGGGTTCCCCGGTTCTTGACTCTGCCACTGCCATGGTAAACAAGCAGAAATGCTCATAAAAGCTGCAGATAAACCATCGATCAGGCTGTTGAGTACACAGAGAAGTTGACTGTGATAGCATTGATCAAACTGGTTAGAAGCCCAGAAGTTTACTTCCTTCTGATTGAATTGCTACACTAAGAAAAAGTATCCTATTTGCATTGTGTTGGATCCAGGCAACCAACCCAAAATTGCCAGTCAAAATGTTTCATAGATTCATAGAAATAGTGTTGAAAGGGACCCTGTAGATCTTCTAGTCCGACCCCCTGCCCTGGGCAGGAGAGAAAACTGGGCTCAAATGACCCCAGCCAGGTAGACGTCAAGCCTCCTCTTAAAGACCCTCAGGGTAGGAGCGAGCACCACTTCCCTTGGTTCCAGATCCTAGCTGCCCTGAGTGTGAAGTACTGCTTTTGGATGTCTATTCTAAACCTACTCTCTAACAACTTGTGGCCATTATTCCTTGGTACCCTGGGGGGCGCTCGGGGGAACAAGGTCTCTCCCAAACCCCACTGGTGCCCCCTAGTGAGTTTATAGATGGGGGGACCAACAGGGTTTGGGAGAGACCTTGGGGGGACCAGCAGAGTTTATAGTGAGTTTTATGTTGCCAGTTCTCATTATTTTGTGAGTCTTAAAATGTTTACTCTTTTTCTTATAGCTGAAATTTAGTGATTAAGTGAAAATCTAAACTTTCTTTCTTCCCTTTTTTAAAGTAAGCTTCTAGTCCCTACAGTTGCCAAGAAAATGAGATCCCATAGCACAGTCTAGAAGGCTTACATAATTTAAAGGAATCCAGAATTCATTATTTTAAATCATCTCATGATTTTCAAATGGCAAGGTTTCTTGATGTTTGACTCATGTTTTGAGTCTTTGAGCTGTGCGCTGCTGCAGACACTGGTGTAAGAATGCAGTATAAAAGGGGAAAGGGTTTCACAAACTTAAAACATAAATGGCAATTCAGAGATACCTCCTAAGTCAGTTCATGCTGAAGCATAAGGCAACATGTTTTTTCTTAAACCTCATAGCTCCCTCTAATAAAGTGTTTTTAGTTAGCTCCATAAAGGATGCAGTAGAGGTAAGTTTTTAAAGGCATCTAAGCACCTAATAATTATTATAGGAAACTAGTGTGCAGTGTTTCCTCTAAACTGTGTGGCGTGTGCAGCCATACAGGCACACCTGGCAGCATCGCATGAGCACACCTGCATGGCCACGCATACCACACAGCTTAGAGGGAACATTGCTAGTGGGACTAGGTACATACCTGCATCTACAGATGCCTGAATATCTTCAGTATCTTGACTTTAGGCTTTCCTGTAGACACTGCGATGTCACCTCCTATTAAGTACATCGTATTAGCAATGACAATGCTTGAGGGAAAGATTTTCAAAATTGCTCAGTGACCAGCCATTCCCATGTATGCACTTAGGGCAAATTTACCTTTCAACTGTTTTATAAAGGCAGGAGAATTTGCTGGTTGGGCACACATCAGCTGTTATGATGTACCTGGTATACCTAAATGTTCCTGTAGCAACACAGATGAACCCGTCGATGGAACTTTGGCCATGAATGAAGCAAAGTTAAAGTTTTATCAGCTTTGCTTTCCTTGTATGACTACAGAATCATACAGATAGAAGAGTTGTATCATAACAGTTTGTATCAATACTATTTGGTGTTGACACAAGTTGTTCGGCTTACGTACACTTTAAATGAGGAGCTGAATTTTTTAAACAGCTCAGTGGACATTATGGCACCTAACTGAATTGGCCAGATTTTCCTACAAGCTTAGCCACTGGCTTCTTTCAAGCCAGGTCCAACTGAAGTTATTGGCTCCACTTTATAGTTGCTATTGTTTAAAAATAACAAATGGGCAGTGCTGTGGCTTCATTAGCTCAAACTGTGGGATATCATGCGGCTTGCAGACATTCTGGGTCCCAACAAACCAAGAGATGGTGCAAATGGAGGTTCACTGGCGTAATTTATCATGCATTTCTGTACAAAAACATAGGTTTGAGTCTGATTAATGTAATCTGGGGACATACCAGTTACTTCACATAGAGTCTCCCCAGTCTCTGCTCTTGTGGACATAACCCCCCATCACAGCCCCACCTGGAGTAGCAGAATCAAGGGCCAGGTACAGACGTTAAACTTTTACTGGTCTAAGTAATCAAAAATCAGTCTAAACCCATAACAGAACTGAAGTCTGGCACACAAAACCAATCTATACCTGTAACAGAACAGAAGGTCGCCACACAAACTGGTTTAAAAATGGCAGAACCTGGTCTAAGATAGACCTGGATTAGTATGCACTCAGACTTACTCAATTTAGGTTAGACCAGTTCATTAAACTTCAGTACCAGTTTCCCTATCAATTCAAGTTAGGTCACTGTCTGCCAGTATCCCAGGCATCTTTGTGCCCCCTGTTATCCACCTCCCTCACAGGGAGGTGCACTAGCACTCAGCCTCTGCTCAGTTTCTCTAACCAAGCACCCAGTAGGCTCTGTCCCCCAGCTCTCCTGGACCCAAGACAGCAGAGAGTCTGTCCCCAGCCCCACCTTCTGCCTTGCTGTTTCTGCCACTCCCACTTTTCCACCTCCTGTTGTCATAAGGTTTCAAAGTACTGAGATCCTTGCAAGCAGACTCTTCCTCCATTTGGGGCAGTCCTGGATGATAGTTTCTGATGAGTGGATGTCAATTTCTGAATACTTGTGGCAACCAGGAGAGGTCCTGCATGATTGGAAAAGGACAAGGAAGGGAAGAAGGAGAATACAAGATACACTGGAGGGTACAACTAGGATTCAGAGAGAGCTCAACAACTTGGAACTCTCTCTGACAAATTGGAGATCAAAAAATATCTCATGAGGTTCAATAAGGAGAGGTGCAAAGTCCTTCACTTAAGACAGCACAATCCCATGCACCAGTACAGACTGTGGACCAATTGGCTAAGCAGCAATTCTGCAGAAAAGGACCTGCAGGGTTGCAGTGGACAATAAGCTAAATATGAGATAACAGTGTGTCCTTGTTGTGAAGAAAGCTAACAGTATACTGGGCTACATTAGTAGGAGCATTGCCAGCAAATCGAAGGAAGTGATTCTTCCCCTCTATTCTGCAGTGGTGAGGCCACATCTGGAGTACTGTATCCAGTTTTGGGCCCCCCACTATAGAAAGGATGTGGACATGTTGGAAAGTGTATAGCAGAGAGCAACAAACATAGTGAGGGGGCTGGAGCACATGACTTATGAGGAAAGGCTGGGGGAACTGGGCTTATTTAGTCTGGAGATGAGAAGACTGAGGGGCAATTTAATAGAATTTAATTGCAGCAAGAGAACTTTAGGTGAGATATTAGAAAAAAAAAAACTTTCTCACTAGGAGGGTAGTAAAACACTGGAACAGGTTACCTAGAGAGGTTGTGGAATCTCCATCTTTGGAAGTTTCTAAGACCTGGGTAGACAAACTGTGATGATCTAGTTGGGATGGTCCTGCTTTGAGCAGGGGATTAAACTAGATGACCTGAGGTCCTTTCCAACCCTAATTGTCTATGATTCTGATTCTAGCTGAGAAAAAAAGATTTGTCTTATAGCTACAGCAAACAAATTTCAGAGTAACCCTAGACACTGGTAAAGGGATAGATGCAAAGCTATTCTATCTTTTTGCCATGTCCCTAGGCCTCTGATTACTTGAGAAACTAGTGGAAGGAAGGATGTTTGTGGTGGCTGCAGTGTGACCCCAGCAGCCCAGCTGGTGGTGGCATAGTGGGGGCGCTCTGCAGTAATGAGGATCAGGCCCCTTGGAGCTCTGACAAACGGCAGGCAGTGGAAGGAGGTCAGGAAGCACCCTCGTTCCCGCTGCCCGGTGTCAGCCTGTCAAGCAGCCAGGCACCTACTTCCATTGCCTGCCATTCACCAGAACTCCAAGGGGTCCAATCCTTCCTTCTGCAGAGTGCTCCCCCCACCTTGCCACCACTAGCCGAGATGCTGGGCATGCCATGGTGACCTGCTGCCACATCATGTCCAGGTGGGCATGCATGATGTCCCATAGCCTCCAGCAAGAGTCATGCAGGGTAATGAGCAAGACACACCATAACTCCTGGGCCTCTGTGCTTGGCCACAGTTTGTGGGACACCATGGCAGGGTATGGGCAGGCTGAGATATGGAAGGACATGGAGGGCACTAAGCATGGGGGAGGGCCCATGGTGATGCAGCAGGGGGCTAGGGGGTTGGGGGCATGATCCCCCATGCTCAGCAGCCAATCAGAGGTGGTCTGGGTGCTCAGCTGCACTCAGTAGTTTTTGGTAGGGTCATGCTGAGATGTGTGCTCAAGCACCCCCAACCTGGTGGCCTCAGCCAGTCTGCATGCCCCACCCCCACCCCCCCGCTCACTCCCACCACCACCACCAAAAGGTGAACATGTTCTGTTCACCACCAACCTAACCTAGGCCACTTACAGAAAACCACATAACTTAAAACAATTCCACCTTGGGCTTTTTGAACATCTGCAGTTATCTAGATTGTCCCCTCCTAGAAACTAATAGATCTTCAGTGGGAGCAGGAGAAATGACCACAGGTTTTCACAGACCTTGTAACATTCTCAAGGCCAAAGAATCAAGACCAACAAGAGAAAGCATCCTAAGTGTCTCATCCAATAGCCAGGGTGCATTAACATGGGTGAACTGGGTGTACATCACTCTTTTTATCCAGTCACTTGCAGTGATCTACTCTCCATGCTACTGCTTCAGGCTCTCTGCAGACCAAAGCAGTTATAATTGCAGGACTTAAACCCAAGTCCAGCTTTCAAACTTTGCTTCACATCCACTTTGGCTAAAAGTTTACTGCTTTTTTGTCAGAGTCCACATGTAAGTGGCTAGAGGCAGGGATGTTACCAGCATCCATAGTCAAGGGGGCAAGCTGGAGTTAACCTGAGGTTCACGTCCTGAGACAGAGGTGTTACCATAAGCAGATGTTAAGAAATGAGCTGAAGTCAAACTGGGATTCCAAAGTCCAGGGTCTGGGTACATCAGCAGCAGTGCAGAAACAGACACCAGAGAAGTCATATGGATGAGAGCTATACACAGACCACAGCCAGGTTGTTGTACAGAAAGGGTCAGGTGGACAAGTTGAAGAGTGGACAATAAAGGGTCAGGTGCTACAAGAGCTCCTTAAGAGCAGCCCTGGAACCAGTCAACCAGCCTTGCTTTAGGGGGTTGAGTGTTGCAGACCTAGTTGCCCAGATGCAGTTCAGAGGCCTTACATTTCAACATGAGAGGGGAGAATGCATTGTGATCACATGATTTCAGGAGCTGTGACCAGCCTTAGGCATCAATCACATTAGGAATCTGCATGGCTGATGCCTGCTTAGAATACAGAATTTTAAGTGCCATTTTGTAACCAGTATCAAACAAAGTAAAGCAAAGGGAAAGAAAATTCAAATAAAGCATTACTCGGCTAGAGAACTACTCTCTGGCAGGACCCCTGCATAACAGATAAATCAATGCCCCCATACCAAACATGGGAAATAACCAAAAGGTGACAAATGACACTCTGATCTTGGCAAAGCAATGGGAGAAGTCAAAATGAATAACAAAATATTACAGAAGCGCAAGATCTCTACTAAACCAACCCC
>NW_017729030.1:59925744-59927442 GCF_001723915.1 Gavialis gangeticus
ATCACATGATTTCAGGAGCTGTGACCAGCCTTAGGCATCAATCACATTAGGAATCTGCATGGCTGATGCCTGCTTAGAATACAGAATTTTAAGTGCCATTTTGTAACCAGTATCAAACAAAGTAAAGCAAAGGGAAAGAAAATTCAAATAAAGCATTACTTGGCTAGAGAACTACTCTCTGGCAGGACCCCTGCATAACAGATAAATCAATGCCCCCATACCAAACATGGGAAATAACCAAAAGGTGACAAATGACACTCTGATCTTGGCAAAGCAATGGGAGAAGTCAAAATGAATAACAAAATATTACAGAAGCGCAAGATCTCTACTAAACCAACCCCCCCACCCCCATCCACCGTCCACCCCCTGCCCTCGCCCCAGCAATCCATTGTTAGATCTGGTCTGATGGCCTTTGACCAGATCAGGCTACAACGATTAAAAGCCTTAATTCATATCTGATGATCAGAGAGATCATTTTACAAAGGAATCAGATGTTTGCTCAACCATATGATCTTTTCTTAACGTGTAGCTGCAAAGAAAGAATCCACCTTTGATCATTTTTCCTTTGCAATGCTTCACCTCAATTTATAAAGGAGCCAGTTTTCTATTCAATGGTCATTTGTCATTTCTCAAAATTGATTTTATCTAAAGCAGTAGACAAGTGTTTCTCCACTTTTTTTACTCGATGCATCCCTCACTGGACTCAAAGAATCAACCCCTCCATAACTGTTATCAATTTAGTGGAACCCAATTTTAAAAAACATGTTTATATACTACAGTGCTTATTTCCTTGCAGAGGGGCTGGACAGTAGGGGTTGGGGACTGGCCAGGCAGGATCAAGCTTGAGCCTGCTTTTATCTGCCTATCTCCTCACACTTTGTTGTACCCTGCAAAGGATCTATCAATACCCCTGGGTATTGTGGCACCCTGGTTGAGAATCACAGTTGCAGACAATGCAAAAAACATGCACAAACATTTTACAAAATTTCAATAATTGTAACATTTTGATCAAATCAAGAGATGCTCTAAGAAAGATGGACTGATATTTTGTTGAAAATTTTGAGAGTCTTTAGTTTCAACTTCATCCAAAAAAGGGGGGGGGGGAGGGAGGGAGAATACTGATAAAATCTATTTTTGCCTTGCTCTCCAAGACACATTTATTCATCCCATTGTCCAGCCTGGATATTTCTCTTAGCATGCCTCCACAATACAGACCCTGTTCACTGATCGTTTTAGAAGGCTTACCTATGTTAGAGTTTTATACTGCTGCCCATTAGCTTAGCATCTGAAGACATGCCTTCTAAAATCAAAATCAAAATAGTAACCTCGTGGCATCCCCAAATGTCTCTCTCTTCAAGATCAAAGCCTGAAGTAGGGTATCTTCTGAAGGGTAGGGAGTTGATAAGAAATTGACAATAAAAGGGGGATGCACATTGTGAGTATTGCTGATGGTAGGAAGGGTTTTCAGAAAACAAAGTTTTGAGATATTTCCTACAGTGGGTTAGACTTCTTCAGCTGGAAGATTATTTCATAGCTCAGTTCCTTTAACTGAGAATTATTTGTCTCCAGATCTCACACATTTTGCCCTGGGCATTATGATTTGCCTTGTCTCAGTGGAGCACAGTGGTTTGAGAGTTCATAAATCAAAATATGGTCTTTGCTGTAGCTAGGGCTGGAGCCATTAATTGTTATGAAAAT
>NW_017729030.1:59932442-59950085 GCF_001723915.1 Gavialis gangeticus
AATTACAACTAAGATCTTATATTGGCATTGGATGCTCAGGGGAAGCCTGATCAGCACAGTAAAGCAATAAGATGGTGGTGTTCTGAAGTTTAACAGTTCAAGTTACAATATATTTTTCAGTAGTCGGTATATTTTCCAATATCTCCCTCATGCCAGATACCTTACTGGTACAAGTGAAATTCCTCAGGATCGATGAGAAGATCTCAGTTGGTCCATTTCATCAACTCCCAAGGTTGCTTGCATTCCCCACTTGGAGGTTTATTAATAGTCATGATAAATTTAACTTTGAACAAACCTTTCACTCAAGGATATCAGAGAATTTTAGAAACTTTAATTAAAGAATGACTCAAAATGCTTTTGGCAGAGAGGAAATCTGTGGGGGGTTAAACTGAAATGCACAGAGTTTAGGATTTACATGTTCCTAATGTAACTACTGAGTTTATTTTTGATTATCGTTTCTACCGACTTGCCAGGGGGATGGAATTGAGACTTACAAGTCTGTAGTTCCCAGGATCACATCTGGAGCCCTTTTAAAGGATGGATGTTATGTTGGCAAACCACCAGTCCTCTGGCACAGAGGCCATTTGTAATGACATGTTACAAATTATTGCCAACAATTCTACCATTTCACTTTTGAGTTCCTTCACAACTCTCAAGTGAATGGCATCCAGTCCTGGTGAACTTATTAGTATTCAGTTAATCAATTTGTTCCAAAACTTCCTCTGTTGTTACTTCAGTGTGGTCCAACTCTTCTAGACCCATCTACTAGAAAGGATTGTTCTGCCATGGGAATTTTCCCAGTATCTTCTGCAGTAAGCGCCAATCCAAATAATTAATTTACCTTCTCTGCTTTAGCCTTATCATCACTGAATGCACCTTTTACACTCTGTCCTGGACCTCTGAAATGAAATAATGATAATGAATACCAGCTGTTGAAAGAGACCTGAAAAATATGGCTGAAAAGAAAGAAAGCAGCATAAACCTAAGGATTTAAATGTCCTAACATACCTTCTTAAAACTAAAATGATGTATATACAATGGATCTTAGCAAACCAGTAAATATAATTTTACACAGATTGACAAAACAGTCTAGGGCAATACTTTCTTGCAGCTGAAATGGAATTTCACAAGGTTTATTAGTTTTATGACATCATATGGGTTCTTAGCTGTAAACAGTACATTGCTGAAAGCTTTCCATTTTAAAAGGGCTATAGCAAACACAGATTTACAGTTTATTCAAGGTTTGTATAAATTTACAGTGGGCAAAACCTCAACAAAAGCTTGTAAAAGGGGCACCTGTGGCTTTTAAATTAAGCCCATTTTCTGTAATTAGCCTCCTTTCTTTTTTTGTTATTTTTTGGGGGGTTTCTGCCTTATTTTACACAGCAACACTGTTAAGGCTATAAAGTCTATGCACTTTTACCTAGCAAAGATTTGAGATCCTATAAGTCCAAGGAAATGGAGGTGAGAACGTTTAGCTCACCTTCAAATTAGGGAAGAAAAACTAGGCATTGTGGAAGACTTGGATCTGGTGATCAGCAGTGTAATTCTCATAAATTGGATGGGCATTAATTTATTTCCAGGTGGTTACATTCCTAAAGGATTTGTCCTTTCCATGGAGGTTAATTCTCAATATAGTTATTCATAATTTGCAAGCAAATTTATTTTTTAACCTCTTTCAGCTGATAGAACAAAAACTCATTTTTTTCTCAATAGAATTCTAGCTGAGAGCAACCAGTACTGGGCAAGTTTATAGCAAGTGTTTTCTTTAATTAGATTAGCCTTGTAAAGAAAGAGGAACAACAACATTTTCATTAATGCAAAGTACCTGAAAATAAGAGACCTGTTCTAGGAAGTCTGCAACAGCAGAACTTTTAGCTATTTAATTACTTTCAAGTCATTTTAATAAGTGAATATTTTGGAGGAATTCATGGCTCCAGTTATTAAGAATAGGTTACAGAAGCCACAGTCACCAGCCTCTCTCGTCTTTTTTAGCCCTGGCCCCCTGATGACTTGAGCATGGATTCTCACCACTTCATACATGCAACTAAAGTAGCCATAATCCTCTCTCTGAGGAGGAGTTTTGAGCTTCCTATCATGCAGATGGAGTATGTGGTATGTTTGGGGCCAGGAAGAGAAGCAACTACCAGATGAACTTAGCAGGCTATTTATTTTTAGCAAGCCAAGATGGACTCACAAAGGGACAGACATTCATCTAGCAGCACAGTGACAGGAACAGACATGGCCCCAGTGGGCCCAGGGTCAGCAGTACACCACCAAAACTGTCTGCTGTCACAACTCATAAGAGAAAGAAGCATGAGATGACCAGCAGCCTGCAGTCCTGCAACACTCTGTAGAGCACTCCAGCCTAGATTTGACTCCTTATTTTCACTGAAACCATTTCTCCCACAATTCCTCAAACTGTCTTTCAGCCCTGAGGAGAGGGACGACTCCAATAAGAGCAGAGGTGGAGACAGAAGAGGAGAGATGGGAGTAGTCCTGCCTCCTAAAGCCATGTTTACATTGCCTTCCTCTCAGTCAGGACCATCACTGAGGAAATAAGCCCTGTCTTCTTCTTCCCATTTGACCCTGCATAAAATCAGCTACTAAGCAACATTCAGAGCAGAGTGGTCTTGAGCAAAGTCATCTTGGAGAGGAGAGGCTGAAAGCAGCTCTGGAATACCCATACAGGGTATTTCAAGATCAATCTAATCCAGGGATTAGCAACCCCTGGCACGTGTGTCAGAGTGTCACATGAAGACATTTTGCTTGACACATGCACCTTATGGCAGATGGCAGGGGAGCCTTGAGGGGCCTGATCTTTATTGTGGCAGTGCCACCCCGGCCCTTTCCCTGCCATCCACCCTGAGGTGCCATTGGCAATGATCCAGGCCAGAGCTCCTCAGACCTGAGTGCAGCCACTTGCAGCCTCCCCACTGCCTGTTGCAAACAGCCTGGGCAGATGATAGAGACCTGCCAGGAGACCAGGCTGCTGGGAGGCTGCAAACAGCTGCAGCAGGGTCCACCAAGCCCCCCTTGGCTTGTTGCTGGCAGCAGGTGCACACATGCCTCAGGGCAGACAGTGGTGAAGGGACCAGGGCTGCACTGCCACAGCAAGGATTAGGCCTCTCAGGGCTCCCCCACCATCTGCCCCTACCATGCCAACATCTTATAAATTGAGGTTGTGGGGTTTTTCGGCACTCTGCCCAAAAATGTTGCCGATCCCTAATCTAAGCTATCTGCACTACTTAAGTCTCGGCTTTGTGCACATTTGAAGCGGAATCAAATGTGACTTATTTCCTTGGGTGCAGCTGGGAGGTTGTATAGGGCCCTGCTATATGTTCAAATTAAAGCTAGATAGAACTCACTTATAGAGTTGTTACACATTGTCAAGCTCTAATTTGATAGCTCTTTTTGTAACTGGGTAGTTATTTTTATCATGTGATAATGAGTTTGCACTTCTGCCTGGTCTTACTTTTCACATGTGGCCAGTCTAAATTTATTGCATGATTGACCAGTTAAATGTATAATATATGTAATGGGACATAGAAACAGCCTCAGTGACCAAACTTGAAACATCAGCCACTTCTTAATTTCCCAAATGAAGATCCTAACAACAAGCTCCCCAATTTAAACACTGCAGCCTAAGTTCCATTTTTATTTGCTCTTTCTGAGGCAGAGATAGTGCACTCTGTCTTTCATACTTGTCCAGCTAAGGCAAAGGGAACTGCCTTTTTTCCTCTTGCCAGACAGAAATATATATGTACACAACTGCTCACTCTGGCAGGATATCTACATATAGAACGATGAATTTAGACCACAGAACTGTTCACATTTGACCTGTTTGTATAAGAAAAGCAGTAATGGTACCATGCTCTCAGATATTGAGTCTGGGATTCTGCTTCATAGATAGCAAAGAAAAAAATCCTACTGCTACAAGCATCACTGGATGAAAGTCCACATACTTGGCATTACGGCAGGTCAGACTAGATAGCCAAATATAGCAATCCCTTTTGGACTTACAATCTACGCACCTGTTCCTTGTGCCCTGAGCTGAATTATATCTTTATTCTCTTCTAGTCATAGGGTGGCCATACATCCTGGATTACCCAGGACAGTCCCAGATTTTGTAGGCTGTCCTGACATCCCAGCCAGTTGGTATAAATTGAAGCAAAAGTCCCAGATTCAGCAAGCAGAGGCTACTGCTGTCCACAGTGCACAGGACCGCTCCTGCTGAGCAGCAGCTGGAGGTGGGAAGCAGACTAGACTGGACACCACTCCTCTTGCCTGGAGCAGTGATCGACTGGGGCAGGGCAGGCTGGGGAGGGGGCTGGGGCTTGGACACCTGTGCAGGGTGAGCAGGAATGGCTGCCTACCACCAGCAGCCTTGTACCCTGCCATTGCTGGGACCTGGGCTGTGCGCAGTAGCCCCAGGTGGCTGCCAGCAGCAGGAATGGGGGAGCAACTCCCAGCTGAGTCCAGCCTTTGTGTGCAGGGGATGGTTCCTGGCTGCAGGCCACCACACTATCCTGCCTGCCAGATCTGCCATCAATGGTTGGTGGGTGTGGGTGTGGGTGTGGATGTGCGTGTGTGTACGCGCACGCACATAGACATGGTGGCACCCCATCCCAGATTCCCTTACCCCATCCTAGATTTCCTTAAGAATACTATGGTCACCCTAGCTAATCAACATGTCAAACTTTTGAGGCTTAATGAGTATCTGCTACCTCTCTTTGTTTCTCTCCACAACTCTATCACTGCCTATAAATGCAAAGAAAATGTCCATGGGGATCCTGTTGTCTTTCAGTCAATGAAATATGCAGGATTGGAAAATCTGCAGTAACCAACTGCCCATCTTGACAATGTCTGAAGGTGCTCAGTGGTGCAATCCTTTGTAGGGGTGGTGGAGGAAAAGGGCTGTTTGTTTTTTTTGTCTGGTTGTTTTGTTTTGTTGTGTTTTGCAGAGAAAACTATTGTCAAATTACCTTAAAATATGTATACAGGAAGATGTGGTTCCCTATGTGTTTCCCTCATTCTGTGTTTTTCATTTCAGAAATAAAGTCATCTTTTCCCTTTGTGCACAGATCCTGAATTGTGCCTGCATTTGAACCTAATAATATGAGCTCTAAAATATTTCCATGATGCTGTTTAGCAGGACAATAATAATCAATCCCCTCAAATAGCTGGAGAAATTAAAAATAAATAAACCACAAAGATGATTGATCAGGTAAGTTGTAAATGGTCACCTCATAGATGGTAATTTTAATTTAAATACATGAAAAGTACCACCTGTCATCACCTTCCATCTTTGAATTTAGGAGCTTTTGATGTCTACTTTTATAATTGAAATGTCACTTGCACATACCGTAACATGGAAGAAATATATTTATCCAAAACAAATAATGTGTGGGAGTTACTTGCATCATTTTCCCCCCTTTGTCCTACATTTTGCTTTGTTTCACATTTCACATTATTTTTACATTTTCTGCCCTGTAGCCTGAAGCAAAGTAGATGTACATTAAATATCAAGAAGACCTTCCTTACTGTTAGAACAGTGAGACAATGGAAAAGACTGCCCAAGGAAGTTGTGGAATTTCCTTCACTGTACGGTTTCAAGAAGAGGTTGCATAAGCATTGGTTAGGTATGATTTAGGAGTAGCATTCCTGCATTTGTGCAGAGGATTCAAGCAGATGACCCTTGAAATTCCTTGTAACTCACTGATTTCATGATTCTAGGAAATTCTTTATTAATCTAGTATGACATTTTCCAAAGTGCCTGCATTATTTAGAAGCACAATGTCTCACTGAAGATCAATCTCACTTAGGCACTTTTAAAAATCCCACCTACAAAACTCCTTCATATATAGGGAGGCTGTGCTCTTCAGTCACTTGAAAATGTCTCTTTTTCATCTGCTGGTAATAACCTGGATCTCAGCAGCCATGAAAAGGACCACGGAAATAAACTACATCGTTGAACACAGTTCCCAACTATGACTTCATGTATGGCCTTAAATATGCAGCAATAACAGCAGTAGCAGCAACAACACCATAAAACTGGCAAAGAGAACAATAAATTATTGTTTAAAGTAAGCATTTCATTCATTCTCAATCCCTTCTTCGTACAAACAGTTTTTAGGAGTCAGCAACCTTTTAGTAACAGCATGCTGAATTAAAGTAGCTTAGTCCAAAAGCAGGCCACTGCTTTCCTTACTGCTGATTCCTCACACTGCCGAATACTACTCCTGATTTCCATGCTGCTGACTTGCTGCCATCTGGCTTTGCAGGCCAGGTAAAATCACTTGGTGGGCTGGATCTGGCCCATGGGCCATAGGTTGCTGCCCCCTAGTTTAGCCCATAGAAAGAACCCCAGGGAAAATGCACCATTCTCTGAGCCCACCTGTCCATTCTCTTCACTCCTAACTTAAGGAAAAGGTCTAACAAAATCTCTTTTATTTTGTTCTGCTTGTGTTGAGAGAAGGAAAACAACAGGGCTTTGCCAACTCACTACAGCAGAGAGTGAATGATGTGTGAAATGAAAACACCCTGCCTAGTGCCCACAGAATATAGACAGAAAGCTAAATTCATCTCCAGTGGGACTCTATTGACTTCCATGGAGTTACAGCAGGAATACGTTTGATCCAGTGAATACTGTAACTTCTTGGTGCAGGTATCTCTGTGTGCTGCAGAGATGCATGCAATTTATCTTGGTCTGAGTACATGATTCTCTGGTCTCACAACCTCACCCCCAACCCAGCTGAAGGCCAAAGTGCCACTTATGTCCATTTAGACTATATTAAATAGGTCTTAAGTGATGTGCAGATGTTTTGATGGTTCCTCTTGCACAAGGGTCAATTTTATTCAGTCAAAACCAGAGGAGCTTACACCAAGAGATCTTGTGAAAACAAATGAGAAAGAGGTTTCTCCTATTTCCCCTTATTTCTTTTAAAAGGAAAGTTATTTTCTCTTCTCACACAACAAATTTCCTCCCCATGAAGCCATTTACTGTGAAAAGAGCCTGGAAGGGGAAGGAAGACACAAGCCCATCACACTAGGACAAAAATATAGCCCTTCCAATAGCCTTTACGAATGTGATAAATTACTCTCTAGCTCATCAACTGCTCATCTGCCCCCACCATGACTATTGACAACAATTGAAATAATGGACCAATCCTTAGCTGCAGTAAATCAATGACACAATATTGATTTATACCAGCTGTGGTTCCGGGCAATTCCATCCAAGTTTTTAATCATGCCATCCAACTCCTGGACAACATGTTAGTGTGACTGCTCTAACCTAGTGTTGCATTACTAAACGTCTGTCCATTTACTAATCTTACTAGCACTACCTTGTAAGACCAGAATTCAAATGTGTTTGTGCAGTCCCACTCTATTACCACCACCTCCCCTCCAAGTTAAGGCCTCCAGGAATCACCCAATACTGCCTGTACTGACCCCACTCTTCTTTCCTACCAGGCCCTAACTGCCCCAGGCCCTAACAGGCAGCCTGGGCTTCTTATGGTCAGCATACTGCCCCAGTTAATGATTCCAGCTAGCCACCAGTAGGGCCTCTTGATTGGCTGCTGGGGAAGGCAGCCTGCCCATTTACTGCCACCTGTGGCAGCAGGCTGCAGACCAGCCAACAGTTTTTCTGGACTCTGGCTTTTTGGATACTCCCCTTGGATCTGGTAACTTCATCACTAACTCTTGGTTCACCCTGATTCTGTTTCTCACTCCTGGTATACTTTGACTCCAGCTCTGAAACCTGGCATATTCTAACTTAGCTCTGGCTCCTGATTCTGGGTCTGGTTCTGGGAGTATCCTGACTTTGGCTCTATCTATGAGCTCATCCTGGCTTTGGCACAGGCTTCTGACTCCTGAACCTTGACTCGGCCTCTGATTTGGACTCTGCCTCTGGATTTCCTTTTTCATCTGGTAACTTGTATTCTAGCACCTAAACATGAGGCTAGACCACCTATGAGACAGTCCTTACACCAACTGCAAGAACCATCCAACCTGAAACTAACATGACCCTTTCCATCTTCATTAAACGAGGAGGCATTGCCCTCTATATTAAGGAGATGTACTGATATTCTGAGGTGCAGTATGAAGTGGAAGGTAAGCCTGTTGAATGCCTTTGGGTAAATGTCAGAGGGAAGAGCAGTAAGGAGATATCATGGTGGAAGGGATAGATAAAGAATTCTTAAAAAAACAAACAAACAAACAAAAAAACTGATGGATGTTTCCAACTCATGGGACCTGGTTCTCATCAAGGACTTTAATTATCAGGACATCTTCTAGGAGAGTAACAAACCCATGTGCAAGCAGTCCAGCAAATTCTTAGAGTGTGTTGGGAATAACTTTTTTGATAGAGAGGCCAAATAAGGAGGAAGCTCTTCTTGACTTGCTGTTCACAAACAGAGGAACTGGTTGAGAATGTGCAGGTGGAAGTTGACTTGGGTGACAGTGGCCATGAAATTATAGAGTTCAAGATCTAAAAAGAGGAAGGAAGGAGAACAGCAAAATAAAGACACTGGATTTCAGAAAAACAGACTCTAGCAAACACAGCAAACTGTTGGCATGTCCCCCTAGGAGACAAGTCTGAGGGGAAAAAGAGCCCAGGATAACTGACTACTTCAAAGAGATCATATTAAGGATGCAGGAGCAAGTTTTCCTAATGCAATGGAAGAATGGGAACTGCAACAGGAGACCAGCCTGGGTAGCCAGCAATCTCTTCAAAGAGCTGAACCTTGAAAAGGAATCCTACAAAAAGTGGAAAGTTGGTTATATTACAAGGGAAGAGTATTGCATGGGTGTCCAGGGAAAAAGTTAGGAAAGCTAAAGCACAATTAGAGATACAGCTGGCAAAGGGACATAAAAAGCAATAAAAATTGATTCCACAACAATGAGAAGAGGAAAAGGAAGACCAAAGAAACCATAGGTCCCTCATAGAATGCAGAAGCCAATTTAGTTACTAATGATGCACAGCCATACTTTTTTATATGTCAGCCTTCACATAGGAACAGCTACCAAATGACGAGTACAGTTGGCAGTAAAAAGAGGAAAAGGGGCAACAAAGGGCATTTTTACACATGCTTTGGAAGTCACACGGGGGGGGCTTTAATTAGTGAGCTGCACTAATTAAAATGGCCCAAGCATCATGTATCAGCATCCCCCATGCTGAAAAATGTTAGCAAGGTGTTTCGAACTAAAGCTCATCGAACAAGCTTTAGTTCAAAGCACCCTACCACCATTTTTCAGTGTATACATGACATGGGAGTCTGCTGGATTGCATTTATTTCTGTGCTCTAGCAGACTTGATTAATCGAGTCTGCTCCAACGAATCCAGCTTATCGAAACCAGCTCTCTGCATGTCTATAGAAGCTCAAAAAGACTAGAGTAATTGGTAACAACAGGCTAGAGGTTACTAGAGTAATTGGAACAACAGGCTAGAGGTTATTTAGACAAGCTAGATGTTTTCAAGTTGGCAGGGCCAGGTGGATATACGTTAGGGCAATGATTCTCAACCTTTTTTGTACCAGGCACCATTTGCAAACATCAGTGGCCAGTCTTGACCCAGTGTCCCTGACTGCGAGCCTGCTGCCCCCAACCCCAGTGCCCCCCCACACACACACACACTGTGTGGGACAGGGGGTGGTCAGGGGGTGTGAGGCTGGGGGGGCAAGCAGCCCCTCACAGGCTGGAACTCTGGCAGCCTGCAAGGGAAAATCCAGTTTCCTGTGTTTTTCTCTTTTAAAGGAGAATCCATTTTTACAGTTTGTGATCTTTTCATATATTCTTGTAACTGACTTTTGGGGACTGACTGACTTTCTCAACCCACAGGTTGAGAAATGCTGCCCTGGGATACTGAAAGAATTGGCAGGGGTAGTTTCAGAGCCATTACCTATGCTTCTGAACAACTTAGGGGAGTCAGGTGAAGTATTGAATGACTGGAAAAAGGTAAATCCATTCATGGATGGGTGCCCATTTTTAAGAAAGGGAAAAGGTAGGTCCAGGGAATTACAGACCATACGAACTAAACTCAATACCTAGAGCGATGATAGAACCGGTGAATCTTTTGTGAAGTACCTAGAGAAGAACAAGGTTATCACGAATAATAAACATGGATTCATTAAGAGCAAGTCATGCCTGACCAATTGATTTCCTTCTGTAACCCATGCAAGCATGCTAAGGCTGGGTGATGTGCCAGTTTTGGGTCCTTGGGGTGCCAGTAGCCCTGGGAGCCCCTCAGGCAGACTGGTGACTGAGGTTTCCCATGGAGAGCTGTGTCCTTCACCCTCTCCAGCCAGGAACTAGCTCTGAACCCAATGAACACATTGTTCTTTATTATACACAACTAATTTATGTATAGGGAAAAAAACCAAAATATAATAACAATAGTTAATAATAAAATTAACAATTTAGATAAAATTTACAACTACAACATTAAGTGGATAATTCCAGTACACTGGGTGCTCCCATATGTATTAAACAACCTCAATAATTAAATGCACCTTGTTCTAAACCTTTGAAAAAGTTTCCCCCATAACCCAATTGATTTTCTCCTAGTCACAATCGACTTCCCATAACAATAAATGGCAACACAATTATAATTATGATCTACCACTAGATGGTGGAAGTGAGGCTTCTGCTGCTCCAGGGAAAATGGACTCTTTTAATCCTTCCTGGTAACAGCCAAACAGACTCAGAACAGCTGCTACAGGCAATAGGCTCCCTTTTGTTTCCTTCTGAAATACACTTCCTGCAAACACTAGTGATAAAGTGTCCCCTTACACCCATGCTGGTTTGCTTTCTCTCAGTCCACTTTCTCTTGGGGCTGTCTCTTCCACTCAGCTCACCTACCTCTGCAGGTCTCTGACCCTGTTTCTCCCAGCTCCAGGAAACCTACCAGCTTTGCTTACCAACCCCTTCCCTATCTTTCCCTGGCACCTGTGTCCCTGGTTGCACAGCTCCAAATCCAGTGGGGAATTCGCTTGTCACAGGATGACACAGGCTCTCCCCCAATCCTGATGCCTGCTCCCTGGGCAAGTTTCAGCTCCCCCTCCCTGGGGACTGTGTCTTTGCCCCCTCTCTCCAGGGCTGGAGTTGGTTCCTCCCAGTTTCTCCTCTTTTTTTCTCTCCCTCAACTTTTTATGTCTCAGTAGCAGCCAATCAGATCCCTTGGTCTAGTCACAATTTAAACACTGCAATAAGAAGCATGCACCATGCCCTGCATACCCTTCTGTCTGGTAAAGCTTTTGCACTCTCTGCAAAGTTTTGCCACCCTTTTCTTTCAGACCTCTTAAGTCCAGTTCACCCACTTGGCTTGCAGCCAGGCAAGCTTTGCAGCTGTTACACATCTATAATGTGACAGGCCCTATGGGTTGGTGGAGAGCAGTAGGCACAATATAACTTGACTTCAGCAAGGCTTTTGACACTTTTTCATACACCATTCTCATTAACAAGGAAGTAGAGACTACGTGAAAGTACTATAAGGTGGATACATAACTGGCTAAATCATTGTGCTCAATGAGTAGTCATCAGTGGCTCAATGTCTAGTTGTGAGGAGGCATCAAGTGAGTTTCCCCATGGTCTATCCTGGGTCTGGCATTGTTAATATCTTTGTTAATGATTTGGATTAGTGGAGTAAGTGCATGCTTAGCCAATTTGTGGATGACAGTAAATTGGGTGGAGTTGCAGACACTCTGGAGAGTAGGGCTAGGATCAAAAAAGAAATGGGTAGACTGGAAAAGTAATCCTCAGTCAACCAAATGAGATTTACTAAGGATCAATGCAAAATCCTTATTTCATCAAAAAATGATATAATTGAATACACAAATAGACTGTAGAATGACTAGCTAGGCTGCAGTAATGCAGAGAATGACCTGGGGGTTACAGTGGACCACAAGATGAAGGTGAGCCAAAAATGTATTCTTGTTGCAAAAAAAGCCAGCAGCATACAGGGTTGTATTAACAGAAGCATTGCTTGCAAAGTAAGGGGAGTGATTCTTCCACTCTGTTCAGCATTGGCGAGGCCTCAACATTTGTATTGTATTCAGTTTGGGGCCTACACTTCAAGAAGGATGTAGGGAGATTGGAAAGAATTCAGCAGAAAGGATCAAACATAATTAGAGGCATGGGGATCATGACTTAGAGGGAAGGCTGAATTAGGGTTTATTGTGGAAAAGAGAAGGCTGAGGGAAGTTAGGATAACAATCTTCAAATATCTGAAAGTTGATTATAGAGATGGTGGAGATGACATTTCTCTGTGGCTGTAGGGAGAAGGACTAGGAGCAATGGCCTCAAGGTGCAGCAAAGGAAATGTAGGTTGGAGATTAGGATGGTTTAGAGCTACATTCTGATTGGCTGGAAAGCACTGTCTGATTATGGCACAAATGCACACCAAGTCACCATAGTGCATAGCTGGGGCATCAGCACTTGAACAAAATATGTATTTCTAGGCACATTTTGCCTAATGGATGTAGGGAGAAATTGTAGAAGAAAAAATATTTTGTAAAACGTATCGCCCCCCTCCATACAGTAGGCTTCCCACCCCCATATCTAATCCCTATCCTCTGCTTTCACTGAAGATAGTTTTCCTTGAGGAACTGAAGTACAATTGTCCTCAATAGATTTCCTCAGAGGCTTGAATTTAAACCCATGCATGTAAGTATTTTCAAGCACTTACCTTGTAGTGCTTGCCTTGATAAGACTTGATGAACTAATTTCACATGTGTTGTTTCCTGTTGTGCTGGGAGATTGATGATTGTTGCCTACTCTATATTTAAACTGTGGGATGTATTTCTCATGTGCTCAGCAAAATCTTCAATGCTGTATTTTTGTTTTAAGAGTCCTTTGATTTATTGGAATTGATCGTTCTGAATTAACTGTTGTTTAAAAGCTCATTCTGTTGCTACCATGATAACTTGTGCCACAACTATGGTTTCATCAATATTGGAATGATGTGATTCTTGTACATGAATGGGGATTTGAGCAATGAGAGTCAGAACCATTTAATAGCAACACTACACATGAAGGAGATTTGTAGGTTGCTAACTACATGTTTGATGTGAATGATAGATTGAAGTCTATTAAGGCCACTCTCCACTTCACAGTAGAGGTGAGAGTGAACTTAAATTTGAATCCCATGGAAAAAATACTATCCAGGGCCACATCATATATCTCCTGGCTGACATACAGAGCAATTATCTTGTGATATGTATATTTAAGCCCAAGTAAAAGTATTCGTACCTGGAAACCTGTCTGGGAAATCTGAGCAGACTTTGTGGTCTGCTCTTGGTTGCGCTGCTCTACACTCCGCTTGTTCTGTCTAGCATTAGGGAGAGTTACAACCAACTCATAATGTGCTGTCCATTCTAAAAACAATATCCAGAAAGCATCTAGAGCCTTCAGCATACAGAGAGAAACAACTCTTCTGGACAAAGCAGTGGAATACATGCTGCGGTATCAGGGGAGCTGATAATAGAATGCTTTCATTAATAGACGCAAGCACCCAGTAATTTACACTGGTGTAGTTTTACTCAGACATGTCCTAGTGTAGCTCTTGAATTACACCCATGTCTTGTACTTATTCTTGTTCCTGACTGTGTAAGGGCAGGTTAGGCCCATGTAAACATTGTGGGACTAGGCCTGAAGAATCTCCATACCTGTCTTACAGTTCCAGTGCAGCTGTATCCATGCTAATACTGGTGAAAAAACTTTTATATTTTGGTTCTAGGTATTCTTAAAAGCTAAGAGACTATAATGGTAAAAAATACAGGCAACTTGCAACCATTACAGGTTGCATTATTAATAGTGAAAATACAGCTTCACCTTTCCTGAAGCAGAAATAAAAGTAAGAAATATCTCATTATAAACAATGGCACACAGTCTATATCTTGTAAAGCTAGTTGAAATTTTTCCAGTGAAAAATTTGATTTTTAATTTTTTTTTTTAGTAAAGTATTTGCTTTCCCTGATTTTTTCAAATTATTATTTAAAAACCAAGCACTGGAAAACAAATTCCGGTTTCTTTGGAAAGTTACTATTATATTCTGAGTTTATCATTATGTGATGAAAATTAAATAGACCTTCCAGAACTTATGTCTGCTTCTAGTCTAGGGATATGTGAGCTAGTCAGGGGTATTTTTAAAGCAGAGGCGGGCAGTTATTTCAAGTGGAGGGCTGCTTACTGAGTTTAAGGTGAGCTGTTGAAGACTACAGGGATAGCCTCGCCCCTTGACAGCTGCCCTGCCCCCGGTCACCATATTGGGACCGGAAGTCCCACCCCCTACCCTCTGACCTTTGCCACCAGAAATCCTTCTCCTTGTCCTGGAAGTACTCCTTTTGGAGGGAGGATGCAACAATTTAGCTTTCCCGGGGGATGGGGCCACAAGACTACTTGAGGACACCTCCCAGCCAAGACAGGTGATGTGCACAAGGAGTACCTAGATAAGCAACAGGGGTCCAGATAGTCCTGGGAATCGTGCGGTGGCACACACACCAATTCAAATTCTTAAATGCCTCTACACCAATGCTAATAGTATGGGGAATAAGCAGGAGGAACTCACCCTCCAGATAACTAATTCAAACCCAGACATAGTAGGGCTCACAGAAACCTGGTGGGATTCATTCTACGACTGGGCAGTTAACATTAGGAGCTATAGACTAGAAAGGTGGGGGTGTGGTGCTGTACGTCAAAGAGCAATACACATCCTCAACCAGCAGGATGGGGTCTGAGGAGGGGAAGGCTGAAGTGCTCTGGGTCAGGATACAGGGGGTTTGTGAGGAAAGGGACTTAACGGTGGGGATCTACTACAGACCTCCCAACCAAGGGGAAGAGCTTGACCACAAATTCTAGGGTCAGCTTGCAGAGGCACTTAAGGCAAGGGATGTAGTTGTCATGGGTGATCTAAATTACCCAGACATCTGCTGGGAGGAGCAGTCAGCCAGATCTCACCACTCACAAAGGTTCCTTGCCGAAATACAGGACCTCCACTTAACCCAAGAGGTGCACAGTCCCACCAGGGGGAATGCCCTGCTGGACCTGGTCTTGGCCACAGGTGACAATCTGGTGAAAGGACTCCAGTTCCTCGACCACCTGGGCGATAGCAATCATCACTTGCTGGAATTCACCATCCAGCGCAGAGTGTCAAGGGCCTGCAGCAAGGCAGTAACCTTAGACTTTAAGAGCGCCAACTTCAATGAGTAGATTAGTGGGAGAGGCACTGGGGTCCTAGAGAGTAGGGGAACTAGGTGCCCAAGGTGAGTGGTCGTTCCTTAAGGAGACAATACCCAGATCCCAAGGGGTGACAATCCCAACAAGAAGCAAAGGGGGCAAGAGTACCCAAAAGCCCCCATGGCTCACCAAGGGCATTCTGGAATGCCTGACTGCCAAAAAGGAGGCATACACCCAGTGGAAGGGAGGGGCTATCACCAAAGAGAAGTATACCTCCACCGCTCAGGTCTGTAGGGGGGCTGTTAGGAAAGCTAAGGCAGATACGGAACTAGGGCTAGCATCAAGGATCAAGGATAACAAAAAGTCCTTTTTTAAATACATAGGGAGAATTAAGAAGGTCCCAGGTAATGTGGGGACCCTGCAGGATATGCTTGGCAATCTGGTGGTTGCACCAGAGGAGAAAGCAGACCTTTTTAACAATTTGTTTGCCTCCATTTTCTTGTGTAGGGACCAGGGTTCCCCTACTGAGATTCAGGACAGACTCAGGAGAAACTCCGCCAGGCCTAGGGTCAGGGAGGACCAAGTTAGGGAACTTCTGGAGGGGCTGGACGTGTTCAAATCAGCAGGTCCAGATGCTCTCCACCCCAAAGTGTTGAGGGAATTGGCAGGGTTTATTGCGAGGCCCCTGGCACAGCTTTACAAGCACTTATGGTGCTCTGGCCAGGTGCTGGACAACTGGAAGAAGGCCAATGTGGTCCCCATCTTTAAAAAAGGGAAGAGGGAGGACCCAGGCAACTATAGGCCCGTTAGACTTACTTCAATCCTGGGGAAGCTCTTTGAGCAGATTATCAAGGAGCACATCTATGATGGGCCAGCAGCAGGGATGATGCTCAAGGGCAACCAGCATAGTTTCATTAGGGGCAGGTCCTGTCAGATCAACCTGATTGCCTTCTATGATCAGGTCACAAAATCATTGGACGCAGGTGTTGCGGTGGATGTAGTCTTTCTGGGCTTCAGGAAGGTCTTTGACACCATCTTCCACCCCATTCTCGTTAAAAAGCTAGGTGACTGTGGCATTGATGACTACACAGTCAGATGGATTGCAAATTGGCTGAGGGGTCGTACTCAGAGAGTGGTGGTGGATGGGTCATATTCAACCTGGAGGGAAGTGGACAGTGGAGTCCCACCAGGGCTTGGTTCTTAGGCATGCACTGTTGAATTTCTTTATTGACTTGGATGATGGGGTGAAAAGCACCCTAGTTAAATTTGCAGACAACACCAAGATTTGGGGTGAGGTGGGCATGCTAGAAGGGAAGGACAGATTACAGTGGGACCTGGACAGATTACAGGGGTGGGCAAATGAATATAGGATGAGATTCAATACTGACAAGTGCAGAGTGCTACACTTAGGCAGTAGGAACCAGCAGCATATTTATAGGCTGGGGAACTCCCTTCTCAAAAGCACGGTGGCAGAAAGAGATTTTGGAGTCATTATTGACTCCAAGATGAACATGGGCCGACAATACGAGGAGATGGTCATTAGGGCTAACTGTACCTTGTTTTGCATCCACAGATGCATCACAAGCAGGGCCAAGGAGGTGATCCTCCCCATCTATGCGACACTGGTCAGGCTGTAGCTGGAGTACTGTGTCCAGTTCTGGGCACCACACTTCAGGAGAGATGTGGACAGCATTGAGAGGGTATAGAGGAGGGCCACTCGCATGATTCGAGGACAGCAGGGCAGACCATACAAGGACAGGCTACGGGACCTTAATCTGTTCAGCCTTCACAAGAGAAGGCTGAGGGGGGACCTGGTGGCCTTCTATAAACTTACTAGGGGGGACCAGTAGGGATTGAGAGAGACCTTGTTCCCCTGAGCACCTCCCAGAGTAACAAGGAATAATGGCCATAAGTTGTTAGAGAGTAGGTTTAGACTAGACATTAGAAGGCACTACTTCACAGTCAGGGCGGCAAGGATCTGGAACCAATTTCCAAGGGAAGTGGTGCTGGCTCCTACCTTGGGGGTCTTTAAGAGGAGGCTTGACATTTACCTAGCTGGGGTCATTTGAGTCCAGTTTTCTCTCCTGCCCAGGGCAGGGGGTCAGACTAGAAGATCTACAAGGTCCCTAATGACCCTACATCTATGAATCTATGAATATTGCAACTGGAAAAACCCCCAAATCATATACAAAAAATAAAAAAATCTACTATAACTTACTTTAATTTTATTTTAAAATATTTTTGAGCTGATTTATGTGTTTGCAAAGTGTATCTAGAGGTGACTGCATACTACCTCAAAATAAAGTCCTACTGTATATTGTGTGAGGGTAGCAGCAGGGTTTATGTGGTGGTCTGGGGTGGGGCGTGTGTGTGGTGGAGTATGGGCATGGTGGGTGGGTGTGGATGGTTATGTGGACTGTGGGAGGGTGTGAGGTTATGGTGCGGGGAAGAGAGAAAGGAAAAGAGAGA
>NW_017729030.1:59955085-59963108 GCF_001723915.1 Gavialis gangeticus
GGTTATGGTGCGGGGAAGAGAGAAAGGAAAAGAGAGAGAGAGAGAGATGGGGCTGGGCTAGTGGCTTCATCACATATGGCTCTCATGAACTGTGCGCAAGCCTCATGTGATGCAGTCAGGCAGACCCCATCCCCAGGTTCCATGCTCCTGCCAACTCACCCCAGCAGCCCCAGGACACTGGTATGGGCTCCGCACTTCCACCCACTGCCACCATTCCCCTGGCATTTCCCTGCTTTCCCTCCTGCATACCCACCCACCACTGCTACTACTGCTTCCCAGCTGGCACCGCTGCCACTCCCACCACTGCTGCCACTTCTTGCTACCTACCCACCACTCCCTGCACCAACACCGTTTCCCGTGTTCCCCCTCTGCTCCCTGTCCTGCTGCCACTTCCTACAGCCTCCCCACCACTTCTCCTGCCACTGCCATTTTCTGCAGCACCCCCACCACTCCCCATGCTGCCATTCCTTCTTGCAGGCCCCCCTGCCACTTCCCCACTGTTTTCCACAGCCTCCTTGCCACTACCCACATCACTGTCACTTCTCCCACTGCCGCCATTTTCTGCAGCCCTCTCCCACCGCTCCCCACACTGCTGCAATTTCGTGCAGGCCCCTGCCATGCTCCCCACTTCCCCCCCACGGCCACCACTTCCCTCTGCCCCTCTCCCCCACCCACAGCTTCCTGCTCTGGCTCTAGCCCAGCCCAGCAAGCCCTACATAGTTCCTAGCTGCTGGGCAGATCGCAGTGGCTTCCCCCCTTCCTCCATCCAATCTTATATGACTTTCCACTCGGAGGGAGGATGGGGTACACCCAAAGGGTCACCAGGCCAGAAGCTGCAGAGGTTTCCAGTTGGTAGGGTTACCAACCCTCCCAGATTGTCTGGGAGTCTACTGGAATTGGCAATAGTCAATCTCCCAGTGACTATTGAAAGCAATCTGAGAGATTGGACATATATAGCCCATAAGGCTAGGGTGCCCTGAAACACCCATTGTAAAATGGGACCCAGAAGGGGTCCAGGAACCCAAGGGGTCAGAGAGTCCATCAAACCATTTCCAAGAGGACTTAAAGGCAGCCTCTCTATTTTCATATTTCCATCAAAGATGTGGAAGGCGAGAACTGAGGGTGCCCAGCAGGCCAAATTAACACAGTCGAGGGGCCTTAGGAGATCACAGCCATCCTTAAGGACCCCATCCCGTGACAATCAGCAATAAGCTTTTTTTTGGCTGATGTGTGTGTAGCCACTGTGCAGTATGCAGATGGCCAGGAGTGCAGCCTGGCAGCATGGAGAGCAGCCGGGTCCAACTGGTAAGTCTGTTGTGAGGGAAGGGGTGTGGGGGAGCAGATCAAGGCCCCAGCAGTGAGGGAGAGAGTGGGGCTGGGGCTAGGGCAGAGCATGTGTTGCACAGCTGGAGCAGAGCATGGGATGGAGCTTTGAGTGGCTCATCTGGGAGGTATGGGGAGGGGGCAGCTCCCACTGCTGCACACACCCTGGGAGAGCATGGGGGGGGCATTTCATAGTTTCATAGTTTCTAGGGTTGGAAGGGACCTGAGAAGATCATCTAGTCCGACCCCCTGCCATGGCAGGAAAGAGTACTGGGGTCAAACGACCCCAGCAAGGTGTTCATCTAACCTCTTCTTAAAAGGGTAGGAGCCTGCACCACCTCCCTTGGAAGTTGGTTCCAGACCCTAGCCACCCTGACCGTGAAATAGCGCCTTCTGATGTCTAACCTAAATCTACCCTCTGCCAGCTTGTGACCGTTGTTCCTGGTCACTCCTGGCTGTGCTCGGGGGAACAGTGACTCCCCCAGTGCCTTCTGAATTTCCTCAGATCTGCACATGGAGTGAGGGCAGGCTGCCGCTCTGGGCTGGGGCTGGGGGTGGCACCAGGCTCTTCCTGGTGGGGAGGTTGGGTTAGGGCTGTGCTCAGGGCAGGCGGTAGTGGTGCTGGGAGGGAGGCTATGGTGAATTTTGGGGTAGCTGAAGCCCCTGCTGTAGCCTTCCTCCCAGCGCTGCCAGTGCCTGTCCCAAGTGCAGCCCAGCCCAGCCCCCCCACCAGTAAGAGCTCCATGCCACCCCAGGCCTGGGCCACAGTGGCAGCCTGCCTTCCCCCTGCACACAGAATGGAGGCACACGCTCCCCCATGCCCCCCCAGGGTGCATGTAGAGGTGGGAGCTGCCACCCCCATGCCTCTCAGACTCCATTCATGACTCCATTCCATGGACTGCCCCAGCTTTACAAGTACCTGCTCCTCCCCACTCCCTCCCTCACTGCAAAGGCCTCGATCTGCCCCCACTCACACTTCTTCCCTACACCCATGCCCCTCCCCCCCACAACAGACTTACCAGCCAAACGCTGCTCTCCAAGCTGCCTGGCTGCATATCAGCAATTGGATCAGTATTGGCTGATACGGCTCATTAAAAACCCAGCCCACAGCGGCAGCCTGCCTTCACCTTATGCACAGATCCAGAGGCACACTCCCCCCATACCCTCTCGGGGTGCATGCAGCAGTGGGAGCCACCACCCCTCATGCCTCCTGGGTGGGCCACTCGTGGCTCTGTCCCACACCCTACCCTGCCCCATTCCCTCCCTCACCATGGGTGCTTCAATCTTCCTCCCTCACGCCCCTTCCCCCACAACAGACTTACCAACCAGATGTTGCTCTCCAAGCTGCCCGGCTGCATATCAGCTATTGGATCAGTAGCAACCAATATGGCTTATTAAAAATTGGCCATCGATATCAGCCCAAAAAGTCTCTGTCAGTGCACCCCTGTTAATGACACTACATCATGTTGGGGGAAAAAATCTCCTAGGATAGCTTCAGTCAAAGTTGGCAACCCTACCAGTTGGGGGCTGGAGGTAGAAAGGGAGGTGGGGGGCTGAGGGTGGGGTGGAGCTGGGCATGCCTTGCTGCTTAGCCGCTGGGTCCTGCTGCCGGCTTCCCCTGGTTCCTGCTGCTGCTGGCACCTGTCATCTTTGACAGGCAGCAAGAGGCAAATAAAATTTCATTTTCTAAAAATGAAAGGGCCCCGCAGGCTGGATAGAATGGCCTGGAAGGTCACATCCTGCCCATGGGATATATTTTGCCCATCTCGGACTTGAATCATATCTCCATTGTCTTCTATAAGCTGTGTTTCCCTGCAAGGCTATGTTTCCCATGATTCACAATGACCAGAACTCAAGAAGGGAGATGTAATCCAATCAGAGATCCTGTCCTACTGAGGAAAATGGAAGCCTGAGGCATTTCAACTACAACTCCACTGAGGCACTTCTAAATTGAAATTATTTTTGGTTAAATTTTTGCTTTCATCTATAATACTTCTTTTTTTTCTTTTTATTTACCCTGAAAATTTGAATCTTTCTGCCTAGACAATCCATTTCTCTGGACAATCCTATCCAATTTTTCAACCAGTACTAGTATCTCACTTCAAGAACAGCTATGTCTTGTCTAGAAGTGGATCTTTGCTGAGGAAGGTCTGTTTACTTTTGGATAACTGAAAGTAAATCCAAAAGATAATGATGAGCTTTCACTTTATCAGAGCTCCAGTGCTATAATTATTGATTTTTACCTGACACACACAATTCCACATAAGAAGGAGGTTCCATTTTTTTTTAATCAAAATTTACACACAGTTGTGAAGAATATGTAGCAATAAAAAAAAAAAATTAAGAAACAAATAGTAGGAAATGCTGGTGGTACCTTTCCATTGGACTAGGAAAGAGTCTTATGATCCTATCTTTCAGTGAGTAGGACTCCTGCTGAGAAAGCTCCTGGTACATACATGCCAGCAATATGTGTCGTATATTGTTGAGCTGCAAGCTTCTGAAAAATACCGCTTAATTAAAAAATTAAAAACCTTTTCATTCTCAGTGAGACATTGATATTCATTCTCTTTCTCACAATTCTTTATTATTTTTTTAACCCCTTTCCCCTGTCCATTTCTTTAATAACAGATAGGAATACTGATGCTAACAATATTCTCAGCATGCCTAGTGGCAATGCTGTGGAACTCTATGTGGTTCTATTAACATTAATTGGCAACATTGCTCCTGATGGACAAGCTATTATCTTCCTAAGGTTTAGTTGTCTTATTCTGAATACTTATCTTTATCCAATTGGTAAAGTCAAGATACCCCACTATTGTTTTTTCCCATAGAGAATGATTTATCTGATAATATGGTTTCAAACCCAATTTCTACCTAAATTATCCTACCCTTCCATTATTCCTTTTCTATTATCCTGAGACTCCAAAAGACTAAGTAAAAAAATGAGGTGTCAAATTCACTGTAACTTTAGAAACTCAGACTGACATGTCTAAATCCTTTTGAAGAGATTCTCTGATGTCCTTCTGTCTTCCCAATTAACTTTGAATGGTGTGGTGCTGATAAAAAAGATCTGGCTGACGTTATTCTTTAAAATTGCATGTAAGCACATACATTTATAATTTCATCATGGCTTACCCATTAATGCCATTGCATCAATGTGTATTTTTACTTGCTCTCACTATATTCCCACCCCACAAGGAAGCTTTGCCCAGGAGTCACTTATGACATGAAAAAAATAACTAATTAAAATTAAATGGAAGTGGGTATTATCTTAGTGTATTGGGTCAAAATGCTTTCTTTAAAAAGAGATGGTAAAACAGTTTCATTTATTATTAGGACATCCAAATCCTTAATGTGGTGGCACTGTCAAAGACTTTCAAAACTATATTACTGAGTAACTGTTTAGTTCTTTGAAACATGGGATTTCAGTGCATGGTATTTCAATACATTATTACTGGCAGTCACTTAGATCCAGTATTTATTCTCTCTGGTAAGGCATGAGGATTGTGGGGTGGGGAATTGGAGGGGGGCCAGTAGGGATTGTTGTTTTGTTTTGTTTTTTGCCCCCCTCCCCCAGTAAAAGTATGAAGGTATTGGCGCTTCCCTTGTTAGTTTCTATAAGCAAGGTAATCTTTGTCATACCAGCTGTCTCCAAACAGTTATTTAAAATGATTCTTCTCCCACCATCTTGTCAGCTTTGCCTTCTGTTAACAGAAGGAGTTCTAGCTTCTTATTCCATAGCTACGTATTTTAATTAGCAAGCTGTCATTCAAGAGGCAGCTAAAATGACAAGGATAGCAGGAGCAATCATTGGTTTTTCACCTCAGAGACCCTTGTTTGAAATCCAACATTGTCTTGTGTCCAAAATATCTTTGTTTGACAACAAGTCCTCCAAAGCAAATGTATTTTGGCTGCCTGATTTCATACCACGTGGTTTATGGTGCATTTCCAAAACCATTGCATACTTGGACCACTTTACTAGGCTTTGCTCAAGACAAACAAATACAGAATAACAAAGGAGGCTGGCAACTTGGACCATTTAGGATTCTTGCAAGGTTTTAAACTTCTTCAAAATGAGAGCTCCCAGCCTGCTGACACTTATGCCTGAGAGTAACCTTCCAAACCAGTGTGGTGTTGCTATGGTGTCTTGCTGCCCTGCTTTCCGCTTGTGCTGAAGGTTGCAACCAATTGTAGATAGTTATTTTATGTGGGGAAATGAAGGCAGCTGGCTGGGTGTGATGCAGGCTCTGCTGCACCCTTATGCACTGCTATCCATGCACCACAGCAAAAAAGTCTGAAGGGTCAATTCCTGGTCACATTAAAAAGAGAAAAGCACTACTTTAATCTATTGCCTTCCTCTCTAGCACCTTCTCATATGCATGTACTGAGAGGGAGATTTGGATAGGTGTGTTGAGGGCACTGGATTGGGAGGTAGGAATGCTGTTGTTCCTCAGTTTGACCTTGACCTACTCTGTGACTTTGGGCAAAATTCTTAAATTCTCAGTGACTTCATTTCCTCTCTTACCTGGTTGGTAGGAAGTCTGGGACACACACTCTATCTTAACATTGGTTTGAACAACACCTAACCCAGCGGAGCCCTAAACTCCCTTGGGGCCTGTAGGCATTGCCAACACCATAAGAACCATTAGGATAAAGTTATATTTCTGCATATCATCATTGTTACATTAATCATTTAAAAATAAATATATTTACTTGTTACCTCATATATGAAAATATATGCAAATTCCATCCACAGTTTAGCTGGCACAGTTCTGTTGACTCCAATGGATAAGTTCTGGTAGGACATCCAGTCTTTGCCTGTGTAGATGTATTGATGACTACCTGGGGTTCTTGCAAATATGATATGGAAAGGGTATTTTGTATAGCGTGATCAGGCACACAGCCAATGATTGTCTTCCATCATGTAGCAATTTGGGATACTTTACATATGAGCTTTCCATTCATCTAACAAAGAAAATCAGAGATGCACTGTCTTCTGCTTTGTGGTGGGCTGGAAGGAGGTGACTTGACCTGAGGCAGAAAACAGACCTTTCATGAGTAAGCATCTCTACTTCCGCCTACTGCTCCCAGGTTTGCACAAGGCAATATGACATGGAATGTGAGCAAAAGCCAGCCCATTACCATCACTCACTGGATTTTATGCCAGGGCTTGGAAGCGGCTGATATGTGCCCACAAGCTACACCAGCACTTCTTGATGCCACTGTCCTGCTCCCCAGAATCTCAAATTTTCTCTCTTTAAGTACCTGCCATGATTGTGTCTGGAGAAAACCTGGAGCTATAGGTTTGTGGCATGCACCAGCCCCTGACCGCGGGGCTCCTTCAGATGCTAAGGCAGAGTTATTTAAATTGCCTTATTATTAGCCATTTCACTCCAAGTACAAGAAGCAGCAGGGAGAGTCACAGATGGGCACTGCTCACTGCAAGTGATTTTCATTTTGGTGCAACAAGTAGGTGGGACTGAAAACTTACTATGGCTGGGGGGTTTTATCCTCCATGAAGGAGACGCTAAACAGAGCCCATGGAGCCCAGGGAACATGCATAGTCTCATTTTGAACATCAGCAGTGTACCACAAACAAACCCTTATTTGGGTAACACCCAGGAGGAGCTCAGTCTGTGGAAATGTACCAGCCCTTCTTCTCTTTCTCCATGCCAAATTTTACCCCTGCCTTCATACTTGCCATTAACCATACTCTGCTTCAGCAGGCAGCTCTGGGATGCAATAAATATAAGTTCCTACTAGATTTTTTTTGCATTAATCTTAAAACATTTGTAATAATATCTTGCAACCTTCTTTGTCATTAGCGTCAAAGTCTCACTGACCACATCCACACAAAACACTGACTGCATAGTAGAGCTGTCCAAAGCTTCAGTCCCTGATTTGATTCAGCAGAGATTCAGCCTGATTCGGTGACTGAATCCCTGATTCGGTGACTGAATCTCTGAATCTGAATTGAATCAGAGGGCCCTTTAATCTCTCTGAATCGAATTGGAACCTTCCAAATCCATTTGGAGAGATTCAGAAAGATTTGGAGTTTCGGACATAGACACAACTTTAGCAACTGGTGACTCCTGGGTCTGGGAAGGGGCACCTGGGGTCACCCTGCAGCTGATCACTGAGCCAGGGGGGTGCAGTCCCCCACCCCCAGCATGCTCCCTGGCAGACCCAGAAGTGAACTGAAGTATTCAGGGTTTCATAGTTTGTAGGGTAGGAAGGGACCTGAGCAGATCATCAAGTCCGACCCCCTGCTATGGCAGGAACGAGTACCGGGGTCAAATGACCCCAGCAAGGTGTTTGTCTGGCCTTGTCTTAAAGACCCCCAGGGTAAGAGCCAGCACCACTTTGCTTGGAAGTAGGTTCAAGATCCTAGATGCCCTGACAGTGAAGTAGTGCCTCCTGATGTCTAATCTGAATCTATCATCTGCGAGCTTGTGACCCTTATTTCTAGTCACTCCTGGTAGTGCTCAGGGGAACAGGGACTCCCCCAATGCCTGCTGGTGCCCCTTGACTAGTTTGTAACAGGCCACTAGGCACCCCCCTCAGCCTTCTCTTGTGGCGGCTGAATAGGTTCACATCCCTGAGCCTCTCCTCATAGGGCCTGCCCTGATGCCCCCTGATCATGCGAGTGGCCCTCCTCTGGACCCTCTTCATGTTGTCCACATCCCTCATGAAGTGTGGT
>NW_017729030.1:59963745-59964680 GCF_001723915.1 Gavialis gangeticus
AAGGCCTTCCAAAAGTCCAGAAAGACTGTGTCCACTGCTACCCCTGTATCTAAGGATTTTGTGACCTGGTCATAGAAGGCCACCAGGTTGGTCTGACAGGACCTGCCTCTAATGAACCCATGTTGGTTTCCCCAGTACTTCCAGTCCACTTCCAGGTTCGCTGCAAGCACATGGTGCCCCCCGCACTGCCCCCCCCCGCACACTCCTGTGGGATGCTCCATGCACCCCAGCATCGCAGTGTTCACAAGCCGCGCTGGTACCTCCAGGTATGCAGAAAAAAGTTTTGAAACTGTGTCTATATACAAATCACTGATTCTTCAACTCAGCATCGAATCTTCAGATTCAGCCAAATCAAATCAGGGACAGTGATTTGAATCATCTAATCGAATCACCGTCCCTGATTCAGGCTGAATCCAAATCTGAATCAAATAGGGCCTGCTTTGCACACCCCTACTGCACAGTACATTGTTACTGCTGCGCAAATGGGTCATATGGCATGAAGTGTGATATGACACTACTGTTTAGTAGTAAAGAGCTACTGTATAGTCAGCATCACCTAAAAGCCATTCAGCGATGCTACTGTGCAATAACTCCGGTTACTGCATAGTCAGCATCTCATGCATATGTGGCCACAGATAGCCAAAAGAGATCCATACACCCGACATCATGTAAGAACCTGGAAGATTTAGTCATGGTTCAAATTTACAACCCCAAAAAGCAAGGACAACAAATAGACAGTGTCAACACATTGAGCAGTGTCATAGCTGTGTACAAGCAGATGAGGGAGAAATGACTCTCATTAGTACAGTGCCTTTTGGGTCAAAAGTTCACATGGGGGAAAGGATTTAGATGTTATTCTCTGCTCTTCTTAATTGGCTTGGAACTGCTTTCTTCCATGCCCATGCAGACATGGTGTCAATAAAAGTAATGCAACT
>NW_017729030.1:59969680-59970881 GCF_001723915.1 Gavialis gangeticus
CAAAGTCTCACTGACCACATCCACACAAAACACTGACTGCATAGTAGAGCTGTCCAAAGCTTCAGTCCCTGATTTGATTCAGCAGAGATTCAGCCTGATTCGGTGACTGAATCCCTGATTCGGTGACTGAATCTCTGAATCTGAATTGAATCAGAGGGCCCTTTAATCTCTCTGAATCGAATTGGAACCTTCCAAATCCATTTGGAGAGATTCAGAAAGATTTGGAGTTTCGGACATAGACACAACTTTAGCAACTGGTGACTCCTGGGTCTGGGAAGGGGCACCTGGGGTCACCCTGCAGCTGATCACTGAGCCAGGGGGGTGCAGTCCCCCACCCCCAGCATGCTCCCTGGCAGACCCAGAAGTGAACTGAAGTATTCAGGGTTTCATAGTTTGTAGGGTAGGAAGGGACCTGAGCAGATCATCAAGTCCGACCCCCTGCTATGGCAGGAACGAGTACCGGGGTCAAATGACCCCAGCAAGGTGTTTGTCTGGCCTTGTCTTAAAGACCCCCAGGGTAAGAGCCAGCACCACTTTGCTTGGAAGTAGGTTCAAGATCCTAGATGCCCTGACAGTGAAGTAGTGCCTCCTGATGTCTAATCTGAATCTATCATCTGCGAGCTTGTGACCCTTATTTCTAGTCACTCCTGGTAGTGCTCAGGGGAACAGGGACTCCCCCAATGCCTGCTGGTGCCCCTTGACTAGTTTGTAACAGGCCACTAGGCACCCCCCTCAGCCTTCTCTTGTGGCGGCTGAATAGGTTCACATCCCTGAGCCTCTCCTCATAGGGCCTGCCCTGATGCCCCCTGATCATGCGAGTGGCCCTCCTCTGGACCCTCTTCATGTTGTCCACATCCCTCATGAAGTGTGGTGCCCAGAACTGGATGCAGTACTCCAGCTGCAGCCTGACCAGTGTTGGATAGAGGGGGAGGATCACCTCCTTGGACCTGCTTGAGATGCATCTGTGGATGCATGACAAGGTGCAGTTGGCCTTCCTGACTGCATCCCACACTGCCGGCCCTTGTTCATCTTGGCATCTATAATGACTCCAGGATCCTTTTCTGCCTCTGTACTGATGAGAAGGGAATTCCCCAGCCTGTAGGTATGGTGCTGGTTCTTCCTCCCCAGGTGTATCACCTTGCACTTGTCAGTGTTGATTCCCATCCTATTCTCATCCACCCACCCCTGTAACCTGTCTAGG
>NW_017729030.1:59971311-59984109 GCF_001723915.1 Gavialis gangeticus
CTGCCCCCCCCCGCACACTCCTGTGGGATGCTCCATGCACCCCAGCATCGCAGTGTTCACAAGCCGCGCTGGTACCTCCAGGTATGCAGAAAAAAGTTTTGAAACTGTGTCTATATACAAATCACTGATTCTTCAACTCAGCATCGAATCTTCAGATTCAGCCAAATCAAATCAGGGACAGTGATTTGAATCATCTAATCGAATCACCGTCCCTGATTCAGGCTGAATCCAAATCTGAATCAAATAGGGCCTGCTTTGCACACCCCTACTGCACAGTACATTGTTACTGCTGCGCAAATGGGTCATATGGCATGAAGTGTGATATGACACTACTGTTTAGTAGTAAAGAGCTACTGTATAGTCAGCATCACCTAAAAGCCATTCAGCGATGCTACTGTGCAATAACTCCGGTTACTGCATAGTCAGCATCTCATGCATATGTGGCCACAGATAGCCAAAAGAGATCCATACACCCGACATCATGTAAGAACCTGGAAGATTTAGTCATGGTTCAAATTTACAACCCCAAAAAGCAAGGACAACAAATAGACAGTGTCAACACATTGAGCAGTGTCATAGCTGTGTACAAGCAGATGAGGGAGAAATGACTCTCATTAGTACAGTGCCTTTTGGGTCAAAAGTTCACATGGGGGAAAGGATTTAGATGTTATTCTCTGCTCTTCTTAATTGGCTTGGAACTGCTTTCTTCCATGCCCATGCAGACATGGTGTCAATAAAAGTAATGCAACTATAGAAACTGTGTTAATTAGTTTAGAGTAGCTGTGGTTAGAGCTGAACAAGTGTGGGTAAAAAATGAATGGCCATGGATTGTTTGAAATAGAAAACTGAATTTACTTTCACAATATTTGTGCCCTGACTGTTTGCTTTCTGCAAACATTAGTGCGAGGGAATTTTTTATGGCAAAAATTGTTGCAGAAAAAGAGAAATGAAGTACCTATTCAGGGAAACATATTCAGATGAAACAGAAGTGCAATGTGACTATGCATGACTTACTTAAAGCCTTTTCCAACTTACTAAAGTCTGTTATCAAATAAGGGGGCACAAATTGTACCACATGACCAATCACGCAGCACAAAGAAACCATGCCATATAGAGTGATCAGTCACACAAAACAAATATGAAATATTGAAAGTGTTAATCACTGGCATCTGTATACAGGCAATCAATAGCTTGAAATATAGTCAAACAAAACATTTGATGTCCAATAGTTTTGACCAATGAATGTACTTGAGGTAATCAAAGTGTGCTCTGAAATAATTGACAAACAAAGAAAGAGGCTAAAGCAGCTGTATACATTGTTCTCCATAATTGCCTCACTGAACACTGTTTGCATTGCAAGCATGAAACTTCTCAGAAACAATTTAAAATATATTCCTACCAAGGTATCAATTTATTAGCATTGATCAAAGACTTTCAAAGTCTTTTCATGGAAAAATTTGAAAATGTAGAAAGCAAGGATTGCTCTGGGTGATATCTTTTATTGGACCGACTGCCCAGTTGGGATAGAGTTAGACAAGCTTTTGAATGCAAGACATTATTTTTCAGTTCTGAAGAATAATTAGGTTATTCAGACCTGAAGAAGTATTTCTTGTATTCAAAAGGTTATCTAACTATCCCAACTATGCAGTCGGTTCAATAAAAGATATCACCCAAAGTAGTCCTTTTCTTTGGCATAATTCCAGGACCATCATGGCTATACTATCATTCCAACACTATCATGACATGGGAAATATCAAAATCCACTGCTTGCAATGGAAAATGGAAATGTAATTGTTCTGTATATGTCAAAAAGAATACTTTTTCTTTAATTTGCAGTTTTTATAATGTACTTTAATGTACTTACTTCTTGCATTGTGAAATGGGGAGTTCAATCAAGAAAATCTAATCAGCCTAGGTATAAGAACTCTACAATCCTAACAAGGCTAGCCATTGTGGATAGCCTTTATTCAAAATGCTCACAACTAACCTAATTCATTTCTCGCTAATGTTGATGGAAGTTTTCTCACTGAGTCCAACAGGAAAATAATTTGCTTAATTTGGGACGTTTTATGTAAGACATTTATTTAGGCCTAGCAAAAATGGTATATTTATAACAGTCTTTACATTAAGATAGGGAGCTCTGAGAAGAAATGTTTGTTCTTGACGATTAATTTATTTCAATAAAAAATATAGACCAATTATGAATGTCAACCTGTTATGCCTTAACAGGTGTGTTCTAGGCATATGCCACATGGAATTCAGCCCCTTATCAAAGAGGCTGTTTGTCTTATTGACACTAATAATAGAGTACACATGACAGTAACTCCCTTGAGATATTTGCTGTTACCATAATTTCATACTGCCTGAAACCTTTCAAGCAAATATTTTTCAAGGAACAAGGACTTTTAAAAGAAAAAATGAGAAATTTCTGGGAAAATGCTGTGTTATATCTCAAATTTGTCATCTACTTTTAGGAACTCACAATGAAGCATAATCAGTTAACCTCCTTGCCCTTTGCATGTCTCAAGCTCATCCTTTTTGATAGAATGGGCAAAGGCGGGGGGGAGTTGGTGTGACCTGTAAAAATTATATTTTCTACAAAATGTGAAAAAATCAAGATACATAAAAATCCTCTTGGAATCTGAGGAATGAATATTTTTGACAATTTCTGCAACACTATAGATGCACAGCTAAATCCAATCCTGCAAATACCTGCACACGGGCTTGAAAATAATCCCATTGAAGCCACGCACAAGGCATGAAGTTAAGTATGTGCTTAAGCATTTGCAGCATTGAGATACTACTTGGTGCAAGACATTAATTTAGGCTTAGCAAAAAGGGGGTATTTACAATAGGCTTCAAACACAAAAAGGTTTGTTAGGAAAAGGAAACTGACAAATTGCTCTCTATGTTCACAGAAGCAATGGGTTTAAATTGCAGCAACAGAGATTAGGTTATATATTGAAAAGAATTTCCTAATGTTGGGTGGGAGGGGCGGTAAGCAGTAGAGTATATTACCAGGAGATGCTGTGGAATCTCTATCACCGGACATTTTTATGTACGGGTCCAATAAACACTTGTCTGGCACAGTTTAGATAAGGATGAACCTGCATAGAGCAGTGGGGTGGACTAGATAACTTCCTCATGTTAACTAGATGTCTCTTTCTGCCTCCATGATTCTAAGAAATCTCTGCAGAAATTGTGGCTGCTATCCTCTATATAAATAACCCATTTCTATTTCCTTTTGTCTTGTGGTTGCGCATGTCTTTATTTTTTTTGATCAACAATAAACACCAACAGAAACAATACAGGCAGGAAAAAGGTGCGGAGCCACACCATAAAGGAAAGATGTACATAAGTACCCAAGCCTATACTGAAAGCTGACAAAGTCTTAAGCAATATTTCCTTATTTTAATAATGTAGAGCAGCTTCTCACAAAGTATAGAGCAAAATATGTTTTAATGTGTACTTGGCCCCCAGAGTTATACTAAGGAGTCAATATTGTGCAGTTGTTAGGTATTTTTACATTCTATCTGAGTGCTGAATGAACTAGTTTGTGTGTGTGTGTCTGTGTCCCACACTCACAGACCAGTATACAGCTCTCTTTGATTCTGGTCCCGGTTTATCATTTTCACACAAGGTCTCTGTCTGACTTTCTTTCCCTTCTCTAAATGGTTCTGTAGATTTCTTCTGTCCCCACACCCCCTGCCTCCTTTCTGCATCTCACTTTTCATCCTTGAAATCAGTGACTCTATTTGTTTTCGTTCCACACACACTGCTTTGTACTTTGTTCAGCAACAAGCCATGCTGGCAGTGATGTTGAATTTGTTTTATTCAGTGATTTTCTTGTCATGCATGCAGAAAAGCTATTTTTTTCCCTGCCTCTCACTGAAATGTTATATTCCTTTCCTTTTTTTTTTTTTTTTTTTTGCATTTGTTTCGATTCTGGGTTTGCTTTATCACCTGCTGCTCAAACTGAGAATTGGGAGATGTTTGTTTTAGGTTGCTTTATTGATACAGAAGAAATATATCTCTTCGCTTCAGCAAAATAGTACTTATATTGTCTTAAGTAACCATAGCTTCCACATAGTTTTTGGAACATTTGATTTCTGTAGACCACATGGAAAACTGTCCTGGAAAAAAAATGAGGTAGAAGACATGTAAAAAGCCTTTATGCAAATATAATGTATTGGTGAATTTAAGTCAGTATAAAATGTTATAAAGCCTTGGAAAAGCAATAGGAAAATTGCCAGTGATTTTAGTATGAGCTGATTTGGATTTTAGGAACTATGACCCCAACCCAAATATGTATCTTTAAGAGGTGTTTAAGACAGCTAAATGCCCCAGTGTTCTTGAATTAGAAATCCTAATTTCTATAGTTTCTTTAAAAACCTTATCAATAATTTTTTTATTGAAGATGAAATTGAGCTTTACAAGCCAGTTGCTAGGGTTGGTTCAGCAGCAGTTTCAGAATACATCTGGTCTGATGTCACTTTTAACTGACTTTTTCTTGAAAACATCAGCATTCAGAGGTTCCATGTCTTTTTGTGATTGTTGCTATAGCTCTTTCATTCTCTTTCCTTTCTTTGCAATGTAAACTGGACAATGCACTACACATCACAGCAAGAGCAAGTCATTGGAAGACACGAACTTCATGGCTTTCTTTTAGCCACTACATGAAACATGCTTATTTTTCTATAGTAAAGCTAAAGGATTGCTCCTCCAAAGTACTGTATAAATCCAGATTTTCTTGTTTTCCTCTTCCTACACTTGGAATACCTGAAAAGCAACAGAAGGAAATACATGGTGTTCTGTCTTCTAATCCTAAAGCAACTGAAGACTGGTTCACCCTGAGGCACCCATGAAAGCAGCCCCATTAGAGCAGTCTCCATGCTGTCCTAATTCACACCAATAAAACTGTCTGCTAGGGCCATTCTGCTAGCACTGAACTCCTGGAGCTTACTTCAGCTGCTCCCTACACTGCAAGGACCAGGAGCCATTGACATTGAACCAGTTCCCTCAACAAAGGGAATGCCCAGATAGCTGTTTTAGTCAGCTTCCTCCAGCAGACTTGCAGAGTCATGAACGTTGCATGCCTCCCAAGGCTGGGGAAACACAACAACCACCTGCAGGCGGTGGCAGAAGGGGTGGCAGCAGAGACATGGTGGTGGTGGGCAGGGAGCTTCCGCAGATGGCCGCAATGGTGTTGGCAGTGGGAATGGGCCAAATGGGGAGCTCCCACAGGTGGCCACGGCAGTGTTGGGGAGGGGGTGGCATGCACCAATTGGCAATCAGCAACCAGCTACAGATGCTGCCAGCAATGTTGGCGGCAGCCAGCAGCAATTGGCAACTGCCTGCAGGTGCTGCCGCAGCCAATCTCAGGGGTGCACATGGCACACCCTCTATGCATCACCAATGTGCAGAGTAGAGTAGCATCCAGTAGGTACCCCAGAAGAGATTATTTGGGTATTTATTTTTGTGAATTTAAGTGCCTTTGTTAGAGACTGGACACATCTACATGAGAAACTTTACTGCACATTAGGCTAACCTAATGCATAGTAGAGCATCACTGTCTATACATGCACAGCACTTACTGCACATTAAAATAGTCTAATGCACTGTTTGCTAGTACTGACAGAGACAAGTACTAGAAAACAGTTCATTAGTTTAATATGCCTAGTACATGTGTAGACCTTGACCAGGAGCAATTTGCTTTCAGTGAGCCCAGGCAGAAGGGGGCCACAGCTGTTGCCTGACTAAGCCCCAAGCTCCAGGGAGAAGTGGGGAGCTGTCCTGGAGTGAGGGACTGCAGCCCGGCTCAGTGGTGTTGGCTTGGGGCAATGCCCCATGCTCAAGTGGCAGTAGGACCCTGATCTCTTGCCTCACTTTGCTTGCAGGCAGTGGAGGAGTCTGGGATTAACTTGCTGAATCTTTCTGTCATCAAGAAAGGTAAGGAGGTGTCTGCCCACTCGGTAGTCTCAGACCCTGTGCTAGTCTCCAGAGCCAGCTCTCAGCAAGTACTGTCCTCTGTACCTCAGCATTGCTCTTCTTCCCAAGGCAGTTAGCTAGAGAGAGGGCAATGATAAGCTGGGATCCTCCAGCCTACACCTTGGCTCCTGCCCAGTGCTGGGTGAGGCAAAATCTGAGCAGTGCCAAGACCAAGGACAAACATGCTGCTTTACCCCTGCCCAGTGCCAGAGGGAGGCAGGAACTAAGCAGCATTGGGACTGGGGGAAGAACATGTCTCCCCCCCCACTCCCAGTGCTGCTCATCTCCCACTTCCCAGGACAGCTCCCCACAGCATAGGCCTGACCGCTGTCCACTTACCAGCCTGGGGCTAGCACCTGGGGGAGCCTGGAGGTCCCTCTGGCTGCTGCAGGGGGGAAGATTAGGCCAGAGTGCCAGGAGTAGCCCTGGACTGAACTTCTCTCATAGGGCACATCCAGATGTGCATAGATGTTTGGTTCCCTGGGTACAACTAGCAGTGATGCACCTTGTACTGTAGCTACTTATCCCCAGGGAGTGTCCATGTCACATGTGCTTTAGCGTACAGCAAGTTTCCCAAGGGGCAGTAGGAGAGGCTGGAGCCAGCACTGTCCTAGGCCCAGAAGCCTTACCTGCAGTCCTAGGGGCCTCCTGGGGATGCAGTCATAGTGTTCCTGCTAGACAGAGCCTGCCCAACAGCCACCGCATGGCTCCAGACAGCCCAACTCCACCTTTCAGCAGTGCATACTGCCCAAGCATGTGCTGCTCTATTTTTTTTCCCTACAAGTTTGTTTGACCCCTGGATATCTAGAGGTCAAAAAAACCCAAGGGAAAAAAAAAAACAGAGCAGTGTATGCATGGGCAGTGCACCCTTGTAGCTCTGAGAACACCAGACTGTGTGGTATGTGGTGCTGCAGACATGTTTGCAGTGCCACAGACCGCATGGCCACATCATTTATGAATCTCTAGAGAAAGCCTAAAGTATGTGGCTGGCAGCTGGTTGCCACAAATATCAGGTATAGAACCTGTGTTTATACAAGACACGTTAATGCGCATTAGCCTAATTTAATGCATATTATGGGCGCACATCTACACAAGTGTGCCCTTAATGTTCATTAAAAATGGCAACTAGCTGCACCTAAATTTGATACCTACAAATGCAGGTATCAAATTTAGTTGCAATTAGTTAAAGTGCATTAATGCACATGTAGACATGACCTGGGACTAACTTTAACACCAAGTCCACCCAGCCACTAGGGGCACATGGCAGGGCTGAAGGGATTTGGAACTAACTTTAATGCCAAGTGCCTGCATGTGTAGATACCTGCCAAAAATTGCTTAATGCACATTAAGTTAATGCACACTAAATTAGTCGTGCTTAAATGCACATGTAGACATGCCCAATGAGATGTATCTTTTTCAAAACAGGATTAAGGAGGACACAGTGTAAATTCCTGCTCCCATAAATATATTTCCCCATGATGCTGCAAATGTACCACTGTTTCATACCGCTGTTCTGGCCAATGCTATGACTCCAACCCAAATATCATCATCTTTCTGGTGTTAAAAGGAGTCATCTCTGGAAGTTATTGTCCACATTTACTACTGCTGAATCAGAGAATATACTAGTAAAGACATGCAGAATTTCCCTTTGAGCTGTAGGTCAAGCTGTTAAATGTCCTTGCTGGCTCCTATTGCAAAACATGTGTGGAGCACCCTCTGGTGGTTTCACAGGAACTTGTGTCTGTTGTGTTCTATTAGCAACAGGTGATTCAGGAGGCAGAGATATAGGGAAAAGAGCTGCATTCAGTACTCTGCTGTGCCCTGAGCTTACTGAGTGTCTTTTTATGCCCTAGCTGCCAAATATATATAATGTCCGTAAATGTGTTGAATGAATAAATACCATTTTCAAGGGTGATGCACGCAGATACTAGTGGAGGAAAGCTAAAAACATGTATTTCAGTGTGAAAGTTAATTTTATTCTCTAATAATATTCACTAAGTATTACTCTATGCACCATCCTATCCTAAGTTTATCAGAAGGATTGTTTAAATATTCTGTTTCAAGGACATATTTCCATAATATCAGGCACATCTACACAAGATGCTTAGTGCCCATTGGAATGATTCTACTGAGCATTAGGGCAGCTGGGAAAACCATTCTAATGCCCTGATGTGCAGTAGGTTCGTCCAATGGACATTAAGCATCACACAAAAAGTATTCATCTGTGCTAATGTGCAGTAGCTTTAGTCCAATGGGCAAAAGATTAATAGATTCATAGAAGACTAATAGATTTATAGAAAATTCATAGAAGAAGGTAGGAGCTGGACAGGACCTCAGAGATCCTCAGTTCCAGGCCCTCCTGCTCAAGGCAGGAAAGACTGCTGGGGTCAGATGACCCTAGCGAGGTGAGAGTCCACTTGCCTTTTAAGATACCCAGGGAAGGTGACTTTACCACCTCTGGGGGAAGGGGCATTTCTTTATCAAAACCACATTTAAACAAAATCTGCCCAAACACAGCTTGCTGCAGTCTATTTTGATTTGGTAAACAATTTTTAACTTATGTGTTAAAAATGACACATTATCTTTCTAATTTAAAAATTTTAAGGAATAAATATAACACATCAGAGGTCAGATTCTGCCATCCATGTGTTGAGTTTTACCTCCTGGCTAACACAACTTGGTACACAATTACATACAGTTACACTCTCCATTTCTTTATGGAATATTAAAATTGCATAATTTTACATTCAGTTTATACCTAATAGATATTACTGGAAAGAGGGCAACAGTTTTGTTTCATGAAAGTGTTAAATGTTTTAAAATTTGGTCTCCTCTTGCACTGAAATGTAACAAACCCTTCTGAATGATTTTGACAAACTGTAGAATAGTTTCAAGAATGTCTTGTTGTAGTAGATATCTGTCTGTCTCTCTAGCCAATAGAATTGTGTCAAATAAGGCATCAGCTCACTGAACATCTGCAAGTGTGGCTGTAGAGCCTAATTCTTGAGTGACCGTCTCTTCTGCACATGTGAAGTTCATATCTAACAATCCTGCATGTGATGTAAGGGTCTTCCTGAGGTTTCTTCTTTCCTCTTTCCTCTCTTGGGCTCTTCTTTCCTCAAAAACCTTTATTCCATGCTTAATAAACTGTTTCCAAGTGCTTCAGTCTTCAACAGTCTTCTTACAGTTGTTTGGTTCAGTGTTCATTGCCTTCATATCTCTCCTGCAAGCATCTTTGAACCAGAGAACAGCATATTCATTTGGTCTTCTTCCTGTAAAGCGTTCTCCATACAAGAGACCCTTAGGTGTATAGCCATTTTCAGATTAGAACTCAAATTCCTCATTGGCATATTTTGGTACTTGTCATCATTATCTAAACTGGAGTTAGATGCAACCCCTGGTTCAAATCCCTGGGTTGACTCAAAGGAGAGTTTTTCACACCAGATCTTTCCAAAACCATGGATTTGAGTCTTTCACAGGCCTTTTATCCCAGAGCAGTATGTAAGCCACCATGCTTAAGACTGTGGAAGACTACTTCAAATAACATTTCCAATGAAAACATCAGCAAACTGATGGACCTCCACTGTTTGCCTGCACCAAAGTTGCACATTTTGGTCACTGATGGTACCTCCTTTGCCACAAATAATCCAACCAGCTCTTTTACTGTCTCACTGATGGTACTTCCTGCAAAGAACTTTATCAATTTATAGCCAATACTTTGTCTAAGGCTCCATTAGTGAAAGGCAGTCATTGCCAGGATAGAATAATGCACCAGAGTCTTTGTGGCTAAATACCAGCTTAACTCCATGAATTCATACCAGTTGAGAATCCAACCTAAGATTTCCACCTATCGTATTGTGGGGTGTAACAGAAGGCAGATGGTAGATCCATTTTTAGGTAGAATATGCATCTAATATTAAGCACAGATATCGTACATACATTTCTTCCTTTCCCTTTTGCTCTCTCTTTAATTGTGACTATAGATACAGTCCAAAGCTTTAGCCAATAGCAATTAAAAAGAATATTTAAAAACTCCTGGATGGGAAAGAGCTCATGTGACTCCTTTGCATTTATAGCAGAGGAAAATCTATAATGTGGGCTTTTCACCTTTGTTTATATTCATATGAATCTGAATGCTTAGCACGCAGAAAGAAGGAACATGCACTTTGTCAGAGCTATTTTGCAAAGTCAGAGTAAATTGGAATGAAAATGGATAAAATCTCCTCATAGCTCAACATTAAAAATATCATCACACAGCATCTGCCTTCACAGCTATTGCAGCATTACAATGAAGGACAAGTTCAGTCTTTCAAATTGTTCATTTTTAGAGTGGTTTATCACCTCCTGCCTCTCAAGCTGATTCTTCTGACTCATTTAAGTACTTTTCCATTGATGGTTCCCTTAATTTCAAGTTCAATATTTTAGAGGACTTAGATTCATAGATTGTAAGGCTTGAAGGGACCTCAGCAGATCATCAGGACCAGCCCACTGAACCAGGCAGGAAAGACAGGTGGGGTCAGGTGTCCCCAGCAAGATGACACTCCAGTCTCCTCTTGAAGATTTCCAGGGTAGGTGATTGCACCACCTCTGGAGGGAGCTTATTCCACAGTCTGGACACCCTAACTGTGAAGAAGTTTTTTCTAATGTTGAGCCTGAATTGGTCTTCCAAGAGTTTGTGGCCATTACTCCTGGTTCTCTCCAAGGGCACCCTGCTGAACAGTAGTTCACTGAATCCCTGATGTACTCCCTTGATATAGTGGCAAACTGCTACCAAGTCCCCTCTCAGCCTTCTCTTTTTCAGGCTGAAGAGTCCCTGGTCCCTCAGCCTTTTCTTGTATGGCTTGCCATGCAAGCCTCTAATCATACGAGTGGACCTTCTCTGGACTCTCTCAAGTTGTACCACATCCTTGTTAAAGTGTGGTGCCCAGAACTGGACACAGTGTTCCACTTGGGGTCTCACCAGTGCTGAGCAGAGCAGAAAAATCACCTCCTTGGTCTTGCTGGAGATGCATCGATTGATGCATGCCAGAGTATGATTTGCCCTGCTGGCAACAGAGTCACACTGCCAGCTCATATTCATGCTGTGGTCTATTATTTACCCCCAGATCCCTTACATTCATAGTGCTGGTCAGGTTGGCATTGCCAAGTCCGTAGGTGTGCAGGGGATTGTTTGTGCACAGGTGGGGCACTTTACGTTTCTCGACATTGAACTTCATCTGGTTCTGACTTATCCAACTTGCTAGCCTGTCTAGATCTGCCTGTATCTATAACTTATCTTCAGGCGTGTTCATGCTTCTCCATAACTTGGTGTCATCTGTGAACTTGGCCAGTGAGCTCTTAACCTGCTCATCCAAATCATTGATGAAGATTTTGAAAAGTTCAGGACCAAGTACTGACCCCTGTGGGACACCACTGCCCACCTGCCCACTTCTCATCAATATGACACAGATCCATTCATTAGGACTCTCTGGGTCCTACCCTGCAGCCAGCTTCATACCCACCTAACTGTCTCACAGTTAAGCCCACTGTCTTCCAGTTTTTTGTGAGAACCTCATGGGATACCAGATCAAAGTTTTTGTCAGTCAAGGTATACAATATCCACCACTTCTCCCTTAACCAGGTGGTGAGTCACCTGATCGTTAAAGGAGATGCAGTTGGTAAGACAAGACCTGCCTGTGATTAAGCCATGCTGGCTGTCATTTAGAAGCCTACCTTCTGCAAGCCTATCACATATAGACTCTTTACATTTTTCCAGGATTTTCCTTGGTATAGAAGTTAAGCTAATTGGCGTATAGTTACCCGGGTCCTCCCTCTTCCCCTTCTTGAAGATGGCCACAACATTGGCCCTCTTCCAGTCCTCAGGGACCTTTTCAGAGCGCCATGAATTTTGGAACAGTTTCACCAGGGACTCCGCAAGTTCCTTCAGCAACCTTGATTGGAGTTCATCCAGTCCAGCTGACTTATATATGTCTAATTTCTTTAATTGATCACATACCAATTCTACAGTACAGTAGGCAGGCAGTCATTTCTGCCCTGCTCATTCTGTAGCCTATCTGGCATGATTTCCCCCATGGCCCAGTGAAATACCGAGACAAAGTAATCATTCAGGAATTCAGTTTTCTCCTGAGTGTCGGTAACTAGCTGTCCTGAGTTGTTGAGCTGCGGCCCCACACTCCCATTTGCTTTCCTCTTGTTCCCTACATACCTAAAGAAGGTCTTTTTGTTGTCCTTGATTCCCGTTGCTAATCTAAGTTCAGTCACCGCCTTAGCCTTTCTAATTTGTTCCCTACAAGTGTGAGCTGTTGTTGTATAGTCTTCCTTGGGGCCTGTCCCCGCTTCCATTGTTTGTACACCACTTTCTTCTTTCTAAGGAGGACCATGATTTCCCTGTTTAGCCAGGACGGCTTCGCAGCCCTTCTGCTGCCCTTTTTCTGCATGGAAATAGACTTCCTTTGTGCTTCAAGGATCATGTCCTTAAGGAGCAACCACTCTTCATGTGCATCTTTTGCTTTTGGTCCCTGGTCCTGCAGCACTTGCCCTACTAGTGACCTGAGCTTGTTGAAATTTGCGTTTTTGAAGTCCAAAACTTCAACCCTGCTATCAGATTTGTCTGCCTTGTGACAGACAATAGTTTCATAGTTTCTAGGGTCGGAAGGGACCTGAGCAGATCATCTAGTCTGACCCCCTGCCATGGCAGGAAGAGCACTGGGGTCAAATGACCCCAATAAGGTGGTCATCCAACCTCCTCTTAAAAACCCCCAGGGTGGGAGCCTGCACCACCTCACTTGGAAGCTGGTTCCAGACCCTAGC
>NW_017729030.1:59984569-59987334 GCF_001723915.1 Gavialis gangeticus
CCCCAGCTTCCTAATGAGAATGGGGTGAGAGACAGTGTCAAAAGCCTTCCTGAAGTCTAGGAAAACTATATCCACTGCCACCCCTGCATCCAATGATTTAGTGACCTGGTCGTAAAAGGCCACCAGGTTGGTCTGACAGGACCTGCCGCTGATGAACCCATGCTAGTTGCCCCTGAGCATGCCATTCCTTGCTGGCCCCTCCTGGATGAACTTGATGGTTTTATAGTCACTATCGCCCAGGCTACCCTCTATTTTTAAGTTGGTCACCAGATCATCTCCTTTGGCCAGGACCAAGTATAGGAGAGCATTACCTCTGGTTGGTCCATACACCTCCTGAGCCAGGAAGAGCTCTTCAATGCAGGTCAGGGAGGAATGTGACTGGTCTGACTTGGCTGAGCTTTCCTCCCAAGAGATGTCTGGATAAGTGAAGTCGCCCATGACGACCACGTCCTGTGCACGTGCAGCCTCTATCAGTTCTTGAGTGTCCTGGGACCCGCGGAAGCCAGGAAAACTTATCGAGAGAGCAGGACGCCGCAAGGGAGGGAGAGCCCACGTGGCTCGTTAGCCGCGTCTATGTACAGCTGCAGCCGGCAGCTGCCGGTGACGTCAGATGCTGGCCGGGAGATTTAAAAATGGCGGCTGCCGCTCTGGAGGCGGCGGAGGGAGAGAGGAACAAACGGCGGGCAAGGCGGTCCCTGCCGTTAGCCCAGCTGGACAGGAGCTGCCGAGCCAAAGAGCTGGAGTGTCTGGTGGCCAGGAGAAGAGGCGGGATAGCTGGATCCCCAGCAGAGAGAGCCTGCGGCGCCAGAGCAGGGGGACATCAGGGGATCAAGATCACCCAGGAAGATCCCGAGCTGCATGAAGTAAGTGCCATGGCAGGGGGCGTGGGAAGTGTCGACGAGGAGGGTGAGGCCGAAGACGCACCGGGCTAGAGAGAAAGTTCAGGGCAGGATCGCCGCCTAGAATAGAAGGCGTCGATGGAGGATTAAAGGGGACAGCGCTGTATACCCATCTAGGAGACGTCACTCCTGGGCAATATCATAGGGGCACGGGTGGTAGGTCAGGGAGGTACACCTGGTAGAGGGATCACTGTGAGGAAGCATGCAGCTAAGGGTTCAGGTGACGAATCGGTGGTGGGAAGTATCCCTTGCAATAGGGCTGGGATAGCTACGCAGGTGAGGGAGGAGTCTGTCGGCACATCGCTGAGTCGGTGCAGGGAAGTGGAGACCACAGAAGGCGTGAGGCCGGGGTGTAGGGATGGCTGGAGCCCTGTGTGTAACCGACGAGGCCAACCCGGGACACCGAGGGACCGGTGAACTGGCCCCGCCCCACTGGGATAACAGCAAAGTCGTGGCAGGCGAGCAGCAGGGTTGGTGAAGCGGGGAAGACAACCAAACTGTAGTAACACCAATGCTCAGTGCAGAGGGTGGTCACCCGAACAGGGAGATACACTACTAGTAGGGATCTACGAAGGCCCGTCGGGGACACTGAGCTAACTCCAGATCGAGTTCTTCCCCCTGATTTGGAGGTTTGTAGTAGACAACTATAATTAGGTCTCTTTGTGCCCCCCATTCGCAGCTTGACCCAGAGGGTTTCAAGCCACTCGTTTTTGGAGCTGATGTTGGCCTCCAAGGAGGTGTATTGCTCCTTTACATGCAGAGGCTACATCTCCACCTTTCTTCCCTACCCGGTCCCTTCTATGCAGGGTGTAGCCCCTCATGGCTATGTTCCCATCATGTGAGGAGTCCCACCAGGTCTCTGTAATCCCTACTAGGTCATACTGTCCACTGGAGAGCAGGAGGGCTAGATCCTCCTGCTTGTTCTTCGTGCTCCTGGCATTGGTATAGAGGCACTTTAGCCATCCTGTTGAGACCCTCAGCTTCTTGTCATGCTGGAGGAGGGTTATTCCCTCAGCTCTCTCAGGAGTGGCTCTCCTTATCTATGGAACTTTCTTATATGTTGGTCCCCAGGTAAGTTCTAGTCAGTGTTTCCCCGTTCCCCAGCAAACTTAGTTTAAAGCCCTAAGTAGAAGGTTGGCCATCCTGGCTGAGAACAGGGACCTACCTTTCTGCGTGAGGTGGATGCCATCCCTTCCCAGGAGTCCTCTGTCCCTGAAGTGTGTGCTTTGGTCAAGGAAACTGAAGCCCTCTTGGTGACACCACCATCAGAACTGTCGGTTGACTTCCTTGATACAGCCTTCCCTCCTTGGACTGTGGCCTGCAACTGGGAGCACAGAATAAATGACTACCTGGGCCCCTGATCCCTTGAGCCCAGCCCCCAGAGCCCTGTAGTCACTTCTGGTCTGATCTTGATTGCTCCTGGCCATGTCATTCATTCCCACATGGATGAGGAGCATGGGGTAGTAATCAGAGGAGTGGACTAGCCTGGGGATCCTCGCCACAGTGTCTCTGATGCAGGTCCCAGGGAGGCAGCAGACCTTCCAGGCTAAGGAGTCTGGACAGCAGAGGGGACCCTGGGTGCCCCTGAGGAGGGAGTCCCCCACCACTACATATCAGCAGTTGTGGGATCCCTAAAACTAAGTGCTTGATGAATATGAGAAGGAGGAACTGGATTTCAGGTGTCCGTGTTTTACCTTCTTAAAATCTGCAAGGAGAAGACTACTCTTTCAAAAGTGCTCAGCATCAGAAATGGGGCTAGATTTTCCAAAATGCACAGTTTTCACTTAGGGATCTGACTTAAGTAACCATATTTTTTAAAAGACTCAGCACCCAGCAACTTAATGCACCTTCTCCCCCAGCCCTCCC
>NW_017729030.1:59987520-59992817 GCF_001723915.1 Gavialis gangeticus
CTGTTTTTGAAAATCTTTATACTCACGGAGAATCTTTATACTCATTTAAATAAAAATTTCTGGGTGGTGCCAAGTTCTTTTAAGTATTGGGTCATGATTTAAAACCTCTACATTTTAGTTAAAGTTTATCTTCTAAATTTACCTTTAACACAGCCTTCTTTTATGAATCACCACTTTTTTGTTTCATATGATTTTTTGCAGTTTCCTTTTTTTAGTTTCTGTGCACTTTATCTGTGGCTGAGTTATTTTAAATACCACCTGGTGTTAGAAAGGGCTGCTTATATGATATAGTTCTCAATTTAATCATTATATCTTACCTCATTTGCTCAATAACATTATAATTGTGGAATCACTGGTATATCTTTATGTAATTTCTTTTCCCTGTTATTATACATTTGTTTCTTTCTTAGTGGTGCTGGTATTCTGACTCAGAGCTTGCACTCAGTCCTGATTTATACAGACATATTGGCTCATGGTAAATAAAAGCCATAGTTTCCATAGGAACGTCCTACAGCTCCTGAAAATGTGATCAAGCTTGGGCTCAAGCGCACAGAAGGTAACGTCTCATCAGTGTGTACATGCAAATCTGATTGCATGAAAGGGATCATGTCACAAACCTGTGCAGCTGTCTATGCGAATATGGTGGTGTGCATGTCCATGTGCACGAACACAAATAAAATCTGTATTAGTAACATCTTAACATTCATGCTGAAGTAGAATTATCTCAACCAGTCAGTAGGCAAGGCTGCAGTGCTATGGCTGACCCTTAATTACTGGTATTTCACACATATGCAAGTCCCTGCATTCCAATTGCTTGGAAGTATTTGATGCAGAGGGGTAACGTTCAACAAACATAACAGTGACAGAATGGGGGCTGGCCCAAAATAGCCATACTTTATTTTGGTCTTTACTTTGGTTGGTTCCAGCCTTTTGAAGCCTTTGGATCTCATGATCCCTCATGCATTTTTAACAATTTTCTCTGCTTCTTTTGGCCCCTCAGAAGTAGCAACAGCAAAAGGTGGGACATGGCAAGCCATCTTCAGCAACAACTATGTTCTCTCTGTGCTCCAGATGGCGTTGCCAAGTTCTGAGTTCTTTTTGGCATGGTGCACCTCTACACTAGCTCCTAGGGCAGGGCAGCAGTCTAATGTCACAAATGTGTCTCTCATTAATCATGAATGGTTGTTGCTTAAATAACAATACTCCCTTTGCAAAGGCATCAATGGCACAATGATGTTATAATGCTCAATGTGTAACCTCACGCAAACATCCATGGCCATGTAAAGTAATGCAATGACCTCACTGACAAATCAGATTCAAAATATAGCTGAGGCACAAACTGTTTAAAGCTTTAGTAAAAACAACAACAGCCGACATGTTTTTGGACAAAAAAGATTTTATTCTGTAAGGACTTGATTCAGGAAATCATCACTTTTCCAGGGAACATTTAAGCACATGCTTAAGTCCCACCAGTGTAGATGGGACAAAATATAAGTTAGATGCCCAGGTCCCATTGACTTAGCTATGTAAGTTCTCTTTACTCCTTTCGCAATTTCCTTCCAACATTCCTAAATGCTGTGGCACTGAAAGACATGCTTAAAATGGTTTCTTGAATCGAGGTCTAAATATTCTTGCTTGATCACAGTATCTCTGAGCTGATTAATAATAATAATGTCCATACTGTCTCCATATTGAGCCTATTACAAGCTTCTCCTTTACAGTGGCAGGGGAGCAGTATACATTCAATTTTATTCAGACACTTAGGAAATTATTTTGATTTCAAAACTAATTAACTGGACTGCATCTTAATCATCCCTGCTAGTTTTATACAGATTGTAAGCATGCTATCATATGATTCCCCACCAGCCTGATATATTTCAATTTAAACCTAACTTAATAATTGCTGTACCAATTAGTTAAAATGTAAGTAGGAAAAAACATTGGATGGAGGCATCTTAATTTAAATATAATCCATTAAGTAAAAACTGCTATTCTAATTAGTGATAATGTAGCACAATTAGGAAATAAAATTTGATTGGAACATTGGAATTTAAACTTAATTAGTAACTGCTATTCTAATTAGTAAATTCAATATGTTTAGTGTAGTTTTATCTGGAAGAAGTGTATATACAGTAGAGAAAGAAGCAGGGGGGGAATGTAAGAAAGTAATTTTATATTTAGCTCTTAAAATCTATACTGAAGATATCTGATACACAAAATATAGAGATAACCTATGGTATTATGAGAGGTCTGAGTTTGTCTGCTGAGTTTGCTTTGAGGGCTCTGCTTTTCTTTCAGATGTCTGTGATTGTCTGTAGAGATCCACATCTAGAAAGGACCCTTCTGACCATTAAGGCTGACCTGACACAAATTAGAAAATCCCATGTGGTCATTCCACAGACAAGGTTCTTTGAATAGATGTCACTGGCGATGCATAAGGCGTGCACGCAGGTGCACGTACACCCTCTGAAATTAGCGATGCACACCCTGTGATTGGCTGCAACTGATGCTGCTGGTGGTGCCTGTGGGCAATCGCCACTCGCCACCCCCCACCACTGCCAACACTGCCAGTGGCATCTGCAGGTGGTCACCAGTTGCTGCCGATGCTGCCAGTGGCGTCTGCAGGTGGTTACTGACCACTTGTCGGCACTCGCCATCCCCTTCCCTATGGCTGTTGCCCCTCCCAGCCAAAACCTCCCTCCCCTAGGACCCAGTGCAGGCCAGATGCCGGTGTCTCGCGCCCACCCTCCGCGCCTGTTCTCCCCTCTGCGGCTCATTGGACACATCCCTCTGTTAAGCCCACGGCCCTTTCGGGTGGAACCTTCACGCTTATCTCGCCAACAGAAGCAGGAGCCACCGCACCGGTAGCTGGGAGGAGTGATGGGATGTCCTGATACCTGAGCCCTTGTTGCACCCACTGGCCTGTTTATGTGAACTTCCTACATCAGAGAATGAACCTAAGCTGAACACATGGCACCCCCAGCCAGGCAGCTTGAAGGCATAATCCAATTCCTTCCCATGCCCTTGGGAAGCTGGCAGGGTGGGGGGCAATGGGATGGCTACCTGGAAGTGCTCAAGGATGCAGCAGCCAGCAGTATGGTTTGCTAATTGCCAAGAGGTCCACTGGACTCCAGAGGAGGGAGAGGGACTCTGAGACCAGTGGTTGCATTATGGGGTTTCCTAAGAAGCTGGGTGCTGCCATGGCAGATGTCACTCTGAGTCTGTAGTGGTGACTGAGAATCAGGCAGGGGTATTTGGTTTGGGGTATTGAAGCGGTTCTTAGGTTTGAGGGACAGCTGATGGCTTCAGCCAGTTCATGTGGGAAGGGAGGAAGGGGGAGAAGATGGCTGTCATGCTTCAGGGACGGAATGGCTTCTTGGTGGTGGAGGTGATTACAGCTGAGCCACGATCCTGTGAAGTTCCGGTGACAGCAGGGGTCATGGGGGCAGAGGAAAGAGTGGATGGGAGCAGGCCACCAGGTTACAGTGGCAGTGAGTAAGATGCACTGCAGAGACTATTCCAGCTCTGGAAGAAAAAGGGCTTGCCCTGCTGTCACCCTCTTCCCCTGCTCCGCCAGTTCACAGGATATAGGTAATTCCTATGCATTGAGTGCAAGTTGTCATGGCTGGGGGGCTACAGGGACAGGTATGAGCCCCGCCATATGGTAATGCGCTTGTTTCATGCATGTGCGGGGTGTGTTGCAGGGCTACCCAAGGAAGACCAGGCATGGAAGTTGACTTCTAAATAAAGGCGGTTTCCAGACTTTCCTTTTTGCTTCTGACTTGTACTGTCAGAGGTGCTCTGTCCACCATTCTGCACCTGCCCAGTGGGGACTGGGGTTGAGCCTTGGAGCAAGTGGAAGGAAGTACTCTGAGGATGGAAGGCTGTGGGGCAATGGGCTGCCCTTCAGGTGGTAGGGCAACTGCTGTGCTGTGCTGAGGCAACGGGGGACAGAACAAAGGAAAATGTAGTGCTTCCCCCACCCAGTCTGCACTAAGAGCTGTACTTTGCTTCTGTGGGTTCCCCAACCCTGCTGTTCAGTCTGGACCATACTGTACCCCATTCAGGCCAGCCAATCAAGACCTTGATTAGTTTTGTGCATGGGGAAGGCTAAGCTTCCTGGGAGTGGAGAGGTCAGTGGGTGGCCCAGTCTGTTAAAAGGATCTTGGGTTTCCCCTACCTGAGAATTCTGCTAGCATCTCTGCCTCTCTCTCATGCTTCATTCAGTGAGTGATAACAGTAATCTCAGACCATCATCAAGGCCATTCCCACCCAGAAGTCTCTGCTCTGTTGTGCAGTACTTAGCCCAGGACCTGCTACAGCCTGGGTGAGCCCCTTCCCTGTCTACCCGTGAACGCATCTTTGATGGTTCTAACCTCAATGCGGAGTTTTAAGTCCAGTGTCCTGGCCAGATAGCAAGCCAGGTGAGTCCATCCCACCTCCTTACACTGTCCCTTCCACTGGAAATGGCAGTATTATGCCCCTTGCTGATTTCCCTGCTGGTGGATGAGAAGTTGTCTGCTCCATTGAGCCCAGGCTTTGGATCCCAAGGGTTTTTGAGCCAGCTGGGTCTAAACAGTGTGCAGACAGTGCCTCTAGTCCAGGCCTCTTGGGCATGTTTCCATCTGTATCTGGCACCATCCTTGGCATGTGGGACCCCCAGAGTCCAGCTGCCCGTGGCCCTGCAGCCAGTACTGAACTTCTCAGGGCTTCCTCAGAGCTCACACCCAGGACCACCCTGGATTACAGTGCAGCTCTTTGGAGACCTGAGACTAATAGAACCCCAGCTTTACAAGTACAGGTAGTCCTCGACTTACAACGTTTCGAGTTACAATGTTTTGCACTTACATCTTCTAAATTGACACCCTGTTTCAACTTTATGACATCAGTTTCAACTTTACAATGTTTGATCCCACGCCACGCCACGCCACGCCACGCCACGCCACGCCACGCCACGCCACGCCACGCCACGCCACATCAGCTAACAAGTTCATTACGTCGCCCGTCTCCCTGGAGAACTTCTGTCCAAACTTCCTGGGACACTTTCTTTAAGAAAGCAGACAAGACTCCAGAACAACCTACAGCCAAGACTCCTGAGAAGACTCCAGCTAAGAACTCTTCAAAAAATCCAACCAAGAGCCCTTCAAAAAGTCCAGCAAAATCGCCTCAAAGAAGTCCTTCCAAATCAATACGATTGCTATTTACAATATAAATACACGAATGTAGCTACATTATTCATCTATAATTCATCGAGTACAAAAATTCTGGGTTATTTTTGGTAAAAATAGGGCATCAGG
>NW_017729030.1:59997817-60016433 GCF_001723915.1 Gavialis gangeticus
ACCAAGCCCCCATTTATAAGATTGTTTCCTATGGGAAAATTGGTTCTGAGTTGCAACGTTTTGACTTAAGATGCGTTTTTTAGGAACCAATTCTGTTGTAAATCCGAGGACTGCCTGTCAGTTGCTTGGTTGCATGTGCTTTCTAAGAGAAAAGAGGACAACAGTTACAGAACTATGGAAAAACAAGAGTTAAATGTGATTCTTCCCTCCGGCCTCATCAGCCCTGAGAGTCCGCTCAGTTTTGGTCAGCATCCACGAGGGAAGCCAGCTCCCACCTGCCTCCTCTCCTCAGAAATCTTCCGTTTGAGATGGTTTGAGTCTCTGGCGCAGAGAAATCAGCCCAGAGGTGGTCCCCTGCTAAGGGGTTTCTATTCTCTATCCGTTTGGAGGCTATTTGGTCACTAAGAAATAACATCTTGGCCCCCATTGTCCCACCCTGCTAGAACAACTCAGCAGTGGTGACCCCTAGTCGGCTGTCTTCCACTTTCCTAGGTCCAGCCCACTTTGTGCTACAGACCAAACATTCAAATCTATGCAGCCTGAGCCAGTCACCAAACATAAACGAATGTTTCCCACATGCTGTCAGCTTCACCCGTCTGCCCCAACCCTCCTACGGTACTTCTGGGCACTGCTTGTATCTCCCATGAGTGGCACCCATAGGTGCCATTCTCAGGGGGAGTGGCAATGCCTCATAAGTGCACTCCTAGCAGAGGGATTACTTATGCAGAGGAGACCTTCTTCACTGTTGTTCTTCACTGGCACTGTGCTGAGACCGTGGGACCCCACTGCATTTATACAAGTCTGAGCACACAGAATATGACGGTTCCTGCCCCAAAGAGCTTGTAATTGAATAAGAAGAGAAGCCGTGACCAAGGGGATCAACAAACAATTGATGGGAAGTGGGAAGGGAGATGAGGGGGGAGCGGTGGCTCCAACATTGTCTTGTGCAGCTGGAAATCCACCCTGGCAGGTTTGTCACTTGCTTCCTCCTCCCCCTGCTCTGCATTTGCTGTGGTTAACCCCCCTGCCTCTAATTTCCTGCTGTTTGTTTTTCTTTCTGGTGCTGCTGTTTGGGCCTCTGCCTGCTTCTGGTTTTTATCTTATTTTTCCAGCCAAACCTGCCCATCTCCTGCTTAGAGTTATTGCAAAGTTCCTACTTCATTTAGATTGTGAAAATGTAAAGCCAGCGACAAGAATTGGTCCACTGCCCCCTCTTCCCTGGCCATGCTCTTCTCAAGGGCTGATTTCTGTCATCATCCCATAAATACAAAACTACTCCAAGACCACTGTGCCAGGGACACTACCATGAGAGGTAACTTACCTGCGGCACGGGACTGACGAGTGGAACAGCTGATGCTGAGCATGGCAGCAGACCAGGGCGGACTTCCAGTGCCAGTCTGGGCATGCTTTGTAAATGTGTGTTGGCAGTGATTTGGCACCCGGCCTGTGTCCACTGGTTCAAAAGCAACCTGGAGCAACACCCAGGGAGGACTGGAAAAATGGTCCCTGAGGGAACGTGAGCAACACAGTGAGGTCACTTGCCCTAGCAGGGGCAATTGGCAGAAGCCAGATGCTGAGAGGCTTCTCACCATAATGGTCTCAGAGGAGCCGAAATACTCACTGTTGCAGCAGGCGTGGATCCCTGACATTGCAGACTGGAGCTGGAGTGATGGTGAACCTGAAAAGGAAAAGAAGCAAAGTGAATTTGTGAGTATATGGATGGAAGCACCAAGTCTAAGGTGCAACCCTACCTCAACATTGCCTAGGAGGGAGCGGAATGGACAACAGAACCTTGGGATAAGGAAAAGACTGTGTATGAACCCGATGTCTGTGTATAAACAAATGGACGATTTGTAGTTTTGTCTGGTCGTGGACCGAGACCCTAAGTCTGATTTGGCTAGACCTTAACACCATCTGGTTGGCATTAGGCAGGGTGTAGGGGAGGCAGAGCAACAGGGGTGAAGATACTACATAGAAGACAGCAAGGCACTGAGGGACGTAGGAGTAAGATCTTCCTCCCCTTTAACTATTAATTCCAGCAAAGACGTGGCAGGAGAGAACCCTCAGGTGCCTTAAGGGTCTACACAGTGTGTCAAGCTGTCATCTTAGAAGGCAGCAGTAGCACCAAGTTGGACTGAAAAACCAAGGTGCTTGTCTAAAGAGTGGTACAGTAAATTACAACCGTGCAGTTACCAGCAGCTGGGATCGCAGGGGCTTCTGAGGCACAGTTTGCCCCTATTGTTGCCTGTGCTCAAGGCCTGTTGCCCTGACAGCAGGTCATTGCCCAGGTTCCTAGAGGAGAGGGGTGCTTTACAGTATCCCCAGTAGACACTTTTCCTTCTCCAGCTTCTATAGGTGTCAAGTCTAGTTGTGAACTTTCAGGCCCTGGTTCCCTAGGATGTACCTAAAACTGAATCTACTGCAGCTGTAGGATGCGACTCTAATCTGAAGCCTACAGAAGTGAGTGAGGAGTCAGCAATCCCTGCAGCTTAAATGGAAGGAGGTAGTTATCCATGTTAGATTAAACGAGATTAAATAGATTTTTATATAAAAAGCTTGAAAGCAATTATATATTTTAAGCTTATATATAAAACTTAAAAGCACAAGCTTTTGTGAACCTAAGTTCACTTCATCAGAGGCTTAAATGCCAGTCACAGCAATGTAGCTCTACTTTTGAGAGGGAAAGACCCTGCAGTACCTCCCCACTGCCCTTGCACACCACAAAAGTCTCTGTGATCAGCCTGCTGGCTATAGAATCATAGAACTGTAGGACCAGAAGAGACCTGTAAGATCATCAAGTCCAGTCCCTTGCCATGGACAGAAAGTTATTGGGCTCAGACAAGCTCAACAAGGTGCCTGTCTAGGCCTCCTCTTGAACACCTCCAAGGATGGTGACTGCTGGGAGTGTGTTCCAGATGCTTTACAGAGACCTTTACAGAGAAGTTCTTCCTTATATCCAGCCTGAATTACCTTCTATAAACTTATGCCCATTGGTCCTCACCCTCCCTTGGGCTGTCTTCCTGAAGAGTTGCTCACCTAAATCTTGGTGTTCACCGCAATGAATTTGTAGGCAGCTATCAAGTCACCTCTCAGCCTTCTCTTCATCCAACTGAGCAGGCGCAATTCTCAGAGTCTCCTGTGTAGGGCTTATCCTCCCCTGACGATGTGGGTGGCTCTTCTTTGTACCCTCTTGAGCTTATCTATGTCCTTCTTGAAGTGCAGTGCCCAGAACTGGACTCAGTACTCCAACTGAGGCCTCACGAGTGCCGAATACAGAGGGAGGAGCACTTCCCTGGATCTACTGGACACACCCCGCCTGATGCATACCAGAGTTCTTTTTGCTTTCCTGGTGACCTCATCACACTGCTGGCTCATACTCATCTTCTGGTTGATCGTAACCCACCGGGCCTTGTTCAGATGCTGTGCCAGCCAGTGGGCCACCACTCATTGTGTAGTTGTGAGGAGGGTTCTTCCTACCCAGATGAAGGATTTTGCATTTATTAAACCTCATCTGATTCTACTTTGCCCATGAGTCCAGTCTGTTAAGGTCATCCTGGATGACCCTATCCTTGTGCCTGCATTTTCCCACAGCCTGGTATCATCTGCAAACTTAATAATTGAGCTTTCCACCCCCTCATCCAAGTTGTTAATGAATATATTGAAGAGCACAAGCTATAATGGCCATTCAAGCTCAGTATCATCCTCAGCCCTTGCACACTAAGAACAGCAAAGTGCACTTGAATACACTGAAGATACATCCCAGGGTGAGGCCAGTATCACCAAATGGGGGGGTACTTAAATCCATGTTTGGGTGCCTAATTCAGAGTGCCTGACTTTTCAGGAGTGCTGTGCACCTTTGCTGGAGACATTCAAGTGTGTCTGTAGGGGAACTGCTACAATACCCAAGGTGGATAATGCTGGTCATGGCCTTAGATTAAAGCAGGACATCTGACAGTTGCCTGCACAAGGCACCTCCCGAGGGAAGTGATGCAGATGAGAGCTCTGTCATGCAAAGTCCGAGTACAGAAATAATCTGGACCTTGGAGACCCACCCTGTGGGGTGATTGTTACTGATGGCTGGGCCTGGTATCCATGGATTATTGGGAGGCTGGCTGCAGTGCAAGGAGTCTGTATTAGACACTGGGATGGTGATCTCTGCCACCATCCCAGGGGCTCACTTTCTGCCACCACTGATTCCTACTGCAGGCTGAACTGCTCAATTTCTTGGATGTAAGCAGGCAGAGCTCATTAGGCAGAGTGTGCTCTAGGTAGGAAATACAAGGGCAATAAGGATTAGCAGATGTACCAGAAAGCTGAGGGGGGAAGGGTCTGGGGGGTAAGGGTGAAGGTCCATAGGGAGGGTGTGATGTATGCAGGGGAGAGAGAGAAAAGAACAGGAGGTGCCATTCCAGGGCAAACAGAGCTCTTCAGAATGCCAGAGCGGTATTGCCAACCACTAGAGAACCCAGTAGGGAATTCCACTAAGTCAATATACAAGGAAGAAAAAGCAAAGAAGAAATGAGCAGGGTCACTTGCCACAGGTTGTAAAAGAAGAATCCCTTTGTCAGCCCTCCAGGCACCTGCAGCAAGCCTCTATCTGCTTGGGAGATTTTACCTGAGCCTGTAATACCACATGCTTTGCTCTGGTACACAGAAAACAACTGCACAAGCCAGAACATGAAGTTAAAAGTCAAGGGGGATGCTGCCTAGCATCCATTTCCCACTGCTCGAGAGCTTGAGAGGCTTGGAATCATTGACCATGAACTATTTATATCTGTTTCCATTAAAGAGGTAACCATGAAGGGATTAGATTTCAGATGCAAATTTGGAGGAATTTCCTTGTGTAACCCAAATGTGCACTGAAGATACTGAGTGGGCAGTGCATAAAGGGATCCCTGCCTCTCAGGAGGAGCTAGGCACTGCCCCCATGTGAGATTCATAGAGATGAACTCTTCTCTGGAGTTTGTTGCCCAAGCCAGCTCAGTCCTTTATCCCCACAGAACTGTGCATCCACATATGTTTTAACAGCCCAGTGCTCATTGCACTCAACTGGGAAGGGGGATAGTTAGGTTCAGATCCTTTGACCTAATTTAGCTCAGAGACTTGACACAGGTTTCCCACCTTCCAAAAGACTATTTCGAAGCATTTGGCTATAGTGCAGTCTAAGGCAGAGCTCTCCATCTTTTCTGCTGAATTTTCCACTTTACATTGAATATTTAAATATTCATGGAGCCTAAGAAAGGGAAAATGACTTTCTTCCTGGCTGGTTAGGGCACTCACCTGGAATTCCAGCCCCTGCACCCATAAGTTTCCAGTTTGCTTGCAAAGTGAAACAGCTTCAGAAGGAGATTGAGAGAACAGCCTCCTACCCCCAGAAACCCGTGTGATTGGAACATGTCTACAATAGATCCAGGGTCAATTCACTGCTCTGCCCCAAAGGAGGGATTTGAGTCTGAGTCTTCGTATCCTAAATGGGTGCTCTAACTACACTATCCTAGTGAGTAAAAGGAAGGGGCCCTTCCCCTTCCCTGAGCTTTGTGGGTTTGGGAGGTTAGCTGTATTCTGACCCTGCCTGCTAGATCAGGTCCAACAGGCAAGCGGGGCATGAGGGGCATTAAACAGAATCCTACCAGAGTTCATCTTTTCAAGTCTCAGGACTTAAGTGGTTAAGTGCCAATGGCAGAAATTAGGGCCCTAGGGGTTTTTAGGTGCCCAGAGGGTAGGGCAGCAGCAGAGTGGGTAGTTTGAGAAAACTGTTGGTGCCTAATGAAGCACGTAAGTGCTTAATTTCTTCTTATCCATCCAGCCCTTCAGACTTAAAATACCCACCTGAACTGGAAATGAATAAAAATGAGGTAAGTACACACAAATACTGTGTGCTGGTCAAGGCTCCAGGGGAAAGGAAAGGCACTGGAGGTGGAACATCCATTCATAATGTCACATCATGAGGAGATGTAAGGAGAGAATTGGCAACTGATAAATGGGGGGAAACAGTAGCCTGAGAAATGCAAGTGTTCATAAATGAAGGGGCTGAGCTGCATGAGAACTAAAAAATGTCTGAGGCAGTGGATGTCAGGGGTGGATCCAGGATTTTGAATAGAGGGGTGGGGGTGCAGATGGTGCAGTGCATCATCACGTATAACACAATACACATTTTTCTCCAGGTAAAAAGAAACTAGAAACTTTGCTCTTCCCTTTGAAGCAGGTATTGGTGTTATTGTTCTCTGTAAAACTCTAGTCTCTTTTTGAAGCTGAATGCACTCTCAGTCTCTGGAAGGGCTTATGGCAGTGAATTCCTGGGGCTAAATATGCATGGAATTAACAAGCATCTCCTTGTGTCCATTTGGAATCTGAATGTCATTGACAGCCCCTGCCATGCTAGGAGCAGCCAGCCCAGCTGGTGCCTGAGGAAATCATGCAGCTGCGGCCCAGCTCAGAGCCAGCACCTCCAATCATGCAGTGCTGAGCTGGGCCGGGGGGGAATCCAGGGCAGAGGAAGGTCCTGGCAGGCTACAAGCTGGGAGTCTCTTAACAAGAGCATAGAGGGTCTAACACTGTGCAGTTCTGGAGGGATTCCAGCCAAGTGTATACCACATAGGCACCGTGTAGCCTCAAGGCTTCTCCAGTTGCCAGGTCCATAGAACAGGGCATGAGCGCTGCTGGCACCTGGGAGGTTGGTTTTAGTTGCTCGCCTTCTCGGCAGTGTGATGTGTTGTGATGTGATCACCCCAATTTCCACAGACACCCTTCTCCCATGGGAAAGGGTATTTAATCCAGAGTTAAACTGTCTCTTGTGTGTTGGAGGAGTGGTCTACACTGCTCTGGTGATGTGGAGACTGGAGGCCCTGAGCCTAGTGGGGTCTGTTCCCGAATTTACTTCAGTGCAAGGCCATCCATCCTCCATCTGTCACCCTAAGCCTTGGCAGCCTGGGTCAGCAGCTGCTGTCAACTCCCATGAGGGAAGGGGAGGGCCTCAAGGGTATTTTCCATCCTTACTATCTGGGACTGGCTAGGGCAGTTCCTTGGTATATGGCCAGGCACCTGGAACAGGAGGATGGGATAAGGCTGGGCAGTCCCAGGGCTCCTGGTTCAGCCCTGATCCAACCTGGTCAGATGAGGCTGGGCAGAGGGCCCCCAGAGGTATCTGAGCCTGCAGAATCCACCAGGGGAACATAAGCCCTTCTCTGTAGCTACCAGGCATTTCAAACACAGCTGCCTGGGAAGAGGCATATGGGCTGCTACAGCTAGGTGCTAAAAACAGTGAAGGGCCTGATTTCAAACCTCACAGTGAGCTATAGCTGCCCCCTTCCTCCCCCAGCCTAGGACTACCACTGAGGTAGCTGCAAGGACACACCTAGGGGAGGCAGAAAGGAAACCTCCACAGGGGACAGGTTGGGGGAGGCAGGCTGTGGTGCTCCCACTGCTGGGGAAGGCCGAGGTACGGCATGTCTGAAGGGGCCAGCAGGCCCTACAGTGTCTCTGTCCTTGAGGGTGAAGCTACAGCAAGGCTGGGGTGCCAGGTGAGCACCTTGCCTGCAAGGCTGGAGGGACCTCCCAGGGAGCTGAGCAGCCAGCTGGCAGCCCAGGCAGCAGATGCTGTTAATAGAGAACCGTATTAACAGAGAAGTCGCTGCAGGGGGTTCCTGTCTACGTGAGGAGCCTGGCCCTGCAGCCTTTCCTGAGTTGCCAGCCATGCATGTCCAGTCCCTCTTCCCCCAGGGCACTCCCAGCTTTCTAAAGGCCAGGAAGCAGATGGGGGCAGGGCAAGGAGCAGGCAGGGCCAGCATAAATTCAGATGAGGCTGGGGTCCCTATAGGGGCAGAGCCTCATATACCCAGAGGTATCTCAGCCTGCAGAATCACCCAGGGGAACACGAACCCTTCTCTGTAGCTACCAGGCAGGTCAAACACAGCTGCCTGGGAAGAGGCAGCTGGGCTGCTACCACTAGGTGCTAAAACAGTGAAGGGCCTGAGGAACCTGCTTGATCATAAGAAACAATAAAGGGTAGAGATCTGAGACGGTGGCTGAGGGGTCTTGGCTCACCTACCTCTCAGGGCGCAGCAGGATTATGGTGTGAGACTTTCAGAGGAGACCCACTCCTCTTAGCAGGTCATCAGCTGCCCCACCAAGAGAGCCCTTTCCACAGCCTCCATTGCCTCTACACCCCACAGATGTGCATTTTGAGGCACTGCCAGGCTCTCTGGTCAGCTCCCCACCCTGTGTAGCAGGAAGGTCCCCCGCTTCTCCCAAACCCTTCTACACACCCCATCAAAAGAAGATCCTTTGCAGCTCTGGGCTCCCTACATCACATGCTCCAATGGTGGAGGTGGGGGAAGCAGGATACTGTCCTTCAGACAAATCAGGATTGCTCTCTGGCTCTAGTCAGAGTGAGGGCATCCAGCCTCAGGCACTGCACAAAAGGGAGAGCACTTCATTTGGGCCCAGATGAGTCCTAAGGGGACAGAGATTTCAGGGTACAGAAGACGACTCCTCCAGGACTGTGGCACTACTCCAACCCCTTCCACTCACTCTGGCTCTGCAAGTCAGCTCTAGGGACTCTACCTATGGCAGGCCTGCTGTTTTCCTCATCTCCTAAGTCTGTGACTGCAACGTTCAAGCTGCAACCGCTTGCAGCTACATGTATCCCAATGTGGCTGCTTCCCTGAGCTGCACCACACTGTGGCTGTTTGCACATGGGCACAATGCCCCCCTAAGCCCAAAACCTGACCCCTGCCTTGTGCTAATCCAGAGCACAGTCAGAGGCAGGTTTTACCTGTCCATGTCCCAGTGCAGCCTTCTGTTCAGGACCTGCCCAGCCCCACCACTCTCCTGACCCTCAGCCTCAGGCCCACTACCCCTGCTACAGGCAGCTCTAACCCTCTCCATGGCTGGCAGCAGCAGAGCATGTGACAGCTCACCCTAGAAGGCCCCCAAGAGCCAGGGTGGACATTAGGCATTACTATTCCCAGGGCAGAACAGATAACTGGAGGTGGCTGAATGCTTTGGGCTGCCCCCCTACATAGCTTCTTGCATCTGCCCTCTGAACCCAGCTGTCCCCAAGGATTCCTGCATTACTGATGCTGCAGTACACTCAGGCACCTGCCCCTGCTGAGCAGGGGTAGGAGGGCACAGGGACCCTTGTCCTCTTAGGTCACAGCAAGCTGCTCCTCCACAGGCTGCCATCTTAGCAAGTCAACACCTGCTCCCTCCTTCCTGCTCAACTGTCCATCTCCCGTCCCCCCAGGCTGGCTAAGGGAGCAGCTTTTCCCTGAGGGAAGCAGGACACGTGCAATGGAACCTGTTCTCCTCTGTGCTCCACGAAGCCCATAATACTCTTTTCCAGCTCCTTCTAGCTTGGCACTAGGAGATGTTCAATGTTTTACCCTTAGGACCTGCGTGAGGTAGAGAGCTATTGTTCGCTGCATGTCACAGCCGGGGGGAGATGAAGCAGCAAGTTTCCAGGCCCTGGCACAATTACACTGGCAGCCCCTGAATTTGGGAGCCCAATTCCAAGCATCTCAGGCCTGAATTTTCAATGCCGAGCACCTGCTGCTGCCTCTGACTGCAGTTTGGTTGTTTCACATTGCTCACCCTACCACACTCCCAACCGAGGTGCCCTGTTCAAGTTCGAGTTTCTGGGAGAACTAGAAATAGAGTCAGGTGCCCAGACAACCACCCTGCCCTGTAACCACCAGCATGTGCTGACTGTGCAGCTAGCTAGCCCTTCTCCCATAACCTGGCCTCAAGGATATACTTTTAAAGGAGCCCAACCTCACCTGACTTTCAGCATGACATGACCTACTGTGCAGCACTACGGGACTCAAACCAACCTGGCATAATTCCATGGGGGAGGTGGGGGCGGGTATTTTCACCGCTCCAAACTAGTCCTAGATCAGATTCTGCTGGGCAGTCTAGGTGTCTGAAATGCTAGGAGCATTTAAGACAGTAGCCTCTGGGCTCTTTGCATGAAGCCTTCTGTTGGTCTGGGAACATCTTATCCATAGGTTGTATTAGGAGAAGTAGCAGGAGTATTCTTGTGAAATCCAGGTGAACTGTAGTACTGTTGAGGGGACCTAACATAAAACTCCCAGTCTAGGTCACTCAAAGAAAAACCCAGGCCTAACTGGTGTCTGACTCCAGTTTCTCTGTCAAAGTTTTGTTTTCTAACCCACAACTCAAAAAAACCCAACCAAAAACAAGCCAAAGCTGGACAGAAGTTCTCCCTCAATGCCCACCTGCGAGATGAATTCTGGGGCTTTGTTGCCATTCTCTATCCTGTACCAATTCCATCATGGTAAATCATGACAATAGGCAGACAGAGTCCAACAGAGGATGAGCAGAGGGCCAGGGGAGGGGGAGAGAAAGCTATTACCTTAGGAAATGTTGGAGCAATTTTGAGGCTGTTACGGTCTAGGAATTATGCAAAAGGCAAGGATGTGTGTGGGTGAAATATTTATTAGACCCACTGCTTATTTTATTAGACCAAATGCAGTGAGTCCAATAAAAGGTATCACCCACAAAAATCCTTGCCTTGTACCTCAGGGAAGGTATTCTCAGCTCACTCAGGATGGGAACAAGATGGCGAGAAAGGAAGTGGCAAAGGATGTATGCTTCTGCTGTAGAAGGGCAGGTGCTGACTTGAAGCTTGATGCCTTTTGATACTGCAATACAGCAGACAAATGACACAAAGAGGGGCAATGCAGGACACTGCCTTGCCATTCACCATGTGCATAGGGCAGCCCAGAGGTACAGGGAAGGCTTTTGAAAAGGAGGAGCTTGGCTTCATGCAGGACTGAATGCAGATCTTATAGTGTCTTGCTGGGTCTATTCTGTGTATCAGAGATGATTCCAAACAGGAGGGAGGCTCCCAACAGCAGATGCTGCCCTCAGAGCTGGGTGTATGGAAGCAGATAGCTCCTCTGTGCATAGTGGAGGACGTGTCAGAACCGAATATGAGGGATACGGGCTCCATCTTCAGGACATTAGAGGAACAGCAACTCAATACCTAGAAGGCTACTAGGGCTGTGCGAGCCTTCGGACAGAGCTTCGGATCCGGAGAAGCTTTGGATGCTTCGGGGTCCGAAGCAGCATGTCTGGGTCAAAGCGCTGCCTCGTTAGGCTTCCTGAAGCGCTTCGGAGCTGCCTCAGAGATCTGGCCATAGGGTATAATGGGGAAACAATAAAATATCTATAACTTTGTTGTTTTTTTGTCCAATTTGAATGAAATTTTCAGGGGTGGTAAACTCTACAGAGATCATGAAGCCTGCCAAGTTTCAAGGAGATCAGTGCAGGGGTTTGGGGGGAACTGCGCCCCAAATCCTTGAAAGCAAAACTCATGTCATGTCTATGTGTTACAACACAGGGGGTCAAAACTGCAGGGCTGGTAGCTCTTGCTGAGGCCACAAAGCCTGCCAAGTTTCAAGATCAATGCAGGGGTTTGGGGGGAACTGCCCCTCAAGCTGTGGACAAACAAAACACGTGCCATGGGTGACACTGCTTGTGTTAAGGCGCAGCGGGGTGACAGCTGCAGGGATGGTGGCCCCAAAGTCTGCCAGTTGTCAAGGAGATCAGTGCAGGGGGGTTCTGGGGCCCTACACCCCTAGCTGCTGACAGGCAAAACTCGTGACAAGGGTGCTTGTGGGACTGACTGTGTTTGTCTTGGGACAGGGGAGACACTACTGCAGGCCTGGCTGCTAAGCTGCTGTGTTACCAGTTACCAATCAATGGGGTTCAACGTAGACAAATGTAGGGTGCTGCAGCTTGGGAGAAGGAATCCATAGCATACATACAGGCTGGGGAGTTCCCTTCTTGAAAGCACAGAGGCGGAAAGGGATCTTGGAGTCATTATTGACTTCAAGGTGAACATGAGCCGCCAATGCCAGACTGCAGCCAGCAAGACCAGCTATACCTTGTCATGCATCCAAAGGTGCATCTCAAGCCAGTCCAGAGAGGTGATCTTTCCTCTCTATGTGACGCTCGTCAGGCTGCAGTTCGAGTACTGCATCCAGTACCGGGCGCCACACTTCAAAGGTGATGTGGCCAGCCTGGAGAGGGTTCAGAGAAGGGCCACCTGTTTGGTGAGAGGGCAGCAGGACAGGCCCTATGAGGAGAGACTGAGGGACCTGAACCTGTTTAGCCTCAGCAAGAGGAAGCTGAGAGGGGACCTGGTGGCTGCCTACAAACTCATCATGGGAGATCAACAGCAAACAGGTAGAGCCCTTTTCTCCCCACCACCACCTGGGGTGACAAGGAACAATGGTAATAAGCAGATGGAGAATAGGTTTAGGTTAGAGATCAGAAGGCAATATTTTACAGGTAGGGTGGCCAAAATCTGGACCCAACTTCCCAGGGAAGTGGTCTTCACCCCCTACCTTGGGCAAATTCAAGAGGAGGTTGGATGATCACCTGTCTGGGGTCTTGTGAACCCAGCATTCATTCCTGCCTGTGGCAGGGGTCAGGCTAGATGATCTGTTCAGGTCCCTCCTGACCCTAGCTACTATGAAACTATGATTCACTCAGGGACTAGCTCAATAAACAGGACCTAGCTAATGTAGCCAGTTAATTGTCATCAATTAGCACCTACAAAACCAGGCTAAGGCGAGGAAAGAATCAATACAGACAATCAACTGCCCCAAGACAGACACAGTCAGTCCCACAAGCACCCATGGCATGAGTTTTGTCTGTCAGCAGCTAGGGGTGCAGGGCCCCAGAACCCCCCTGCACCAATCTCTTCCACAGCTGGCAGGCATTGTGCCCATAGCAGGGGCCACCATCCCTGCAGCTGTCACCCCGCTACACCTTAACACACGCAGTGTCACCCATGTCGTGAGTTTTGCTTGTCTGCAGCTTGAGGTGCAGTTCCCCACAAACCCCGGCACCAATCTCCTTGAAACTTGGCAGGCTTTATGGCCTCAGTAAGAGCCACCACCCCTGCAGTTTTAACCCCCCTGTGGTGTAACAACAGATGTGACATGAGTTTGGCTTTCAAGAATTTGGGGTACAGTTCCCCCCAAGCCTCTGCACCAATCTCCTTGAAACTTGGCAGAGGCTACCATCCCTGTAAGTTTCATCCGAATCGGACAAAAAAACAACAAAGTTATAGATATTTAATTGATTCCCCCATTATACCTATGGCTGGATCTCCGAGGTGGCTCCAAAGCTTCAGAGCTGCTCCAGTCGGATCGAGGTGGAAACCTGGTCCAGAGCTCCGGATTGGATCACTGTCATCCGAAGTGGCCGGATCCGAAGCCAGCTCGGATCGCTGCCGACTTGCACAGGCCTAAAGGCTACTGTGTTAAATCAAGACTAAAAGCCACTTGTTGCATGGGCGAGGTTCAATTTGGGCTGCTGCCTTACTGCACCAGACCATATCTATGGTTCACTGGAAGACACAGACAGGGTTACAGAGCTAGCTGCATCTCTGAACATGCGCCTTGCTTACCAGCTATGAATGCTCAGCAGGTCTGAATGGGTTTGAATCTTGTGGCGGCTTCACTTCAGGAACAGGGACCCATGCTCAATATGAAGACCTAAACAAGCTTTTCCAAAACAGAGAACAGTTTACTCTCAACAGCAGAAACAAAGCTGAACAAATAAAATGTTTTTTATCACAAAAAGTCCAAATAATATTCATCTTACCTTAGGGCTTTAGCGAGTCTAGCTTATCCAAAATATCCCATCTCAGAGAACCAAGTTCAGTTTATTCCCCCCCTCTTCAGGTGCTGTCTTTTTATCCCCTGGACTACATGCCCAGGACCTAACCTGAACTGAAGGCTATGCTGCGATATCTTCACTGGCTAGATCAGGGTGCCAAACTCATTCAGCCCCAGAGGCAAGATGTGTGGTGTGGGGTTGGTCAATGGCCTAGATCCAGAGTGCAGAGCCATGTATGTCATCCAGCCCACAGAGCTGCCTTAAGGTCAGAAATTTGGCAATGAGAAGTGGCAGCTGCATCCACCTCTTGCCTTCTGCCTCTTCTGGCAGCATTAAAGCCCCTCTGGCAACCTAAGGGTATTTGAGGCCTGAAAGTTCATCCAAACACCTGGAGGGGTGTGGTTTTGGTGCCAACTTAGTATCAGTGACAAGCAGGCTGGGGACTGTGCTCATAATTCTGCAGAAGTGCAAACACGTTTAACTCTATGCAACAGCTAGCAGTTGTAGAACAACAGAAACTAGTAAGCTTAAGGAGCATATCAAGTCCCTTAAAAAGTCCACCTGAGCCAAGGGGCCCCTTGAGCTCATGTAAATAAAAGACGCCATCTTTCTGTAGCTGCTTAAACCATGCCTGATGGTGAGGCTCAGCACCACATCCAACTGCCTTAGCCTGAATGACAAGGGATCTGCTTCTATTTCCCCTTCACGAGCCTAAGAAGCCAATCTTGACACTGGCCCACAGGGCACCAAAACAGCGGGATAGGAGAGAGCTGCGGAGAGAGGCATATTTCAGCAATATGACTCTTGTCCAGGAAAGGATAGGGCCCTATAGTTTAGCCTAGGCCCCTGTTCCTAATGGGGCAACAACTTTCCATTATTCTTTAACGCATTATCCAGAGACTGGACGGCACAGTGGACTATCTTCAAAGTGGGGGCTGGAGGACTCTCAGGGCAATGCTTAGTACATGGCCTGGTGATTAAAGAATTTAGCCATGAAGACAGAGCTGCAGGGTGGTCCTATGCTATTACAGGGCAAAACAGAACCCCAAACTATACAGTAGTGCCAAAGGTAACCTCCCCTCATACAATTTATATGCAATTTAGGTATGTGAAGCTTAAATAGGATTTGGCTATATTCACTGACAGGCAGCTGGGTGACTTGAGCCAGCCCAAGACACCAAAAAGGCTGTGCCTCTGTCCCCTCAAGGAGATGCACTATAAGATAGCAGCACCTACAAGAATAGGGCTTGCCGGATTCTAGGTTCTACCACATTTAGCTTGGATTCAGACCAGGCCATTCATGCTTCTAGCCCATGTTAGATTAAGGAAGATTTCAAAGCACTCTCTCATATAGCATGAATCCATTCAGCCTGTGGGCCAGAGTAGTGCAGGTCTGGTCTGTGGGCTTAATCTGGAGTGCAGAGGCATGTCATTCAGTCCATGAAGCTGGGCACAGGTTGAAAATGTGGTGGAAAGACAAGTGGCAACAGCAGCAATTAACATTGTCCTCCACTGTTAGCTGCATGGGCCAGATGACAGGACTCTGTGGGCCATATCTCTGATACCTTTCCATTTAGCTTTGCCTACCTCTAGTATGCTTGTGAACATGACCTGAAAGAGCTCTGTTAAGCTAGTAACATTAAGGTGGAAAAATGATACCACTGATGTCTATAAAGCCAGAGGAGAAGTACAGAGGGGGAGCCTGTCTGAGAATTTGTCACAGGAGGGAGACAGGGAATAGGAGGCTGAGAGAGAGAGAGATAGACAGCCAGCCAGCCAGCCAGCCAGCAAGCAACACATGCATGCACACATGGGTGGGCGTGTTTTTTTTCTTCCCCCACTTTGCTTTGTTTCCTATAGCCTAGGTGTCCTCCAGGGAAGATAGGAGGCATAAATAGAAACTGGATTAGCTGTTGTTACTTGCATGGGACATGTCACATTCATGTTCCTCCCAGAGGGTCAAGATCATTTAATCTGTACCAAGTATAAGCTGATGTCCACCTTGGAGGAAAAGATTGAAGGGTTGAAAGCTCAGGGATCTATATGCTTCATGCTATCAGGGAAAATGAAGACTTCTTGGATAGAAGTCGTAAGAAGCACACAAGAGAGACCAAAGGGAAAAGAGAAGTGGCAACATATCACTACTAGAAGGGTCCCCAGAATTCAACAGATGCAGATTTAAGTCAGCAACTGCTTTCAAGCACCCTGCAGTAGAACAGGTGGGAACAAAGCAGAGGTGAGGACATCAGCAGTGGGACCCAGAGGACCCAGCAATACAGCAGGAAACTCAGGGACCCAGGGATGGTGGTTCCAAGATGACTGCACCAAAAAGGAAAAGGAGAGTAGTGGTGGTTGGAGACTCCCTTCTGTGGGTAATAGAGGCACCAATTTGTTATCTGGATTTGGGGTTTCGGGAGGTGCACTGTCTGCCTTGAGCCCACTTTCAGGATATCGCAGAAAGATTGCCTGAGCTCATTTACGCCTCACACTATTACCCTTTCCTTCTCATCTATGCAGGCACCAACAATACTGCCAGAAATTACACTGAGCAAATCAGAGGTGACTATGAGGCGCTTGGCAGGAGGATTAAGGAGCTTGGAGCACAACTGTTGTTCTTAACAATTCTCCAAGTGGAAGCTAAGGGCCCAGGCAGGGACCATCATATCATGGAAGTAAACATGTGGCTGAGATGGTGGCATAAATGTGAAGGGCTTGAATTATTTGAAAAACAGGCAGATGTTCTGAGGTGAAGGCCTGCTATCAAGTGATACGATCCATCTGGCCAGTTCTGTAAAGAGCATCTTTGAAAGAGCAACCTAGGAAGGAGAGCTTTAAACTAAGTTCTTATGCAAGGTGCTACACCTCAGGAAAACAAATGCAAAGTGGTATTCTTCAGGAAGAATAATCAAAAACACAAAGTGGGTGATCACTGGCTGGACAGCAGCACTATGAGGGATCTAGGAATCTTGGTGGGTCAGTCTCAACATGCATCTACTGTGACACAGCTGCACAAAAGGCAGATGTGGTTTTGGGTTGCATCAATAGGAGCATTAGATACGAGACAGGCGAAGTGACATTGCCTTTTTACTTGACACTGGTTAGGCTTCTCCTAGATGAAGCAGGTCCACATTCTAGAAAGGACATGGAGATGCTAGACGTGAGAAGCAGAGAAAAGCAAAAAAAAAGGTGACAAAAGATTTGAAAAACAAGCCATAAAGAGAGGCTGAGAGACAGCCATGTTCAGCTTGCACAAAAGGTGCTTAAGAGGGGACATGATAGCAAACTTCAAATATCTGAAGGGCTGCCACAAAGAAGAGGGAGAACTCCTTTTCTTTCCTGCTGCAGACCAGGGCACAGACCAATGGCTTGAAGTTGTAGGAAAGTGGGTTTAGGCTGGGTATCAGTAAAAACATTTTTACTATTAGAACAGTGAGGCAGTGGAATAGACTGATTTGAGAAGTTGTGGACTCTCTATCACTGAAGGTATTCAAGAAGTGTTTGGATAAGCATTGGTCAGGGATGATTTAAGAGTAGCTCAGTCTGTGCTATACCATAGGTATTTTGCATGCTTCTGGGCTTTGCTGGTAGTCATAAGGGCTGGAAAGGATTTTTTTGAGCTACGGACCTCAGGATTTCACTTCCTCAGAGCCACTGGGAGTTAGCTGTGGCCATGGTTGGGGATTTTGACTGGATTGTGCCAATGCTCCTGCTGAGAACATGAGTCAGGAGAACTGCATTCTAATCCTGACTGCCACAGATTCATAGTGAGATCTGTAAGTAAATTATGTCCTCTTGCAGTGTTAAGTATTTACTTACCTTCATTATTTCTAAAATGATGTAGCAACAAAACTGATGAGGCATAAGCCATTACCATGCAAGGAGCACTTTAACAGCACTACACATTAAAGTATTATTAGGATAGCTGGGATACAGGTCACTTCAGTGGTACAATCCACTCACCAGAACACTTTTCTTTAAGACACAGCTGCATGCAAGTTTGTGTGTGTTTTGCTTGCACTGGAAGTCCTTAAGGGCTGTGGGGTCCAACCATTTTAGCAGACATCCTACAAATTAAGCCCTATGCCTACCCTGACTGCTACTCCAGTCTCCTTCTCCTACCTAGTCTGCTGCTCTGCTCTCTGCTCCCACCCAATCTGCTGCATGCCATGCACAGAGGCTCACTTTGCTGCTTGTAGCACGTGTTGCAGGTTGGCCATTGCTGCCTTAGGGCATGATGTGCCACAACTGCCTTTCACCATTGCAGCTGCACAAAGCATCTCAAACTAGGGAGGAATCAGACAACCATTTAGATAGGTAATTAATACTGAGCTACTATTAAACACATTAAAATATTAGTGTATTAGATACTGAAAATGTCTATCAACACTCTGGCATGTATCAACCAATGCATCTTATGTAAAATCAAGGAAGCGCTTCTTCCACTGTACTCAGCACTAGTGAGACCGCAGCTGGAATACTGCATTCAGTTCCGGGCACTGCACTTCAACAAGCATGTGGAAAAACTTGAGAGGGTCCAGAGAAGAGCCACCTGTATGATCAGAGACTTGCAAGGCCAGCCAAACGAGGATAAGCTGAGGGACTTGGGCCTCTTCAGCCTAAAGAAGAGAAGGCTGAGAGGGGACTTGGTAGCAGCTTATTGCTACATCAGGGGAGCGCATCAAGAGCTCGGTGAACAACTGCTCACTAGGGCTGTGCAAAGCTTTGGGTGCTGATTCAACTTGGAGGAGATTCAGCCCGATCCGATGGCCAAATTTTCGAATCCGAATTGAATCAGGGGACTAATTAAAAGGTCTGAATCAATTCAAATCTCTCTGAATTGATTTGAAAAAGATTCGGAGAGCTTTGGTGATTCGGGCAGTCCCCACTCACTGCTGCAGGGAACTGGACCCAGACTCCATGCTGGTAAGTAGGGGGTGGGGGAGGAGGAGCTAGGTGAGGGGGG
>NW_017729030.1:60021433-60025633 GCF_001723915.1 Gavialis gangeticus
TAGGGGGTGGGGGAGGGGAGGCTGAAGGAGGGGACCATGGGGGGACTCCCACCACACCCCATCCTCCAGCCTCCGCCGGCTCTTTAAAAAAAAGCCCCCACTCACCAGCTGCTGCCCAGTGAGGGGGTGATCCCTGCTGCCCCATGCTGTGTGGGGGGCTGTCATGAGCCACCCCGCCTACTCTCCCAGCCCCCATGTGGCTGCTCTGCCAACCCCAGCTCCTGGCCCTTTAAGAAAAAAACAACAGCCTGGCCTCACCAGCTCCTGCAGTGGCCTTGGGGCTTCTGTGGGTTCCTGCAGCGCCTCCCACGTGGTGTGGGGCAGTGGGGATTACCCCCCACCTGGTAGCAGCTGGTGAGTGCAGGGCTTTTTTTTTTTTAAAGGGCTGGGGCAGGTGGGACAGCCATGGGGGGGTAGGGGGGAGCTCATGGTAGAGCCCCACATCCAGCATGGGGCAGTGGAGGGCAGTGGGGATCACCCCCCCACCACCTGGCACCAGCTGGTGAGTCTGAGCTTTTTTTCCCCAAAGAGGTAGGAGCTGGGGAGGACTGGGCAGCCACTGAGAGTGGACGGGGGATGGGGCCTGTCCGATTCAGAGATTCGGCAGCAGCCAAATCTCTGAATCAGATTCAGCTGAATGGATTTGGGACAGTGATTCAAATCACCATATCAAATCACTGTCCCCTGAATCGGCCAAATCCGAATCAAATACTAGCCACTTCACACAGGCCTACTGTTCAGCAGGGATCCTGTGGAGAAGACCAGGAGTAATGGATATAAACTCCTGGAAGACTGCTTCAGGCTCAATTCTAGGAAAAACTCCTTCATAGTCAGGGTGTCTAGATTGTGAGAAACTCCCTCCAGAGGTGGTGCAATCACCTACACTGGAAATCTTCACGAGGAGACTGGGCAGTCACCTCTCTGGGGTCACCTGATCCCTAGTTGTTAGGCCAGTGTGAAGCAGAAGGTATTTGCTTCAGAGTGTGGAGGGACAGTGATTTGATTCAGTGATTCAAATTACTGTCCCAATGCGATTCAGCTGAATCCAAAGATATTCGGCACTGAATCTTATTTGGCCATAGACTATATGGGTATCAAGCATTCAGGAAGAGAGAAAAGGGAGATGTGTCAATGGTACAGACAGGAAGTCTGTTCAATGAGTCACCAGTGCTGAAAGTCCTGGCATACACTGGGGAGCTGTTTAAAAAAAAAATGTCAACAGGCCGTCTAGAAAAGCAGCACCTGACAGTTCCTGGTATGTGAAGAACCACAAACTGTCAACCCACACCAGCAAGAATGCAATCCCCTTGCTCACATAGTGTAAAAATGACAAAGATCCAGTCAGGCCGTTTTGCAATACGATCCATGAGAATGGGTCCACGCTATGCCTGGATGCGAGTGTAAGACCATGAGTGAAGTGCACTCTATACTCATGAGAACAAGCAATCGAGGGCCTGAATTTGTGACAGCAGCAACTGAGGTCACCCCTAACATCTACATCTAAACAGGGAGAAGGCACAGCAGCTCCCTGGACCTCACCCCTGCCAAGTAAGCAGAGGAACCTTCACCTGGGCTGCTTGGAGGCTTGATGCTGCTGCTGCTTTTGGCCATACGATGAAGTTTGGTCTCAAAAGAGGATATGAGGGGCTCTAGTCGTGCCGCAGCTTCCCAAGAGCAGCTGGGGAGGCAGTGCCAGCAGGAGCAGCTGGATAAGCCCTGGCTTGAGCCAGCAGCCCTGGGAAAAGCCATGACTTGTCCAACTGTTCCCCCGGCTGCACCCCCGCCAGGGCAAGGCAGGCAGTGCTGACAGCCCTGGAAGAAGCTGCAGGGGCTGGGGGGTGGGGATGATCAGGGGACTGGGGGATTGAACCAGGGCTTCTCCCCAGCTCCCAGTTCCATTCCACAGCTTCCAGTTTGATCATTTCCCCCAGCCCCCATGGTTTCTCTCGGGGCTACCAGCACTGCCTGCTGAGGGAGGCAGCCGGATAAACTGTGACTTGAGCTGGCAACTCTGGGAGAAGCTGTAGGGGCTGGGGAATCAAACCGGGAGCTGAGGGGGAAGTCCCTGTTTGTTTCCCCACACCCTGATCATTCCCCCCTACTCCTGGTTTGATTCCCCAGCTCCCAATCATTCCCCCAGCCCCCGGGGCTTCTCCTGGGCCTGTCAGCACTGCCTGCCTTGGCTCAGTGGAGGGCAGTCAGGGGAGCAGCTAGATAAGTCGTAGCTTCTCCTGGGGCTGCTGGCTCAAGGTGAGGCTAATCTGGCTACTCCCCTCCACTGCTTCTGCAGGCACTGCCTAGTGTCTGCCTGTGCAGTCTGTGGCCGAATCTCCAAATCTCTCCGAATTGATTCAGAGGCTTCCAATTCTATTTGGAGAGATTAATAGGTCTCCCAATTCTGTTTGGAGATTCAGCTCCTGAATCAGGCCAAATCTCCTCTGAATCGAATCAACTACTGAAGCTTTGCACAGCCCTACCAGTTGTCTTTCCTGCTTAGCGTAGAGGGGCTGGACCCAACGATCTTGCAAGGTCCATTCCAGCTGCTAACAATCTATGAATCTATGGGGGAGTCATGCTTGAGGACACACTGGGGATACAGGCTGACCTGGACAGGCTTGCAAAGTGGGCAGATCAAAACCTGAGGATGCTTAACACAGAAAAATGTAAAGTGCTCCACCTGGGAAGAAATAATCTGCAACACTTACAGGCTCATGGTGCTACACTTGCCAGCACCACAACTGAAAAAAACCTGGGGGTCATGATAGACCACAGAATGAACATAAGCCACCAATGTGATGCTGTAGCTGGCAGAGCGAATCAAAACACTGGCATGCATCTCAAGCAAGACTAAGGATGTCATCTTCCTGCTCTACTTGGCCTTGGTGAGACCACAGCTGCAGTACTACATCCAATTCTGGGAGCTGCACTTCAAGGATGTGGAGCAGCTTGAGAAAGTCCAAAGGAGGGCCACATGCATGAGGTCTGGAGAGCAGGTCATATGGGGAGAGGCTGAAAAACATGGGAATGTTTAGTCGGGAGAAGAGAAATCTCAGAGCGGACTTGGTGACAGCCTATAAGTATATAAGGGGCACAAATCAGGGCCTGGGGGAGCAATTGTTCCCCAAGGCACTCCAGGGGAAGACAAGAAACAATGGGCATGAACTGCGTGAAGACTGCTTAGGAGTGGACATAAGGAGAAATTTCTTTACAATTCAAGTGCTGAGGGTCTGGAACAGACCCCCCCCAGAGGTGGTACAGTCATCTACCCTGGGGATCTTTAAATAACAAATTTGACGCACCTTGCTAGGGTCATCTGAACTCAGCAGTCTTCCCTGTCCAAGTGCAGGGGGCTGGACCCAATGATCTCATGAGATCCTTTCCAGCCCCTAACATCTATGAATCTATGTAACCATAGTTACATCCCCACTTCCCATTTTCCACCAAAAACTGCAGCATTGGCCCAGTCTGCCAGCTCCTTTCATAGCCTCTCCGTGCCTTCCCCATGGTAAATTTTATACATGTATCTGATCCAAGAAACCACAACCATCTTTTCCAAACCCAGCTCTATTGTGACACCAGTGAGTAGTTGGATGGACTTTTCATATGCCCACTCATCAATGCATCTTGCCCTCCCATATGCTTTGCAAGTGGTTTCAGTTCAGCTACAAGTCCCTCAGTGCAGGGACTCTCTTACTGCAAGTCTGAGCAATAGCAAATCCCAGGATGTCATCCTCCCACCGTACTCTGCCTTGGTGAGGCTGCAGCTGGAGTACTGCATCCAATTCTGGGCTCCACAATTTTAAAAGGATGTGGAGAAGCTTGAGAGAGTCCAAAAGAGAGCCACAAGCATGATCAGAGGGCAGGAAAACAGGTCTTATGATGAGAGACTGAGCACTACAGGACTTTTCAACTTGGAAAAGCACAGGCTCAGGGGGGACCTGGTGGCTGCCTATAAGTATATAAGGGGTGTACATCAGGATCTGGGGGAATACCTGTTCACCAGAGCGCCCCATGGGATGACAAGGTCAAATGGTCACACACTCCTCCAAGACCATTTCAGGCTGGACATAAGGAAGAACTTGTTTACTAACCAAGCCCTCAGGGCCTGGAACAGACTGCCGCCAGAGGTGGTGCAAGCACCTACTCTGGACTCCTTTAAGGGTCAATTGGACGTTTATCTTGTTGGGATCCTGTGATCCC
>NW_017729030.1:60030633-60034071 GCF_001723915.1 Gavialis gangeticus
ACTCTGGACTCCTTTAAGGGTCAATTGGACGTTTATCTTGCTGGGATCCTGTGATCCCATCTGACTTACTGCCCCTGGGACAGGAGGCTGGACTTGATGATTTTCCGAGGTACCTTCCAGCCCTTATGTCTATGAAATATCTTGGTGAGAGAGGCCAGGAGCAGTCTTGGGTGGACCTACTGATAAAAGGCAAACCACAGCCCAGCAAAAGGAAAAAAAAGAAACAGGTATTTAATCAGCAAACAAGATGTATAGCTTTATGTTCTTGCCCCCTCCCCATAGTCAGTGATTGGGACACTGTCCTTGTACAAGTCCCCACTCTAAGGCACATTCTTACAGCGGTTTAACAGCACAGCATATTGCACCACAAACATGTCTGACCCAGGCACAGAGCATAACTACAGCTCACAGGAGGCCTCCATCTCAGAGAAATACTTAGACTTCTTTCAGCATGACACAGCCAGGGAGCAACATGGGTATTGGGGTAGATCGGCAGGTGAATTCCTACTCCAATTTATGATAGTATCACAAAGTAAATTACTAAAACCCATTCTTAGCAGCAGCATCCCTGAAGGGGCTCCCCTGCAATATACCAGAGCCATCACAAACCCACAGCAGAGTTCACAGTTGAATGTGGAGTCTACCCAAGACCCCCAGGTATCAGGAACTAAATAAAGTGCCAACTCAGAGCCAGCATTAGCCATCAGAGTGAGGAACACCATCTCCCACCTGTTTTCCCACATTTCCCTGTTGCACGTTTGTGCCTCCAATTTGTTTTCTTCTAAAGGATTGACTAGTAAAGAGTGGGATGTCATTCCCAAATCGGAGTCAGGTTTGCATGATGTAAAACAAGCATACAGGCCAAATGCATTTGTAAAAGGCTTTAGAAAGGGTGGAATGAAAATGACTTGAGACCCCAAGCCACAACCCTTTTGCTCCATGGAAGTTCTCAGCCCGTATCCCAGAACCAAACAACTCCTAGCACCTTCTCACAAGCTGACCCAGAATCCCTCCCAGCCTGATGGGGTGTGGGGTTGCGTTAACCCCAGTACTCAATACCAATAGGGGAGGTCCAAGAAAGCAAGTCCTTTGCCTTAAAATGATCACCGGGGCAGAACAGACTAGTCACTGGGACAAAGGTGCTCTGATCAGAGAGAAAGTATGTCTGGACTATGTCATTTTAAAGGGTAGAATTATTTTGAAAAGCTCTCATGGGCCCTCAGAACCTCACATTTATTAAGTTGTTCCCACCCTGTCCTGCACTGGACTCTCTGCCACGCTGCTGCCTTTTGGCCCAAGGCTCAATTATTAGGGAACACTCAGGTAGTGGGAAGCTGCACGCACCTATCAGAACCCTCCTGTCCCTTCCAGGCTCCTGGGGACATGTCAGACTCACTTTTTGCACGTTCTCATTTGCAGGAAAATAATTCCCTTGGTGACAGGCAGAAGGCTGAGACTGTGCTTGAGACTGCAAGACACTACCAGGGGATCCTGTACAAATCAGAGAGTGTGAAAGTGACATTCTTGGCACACCAGAGACCCTGTGAGACTCTGAACTAAAGGGGAACAGATTTCACTCACTCTGTGCTGAGACACAAAGTTCAAAAGCAACATGTTCAAAAACCCCACCCAATGTGCAAGGCAGAAGCCTCATGTGATGCCTAAAACTCTTTAAGATTTAAGAATTTGCATAAATTAATATATTAGTCTGAACCCCTGCTATCCATACATAAATTAAGATATGACACAAGTCAGCACCTACAGTACAGGGTCCCCAGTTGTAAAAACTGGATGCCCTTACGAACTGGAAAGACGAGAACTTTTCTGTACCTTTGGACAAGCCAGGCAGCTTTACAAACAAGACATACTGCTTGCTGCCACCATACTGGGCTTTTCTCATGTTCCACCAAACCTGAAAACCTTTGGTATCAAGCATTCAGGAAAAGAGAAAAGGGAGATGTGTCAATGGTACAGACAGGAAGTCTGTTCAATGAGTCACCAGTGCTGCAAGTCCTGGCATACACTGGGAAGCTGCTTAAAAAAAAAAAGTCAACAGGCTGTCTAAAAAAGCAGCACCTGACAGTTCCTGGTACATGAAGACCACAAACTGTCAGCCCACACCAGGGAGAGTCCAATCCCCTTGCTCTTACAGTGCAAAAATGACAAAGATCCAGTCAGTCCCTGTTTTGCAATATGATCCATGAGAACGGGTTCACGCTACGCCTGGATGCAAGTCCAGGACTGTGAGTGACGTGCACTCTATACCCATGAGAACAAGCAATCCAGGGCCTGAATTTGTGACGGCAGCAACTGAGGTCACCCCTAACATCTACATCTAAACAGGGAGTGGGCGCAGCAGCTCCCTGGACCCCACCCCTGCCAGGTAAGCAAAGGAGAGGAACCTTCACCCAGGCTGCTTGGAGGCTCGATGCTGCTGCTGCTTTTGGGCATATAATGAAGTTTGGTCTCAAAAGAGGATCTGAGGGGCTCTAGTCGTACTGCAGCTTCCCGAGAGCAGCCAGCGCACAGCGGGGCAGTGTGTGGGGCACTGCCAGCCCGCCCGCAGAGGGCTCTGGTCTCTTGCAGGGAGTGGGGGGAGCTCCCGGCTGGGTCTGGTGGGCACAGGGAGGCTGCTCCAGGCCCCGCCCTCAGTTCTGCATGAGCAGGCCCACGATGAGCAGGAGTAGCAGGAAGGCCGACACCTCCACGGCACCGCTGTATTTGCCCTTGGCTGCCTCCTGCTCGCGCTGCTTGCGCAGCTCCTCCCGCCGGCCGCGCAGTTCCTGCTCGCGCTGCAGCTGCTCGCCGTAGTGCGCGCGGTAGAAGGCGTCGAAGTCGAAGACAGGCTGGGGCGGGCGGCCGGTGGCCCGGACGGTGCGGCTACGGGGCGAAGCGGGTGTGGGGGCGCGCGGCGGCGATTCGTCGCGGCCCGAGGGGCGGCCGGCCGTGCGGAGGTCCTGGCTGCTCAGGATGCCACGATCGTACTTACGGCGCAGCGCGACACTGCCCAGCACCAAGTAGGCCTCGCTGACAGCGGCGAAGCGCGCGGCCGCCTCCTCGCTACCCGCGTTGCGGTCCGGATGGAAGCGGAAGGACTGCGCGTAGTAGGCGGCCTTGATCTGCGCCTGCGACGCCGTGGCCGGCACGCCCAGCAGCTCGTACAGGCCCGCGCGGGGGAGGCGCGGCGGGGGCGCGGGCCCGTTCTCCGAGTACAGCCGAGCGACGCAGCGGACCGCGGGCAGAGCGCGGCCGAGGAACCAACGTGCGGCCATTCCGGCGTCTGCTCCTTCACCTCAGCCAGGGCACCGCCATCTTGCCGCGGCCGGCCAATGGGAGCGCGGGGCGGGGCCAGCCCCGCTGCGGCGCGGGGAGATGACGTCATAGAGGCAGCATGGCAGGCAGCGGCCGGAGGCCAGAGCATCGCGGCCCCCCCGAGCT
>NW_017729030.1:60034242-60034591 GCF_001723915.1 Gavialis gangeticus
GGTGGGTGGTGGGTGGTGGGAGAGGCCCTGGCCCTGGCCCTGGCCCTGGCCCGCGCTTACTCCGCGCCGTCTCTCCCTGCAGTTCTACGACGCGGCCGAGGCGCGCAAGTACACGCAGAAGTAAGGGCTCGTCCCGCCGGCCCCGCTCCCGGCTCCTCGCTCGTGCTCTCCCGGCTCCGGCTGGGCCCGACCCGACCCGACCCGACCCGACCCGGGCAGCCTGTGCCTTGCGCCCCCGCGCTCCGGTCGTGCCCGGGCCCTGCTGAGGGGGCGCTGCCGGGCCTCACCTCGCGGTGTCTCCCCCTTGTGCACTGCTGGGCGGCGGAGGCCTGCCCTAGACATGCACATA
>NW_017729030.1:60039591-60045762 GCF_001723915.1 Gavialis gangeticus
CCCGACCAGACCCGACCCGACCCGGGCAGCCTGTGCCTTGCGCCCCCGCGCTCCGGTCGTGCCCGGGCCCTGCTGAGGGGGCGCTGCCGGGCCTCACCTCGCGGTGTCTCCCCCTTGTGCACTGCTGGGCGGCGGAGGCCTGCCCTAGACATGCACATAGAAGCTGCACTTGCATGTTAAGTTGTCTGTGAAAGGGCCCAGGAAAGCTGGGTGAAGCTGGGTCATTGCATGTAACAAGTTGCAGGTGCTTTTTGTGGCATAAGCTGTGGACTAACCAGGTCTTCTTCAGCTGCTGGAGTGTAATGTTGAGTTCCTGTAGCCTGCAGTATTTGGCTTAAGATCTGCCTTTCTTATCTATTGCTGCCTGAGAACAGGTAGACCCAGCAGAGTTAAGTCCTGGACTCTGGTCTTGGGCCAGGTCTGCGCTGCAGATCTGTGGTGTGTGGGTGTAGAGAGGTGTGCTGATAGAGCCATGCCAGCAGATGTGCCTGGTGCAGATTCAAGACATACTGGCAGAACTGGGTTTTTGCCACTAAAGCTTGTTCTGCTGGAGGAGGGGATGGAGGCGGTAGTTTTACTGCCAATCTGGCTGGTTTAGTATATAAATAAAGAGCTTTTGTTATAGATTTAGCACCAGAAACTGTGTGAGAACTTTATTGGTCAGGTGCAGTCTGGTTAAGAAAGGCTGTATTCTACTAGGATTACTAACGAAGCAGATAGTAAATTTGTGCTTGTGCTTTAATCTGTGCTGGAAATCAGGGACCCACAAGATACTGCAGAGACCCTCACCACAGAGCAAGTTTCCAGCTAAGGATCTGTGCTTACAAATGCATCGTAGTCCATATGAATAACCAAGGTGTGAGCCAGTAGCTAGCATAGGCCACTTAGCTCTCACCTACATCATTGCCTTTGTATGAAGAAGGAAGAGTCATTGATTTGTGATGCTTTTTCCCTCAGCTCTCGAATGATTGAGATCCAGACACAGATGTCACAGCGGGCAGTGGAGCTGCTGGGTTTGCCAGAGGATCAGCCGTGTTTCCTGTTGGATGTTGGGTAAGACAATACACGAGTCATGGAGTTGGAAGGATGCTGCTTCCTTCTTGCTTTCTTCCCTTCGGTCTTTGGGTTGCTGTTATAGGAAGACAGGACTCTGAGCTGCCAGAACTCTTGTTTTTTGTATTAGGAAAAATGCTGGCATTTTACGTAGGGTTTTGTCTGGTAGCATGGTGATGAACATGGCTCAGGCATCTGATCAACTTGTGCCCAAGGGCTTAATTTCGATTAATGTTGAGAGGTACATCTTGATTAGGTTAACATTACATCTTGGGTTATATGTGGAGGAGTTGGCTGTTTATTTCTACTGCTTTTGTAACCCTTGCTCTTTCCTTTTAGATGTGGTTCTGGTTTGAGTGGAGATTACATCTCTGAGGAGGGGCACTACTGGGTTGGCATGGACATCAGTTCTGCCATGCTGGGTAAGCAGATCCAGTTCTGCTCTATATCCAAGGGCTTGGACCTTCATGCTTTGACTAGGAGAGTACTGCCCATGCAGCAGACAGATGTTTCAAATCTTATGATGTGATCTGAAGGCACATGACAGGCTTCCTAATTATTTCAAGTTCTGTGCAGATGTGGCTGTGGAGAGAGAGGTGGAAGGGGACCTTCTTCTTGCAGACGTGGGACATGGTATTCCTTTCAGGCCGGGCACGTTTGATGGCTGCATCAGGTAAGGCTGTACATTTTTTTCATTATCTTCCTGTGGTTCCCAGAAACTCTACTGAACAGGGACAGACTTCTCTGTGCCTCCTTGTTAAGTGTTGTCCTTGCCACAGTACAGGTTGATTCCAGGTTGAGATTTGGACAGCTTTTGAATTGTAGTAGCTCACTTCAATTTGGGGGCAGCTATTGGAAAGTTACCTTCATGCACTTTGTGTCTCTCGTAGTGGTAGCCTGGGAAAACTGAGAAACCAATACTCAGAATGCTGAGGATGGACCCTGGAGGGGTTGGGCTGCTGATAACCAAGGCAGACAGGAGGAGCTGAAATACCCAGAGCTGAGCCCAGCATTAGTTGCTTGTGGGTGTTGGGGAAAGAGAGCTGCATATCTTATAGTTGGAAAGCTGGAGCTTCAAGGCTTGGTCATAGTGCTGCCCTTGAGCCCCACAGCACAGCTCCCTTGAAGGCTGGGGAAAGGTTTGCTTACGGAAGTGAGGTGTGGGGGGCACTGTTTACTACCTCAGAGTTGTTGTTGCATTCAGGTTCACTTGCTCAGAGTGGTGGGGGAGTAACTGCATTAACTGCACATGTGAATTGGGGCTACATTTGGGTTAATGGAGAAGCTGACCCTTAAGGGACATAGACCATCCAAAAGAGCTGTACTGAGATTCCTACAACCATGATATCAGGTCAAACACAGTGAGGAGGTACTAAGGCAGTGGTTCTTAACCTTTCTAGTGTCAGGACACACCTGCCAACTTTTGAATTTGGTGGTGTCCCTGGTTGAGAACCATTGTTGTGCTATCTCAGTTTACCTAAGTCAGGGGTTGTCAACTGGGGGTATGCGTACCCCTGGGGGGTACTTGAGCTGGCCCTAGGGGGTACACATGGGTGGAGATGGAGTGCTATCACGCATCATCCCGTGCTGCCATGCAGGCACCTCCCGCCCAGCTGGACGTGGTGGGGCAGGGGAAGCTTGCATGCGGCAGCTGCTGCTACTCTGCATCTGGCTGTTTGGCCCTCCTCTCACTTACCCTCTGGCTGGGGGTACACTGCTCCATGTCTGGCCAGGGGATACAATGATTCAAAAAGGTTGAAAACCCCTGACCTAAGTGGTTCTCAACTGGGTGCCACTGGCAGGTAAAAACTTCGCCACATGCCTGGTGCACAGCCACAGCAGGAAGGACTGAAGCATAAGCAGTCTCTTCTGCCTGCTTAAGGCTTAGCAGAAATCCGAGGAGCGCACGCATGCAGAGCCCTTCCCAGTCTGGCTGTGTACCAGGCATGTGGGGTGCTTCTGCCTGGTGGCTGCTGTGCAGTGGCAGCACCTGCACAGTGGCACCCCTCAAGTGGTCTCACAGTACCCTGGTTGAGAGCCACTAATCTAAGGCACTAGCATGCTGTCCATGGTGGGAGGTGTTCGCAGCTGCAGGAACTAGAAGCTTGTTCTGTAGTAAAGGAAGCCTGTATTATGTAGGGGCAAATACTGCTGTTGAGCAGTTCAGATGTGTGGCCCCACAGGCTTTGTGTCACTGTTCCCACCGGCCTTCCTAGACAGCATTGGATAAACCCATCCTAAAGAAACAATGTGCTGATTGAACAGCTGATGTGAGTGCCTTTGGCCCAGTGATACATCAAGCACCAGCTCTGCCAGTGGAATGTCCGGGGATGGGTCAAGTCTGGGGGGATGGTTGGTGAGAGAAGACTTGGGCAAGGTGAAGAGGATAGAAAGATTTTGCTGAAGAGAGTAGCCTGAGGAGCCCCCATGAGAGGCTGGGGGCTCTCTGTCCTTTTGCTCACGTGTTCTCTCTCAGTATTTCTGCAGTGCAGTGGCTCTGTAATGCCGATAAGAAGACGCACAGTCCTCCCAAACGCCTGTATCGATTCTTCTCAACCCTCTATTCTGCCTTGGTGAGTGTGGCCCCTTCTCAGCCAGCCCTTCCTCCTCACAGTACATCTAGTGAGAGGATCTCCTTTCAGGCTGATCTGTCCCTCTAGCATGGTCCCCCGCTTGACTTGGACACTGCTACCTACTCCAGCTACACTATGGTGTTGGGTCAAACTCCCTGGGCTAGGCAGGCAGAAGCCTGTTTTGGGTGAGCAGTTCATAATCTCCTTTACTCTCTGCAGGCCCGGGGATCACGTGCTGTCCTGCAGCTCTACCCTGAGAACTCCGAACAGGTATGTCACTTTTTCCCCTGCTGGGAAAGGGGACATGGGTGGTGCAAGGTGGAAAAGCACTGTCCAGAGCTTGACTGCAGTTTCCAGACTTTTTTTTGAGTGCTGCTTTGAGTGCATGTGGTCTTGGTCAGTGCTGTATTGGTGGAAGCCTCATGACACTCCTGAAGTGGGGACATCCCAATATGGTGGTTACACTCTGGTCCTTTCTGGAATCATGCTGGAGCTCATGGAGTGCACCATTAACCCATTGCTCTACAGACTGTGTTTGAGGAGTTGAATCTTAGAGCAAGCAAAGGGCATGGCAGGTTGTGGATTAAGCATTTGATTTGCCAGATTTCCTATGGTCTGGTCAAATTGGAAAGCCAGAGTCTTCGAGCTGTGGTTGAGCCACTGGGTTTTTGGGCAGAGATAATACTAGGCAGACTGCTTCCTTACAACTGGGAGTTTGGATGTGGAATTTGCTTTGATAAGGGGATTTAGTGCAGAAGTGATGAACATAATCTGCGTAAGACTCAGCCGGCAGTTCTGTCTCACATTGTTGGGTGGATGGCTGGCTGGCTGGTTGGCTAACTGATGACAGCATGTGTTCTTTGCAGCTGGAGCTCATCACTGCTCAGGCCATGAAGGCAGGTTTCACAGGAGGGATGGTGGTGGATTATCCTAACAGTGCCAAAGCTAAGAAGTGAGTTTTGTGTCCTTGTGGGCTGGGGCATGGTTTGGTTATTCCTGCTGAGGGCTAATTTACCAGACTCCTGCAAACACAGTGGCATGTCTCCCTCATATGGATATCTTGCTCTAGGGCAAAGGTGGTAGCTCATAATGTGAAGCAAACCCGTGAGAGATTCGTCCTTTCTGAATGCACTCTGTCCCATATTCAGCTTCTTGTAATTACGAGGTGGCTGGAAGCCAGCTACACCTGCATTCCCAATCCCAGAAAGAAACTGCATGCTCCCATTTCTTATCTCTCTGGTCTCTCTTTCAGGTTCTTTCTCTGCCTCTTTGTTGGTGCATCTGGTGTGTTACCAAAGGTAATAAGCCCCAGCTTGGGGTGTCCGCATACTGGGAGGCATTGGGGTATGGGAAGTTGCTGCTTCTTAGTGAGTGATCCTCTTTGGTGCATAGGAAGTAGAGCCTTCTGCAGGAGTCTGCGGTTCAGGGTAAAGACATGCAGTTCAAAATAACTAGTCTGGATATGGGTAGGGGGTCAACCCCACATTGCTCTGCACTGCTGTAGCAAGTTCACAGTTCTATGTGGGAGAATCTGTCTGCAGTACAGACATGCCATCTGTCCAAAGCCATGGGCAGCAGGACCTCATGTCCCTAGGGCTCCCTGGTGTTTGCATGGTACCGTCCGCCTTCAGATAGAGCTGAGTTCCATGGTCCAGCCTTGGCCATACTTATTTCAAGCATGGAGGGGCTGCTGGTCCTGAGCTCATTTCTTCCCTGAGAGCTTGGGATCTGTGAGGAAAAGGGTATGCTGTCCTACCTAATGTTAGCTCATCTTGTCCCAGCTTTCCATGCAGCCAGCTTGGTGCTGTTTTGCTTTTACCTCAAGTGCTGGTAGATGGATCAGTTTGCTTCTTTCCCACAGAATAGTCTTTCCCCTAGATTTGCTGGCATCTTGCTCCTGGAGTGACCCTGCCCCTCCATGTGGTGGCAGCTCCTGAGCTCTGCTTGATGACATTAAGGCCCCATTTTCTCTGCTTTCAGGGTCTTGGTGCTGAGTGTACTGATGGAGAGGAATCCCAGCAGGCCAAGTTTACCAATGAAAGGTACTGTGTTGGGGGTGCAGCTGCAGGGTGAGCTCCATGATAGGCATCTGACAGGAACCCAGCATGTTTGTGGGGCTTCAGGAAGACGAGTGTTGTGTCCTCCTTCCCCCCCACACCTACCCTCCTCCCACCTCCATGGAACGCTAAATTCCCTTCCCTGCTCAGCTGTTTATCTTAGTTTCATAGTTGGTAGGGTCGGAAGGGACCTGAGCAGATCATCAAGTTCAACCCCCTGCCATGGGCAGGACAGAGTACTGGGGTCAAACGACCCTGGCAAGGTGATTGTCTAGCCTCCTTTTGAAGACCCCCAGGGTAGGAGTGAGAACCACATGCCTTGGAAGTTGGTTCCAGATCCATAGTTTCATAGTTTCTAGGGTCGGAAGGGACCTGAGCAGATCATCTAGTCCGACCCCCTGCCTTGGCAGGAAGAGCACTGGGGTCAACTGACCCCAGTAAGGTGGTCATCCAGCCTCCTCTTAAAAACCCCCAGGGGTGGAAGCCTG
>NW_017729030.1:60050762-60053937 GCF_001723915.1 Gavialis gangeticus
TCCACCTGCCCTGACTGTGAAGTAGTGCTTCCTGATGTCCTGCCTGAACCTACTCTCAGTCAGCTTAGGCTGTTATTCCTAGTTACTCCTAGTAGTGCTCGGGGGAATAGGGTCTCTCCCGTTCCGTACTGGTCCCCCTTGGTAAGTTTGTAGACAGCCACCAGATCCCCTCTCACCCTTCCCTTGTGGAGGCAGAACAGGTTCAGGTCCCATAGCCTTTCTTCATAGGGCCTGCCCTGCTGCCCCCTGATCATGTGAGTGGCCCTCCTTTGGACCCTCTCAATGCTGTCCACATCCCATCTGAAGTGCGGTGGCCAGAAATGGATGCAGTACTCCAACTGCGGCCTGACTAATGTCACATAGAGGTGGAGGATCACCTCCTTGGACCTGCTCATGGGTGCATGACAAGGTGTGGTTAGCTTTCCTTACCGCGTCCTCACATTGGCAGCCTGTGTTCATCTTGGGATCAATAACGACTCCAAGATCCTTTTCTGCCTCCGTGCATCTTGATGCTTTGATCCCTGTCTGGCGCTTCATATGGCTCGGGGCTGGTGTGCTGCAGTACCATTAGCAATGTCTCCTCCCGACCCTGTGTTGCAGGGCACTGTTTCCCTTGCAGCCAGCAGGAGAGACTGAAAGCAACAGCCAGAGGATAATCGTCATGGCTGCCAGGAGCTGCTGGCTGTCATGTTTTCCTGCCTCTTACAGAATTGTACAGTTAACATTTACCAACCTGAGGCCTCTTCATTGTTTTAGACGGCTCATCCAGAGGGCAGCATTAGTAACTTGCTGGGAAGCCAGGGGCTCTGTCTGACTTAATAAGCCCACCTCCTCACAATGCCAATGGCCAGTGACTGTCCACACTGCTAGGTAGCACCTTGTTTGCATACCCAGTCCCTGTCCCTTCCTCTACCAGTTTTCCTAGAGTTAGTGAGTTACGTAGACTCTGAGAGGTGGTGAGGATGTTCTTTGTCTGTATATCCTTTGTACTGCATTGACTGTTTCTGCCCGGCCAAGCTACTGCTTACAAGCTTGGACTCCTAACTTTTCCTCAAGCCCTCACTTTGATGGGGTGAGCGGGAAGATCATGGGCTGAGAGGGACTCTCTAAATCCACCCAGAGCTGGTTGCAGCAAGCTAGAAGCAGAACCTGGGACTTAAGGTAAATGAGTGATCAGTTCCATCCACACCCCTCACCTGGCCTCAGTCAGCCTTCTCTCTTGGTTCTCTTGTAGAACAAGGTTCAAAAATGCCAAGGGGAAGTCTGCAAAGAAGTCTCGGGACTGGATCTTCGAGAAGAAGGAACGCAGGCGGCGGCAGGGCAAGTAAGTGCCTCCACTTCCCATGTCAGGTCCTACAGAGCAGAGTGGGGCATTCTTTCAGCTGCAGCCAAGGCACTTGGGATCTCTGTGGAGGCAGCCACCAGCAGCACTGAGGTTGGGGCAGGCAGCAGGGTTATTAGCATTGTGCTCCACCTGTTCTTGCCAAGATCCCCTTTGCTTCAGCAGTTTGCCAGCTCTGTGCTTTTTCTGACTCTTCTGCGTTAAGCTGAGTCCCCTCCTGGCTGTCAGTACAGGTCTGCAGGTGGCCCACTGGCTGTTTTGCTTCCAGTACATTTGTGTCCCTTCAGCTGAGCCCTGTCTGTTTCTTTCTCCACAGGGAAGTGCGGGCTGATACAAAATATACCGGCCGAAAGCGACGCCCTCACTTCTGACCCCTTTGGATTTCCTTCCAGTCCCAGTTCTGTGGCAGGCTTTGCATTGACACTGGCACAACCCCTGTGGACCTACCCCTGCACCAGCAGAGGCTGCTGGCACATGCAACCTAAGCCTGAAAGCTGCACGGCCTGAGGGTGTCCATCTGTGACTTCTGCAGGAGGGGCTTGTCCCACTTGAATGCTTCCAGTCTTGTTTACCTGGGAAGAATCTTAGCCAACACTGCAGCCAAGTTGGGGTGCAACGTATGGAGACTGATCCAGCCTTTTGTGGACTTCCTGGGGTGTGCCCTGTTTCCAGCCCACAGGGGCAGGTTGGTAGAGCTGCTGTACAGCCACAGGCAACCTGTTCCTGAACTTGGGAGTGCAGTGTATCCTGGGTTACCTTGTTTCTGGGACCCTTCTTTTGGGGTTCCAGCCCAGTCAGCAAATAGAAGCTCTTTGAGTGTGAGGGTTGCAGAACTGTCCTCTTTGCCAGGCATGCGTGCGTGAATCAGGAGCTGTTCTGTGCTGAGGCAGGTCAAGTGGAAATGAACAGCCCCCTGGTACTTCTCCCTTTCTGAAAGGATATTGAAGGTGTCCTAATACTGTGACCTAACCTACCCTTACCTGCACTGGGCTTGCACATGGTTATGCAAAGTCATCTGCAGCTGCAGTCAAGGACCCCACACAATGAGTGTGGGCAAGTATCCCCACAGGTAGAGTCGAGTTAAGGAATTCATCAGAGCTTTCCTGGATCGCTGTCTGAAACGTAGAGGAGAGCAGCTGCTGCTATATGCTGCTACCCTTCCTGGGCCAGCTCTGACCTGCATAGTTACCCTTCCCCTGTGGCGCAATAGAGCAAGGAGCTGGGGCCCTGCTGTGTGGTTACAAATGTTTATTATACATAAAAATTCCACAAAATGGGAAGCTATTTTGCATCTGAAGCAGTGGGGAAAGGAGGCTTAGCAGGGGATGGACAGGGAGTAGATGGAGAAAAGAGGCAACACAGCATCATCCAGTCCATGGAGACTGAGCAAGCCAGGTTCAAGATCCACATGGAAAACAAGGACACTCAGCTCACGGTACAGCAGTGGTACAACTCCAAGGGGGTCGCTGAACGCTTTCAAGTGCACTGAATTTAAAGAACAAAACACTCCCCTGCTAAGAGTGCAAGCTGCACGTGCCTGACATAGCTCATGGAATACTGCGCAAGACAACCCCCACGCTGGGAGGCCATGTGGCACTTGGAACAGATAATTCTTTAAAAAAGACACCTTGAGATTGATTTTCCTAAAGAAAAAGTGGAACATCTTCCCAAGCACAAGCACACCATTGTGAATCCAGTCTCCACATGCAACATGGGTGGGCAGGGGGGAACAGGATAGGGCTTACCCACGTGCAGGGGTTACAGTACTGGTCCCAGATGCTTCCCTCCCCTGCTTACAGCCGGGGGGGGGGGGGGGCAGGGGGGGATATGGCT
>NW_017729030.1:60054117-60082166 GCF_001723915.1 Gavialis gangeticus
GGCAGTGTGGTATATGGCTCCTGCTAGGGTCCATACCTCAGCCCAACTCACTGCTTGTGGCTCAGGCCCTAATAGAGCCTGAAGTAAGAGTGCAGGCAGTCCCAGCTTTGCAGAATCCTACTCCAGGGCTGGGTACCCACAGCCTGTTTTGTTGTTTTCTTGTGTGTCTCCTTGCTAAACTGACATTAGTAGGTGCCTCTCTTCCAACAATGCTGCTTCAACACTTGCCCCCCAGAGCACAGCTGCTTCTGCCTGAGCAGACCAGCAGTGTCTGTGTTGTGCTCTTGCCTCACTCACTCTTGACTGCATGGCAGCCCTGCTGCACTAGGCAGTAATGGTGCTGCAGAGGTGCATGAAGAAATGTCTGCTGAGTCTTTAACAGCAGTGAGCATCTTGACATGCCTTTCCTGAGGACTGATGGAGCTAGTTTTCTTCTCCCCCAGGACCTGCCTTGCTGGCAATGTGTTATTGCTTAACAAAGGGGGAAGCCTTTCTTTGAAGATCTTACTGGCTGGTTTTTGCATAAGGCAGAGGAAAGCTCAGGGTATTGAGCCTGTTTGTAAAGGGGCAGACTAAGGGGGTTGGCATCTAGAATCCAACCACTCTCCCAAGACCTCACATATGGTGGAGCTGCTGTCTCTGTTCTCACTACCTTAGCTGCATGTGGATAAGACCTGCCCTCAATTAGTTGGTAAAAAGCTAAACCCTTCATGCTCCCTACTGCCCATGGCACTGTATCCCCCTCTCCTTGGCTTTAAGCCCCTAAGCTTAACACCGAGCTATGCTGGCAGGGTTTTACTCCTGCCACCCTCCTGGTGCCTGTTCCTTGGCTACTAGCAGAAAACACCCTTTGCAGACACTTCTACTGGATGGCTGGCACCAAGCTGACTTGAATTTTGCTGGACCTTTATTAATGGTGTTGGGAAGAGAGCTTATTTTGGCTCTGAGCCCTGTGCAGAGGAGCAGAAGATCTGACAGTTCCCAAAGCTCTTTGGCTCAGAGATCTCACACGGAGCCTTGATTCCCCCTACAGGCTTTAAAGGGAGGCTGTAGCAGGGGCACGTTACAGCCCAACCCATGACAAGCTGTGGACCCTGTGGGAGCTGCCTACTTCTCTGGGGGTCTCAGCTCAGCTTTCTGCTTTGTGTTGGGAGGTGCCAGCAAGCATGTTGCTGGGGAGCTAAAGGACAAGCTCCTTGCAGCACTGACAACCATCACAAACTGGGACTGGATGGGGCGGGACCAGAGACAGTAATTCATACCTTACTGTGGCAGCCACTTGCAGGGCAGCCCCCCTGGGACTGCTACAGGAACAGCAGCCAAGTAGGTTCAGTTGGGGGTCCCTGAGCACTGCAGACATGCTTTCACATACAGCTGCCTCCTCCCAGGCCCCAGCCAGTTGCTTGCATGGGTGGTTTCTCCATAGACAGTATGTACCTGTTTGCCTTCTGTAAGCAAATGACAGTGGCTCCTCTTGCCTTTGTACCACCTCAGGGCCAGGATGCAGGTGCCAGCTTAGCTCTGGGGTCTCACTTGGACCTAGCAGGGGCACTATAATAAGTAACTTGCTTAGGAGCAGAAGCTGACCTAGGATGCCCTTGGCAGATACTGAGGTGATGGGAAGTCTTGATGCTAGTTGCTGCCCCTTGCTGGGATGGCCTGATTTCCTGGTGCTAAGGCAGGCTGCATGCCCTCCCAACCCCCCTTCTCCCTGCCTCCCCCAAGACCATATTGGTACATACAACACTGCAGGGCCTGTTCCAGGCATAGCCCAGTCTGGAATTTGCCTTTCAAATGAACAGTAGCAGGGTGAAGACCCTCTGCTGCCATGAAGAGCAGACTTGTCAACATTGGCTCAGTTTACTGGTCCCATCAGAAAACAGGAGTAACGTGTGCTGGGGGTAGTGGGATGCTGTCAGAGAGTGAGATATAGTGCTTCTTTTACATCCTGGGAAGTGCCTGCAGTGCTGGGGAGGCTGGGGACAGACCCACTTGTCAAATGGTTCCTCCCCACACAGTCCTTAGGGAGCTGGAAGAAAGTGAAGTTGCAGGACTGAATTGCACTTGCCTATTGCTAGATGGAATAGTCTAGTGATGGGTGCAGTTGGGTTGGACAGCTCTGTGGGTCATTGGGGCAGCTCTTCCAGCTAACCCAGGCCTTTCTCAAGCTGGATGCACACTGAACAGCTGTGGGCAGGGCGGTGGCTCTAGGGCTGGCAACACAGCAGAGAGGTGACTAGAGAAGGAGCAGTTGCTGCTAGGCATTATTAAGGTTCTGCTACCCAGAATGAGGAGCTGGGAAATCCCTTCAGATAAAGTCTGGGCTGCATTAGTAGGAGTGGTGCCTGCAGATCAAGGAAAGTGATTCTTTATTGAGCACTGGTGAGCCCATATGTGGAGTAGTGTGTCCAGTTTTGGGCCTCCCACTGCAGAAAGGATGTGGACAAATTGGACTGAGTCCAGCAGAGGGCAATGAAAATGGTTAGGGGCCTGGGGCACATGACTTATGAGGAGGCTGAGGGAACTGGGCTTATTTAGTCTGGAGAAGAAGACTGAGGGGATTTAATAACAGCCTTCAACTCCCTGAAGGGTGGTTTTAAAGAGGATGGAGCTGGACTGTTCCCAGTGGTGGCAGATGACAGAACAAGGAGCAATGGTCTCAAGTTGTAGCAAGGGAAGTTTAAGTTAGATACTAAGAAAAACGTTCTCACTAGGAGGGTAGTAAAGCACTGGAACAGGCTACCCAGGGAGGCTGTGAAATCTCCATCCTTGGAGATGTTTAAGACACTGCTAGACAAAGCCTTGGCTGGGATGATAGTTGGGGATGGCCCTGCTTTGAGTAGGGCGTTGGATGAGATGACCTCCTGAAGTCCCTTCCAACCCTAATTTTCTATGATTCTATGAATATCAGCCCAGAGCTGGCGGAAGTGTTAGGCAATGGCCAAGGCAACCTCCAGCACCATGGGGCATTCCCCAAGTAAGTGCAAGGTGCAGTGAAGGGACCTGGGGCTCTTCTAACACGGGCATGGGAATGGAGGAGGCCAGGAGCAAGGCCAAGAGCTATCCCTGCTCCCACACCACCTCCCCTGCCCAGTCAATGGCAAAGCTCAGGCCTCTGCTTAATCCTCCTTTGGACTCCCTGCGCAGTGTCAGCTCTGCACAGCTCACCTCTCAGGCCAAAAGGGCAAGGAGCAAGTATGTGCCCTGGCTGACCTAGGAGCACAGCAGGGAGGAATGCAGTTCTGTCTACCCCGATCCTTCCCATGCAGCAGTGCTGGTCCTACCTGTGGACGTGCACTCCATGGGCACAGGGACTGCTGCCCTGTCAGCCCAGCCTCACAGGAAAACACTTCCGACCAGCACAGGCAGCGGCAGAGAACCCAGCCCTGCAGGAGCCAGAGTGGAGGGAACATGCCAGGAGCAGCCGCTGGGGAAGGCAGCTGGGGAAGAGGAAGAGAAGCCAGGGCACTGCAGGAAGTGGTCACAGAAGCGTCAAGGGATGCCAGGTGTGAGGGACACTGCAGGAAGCATCTGCCAAGGAGACGGGCATGATGCCATAACTGGCCAGGAAAAGGAGCCAGCAGAACTGCTGAGTTATGAGTGGCCTGACAGGGCAGGTGCTAGGGACACAGATGTTAGCTGTGCCAGCGAGGGCCCAGAATTGACTGGGGGGGTGGTGTTGGTTAGCCAGCACCTGCCCTGAGAACCCAGCATTGCCCTGTACTGACATTAGCCCTGCTCCTTGTTCTCAGGGTGCTCCCTTGGCCAGTGGGTTCAGCTACCACGTGCCTGGCTGCATGTTAGAAGACTGGTCAAAGCAACCTGCACCTGTGCCTATGCCATCTGGCTCCCTGTGTTAGAAGCAGTGCCAAGTGTGTTCTGCCCTCTCTGGATCCCAGTTCCCCCAACCCCTGGCATCTCAGGTCCCTGCTTTGTTGTCTCCTCCTGCCCTGGCCCTGGCTCCCCGCACTGCCCACCCTTCTGGCCTGGTGCAGCCCCTCTCCACACAGACGTACCGCACCACACACACAGTTACAAAACGATCATGCATTAGAAACTGAAATTCTGCTGGGAGGGCTCCTGGGGGCGCTGAGGCTCGGCTCCCTGCAGGGCGGCTGCCCGGGCCCGGCAGTTCGGCCTCACTTCCTTGGACTCTTTGAAAAGAAAGAGTCTGGGCTTGGGAAGTTCTATCCGAAAATGCCGCCGAAGGTGGAGGCGATGACAATGCCCAGCACCACGCAGCAGATGATGATCATGATCTTCTTCTGCTCAGGCCCATTCCCGCAGCACCAACAGGGGAGAGAAAGGGAGACAGTATTAGTTAACAGCAGCACACACACCCTAACCCTCCCCTGCTGGGGACCCGACTCCACTTGCGATGGGCTCTTTGCTGTCTCCAAGCTCTCTTCCTTAGTTTGTGTTTCTTGCAGTACTGGGTGGTGGGGCTCCACTTCAGAACATGGAGGCCTAGGGCACATCATGGACGTGAGGCAGAGTCCCTGCTGCCATCTGGAGGCATTGTTTCCCAGGAAAACTCAGCATGTGCTGAGCGCTGACTCCAGCACTCAGGCCCCCTGGAGCTGACTGACCAACTCCATGGGTTCCAATGAGGGGTCAGATGAAGGCTTGCCCTGCCAAGACACAGCCCAGTCCCCTGCACAGCACAGTCAAGTCAGGTCCCACTCCTTTCCCTCAACCTGAAGACACCTTTGCTTCTGGTTTGGGGCCCAGCATAGGCAAGAGCTGTGATGCCTGGACTATGGCACCAGGGGGAACTCTTCTCCTACACTCCCCACCAGCTCAGCACTAAACAGGCAGGGAAGGGCCACAGGATTCCCAGCCAAGGAGAGTGACAATATGCATAAAAAACTAGTGCCAGCTGGCTGGCATTCTGCTCTTCTGCACATGCCCCCCACTCCTCCCCACCGGAGCAGGCTGACTCCACACACCTTGCAGCCAGCAGCCGGAACACCCCACTGAGATAGCTGCTGGTAGCAGGGACAGGCCACTGGTGTCTACTGGGGACAAGGGCCAGGGTTCACTCCCTGCTGGGTGGGACAGTGACTGGCTCACACCTGGAAGCCTGGAGAGCTGGTTCATGCTCCCCAGGATGGCAGGGGGCATTCTCAGCCAGCAGGTGACAGGGTGCAGGGTGCTGCATGCCCATGGCTGAGTCCAGGTGATCACAATACTCACCCGTCGGGCTTTGCTCTGGTACTTAACAGCTTTTTTGGTATCAGACACAGCCCTCTCCACATAGTCCACGGAGTGCTCGACATTATACTCGATGCGGTCGATCATCTCACCCTGTGTGGCACAGGAGAGAATACGCGCACACACACACACGTACGCACTGGTGTGAGCTCCAGGCACACTCCTCCGGTTGCTCCCATTACCTGCTGCTGTCAGGCTGCAGAACGTGCTGCCTACCCTAGGGTTCGCCTTGGCACCTCACAGACTTCGGTCTGGCCACAGGGGCTTCCCATTCCAGTATGGTCACTGCTGCCCCTAGCACAGGGGAGAGAGACAGAGGCAGAGAGAGAGAGAGCCTGAGTGTTCATCCCAGCCTTGCACTCAGAGCACAGGGCTGCGCTAAGGTTTCTTCTGGGAGCAGGCATTGAACCCCAGGACATTTGGGGAAGTAGTCCCCATGGCACACAGGGAGGTTTGCATACCACCCGCAGGTTTCTTTGTGCCCCCAGCACTCTGGACCCTCCAGCTTCTCCTTAATGGCCAGACCAGGGCAGTGTGGAGTTATCTTGTTCAAGGGAGGTGGCTTGTTTGGGGGGTGGGAAAAGGAGGGGGTTGCTCTCTGGGACAAGCCTTGGCAGCAGCCAGACTACACTGCCCCACACACTAGTGCATGGAGTGATTGTTCCTGGCTGCACTATTCCTGCTTGGCCTAAACAACAGACAGCCTTGGAAGCTGTTGGTTCCTCCAGCCTGGGACTGTCTCGTCAGTGTAGGGACCCTTAGGAGGCCATGTCAGGTTATGGCATTGGGGTTTGTCATCAACGACTGAACAGGAGACACTGAAAAGCAGGGACAACTAGTCAAAGCCACCAGACAGCATGGACCCACGACATCAGACCATGACAGGACAATCACAAAGCTACAGGCATGCACGGACAGGGATCCCTGCTGCTGCCCCCAGCACACCACCGGCATGCATCTGCCAGGACTCAGGAGCCAGCTACCTTCTATGGAGTGCTCTGCACCACTGCTGAGTCCTAAGGCAACTCCCCAGGTCAGGCCCCAGGATTAGGGGCAGCAGTTCTGTGTGCCATTCAGACACAAGACTGAGGGGCACTGAGTAGTGTACCACTTCCAATACCACCAGTGCCAGCCTGGCCCCTGCCTGCATGGCAAGTTTCCGCTCCTGCTCCCTGCAAAGGGTGGTTACTGAGGTAGCATTTGTTGGCCAGGGAACAGCACGGACACGTGGCAGGTTTCCTTCCTTCCCCTGTCTCTGGCACAGCTGGAGGGGCAGGCTGTGCCCAGGCAGAGCTGTCCGCAGTAGATGTCATCTGGGTCATTGACTTTCTCTGCAGGATCAGGTGCTGGCCTGTTCGAGAGGCAGGTTCGAGTCCCACAGGGCCTCGTGGTTCTAGGGAGCCGTGTGCAGCCTGGGGCTCTCGCCCCTCAGCCAGAGGCTGCCAGCGGTGCTGTAATCATGGCTCGCCATATTGATGAACACACAGCCACTGACAGGGCTCAGGAGTGAGGCTGCCAGACCAGTAGCCAGCAGAGGAGTCACCATGGTCCCTGCCTAAGTAAACGGCCTCAATAGCAGCGTAGCACAGGATCTGCTTGAAGGTGGAAAAAACCAGCATGAAGGAGAGACACTGACAATCTGTGTTCAGACAGGCTCTGAGCTCAGGATGTGCCTGGAGGGGCTGACTGAACCCTATAAGCATTGAACATGATCTCACCCTTTGCTCTCCCGTACAACATCTGGGCCACCCCTCCAGGCATAGGAACATTTTGCTCATACACTCAACCCAAAGGGCCAATGGCTACTCCCTCCACCCATCCATGTCTCTGTCCCAGGCCCCATCTCTCAATGGCTGGAATCTTCCCCACTCCTCAGCTGCCCAAGTGCACCAGTCTGCCCTCAAAGGGTTGGGTGTTTGGAGATCAGATCCTCAAGGGCCAGTGAGATGAGGCAGGGGCCTCCAAGAGCCTGCATTTCTATTCATGACAGGTTGCTGTTACCTCAGGAAGTCACCCAACTTCTCCAGGACTCTTGTTTTCCATCTATGAAGGGGGTTGATGCCTGAGAGCATCAGGTGTCATTCCAGGTGTGCACTGAGCCAGGGCAGCATGCCCCATGCTCCTCTCAGGACATGCAGCAGCAGCAGGTGGAATATGCCACAGGTGGCCCCTGCATGTGCAGGCATTTGCACTGCAACTCCTGATGCTGAGAAGCCCTCATGCTGGGATGTAGTGATTCGCTGTATGGTCAGGCAGCACCATGGTGTGATTCATAAATGACCCAGCAAGACAGGCTCACAGAATATGGGAGATCCCAGGGCACTTAGACTGTCTTGGCATTTTGAGTGGTTGGTGCCTTCCCCAAAATGCTGTACTGCTGCAGAAGGGCATTACTTTGTTTTATGCACCAGGTGCGTGGGGCTGTGGCTTTGGCCCTAGCATTGCCTGCAGCCCTTGTGCTTGCCTGGGTGTATACTGCAACCCAGGGGCTGGTCCTACTACAGAGTCCCACCAGGCAGGGTACAGTGCTTGGAACCGGTGCAGTAGTTAGAAGGGCAGTGCTACCACCACGTGTGGTGCACAGGCAAAGCTGGAAGCAGTGGGAAGCTGGACACCAAGAATATTGAGCGACCAGTTTCCTGGGACTGGGGAGGGGTCACAGCCAGCTAGGGGGCTGCCCATTGCACAGCACGGAGTACCAGGCTGCTGCTTTCCACACAAGTGATGGCTCACACAGGCACTGTCACAGGCCCTACCCTGGGCATGAAGCAGTGGCAAGAATACCTGCCCCTTGACTGTACCTGCCCCATGGCCAGATGTGGGTGGGGATGGGCTCTCCCGGGGAGCTGTGTGACTAAGTGTGAGCCTTATTGTGCTAGTGAGGCTCTGCCCTCCCTGGGCAGGAGTCACTCTTCAGCGGTGCAACAGCTGAGCCTGAATGCAGCACTGGGTGCCCCATGCTCACCTGCAGCCCCTGTCCACTCCCTTCAGGATCCAGCCCACCATGTGTGGAGACAATCCACTCCCAGAACCAGCCAAGCTTCTTTCTTGCTCCCAAAGAGAATGCAGGCCTGGGACTGTGATTTCTGGGAGTTAGGTGTAGCACCCAAGGTCTCAGGCACATGCTCAGCTGAGGCTAATGTCTGCACTGCATGAACTGGGTGCAGCACCTGGGACAGAAAGCCTGGGAGTGGGCAGTGGTGGCACCAACAGGAGACAGGCTGAACTAGCCAGCCCCCAGGCAGAGACCTGCCTGAAGTAAGGAAACCACAAAACACAGAAGGGACTTGCTGGAGGGAAGAAGCCTCCCAGCTTCCTGAAGGCCTCAGCCCACACCTGTGTGGATGCTGCCTCATGGTGCCAGTGCATTGCAGATGTGGCCTGAGTTGGCTATGGAGGAACATACATCACTTCTTCCTTCTCATTTCCCTGTGACGTGAAGTTTTTGTAGCTGGAGCTGCCTGACTGCACAGGCCCCTGCTCATATCACCTGCCCTGGGGTGGCAACCTGCCCACCCTGACACCAAGAGGAAGGCTAGTGCAGAGGTCCCAGGCAACATGCTGGATCAATCAGGCATCCCTGTGTGCACCTCATGCATTGCTGCCCTGGGGACTGAGGGCCTTCTGCCCACCAGGTCACACACTGCTACTCATAGCTCTTCTTTGTCCTTGGATAGTTTCTGCATGGGACAAACATTCACAGTATGAATATGAGCCAGTTGTGTTGATGCTGTAGCCAGCAGGGCAAATAACACTCTGGCATGCATCAATTGATGCTTCTCCAGCCAAACCAAAGAAGTGATTCTTTTGCTCTACTCATCATTGGTGAGATCACAGCTGGAGTACTGCGTCCAGTTCTGGGCACCACACTTTAACAAAGATGTGGTAAAGCTTGAGACAGTCCAAAGAAGGGCCACCCATATGATGAGAGACTTGCATGGCAAACCATACGAGGAAAGCCTGGGGGACCTGGGACTCTTCAGCCTGAAAAAGAGAAGGCTGAAACGGGACTTGGTAGCAGCTTACCGCTACACCAGAAGAGCACATCAAGAGCTCGGTGAACAACTGTTCACCAGGACACCCTTGGAGAAAACCAGGCGTAATGGCCACAAACTCCTGGAAGACCATTTCAGGCTCAACATGAGGAAAAACTTCACAGACAGGGTGACCAGACTGTGGAATAAGCTTCCTCCAGAGGTGGTTCAATTGCCTACCCTGGAAATCTTCAAGAGGAGACTGCATGGTCACCTTGCTGTCATCACCCGACCCCAGTTATCTTTCCTGCTTGGTGCAGGGGGCTGGACCCGATGATCTTCTGAGGTCCCTTCCAGCCTTACAATCTATGAAAGCCACAGACATATGCAGGGAGCGCAGGCCATGCAGTGAGGCATGCAGGTGACTGGCACAGAGCGGGATGCATATTACCTGCTGGCTGGGACATTTCCCTCCAGGATTTGGTGGCAGCATGTCAGGCAAGAACAGGGGTCAGGAAGGGTCATGTGAGCAGGCACAGGCCAGGTCCTGGGGAACTGCCCTCTACGGGCAAGGAAGCCTGTCCCACATGCACAACGCACTCTGCCTGTGGAGACCTGGCCTGACTCAAGGTAGTCCATACCCAAGGGAGCACAGCATGAGCTCCACAGGAAAGCAAGCTCCAGGACTATCCCAGTGGGGCACAGCCCTTAGTGCATCCAGTGGCTGCTGGAACCAGTCAGGGTCTGAGCAGAAAAAAACAGAGACCCAGTATGGGATGCTCATTTCCCAAAAGTACTGGCAGTGGGTGTCCTGGAGTAGGCAGCCCCTTAATGAGAAGGTCATGTATCACCCCCACAGCCCTTGGGCTGGGCATCTTCTCTGGGGCTCCTGCTCTATGCCCTCCCTTCTTAAGGGCCTGACTTGGGACCACCAGGACAGAAACTTGTCACTTGCTCCCTCCTTCCACTGCTAGCCAGAAGGTCCCTGCTGGGATCTGTCAGCACATGGCGACCCTTAGCTCCAAGGTGGAGCACAAGGAGCAGTGGCCAGCAAGCCCATCCTATATTCTGAAGAGTGCCACCTGGACAGCCTGGAAAGGCCACACTCAGTCCTGCTACAAGCAGCTGAGTCTCCACCAGACCAATGGAAAGTGCCTGCTTGCAGAAAGGCTTAACAAGGTGCATGGACGTCCTGCTAGGGCTGCGCATGCCAAAGCCAGGTGCTTCTCCTGTTTGGGCATGGGTAGGACCCCAGGGGAGAGAGCCCTATAATAGTCCCCTTACCCCAGACCAGACAGGATTTTGTTCTTTGGTCTGTATTTTCTGCACCAGGTGGGGCTCTTCAAGCTGCCTGTTCAGCCAGAGGCCCTAGGAAGCAGCAGGGAGCTGGACCCCCAAGCAGCATGCAGTGGGCACTACTCTGGACCTCTCACCTGGCTCTCCACGAGCATTGCCATGTCCATGAACATGTCATGCAGCTCCCGGATGCTGTTCTCCAGCTTGATGATCTCACTGTGCCGCGTCTCAATCTCATTGAGTGCCTGCTTTGTGATGTTCGAGTCCATGATGATCTGTTGGGAGAGGAAGACAGGGATCATGCATCTGGCTCTTGGGCCCTACCCCTAGGTAGCCTCCCTGGTTCATGGGCTCACTCTGTAGGGAGCCCTCTGGGTGTGGCTCTGCTGTCAGTGGGTGACACAGGACACTCCCTGTGTGCTGTGAGGACCTGACCAGGTCATGCAACTTAGCCAGTTCAGGCCACATTGACTAAAGGCATAGGCCTGTGCACGAAGGTTACAGACACCAGAGGTGACAGACACCAAGGTGCTAAAGGACCTGTAGGTAAGCACTAGTGCCCAACTGGCAAGGGTGGGTGCAATTACAGTGCTTTCCAGCAGAGCATGAGCAGCTGGGGCTGATGGATCGGAGGTTAGCTGGGGTGACATAGGGCTGGCTACATGATCAAAGCAGTGTGGAGTGCCAGAGCAAATAAATCAATAAATCCAAGGCAGGGGAGAGGAGGCTGTGAGGGAGAGTGGGGAGTACAGACACAGAAGGGTATGCAGCAAACAGATTCTATGCTGTGCCCATTCATTTTAAGTCAATACCACCTGGGCACATATTTTACAGCAGGACTGCTCTTTGGCTATGGAAGAGATGGTGGCCAGGGAACAATCTGACTATAAAAGAGCTTTCAACTGACTCAGCACTAACCATGATTCATGTAATTGCCCCTACATGGCTAATGTTGACTTATAGCCATGGCAGGGACTTGTGCTCTGTCCCTGCAGTGAGCCTATCTTGTCCCACTGACCTTAACACCGGCTCTCTAGAACAGACTGGACCCACTAACTGGACCTGGGGAACAAAGCTGTCAGCCCCCCCCGCCATTCCCTGACTTCAGGCTGAGGCCACTCCCTGCCTGCCCTCTGAGGCACTGGGATAGCTGCCTAGGCTTTCCAGCACAAGCTCTGAGACTAGACTCATAGATGGTTAGTCAGTTTGGTGGGTGCAGATTCATATCCTCCCTCAACACATGCTTGTGCTGTGAAGAAAGCTGCTTTGTGACTACATCCATCGCGGGTGGTGGGGGCTGCAATAGGTCCAAGCCTGGCATGTGCTCCTAGCGCAGGTGCAAACGGCAGGGCAGACTCCATCAGGTGGATGGTCTGGGTGTCGCTGTACACATGTCTAGTTGTCAGAATCTTCCCCTAAGTTGTCTTAAAAGTCTGAGATTGAAGCTTGGGTTTGAGACCCAGCAAAATGCCTGTGCACCTACCCCAGAGGAGAAAATGGCTGGATTTCCGCTCTCCAGCATGTCTTCCAGCTCCTCACTGGTCGTAGTCCTACCAGCTGCAAAGAACATCGAGAGGTCAATCATCAGGAACTAACTGGGGCTCCCCAAATGCCCCTTTCCTCAGCTCCATGCAGTTGTGGGCTAGATTCAAACACAAAGGGCCAGATGCACCTTGCTTTAGCAGCAAGCCTGCATCCAGTGGTTTCTTGAAGAGGAAAGCAAATGAAAGTGTTATTAGTAAGCTCTTCAGAAGACCTCCCTGGCAACTGACTGGCCTTGTGGTATGCCACACAAGGGGCCAAATCCTTTACCTGGAAGGAGGTAAGGAGCATGTTCCCAACAGCTCCAAGATTGTAATCTAGGGTTCAGCTGGTGGGAAGGATTGCTGGAGGTAGCATCACTGGTGGGAAGCATCGCTGGAGTGAAGCATCGCTGGAGGTACTCATTCAGACCCAACTTCCCACCAGCTGAACCGTGGCTACAACCCTGGTAGTCCTAGCTTATACTGCCAAGGATCTGGAATCAGCTGAAGGGCTTGTGTTGGAATAGCCCCACACTCCTTTAGCCAACACCACCGCTGGCTCCTTGGCTGCCAGTTACATCAGAAGTGTTCAAAGAGAGCTCACCTTCCATACCACCAACAGGCAGAAAGCTTCTCGGTATAGAGGCTGCACTCAGCCTCTCAGCTCAGTGCCCTGGGTTTCTCGGTGTTTCTAGCAGACATCTCTTATGCTTAGTGAGTGAATTGCAGAGGCCTGGCTTCCTGGTTCCCCTCAGGCCTGTCCCCTAGGCAGGAGGGGCCGGGGGCTCTAGGACGGGAGCTGTCTGATGTGATCTGTGGGCTGCTGGCCTTGCCATTTCAAGTGTTTTCTAGGTTCAGGGCCTTCTGTGTCTCCCTGCTGGTGGTGGCGATGTGGAAAGCAGGGCCTGTTTCTGCTGCGAGAGAAAAGCGTTTCTCTACAGGAGGTGGAAAGATGCTATGATCTTCAGGAAGCAACCTAGTCAAGAGGGTAGGAGCTGAGGACACTGGGACCAGGATGTCTAATGGGGCTGAATTAGTTACTCAGATTTGCATGCCACCCCTACTTCCCTAATCACAGAGGAGCAGGCTGCAGAGGGGCACAGGCCACTTCAACACATGTCCCCACCTGCTCACTGGTCACTCTCCCCTGTGGCCTTTCTCTAGAAGCAGAAGAGCAATTATCCTTAATGCATGACTAACCCCCCTCCAGGTGCCAGCCTGCAGGGCCTGCTCACCTTGCTCTTCAAGAGGGGAAGGGGTGGGTGCAGTGAGTCTCCAGAGTTCATCTGCATCAGTGCTTCTCTGGCCCTGATAGAGGGTGTCAGAGAGAGCCGGGCTGGTGTTCTTGGCAAAATAACGTCCAGTTCCATCACAGACCAGGACTGAGCAAAGGCTGGTATTCCCAGGTCCCATTTCAAAGCCTGCATCTCTGACTTTATAACCAGCAATTTTTAGGCACAGAAAAGCTGTTCTATAATCTTTCAACTAAGTGTTAAATCGGCTGATTGTCTTCCTCTGAGTTCTGCGCTGCAAAGCACAAGGTAGGCAGTTACAGCCTTGCCCCATGGGGCAGGAGGAACCATTGGGGAGGGGGTGTCTCACTTTATTGGACATGCTGGAGAGTACAGCACTCACAGAGCCCTCCTGGGCCTTGCCTCTGCCTTGCAAGCACAGGGTGATGTGTCTCTCTTTGCATTGCCTTCAGCCTCTCCTCTCCCCTTCATCTCCCCATGGTGGATGCTGCTGCAATATCTCCCTCCCTCCTTCCCTCCCACCACTTACATCCTTATTTTTCTGCTTCAGCATCTGCCATCTGCTTCTCAAGCTCCCGCTCACCCCTACCTATTCATATAGATACTCCCACACCATGGAGGCAGTGTGATACATGTACAGGACACCTACCCATGGCAGGACAAACCTACCAGCCAAAGCCCAGTAGTAAAGACTGAGGGAGGTTGGTCCAACCAAGGATTGCTGGGCTGGTTGGATTCTGCCCTCCCTGGCACAGCTCACAGGCTGCCTCACTTGTAGTCTCGCAAGCAGGTGTCTGATAAATGGGGAGCCTCCTCCTCGAAATGCCCCTGGCTGCTGGAGGAAGCTAGAAGAGTCCCTCTCTTCCTGCTTCCAAGCAGTTGGCTCCCATCTGTGCCTGCCCAGCGTCTCAGCCCCTCCAAGCAGGAAGTGGTCAAAGCATCATGTACTGCATCTTCTCCATGCTGGACTGTTGCAATTGGTGGCATGTGCCCCAATAGCTTCTTATGCATTTCAGGATGAAGTCCAAAGGCTAGACTGATCTATGAGGTTCTTACAGCCAGGTAGCTGGTGATATCAGACACCTCTTCTACATCAAGCCCTGCTAAGTCAACCCTACTCTACAAGGATATTACTAGGGAGAAAAGCATTGAGGGCAGAGCATTCTCCATAGCAGAAGTACCACGCTCACAGTATGTCACAGATCAAAATGCTCAACCCAATGAGCATCCAAAGATGGTCAAGACATCGCCCCAGGCATAGCAGCCAATCAGACTGGCTTGGTTAAGACATACTAGCTTCTGTAGCCAAGGGCACACAAGGGAGCAATGTGGCTACCATCGCATCTGACCACCTTAGATTCCCCAGCCCAAATGGCCAGGTACCATTTACAGTTGGGTTGACAGGGTACAGCCTTTGGTATGGGTCTGTGGCAGGGTTCAAACTTAAGCTCCTGAAGTCATAGCAAGACACCTTAACTTCCTTTGCTGCTGCTCCCAAAATGTGCATCCTGACTGGCATGAAAGGGCCTCATCATCCTTACAGCCTTCCCCAAACAAGTAGGTCAATTCTGAGCCCAGAAAGTAGGAAGAATCATCTTGTGGAACTACTGGTCCTTTCACCAGATTGTATTCAGTGCTTGAGTCAACAGTGGTAGGTGCCAAAGAAGACCCTAAAGTAGAGATACAACTGACTAAACCAGGCTGCTGATCGGACAAGGGAGACAGCACGTGGCACATGCAGCAGAACTCATGACTTTGATGGCAATCCTTTGCTGACCAGCATGGAGGTCATTGTTCTATGCTAAGCTCTGGGGTGGCAAAGGAGGCAGGTCTAAACCATGGCTGCTATTTTAAATGAAAAAGAATTGCAGTAAATGAATTAATTCAGAACAAATTGCCTGTAAAGAGCTTGCCACATGCTGCATTTCAAATGCCTAACTTCAGTCAACTCTCTATGTATGAAATGCAATGGAGAGGTTGTAAACACTCCTCCACTGTCCCCCCGACTCCACCACTTCCTCCTGGATTTTGCAGTATCTGCTGTCATACAAACAACCGGTATTACTGTCATTGATGTATTTCAGCACTGCCTCTTCTACGGGGTCCAGTTCTCAGGTGAGGGGGAAAATTCCCACATCTACACTACAGGCCAGTGTGGGTGTGTACCCTCCTCCTGTGCACTGGCCCTAGGAGCTGCGCTGGACAGTCTGCAGACTTGTTTAAACTATGAGGTGTTAAGAGTAAACCTTTCACCTCTTTTTCAGTTTCAATCCTCTGTATTGCCGTATCCTGATTCCAATGTTGATGAGTGTTTCTGCAGAGATCAAAGCGGGATACTGGGCCCTGACAGATTTGGGTATAAACAGAATCACCAAATGAAGTGCATCAGCTGTATCAGGATGTATCCTGGCACAGCTAATCCGCTTCATTGGGTGACACTGTCCTGTTGTCCTGCAGGGTTGCGCCCTTGCTGCTCTCAGGAGTAGCCAGGGCTTGATCGTGCAAGAAAATCATCAGGGTGCACCTCGCCAAATGGGGGAACCCCAGGTTTTCCCATTAGCAGAGGAGTGCCTACAGGATCCTTGGGCACACCTCTGCAATCAGGGAAACCCTGGGTTTCCACATTTGGAGAGACACATGCCCAGGAAATCTGACTTGGGCATGCCTCTGCAAACAGGGGAACCCAGGCAGACACTCCTGGGGCTTCAGGGAGCCAATCGTGGGTGCCCTGGGAATAGGGATTCCTGAGGCATACAAGACTGGGACACTGCAATCCTGGGAGCACCTGCCTGGGGCAGCTGGAGAATGCAGGTAGCTCCGGACCGCTCATTCTCCCACCTTAAAGCAAACAGATATTCACTGCAAAACAGTGGCACAACTTCATACCGGCTATGTCACAGACACAAATATTGGGCATCTGTGGCACATCAAGCGGCATGGACATCTGTTTGCTTGGCCTTTGTGCTTTCATAAAAATTTTATGGTGGCACAAAGGCAATGTCTGTTTCTACCCTTAGAAGAAATGCAAAACAATACTGATCCTGAAAGCAAATGCAAGCACCAGATGGCTGGGAAGCTGAAGATGTATAGCAAGCCCTCCTGAACTGATTTAGCCAAACTCCTAGCAAACAGGTAGCTATTTGTGTTCCCTGGTGACTGACAAAGCCAACCAGCTAGTTTAGGTTTTTTAGATTCCAAATGGATGCCTAAAAATGTGAGAAGAGCTAAATTCCATTAAATTCATGCAGCAACACAGAGAAAAAGGAGATGCTAATGACTGTGCAACTCATTTTGCAATAGATTGTTGAAGTTCTCTCAGATCTCATCAAGGATTATAATCCTTCTGACATCTTTAATGCTGTTGAGGCTGGTTTGCACTGGAAGATTATTCCAAGGGAACATCATTTAAAGACTTGGACATAACAAGCTCTAAAATAGAAAAAAAAGGGTGACTCTACTGATTGCTGCGGTGAAAACTAGAGCCATTGGTTACTGGAAAGAGTAAAAAACCCCAGTGTAAAATACAAAGAAATCAACAGTGTCCTATGAATCAAATGAGAACGTTTGGATGATAAGATTTATGGAGAGACTGGCTGAGAAAAAAAAAGATGGCTTAATGAGAGCAGGAAACAAAAAGAGCGAATTCTAATATGTTGTGAGAGCTATGCAGCCCACAAGAGAGTGGCATTTGATTACCAAATCCAGCCTCTCTTTCCTGCAACCAAATGCTGCATCCCTTATCTACATCAAGGCATCATTGAAAGCCCCAAGAAACAATACGGATTGCTTATTTTACACCATGTTGTGAATATAATTGCTAGAGGAACCAGTGAAACAGCAACACAGCTGGTGAGAAAACTGTTGCTACTGCATGCTTTACATATGCAAAAAGAAGCCTCGACTGGAATTAGTGGCCAAACCATTGCTAATGGCTACAAATATGCTGGTTCATTAAGCAAATGACTGACACATGAAACAAAGTGCTTGAGGCTGCTGTTGAGGGTACTTTAAAATGCTGCTTTGCCCCCAGAAATGTTGCTTGAGGCTTCTGATCAATATGTTGCCATAGACAACAATCTTCCTCTACATGAAGAATACAGCTACACTGATATTTATGTCTGTCTCCACATATCACCGGAGGAAATGGCTGATGAGAAAAGAAGTGCACCTCTGACTTTTCCTAAGCATGACTAAGCTACAGATTTTGCAATCACATATAGCAGCAAGTGGGGGGGCTCTCATCCAACATCGTGTATAGTTCACAGATGCTTCCCTATGGACTCAATTGGAACAATGTGGTGCAAAGACCTGTCTCATAATTTCTGTTTAGAAGGCTCTGAAGGGTGCAGAGAGACAAATCAGAAACAGCAGTATTGAAGTACACCAGTATAACTTGTTATGATGTAGCTGTTATGTCTACAGGCTCCTGCAGCCAGGGGGGTGTAGCAAAGCAATTGCAAATAAGCCTGTTGCATTCAGCGTTAGGGTGTTTACATGTTCTCCGATAGTGGGGGGTGCTTTAATTGAAGCAGCTCCAAGAGCCACTCCAATTAAAGTGCCCGGAGTGTCACATGTATCAGAATCCCTGTGCTGAAAAATGGTGGAGGGAGCACTTTAACTAAAGCCCAACAAATGAGCTTTAGTTAAAGCGCCCCTGCCGCCAGTTTTCAGTCCAGGGATGCTGATACATGAGATGCTGTAGTCTGCTGGAACGCTGTAGTTACCATGCTCCAGCAGACTCGATTAATTGAGTCTGCTCCGACGCACTGTAATTACAGTGCATCAGAAGAGTCTTGCTACATGTGTATAGGTTCCAGTGATTTAGGGCGGGCAAAGTAAGGCCATGAACAGATGTGCTATCTGAAATGCTTCAAATAGTGATGGTGCAGACATTCGTGACCAAAGAACCGCTTCAAAAATGACTCTTGCTAAACTCCTTTTGGCATGCTTCTAGAAAAGGCTGCATGTTCCAATGATCTTCCAGCATCCCACAGCGCTCTGTTCCCTGCCCAGTCTCCCCTATGGGGAGTGGGAGGGTGGGAGTGGGGCTGACAGACAATAAGCACTCTCCTGTGCCTGCAACTGCCTTTGGGAATCTCCAGAGACAAGACAGCAGGCGGAGAGGACTGCAACCATCCCTGCTTTCCACCCCCTGAGATAAAGCACTACGACTGCATGACTCTGCAGCCATTCTGAAGTGCTCAGGGGTGGGACCAGCGCTGTACATCTGCATGGAATTGAAGCACACTAAATTTGAAGCCCTCCAGGACTGGGAGTGCTTCAAGTGCATGCCTGTCCATACCCTAACCAGCACACTGCAACTACTGAGTCGTGCTCCCAACCAGCACTTTCCCCTCTCCTTCTAGAGCTAGCCTGTCTCCAGGCTAAATCCTCTCAAACCGAATTACAGTAATGCATTTACAAAAAGGCTTGTAATGCCTATGTGGTTTGTACTGTAAATGAACTCCTTTTAGCTCCATCACTGGTACCAGATACAGTGATGGGGAAACAAATTGCTGTCAAAAAACTGCTGCTAGAAGCCTGTCAGTATGTTACCAGTCCTCAAACAGACTAACTCTCAGCATTTTTTCAAGGCTTCTAATCCTCACTTTCGTGGCTGCTACTAGAAACTCCTAGAATTTCCCCTCATTTCAAGGCTTCACACAGCAGCCTGGAAACTAACCACTGAAGCCTTGAGAAATGGCAGCAGCTAGTCAGTGCTGTGGCTGCAATGCTCCAACAGTATGTCCTGCGTGCTGCTTGCCTTGCTTCGGCAATAGGAGCGCTCCAGGTAAGTACACAGCCTGTCAGCCGTCCTGAGACTATGCACTGACACTGCACAGGCTGTCTTTATCTGGGGTCTTTTATCTCCAATGAGCTTCTGGTCCCACAATCAGGGAAACGCTGCTGCTCTGGAGTGGAGGATAATGGCCAACTCCAGCACAGGACATTGCAACATGCCTATGGTGGCTGGAGCTGGCTGGTCTCACTTTTCAAAAGCCTGGAGAGGGCAGGCATTGCACTGCATGGGGTACTGATAGAGGTTGTGCCTGGCCCACAGCTGCCGGGACAGAGGTGCCAGCGGGGTCTCCCCAGGAACCACCACACAACAGCCAACCTGTACTGTCAGGACTCTCTTAGCTGTCAGAGGAATGAACAGGCAGGGGCTCAGCATCCTGGCACATTCAGGATCCACTGCCTGCCTCCAGCCTGAAGGATATGAAAGGAAGGGTGTCTGAATACAAAACTGGCCCATGGCAGGACCTGGCAGTGGGCAGGGAAGGCTGGAAGAGAACCAGCCCTGAGAACCAGCGACTCCATCCTCCCTGCCTTGGAAAGCACAATTGCTGCACATGTGCAATCAAGGCCCTGTATGGCAGGGGGAAAAGCTGGGCCTCTCCTCACCTTCTCCCTCACCAAGAGAGGAGACACTGATGCTTCAGCAGGCTCATCTTGAAGGTGAAGGCAAAGGCAATTCCCATGCTTCAGAGGCATGAGAGCAAGGGGGCACCCATGGGCATGCACCTGCCGCCATGCAGAAGGGAAGGCCAGGAGCAGAAAGCATCAATCACTGCAGTGTTTTCTGAGAACCAGCAAACCATGCAGTGACGCATGTCCCTCTGAAGAGCTCTCCCTCACACACACACATCCTGGAGGGAGCTGCTGGGGCTGGGAATTATCTGCAGCCTGGCACAGAGGAATATCCCACATGCCAAGGGGAGGAGGGGGATGCCTAATCAGCTGTGACAGCTGCAAAGAACTGTGAAATCTGTACTATTCAATCAGTGGTGTGTATGTCGTACCCGCTGGGGACAGCAACTAACAAAGTCATTGCATTGACATTGGGGACACCCACGTGCTGCCCTGCCCTGCCGTGGCTCACTCCACCGCCACAGCAGGACACTATGACAGCACTTCAGAGGTTGGAGGACATGTCCGGCTGTAACAGTTTTAGCCCAATCTGAGTCACCGACTGCAGGCAGGATGAGGGACAGCGCAGAGAAGGCCAGAAGGCCCCTTCCCCACCCAACTAGTGCTGCATACCGCCTGGGGCAGCTGGACTCCACTGCACAGCTAGGTGAACGTTGCTGGGCTCTACGCAGAGGCCTGACTAGCACCTGTTTTAAGTAGGTCGCTGCACCTGCAGATGGAGATTTCTGCACTGTGATATTATCTTGGACCATCCAGACAGTCTGGATGCAGCTTGCACACGTGGCTTGGTCATTTTTTGCAGCCTCAGCCTCCCTCTGGGGGTCTGGGTCTCCACCGACACAGGCTGGATCAAACCACTTGTATCTCTGGCCACGGAAGGAAACCCTGCCCAAGAACAACCCCATTTCCAGTTCATGGTGGTTTGAGCATACTCTAGGGATGGCCCCAAACCAGTCCTGGCAGACCCACAAGACTCTACCTCCTCCAGTAGTCATGAGCCAGTTAATTCTGCCTGGACAGTCTAGTGCTGTTCGCTGGCTCTGTATGGCAAGGGCCCTGGGCTCTGACACAGAAAGAAAGGCTAGATTAAATCTAAATAGCTGTGTATGCAGCTGGGCTGGCACACCCCTTTGCTGGCATAATCCTGGGTAGCTGCAGTTGGCATCCTTTCCATCTGGCATTCCATACATAGATGCCGACTCCAAGGGTGCTCCTGGGTTCAAACACCCACCGAAAAATATTAGTGGGTGCTCAGCACCCACAGAGATCCTTGCAGATGTTTGAAAAAAAACCCCAAACCTCAAAAAACATACTTTACCAGAAGCAGCAGCACATTACTTCAACCCAGCTCTGCAGTGTCTGTAAAGACTGGGTGCTTCTGCGGGGCTTTTTAGCTCTTTTAGCTAAGGCTGATTCAATCAGCTATTAGATAAAAATGCCAAAAAAGTCCCACTAAAGCACGCAATCTTCAAAGACACTGCAGAGCCAGGCAGAAGTGATGTGCTTCCTCTTCTGGGCATGCACAGGGCTCAGCATGGGAACAAGGCCAGTTAAAAGTAAAGTGCTTTTTTGGGGTTTTTTATATACACCTGCAAGCACCCACCAGCAAAAACCAAGTCAGTGCCTATGATTCCAGACCTTCTCCCTGCCCCTTCCTTCTATCTGCCTGCCTGGAGGCATGAGATCAGCCTGTGGAGCAGCATGCCCTGTTTCCTGATGGCTCAGGTAGAGGCAGGAACCAGTAAGGAGCTCTCAGTGATTCAGAGGAGAGGACCTCCTTGCTCTGCCCCTGATCTAGGAGAAGCGGTTTAGTCTGAAATGAACCCAGGCCTCTAGCAGTTCTGGAGCCCTTATCTCAAATTAATCCTGGACAGGCTTGGTCCCCAAGACAAGCCTCCAACTCTGTCCTTTGGCCGGACAGGAGAGTCTGGTCTCAAATTTATAACCCCACTGCAATGTGCAACAGGGCCCAGCATCCACACTGCACAGCACTGGGTTCAGACTGGACCAGCTGGTCCCACCCCAACCTTTTTCTCCAATTAGTGGAATACAGCGCCTAGTGCTTGAGTCCTGTAGCTGCCGCAAGGCCCTGAATTTCCATCCTTGCACCTCCAGTCACTCACCCCAGTCTGTCAGGAGGGCAGGGCTGTCCTGGTGCAGAGGCAGATACAACAGTATGTGACAGCTTCCAAGCTCCTTTCTTCTGATTTGGATCATTTGTGCTAGATGCTAGGAAGAGGTGTGCGGGGGCCGTGAAGGTAGCAGGCAGGAGGAACAGAGACAGATCAGTCCTAGCCTTAAGCCTGTTACATTCATACAGAGGGGTCCAGAGTGTTTCGTCCCTCTAAGGAGGTTCCCACACTGAAAGGAGAGGGCTTGGCACATGCCCAAGGGAGACCATTCTTGCTGGCCCAGTATGAACACTGCACCCAATCCCACAGCCTGGTGCCATTGCGCAGACTGAACTCCACGGCCGTCTTAACCTGCTGAGCCTCCATGACCAAACCCGATTGCAACCTGTGCCTTGAGAGGCACCAAGACCCAATCGGTCTCCATCTCCCCAAAAGTTTTGGAAGAATCCCTCCAGACTTTGAGGATAAAGGTGAGGCACAGGCCTGCTCTAGGATGGAGAGGGGTAACCAGGCTAAGGCCATGTATCTTCTGTCAGAGATGGTTGTTTCTGGAAGTCCTATTGTGAGTGTGCTCTGAAGTGCTGACGTGGCTTTGCTGCAGCCTGTTCCCCTGTATTATCCTGTGATATTAAATTCACTCATGATCTCTGAAGCCCATTGCTCCTGCTCAGTTTGCACCTCTGGCCCCACAATTTGTTTGGGGGTAATTAGTTTTTCTTCAGCTGGTATAATGTCTTCTTCTCCATCCTGCAGAGCAGCACTGATCAGATACTGCTCATACATCTACGTGGCAAGGAAATGGCAGTTATTACTCTGCAGGTTACTCAGATACTCCACCTTTAATTACACTGGATTCTTTCAGATTAATGGCTAGATAAGGCCAATGAAATTAGAGTGCCGTATCAAGGCTAATGTACAAGACAGGCTTTGGCTGGGGGTTGGCCAGGGAGACCAAGGGAAGGAGAGATCTTTCTTGTTAACAGGAGAGGGGTTGAGGGAGGCCAGGAAAGAAGGTACAAGCCAATGCTAAGAGAATGAACAAGAGCAAACTCAGATGAATCAGAAATGGAGCAGCTAATGAATCAAGAGCACAGAGGTGAATTAGTGCAGCAGTGAGATAGGGCCTGTTTAATGAATGAGAAGTGATGGGGAAGTCCAAGAACTACACAGATCAGAAGGAAACACAAGAGGCATACTTACCAACGGGTAGCTACAAGTCCTAGGTTAATAAGACTGAGTCATTAATGGGGCTTGGGATAGTTTAAATTGTGAAAAAGAACATTTTGCTGCCCCCTGAAGTCAGTGGATGCATCTCAGCACCTGCTCAATCCTTTTGAGGATTCAGTAGAGCACTAAATAGCTCTGTGTCAGCCCCAGTCATTTCTAACCACAAAACATGAACGTAATAGGGTGGCAGGGGGTAGGAGGGGAAAGGGAAACTAAAGGACAGGTAAGGAAGGGCAAAAAAAAATGGTAATGTGGGGAATTAGGAGAAGGTGGCATGAAACTGGGTGTTGCTGAGGTAGGTGATCCAGCCCAATTCATTTATCACCTTTAAGAACCATTGGGGAAGAAGTGAGATAAACAGGATACTTATACAGGCAGCCCTCGGACTTACGACACGATTGGTTCCTGAAAACCGCGTCTTAAGTTGAAACGTTGTAACTCGGAACCAATTTTCTCATAAGAAACAATGTTATAAATAGGGGATTGGGTCCTGAACCAAGGTCCGATACCCTATTTTCACCAAAAATACCCCAGAATTTTGTACTCGATCAATTATAGATGAGTAATTTAGCTACATTAATGTATTTATATTGTAAATAGCAATTATATTGATTTGGAAGGACTTCTTTGAGGTGACTCTGCTGGCCTTTTTGAAAGGCTCTTGGCTGGACTTTTTGAAGGGTCTTCTCAGGAGTCTTGGCTGTAGGTTTTTCTGGAGTCTTGTCTGGTTTCTTAAAGAAAGTGTCCCAGGAAGTTTGGACAGATATTCTCCAGGGAGATGAGTGACATGGCGAACTTGTTCGCTGGTGTGGCGTCGCATCGGATCAAGCGTTGTAAGTCGAAACTGACGTCATAAAGTTGAAACAGGGTGTCAATTTATAAATGTTGTAAGTGCAAAATGTTGTAACTCAAAACGTTGTAAGTTGAAATGTTGTAAGTCGAGGACTGCCTGTACTGCAAATTGCACTGAAGTCACACGTTCCACAAACACCAATCAAAATAGAGAAACATTCCCCTATAGAAACTTGATCCTTTCCCTGAGGCATTATATGTGTTAACACTCCCTGGGAACTTCTGAAGTATGTTCTGAATGGTAAACTGAGGCACTGAGGGGTTGAGCAGCTCACTGCAGATCACACAGCACATCAGTGCAAGAACCAGGAAGAGAACTGAGGAGACACGATGATCCATTCCTTGATCTGACACCACTGAAACTTTAAACTTCAGTTGTTGGTGGTAAAGACACAGTGGACACAAAATCCATGCAATGAATTATTTTTGCTTCCTCAACACAAGACAAGAAAGCTTTTACAAGATAGCTATGAGGACCTGCTCCAGAATAAGAACACTTACGAGAGCTGTATCTCAGATCTGCTCCACCCTTCATTTAACAGCACAGTACAGAAGGAGAAACCTTCCCCACTGAGCAGGCCACCTTGGGATACCCATGTTCTAATGGCTACTAACATCCAAGTGGAAGCAAATGTTTTTCGGGTTCATTTCACTGGCAGTTTCATCTTTGGACCAGAACAGAACAATGAGCCCTGCGCTGCAGTATCTTGTTTCCAGCCATGGCCTGCAATAGGCAGTTAGTTAGGTATCTACCAGCTCAAAGAACCCTATACCCCCAAATTATTAGAGAAACTGCTCTGCTGTGACTCACTCAGCTGCACCTGCCACTCAGAAATAATATGGTTCACAAATGCAATGTCCAGGAGTGACCCGTATTGTTCGTTTAGGGGAGTGGCACTGAACTTGCCAGACTGCATATGCACAATACCAGCTCCAAGGAGTACAGAACTTGGTCCATGCTCTCATGGCAGGTAGGACTCAACAGATGTCTCTGCAGTGCGATGATAACCTTCTACGTCCAGTCGCCTGACTCCCAAGCACGAATAAGGACAGATGGGGAAGGGAGAAATTCCAGTGCAGATTTATTTGTAAAGCAGTCACCGCGTAGGATGGAAGTAGGAGTCTCTCTGTATCAGTCCTGACTCCTGTGCTGTCTTCACTGCCGTAGCATACTGCATTTGGCCTTAAGAGCTGCACTGGCTTCTGTCCATCTCGCCCGTCTGTTTTTCTTTTATCAATCTGCATAGCTTTTGTGCTTCCTCTGTGCCTAGAGTGTATTTGCATGTAAATATTATGCATAGCCTCTGCATTACTTGTTTATCCTGTCAGGAGGCTTCAAAGAGGGAAACAGTGAACTAGAGGGTCCACAGCTTTGATGGAGCTCTGGGACCATGCAGCTGCTACTGGCAAAGCTTGCTAGAGACAGCACCAGTTTCAGGGCCTAAGGAGCTGTGCTACAAAATGCCCGCTGCCAAGAGTCGTGCCAGACATAGGTTCTGAACCTGAATGTGTGCCTAGAGGCACTGAGCCAGGGACAGCACCACATGGAACAGATGCTTGATAAGCACCCAGAAGAGCGAATTCAACAGGGTTGTATTACTGTAGCAGATAACATTTTATAACCTAGAGTTTTAAAAATCTTTAGATGCCCAAAGATGTACACAGACACCTGGTAACATTTACGGATTTTAAGAGGAAGATACTTAGAAGTCCAGCCCTACTTTCCTATGATCCTATCAAGCACAGGTTGAACAGATGCTTAACTGAGATGATTTAGTCAGGGGTGATCCTACCTTGAACAAGGGGTTGGAACAGATGACGTAGTGAGGTCCCTTCCAGCCCTATTTTCCTATGATCCTATCAAGTAAGGTCTGCCACCCGCTAGCCCTGCCCCTCTGATTAGGCTGAAGGAGCTATTAATTACAATGTTCTGCAAATATTACACTCAGTATTGGAAGAAACCCTGAGGAATAGAGAGAAACACAAATGAGAAATGGAAAATAATGGAAAAGAAGAAAACAATGAAAATGACTTTTTATTAAATAAAATCATAAAACTAGCTGAATAATGAAATATTAATTTGCAAACAATGTAATTGTCAAGTGCCAGAAAAGAATGTGTGTGAATAACAGCAACTGAGGCTATAAAACTAGCTGAATCTATGTCTTATTAAACAGTAGATGGGAAAAAGTCAATGAACAAGCCATACATAATTAATATTCAGCTCATTCTCAAAATATTATTAAATATATAATTTTGTTTGGCAAATAGAGGAGCCAAAGTAAGTCAAGGACAAATTATATAAATGCAATTAAAAATAACACTGGGGAAGCATACCATGTAAGATTTAGATTAAATCTCAGGGAAAACTGAGAGACCACTAGGACAATGGAACAAGGTGTTCTGGGATGTCATGATCTCTTTTCAGGGAAGGTTTTCGAGAAATGATGGCTTAGGATAGGGCTGTCAAACATATGGCTTGTGGCCTGATCCAGCACACGGGGCTGATTTCATTCAGCTTGTGTGGCCAGAAATTACGGGGGCGGGGGCGGGGGCGGGGGCGAGGGGAAATGTTCTTGTGAGGCTCCTTGTGGTCTGGATTTGGCCTGGAGGGAGAGGCGAATTTTACCTCCCTGGTTTAGGAACATTGAGTCATGTAGGAGGCCCAACTAGATGACTAATATAGGTCCATAATGGAATTCCTCCCTTTCTTGACAGGCAATTACATCCCAAAGTCACATTAAAAATACTGTGAAGGTTTCAAAGTCAAACACTGAAATTTAGGAAATGTCAGTATTAATTGTGACCCTGCAGGTGCCTTACAATATAGTCTCTTATTATCTACTTGCACGCTATGTTTTCCAGACCTCTACAACTGGAATGTGTTCTTCCCAACTATCTTATGGAAGACAGCTGGGATTCATAGATTCATAGATGTTAGGGTCATAGATTCACAGACTCACAGAAGTAGGGTCGGAAGGGACCTTGTAGATCATCAGGTGTGACCCCCTGCCCTGGGCAGGAGAGAAAAACCGGGCTCAAATGACCCCAGCCAGGTAGACATCAAGCCTTCTCTTAAAGACCCCCAGGGTAGGCGCCAGCATGACTTCCCTTGGAAGCTGGTTCCAGATCCTAGCCGCCCTGACTGTGAAGTAGTGCCTTCGGATATCTAGTTTACACCTACTCTCTAACAACTTGTGACCGTTGTTCCTTGTTACCCTGGGGGGCACTAGGGGGAACAAGGTCTCTCCCATTCCCCGCTGGTCCCCCCGGTAAGTTTATAGACAGCCACCAGGTCACCCCTCAGCTTTCTCTTGTGAAGGCTGAACAGGTTCAGGTCCCGTAGCCTCTCCTCGTAGGACCTGCCCTGCTGTCCCCAGATCGTGCGGGTGGCCCTCCTCTGGACCCTCTCGATGCTGTCCACATCCCTCCTGAAGTGCAGCACCCAGAACTGAACGCAGTACTCCAGCTGCAGCCTGACCAGTGTCGCATACAGGGGGAGGATCACCTCCTTGGACCTGCTTGAGGTGCATCTGTGGATGCACGACAAGGTATGGTTAGCCATACTGACTGTGACCTCGCATTGTCGGCCCATGTTCATCTTGGAGTCAATAATGACTCCAGGATCTCTTTCTGCCACCGTGCTCTCGAGAAGGGAGTTTCCCAGCTTATAAGTGTGCTGCTGGTTCCTACTGCCCAAGTGCAGCACCCTGCACTTGTCATTATTGAAACCCATCCTGTTTTTGTTAGCCTACCCCTGTAACCGGTCCAGGTCCTGCTGTAATCTGTCCTTCCCTAGTAGCGTGCCCACCTCACCCCAAATCTTGGTATCATCAGCAAATTTAAATAGGTTGCTTTTCACCCCGTTGTCCAAGTCACTAATAAAGAAATTGAACAGCGCAGGCCCAAGGACAGAGCCCTAGGGGACTCCACGGCCCACTTCCCTCCAGGTCGAAAAAGACCCGTCCACCACCACTCTCTAGGTATGACCCTTCAGGGTCAGAAGGGACCTCAATAGATCATCGAGTAGGACCCCCTTCATAGGCAGGAAAGTGTGCTGGGTTCAGATGACCCCAGCCAGATGTCTATCTAACCTCCTCTTGAAGACCCCCAGGGTAGGGGAGAGCACCACCTCCCTTGGGAGCC